>NC_081365.1:32721393-33346393 GCF_030684315.1 Stegostoma tigrinum | reverse complement strand
CGATCATATTGAATGGCAGAACACAAGTTCATGGGGTCGAATGGCTGACTACTACGCCTGTCTTCTATGTTGCTATGTTTAAATGCACAAAATTTTGGAGTGGCTGTGCTCTTAGAGGGAATGTTGGTCACAGGAGTAGGCCACTCAGACCCTCAATCCTACTTCACCTTTCCAGATCATGGGTTGATCATCTACCTCAATGCCATTTTCATGCCCTATCCCTGAATCCTTTGATGTCATTAGACTCTATATAGCTATCAGTCTACGTCTTGAACATACTCAATGAATGAGCTTCCACAGACCTAGGGGTAGAGAATTTCAAAGAATCACTATTCACTGAGTGAAAAGAAACTTCTCTTCACCTCAATCCTAAATGGCCAGCTATTTGTTCCAAGGATATTTCCATTGTCTACGCCCAGCATCCAAGGAGAACATTCTCACACCATCTACCCTGTCTAGCCCTCTAAGAATTTCACCTCTCATTCTTCTAAACTCTGGCAGATGCAGGCCTAAGCTCCTTAACCTCTCCTGATGGTACAGTCCTGCCTGGGATTTGGCACAGGGCTTAATAACCGTCGCCTAGGTTCTAAAGAGTATTTGGGGACAAGAACTGATGCCTCGAACAGGAGCATCACTGGGACTCCTGATTTTCATCACTGCCCCTGTCCCAACATGCAATGAATTAATCTGGCAAACATTCACTTTACTCAGCCTGTGGAAAGGAAATTTTTCTTAGGTAGGGCAACCAGTAGTGCCTACGTTACTGAGATTGTGCGGTTGCCAAAGTGCTGTACAATTGAAGCAGGGATCATTGATCATCATATTTGCTTGTGATAAAGTCTAACACAGCATTTACCCTACTAATTGTTGTATCTGTATTAACTTTCAGTGACTTACAAACTAGAAGTTAAAAATTCCTTTTGTCCTCAACACCATTCTCTCACTGTTTTAAATAAATATTTGGAAACGCTGTTCCTCTTAAAGTAGATAATACATATTTCTACCTAGCTTTGTGTCATCCACAAACTTGGAAATTTTATTTTTGGCCCTCACATCCAAATCATTGGTAATATGGGTTGTGAACAAGTGTTGATCTTTCCAGTCCCTCACTAGTCACAGTCTGCCAAACTGAGAATGACTCAACTGTTCCTCCTCTGTTTTATTTCTGTCATCCATTCATTAATCAATGTCTTTATAATTCCCTATCAGATGGGCTCTAATATTATTTCCTAACGTCCTTTTGGAAAGTCCCCTGAAAATTCAAATGTGCCATATCCACCTGTTCCCCTCATCTACTCTGTTGGTAAATCCGCAAAAAACTCCAACGAGCTTGTCAGACATGATTTCCTCTTCATGTGGGCAAGTTGATTTTGCCCAATCAAATTATTTTTTGATGTGTCTTGTTAACACATCATTGATACCCGGTTATAGTAATTTCCCTAAAATTGACAGCGGGCCGACAGGTCAGTAGTCCCCAGTTTTCTCGGTCCCTTCTTCTTTCGGCGACATTGTATTTCAGAGACCGAACATCTGTTTCAGGCAGTGAGGGAACTGCATATGCTGGAGTGTGTCCAATAAAGCTGAGTAGGGTTGTGAGTTCAGGTTGTGGATCCTACGAAGAATGAAAAAACAGGAGAGGTCCTTCACAGGTCTGGGGTACCTGAAGAAGGGTCTAGGCCCGAAACGCCAGCTTTCCTGCTTCTCTGATGCTGCTTGGCCTGCTGTGTTCATCCAGCTCTACACCTTGTTATGTGTTTCAGGCAATTGCCGTGAGGCACCTGAAAGAAAGGGGCTTCATGAGTTTAGCAGAAGGGCCAAATCCGGCACAGGTTGGCACAGACTATCTCACTGCTAAAGTAGAATGCTATGCCACCATTTGATAACAGAAAAATGAGCACAACGCATATCAATTTTCAACCTCAATTGCAAAAAAAGCCAAAGAATTTCATGTGATGCTCCATGCTTCAATGAATAAAGAGGAAGCTCCTCTGACATTATATTTATAACTGCAATAATGTTCATTTCTGTCATTTGTTCTTTCTGTACCTCTTGGCTGTTCTAACTTGAGCTGAAAGCCAGAAAACATCAACAAAAAGACACAACCAGATGTTGGGGATCAATGATATTATATAGTGTGGTAAGCAAAATACAAAGTAGTAATGTATCTTTTATCTATTGTTTGTAAACTCTAGTCATTGCAACATGTTAAAGGGTGAGAGTGCAAACACAACAATTAAAAGTGAGCCTTGAAAACAGATTGCGAAGTAATATTGCTTAGAATTGGCAAAAATAAACAAATAAACAAAAATTTTCAGGCTTATAAATGTGGCTGGCGTGTCTTTTGTTGCAGCAGGACAGTGAGGACAGACTTGAAGTACAGAATAGTGCTTGGCTCATAGAGCTGTGGACTCAGTACAACCCATTTAGATGTTAATGACTGACAAAGGAATAAAGCTCAGACTCAAATGAACTATTTCACAATACACCAAAATGGACATGGACAGTCAAACACGACAGTCAATCACCAATATTCAGCATTCAGTGACAGTAAAGTTCATGTCCTGCCTCAAATTTCAGCTACCTTCAGGAGACTTAATTGGATTCACACATTGATTATCTGTCCAATATTCTGTTAAGTAAATGAAGCCTTGCTATAATTTTCAGAAGTATTGATTCAACAACAGCATCAACTGTGATTTTGCCATATTGATGACTTTGTAAGGTGAAGAGCGAAACTGGTTGTTTGCATGAAATAATTCATTCAACTATCAACAATTGTCTGTTGTACATAGCGTAGTAGTGCTTTTATGTCATCCCTCCAACAGAAAAAATACACATGAATGCAAGCTTTAAGGGAAATATAAAATATATTCTCATTCTGAGCAAATGAGACATCATGCATCTTTTGAAAGAAAAAGGAACAATGGATTGCTGACTCCTTGACATGAGATACGCAGGAAACTATAACCATGAACATTTCCATATCCAGGAAGGAACAAATTTAATAAGGCGTATGGGACCTGGGTAAATACTAAGAAGGCACTGGGGTACTCCAGAAAGCGTCAGATGTTCTAAGTATCCAGAGCGAGAGCTTGACAATATCTATCAATGAACCTCAGACAGATAAAAACTGGATAATGCATATTTTATGATATTTGATATCCACCATTGGCATTTAAAGGGAGCTCCTGCAAACTATGAAAGATCAAGGAAAATGTTATGTTCAGCAGCAGAGTAGCCATTATAACCAGGAAGACAGAACCAAAGAAGCTGAAAAGAAAACATTCTGAAAATAAGATGAAACCAGCTAATGCATTCTATTCAAAATTCACCTTACTCATACCACCAAGTGTCAATGGAGATAAGTGCCAGCTCAATATAAGCAATGTACTTGCATCTTCTCCACTGGAAAATAGGCTTACTCTGAAATCTCTCCCCGTCTTGATAAGAACAGAGAATAAATTGATCTCCATCATCAAACTTTGTTTGCATTTCACCATGCTTGTTTACTTCAAGTGCATGTTCGACAAAAATATGTATATGAAAGATCAATCGATGCTTTATTAGGAGGTTTGGATTAAAATTATAGGCTTATTATGTTGCAAAGAATAATTTAAGTCTGATGACTAGGAGTGTTTAGAAAACTATAAGCGTCACCAATAATTAGATGAAATGGAAAAAAAAGGAACACAGTAAACTAACCAGAAATATCAGAACAAAATTTACAAGCATTTAAAAAGAGAGTTGCTAAAGTAAATGTTGGCTCTAGATGCAGAGACGGATAAATTATTGTAAGGAATGCAGAACTGCAGAGATACTGAACAAATATCTTCTGTCTGGCTTCACAGTAGAAGGCATAAGTTCCATACCAGAAGTACCAGGCAGTCAGGGCCTAACAAAAATAAAGAATGTAAATAATTAGTATCTTCAGACCAAAACTATTGAAGAGGCATGAGGACCGAAATCAGACAAAGGCTGACAATAATACATTTTTGGTCTGTTAGGGTTAGGTATGCATACAGCAGACAAGTAAGTGGAATTGAAACTGATCATTTTAAATGGTGGATGAGGCTGAATGTGCCATATGCTCTATTTCTGCTCTATATCTAATGTTCTTACATATGGTGATGGTTTAGGCTAATTATTGCTCTCTTGGAAATGCAACTGACTTGATTGCTTTTGCGTTGTGAACAGAACAAATGACATATTATGAACACCTAAGGACACTTATTCATTTAGTTATTGTACAGTTTGGCGTGAGTGGTAGACTAAGTGTGTAATTTTGAGTGTTTGCATTGATCTGTACCATTTCTTTAGATCCACACATTTGAGAGATTTGTAATACAATTGTAATTTCATAAAATATTAACAGGTAAATAATCTGTTAAAATGTTCTCAATATGTGATCTCTGTCCTTTAAATCAGTCCAATGCCCTGGTTTTAACCACTGTTCCTTGAAACTCATTGTGTTGTGATAGCTTTCTAGAATTGGCCATGACAACTCTCAACCTCTTGTACCTTCCTATCCTGTGCCTGAAAGTAATGTTCTTCATTTATTCATTTCTTGCCTGTCCCCTTTCTAAATTCTCTGAGCCTAAAGGTTCCAGGTATGTGAAGTCTTATTTCAGTGTTCGTGGACTATAACGTTGGTTAATTTGTGGATTCATGAGTGAAATTGAAAGAGAGCAAATTAATTTTATCTTAATACTGTATGATAATTAGACAGAGGAGCAGAAATAGGCTGTTCAGCCCATCAAGTCTGCTCCACCATTCAATAAAATCATAGTTAATGTGATAATCCTCAGGTCTACTTTCATGCCTTTTCCCCACTACCTTTGATTCCCTTATTGATTAAAAATCTGTGCGTCTCAGCCTTGAATATAGCTAATGACTCAGCTTCAATAGCCCTTTGTGGTAAAGAATTCCACAGACTCACAGCCCTCTGAGAGAAGAAATTCCTCCTCATCTGTGTTTTAAATGTGCAACACCTTATCCTGAGAATATTCCCAATGGTCTTAGGTTCCCTCACAAAGGAAAACAATCTTTCTGTCAAGTGCTGTAAAAATTTTGTCTATTTCAAAAGGTATCCTCTCATTCTTCTGTATTTCAAAATACACAGTTTATCTTGTTAATTTGTGATATCGTCAAAATAAATCTGTTTCCCAGGAAGTTGTTATTTTTTTTCTGGGTGTCCTGATTACCCATTCCAATGTCCACACCCTATTCATTTTACAGCACCATTTGGATCATCATGTGAAAACTCGTTGTAAGAGCTAACCATTTCATTCTGTAACCCTGATGTTATCCCATAGCACTGTGAAATTTTTCTTTTGAAGTATTATTTAAATAGTGAATAACTATAGAATTCTGAAGAGTAGAGACAACCAGACATTCCAGTGCATGAGTCACAGAAGGTTAGTATGCAGGTACAGCAAGTGGTTAAGAAGGCTGATGGAATACTGTCCTTTATTATGAGATGAATTGAACATAACATGTTTACATTTTAATGCCTTGGTAAGGTGAGGACATTGGTGAGACCAAATCTTGAATACTGTGCTTGGTTTTTGTCTCCTTATTTGAGGAAGGCATAACAAAGGCAAGTTGTTACAAATTTAATCCTTGAAGGCAGATCAGAAGAGGTTTACTAGATTTACAGCTGAAAAGAGTTGGTAGTCTTTTGAGGAGAAATTGAGCAGACTGGCTTGTTTTTAGAATTTAGAAGAATGAGGGATGATGGATTTACTTTAAATGAATCTTAATAGTTCATGATGAAGTGGACATGTAACAAATGTTTTTTCTGGGATCAGTCCAGAACTAGAGGTTACTGTTTTAAAAGTAGAAATCACCCTTTCAATATAAAGATGAGAGGAATTTTGTTTTCTCTCAGGGGTTGTGCGATTTTGGAATTCTTTGCCATAGACATTGGCAGAAATAAGATCATTGAATATTTGTAAGGCAGATTTAGACAGATTCTTGTTCAGCAAAGGAATCAGAGGTTATCAAGGCCAAATGAGAATGTGGACTTCAGAATGAAAATAGGCCTACCACCAATTTATTAAATGGTAGAGTGACTTAATTCTGTTCATATATTTGTAAAAGGCCATGTGCTTCTTTCTGTGCTGTAACAATTCTATGATTGTAAGGAATATTCAATTTCTTTTTGAAAGTGACTGTTGAACCTAACTGTACACCTCTCAGCCTTTGCGTCCTTGATCACAACGACTCATAATGTTAATAAGATTATCTTTGGTTCACCTCCCACTGATTCTTTTCCCAAGAGTCTTACTTGGTTAGTGACCAAAATAAAGTATGTAATTTGCCTAACAGTTAAAGGAATGTAAGGGCTATGTGAAACATAATGTATTAAAATTTTTTGCATTGCTCTATAATAAATACTGTTCAATCTCGGCTCTTTGCTGTTATTTACAGTATGACCCTTTAACCTGGATTTTTCAGCTTTGTATGCTATTCAAACCAAAACCATATGCTCTTTATGATTATATTCTATATGGAATACTTGTAAGCTATCTTACTGCTCCCACACATTAGCTTATCTCACCAGAAAAATATCTATTAGAATACTTCTGCTTCAGTTGTGAAATAAACTTGTTGGATTCACTGCTATGTTTGGCACTCTATAGTTGAATGAATTAAGTTTCCACTATTTGTGCAGGTTAAGAACTTAGTTGATTATTTAGAAGTGTGAAACTGCTTTGTGATTGGCTGGTTTCCTATCATTCTACAAATGGAAACAAACTGCACAAGAAAGTAAACTTTATTTGGCAGTTTTGGCTAATAGTCATTAAAACTTACAATAAAGGTATTTCTAAAAATTAAGAAAAAGATGTTATAGATTTGAGCCAACATGTCTCTGAAGTGTACTTCCTGTCAGCTGATCTAACAGTGACTGGTGGTATTCAGTGGTTAGTTTTCAACTAAAATATCCTGCTTTTCAATCACAAGCATGTTGTTGTTAATATGCCATAAACCTGTATGGGGATACAAGTGTTGATGTATGTATGTATGTATGTATGTATGTATGTAAGTTTCAGATAGATAAATATAACTTGTACCATTTTAGATACAGTAAGTAAGGAAACTATTGCAGTTTGAACTGTTTATACCATGAGATTTTAGCCTTCTCTTCAATTGGTAATTGAATTCTTATGTTGCTGGTGCCACTAATTGTATGTTACACCACTTTATTGAATCAGGCCAGGATGTTGTTGTATAGTTTTTTTTAGAATGTTTATTTTGCTGCAATTGTTCTATCTATCTATCTAACTATCTAACTATCGAGTTAAAACAAATTAAGGAATTAGTAGAACACTATTTACATTCCAAATAGACATGGTCTTCCTCTGGAAATGGAAATGACCCTCCTTTTTTTAAAGGAAGGGAAATTTCTTTCAAGCCAAGTGTGTTGCTCATGAATGTTATCTGCTGTGTTGATTTTTCTACTTCTTGAATGGGTACTGTCAGGAAAATGTGGCCACTATGTGGTGTAACCACTGGTCATGAAAGGAATCATTGAGACCATCATCACAAGTTTACAATTGTTAAAGAAGTTTATCTGAAAACTTGAAGTCATTTGTTGTCTCGTAATCACTAGCATCTCCATTCCAATTGCTTTCCCCTCCTGCTTGTATAAGTAGTAGAAACAGGAGATGACCGTATGGGCAGGTTCCATGACTCACTTTCATCAAGGCTTACTTGAACTTCAGAGATAACAAGGTGTAAAGCTGGATGAACATAGCAGGCCAAGCAGCGCCAGAGGAGCAGGAAGGCTGATGTTTTGGGCCTAGATCCTCCTTCAGAAAATGAGCTTCAGCTTTATTTTTCAGCCTGTTCCCCATAGTCCTTGATTCCCTGTGACACCAAAAATCTGCTGACAGTAGCCTTCAATATGTCTAACAATGGTGCATCCATTACCCTCTGAGCAGAACATTCCAAAGATTCACAACCCTTTTGAGTGAAGATACTTCCCTTTTTATCCTAATGCCAGATGAACAGTCTTCCTAGCTCTTTTCATAACTACCATCGGTTCTGAGGAAGCGTCACCAGACCTGAAACATTAACTTTGATTTTTCTTCACAAATGTTGCCACACCTGCTGAGCTTTTCAAGCAACTTCTGTTTTTCTTGATAAATGAACAGCCTTTTAGTCATGTAGCTACCTAAACTTGTTCTAGATTTCCCAACCCTGTCCAATCTTATTCTGGATTTCCCTGCCAGGAGAAGGCATGAGCAAAATCTTCCACTTCGTTGAGTTTCATGGACCTTAACAAGAAAAATGATTTTAAAAGGAAGAAAAAAATGCTCAGAGTTGTTAGGGTGTGGAATGCACTTCCTGGAAATGCATTGGAGGCAGGTTTAATTAAGATATTTGAGAGTGTATTGGATGGTTATTTGGATAGTAATGTGCAGGAATATGGGGAAAAGGCAGGTGGTTTGCACTAGGTAATAGAGCTGGTGCGAGCAGTATAGGCCAAATGGGTTCAGTTTGCACCATAATAATTCTGTGAAAGGGAGGGAAGTACAGAAAAAATGAAAATAAAACAGTGTTGATGACAAGGAAGAAATTTGAATTTCTTCTGAAGGTTCTTGCATAGCTCTTTAGTACGTGGGGTGACACAGGCAGCTTGTCACAGATTAGAGTTATGAAAGGTCAGGGGGATGGCTGTGTTGCTGTGAGGCATTGTGCTGTGTCAGCAGCTTACATGGCAAGCACACTGCATGTGTGTCAACCACATGGCTACGTTGTGAACATAAAAGGGTACCGGTTCTTAGTGGGTCAAGGGGAATGACAGACAGTAAGAGGATAATGCCACAGGCAATCAAGGGCTTATCTGATTCTAGCCCAGGGGTTTGTCCATAATCAGATATGTCAGTCCTGGCAGCATCCTGGGAATGAACCATAATCATTCCAGCAGGCCAAATGCAACCAGGTATATCAGCTGGGATACCATGAAGTCATCAGTCCAGGGTGTGGATGCGAATTTCCTGTAACGAGACTAAGGAAGGGACTGAGTGTGATGACAACGGATGGAAGAGCAGTTAGTAGTGAAGAAGGAATTGGAGAGGTGATAGACTGTCCCAGTGAGCGAGTAGGAAGCACAGAGGTCAGGAAGGGTAGTTGTTTGAGAGGATGAGGTAGGTGAGAACTGTTCATTAGCCATGATGTGCTCACTGGTGAGAGTTGTAGTCCGTGAGTTTTGGTGAGAGGCTTGTGCAGTGGCATAGTTAGAACATAGTGAGCCTGTGATTGTGATGTGGCATAGAGAAGATGGTGGCCTTTATTTGTGTGTAATGCAGAAGATCATTAACCTCTTATTGCACTGCTGTGTGGTGCATTTCATACAGAACACTGGATTGCTATCTCCAGTCAACCTGGCTGGGTCTGGCAGTGTGGTCTCCTTTGCCACTTGGCAGGATACATCACTGCACTTCCATGACCTCCGGGCCCCTGTCTGTGAACACGGGAGCTAACTTGCCTTTCTTGGCTACTTTCTTGGGAACAATGGTGCAGGACCCCTGTATGACTGGTTTTCACTATCTGAAGTGTGCTGGAGATTAAGTATAGTGCAAGTAGAGTGAATGTTGCTTTTGCAGCAACTTCTGTTTTTTGTTCCTAATTTACAGCATCCACAGTTCTTTCAGTGCTTATTGAATGTTGCAAAGCCCAGGCAGTAGTGGGCAATACCATCTTTCCTGTTATGTGATTTCACAAAGTTGCAGTCATAGAGGTCCGTTGCATAAGTAATAAGATGAAGGGTGAAAGATTATTTGAGAAAAGTCATCATGAGCTGTGTTGAACAGAGCACTATGAATATCATTCAAAATGATGAATGTTTCTATTTTCACGCAGTGTCTTCGTGTCAACTCTTTAAAGCCCCTTCAGAATCTTGAATGTTTCCCCTCTTTCTTCTAAATGCTAGAGAATGTAGTTGCAATATGCTCGGCCTGTCGCCACTTGACAACCCTCTGGGCTACTGTTATGGTGCAGTGATAGTGTCCCTACACTTGAGTTAGGAGGCCAAGATTCAAGTTCCACCTGCTTCGGAGGTATCTAATTGCATTGCTGAACAGTTTAATTTAGAAAATATCCATAGCCAGTTTTGGGAAATAGGTGTAATTGACCACTTGATTACAAGAGACAGCAGAATAAATAGGACACCCCTCTGATCCCAAGGATTAATCTTGTGAATGTTTCTTGTATTGGCTCCAGTGTCAGTATATCCTTACTTAAATATTAAGACCAAATTGCACTATATTCCTAATATGGTCCCACTAGAGCACTATGCGGTTATAGTTAGACCTCTTCACTCTCTCACTCTCCAATCCTCTTTCAATTAAGATAAACATGTCATTTGGTTTCCCAAACACTTGCTATGTCTGCATGCTAACTCTTTGTATTCCTCATATAAATTGTCAAGATCTCTCTTAAACTGAGCAGTTGTAATTTCACTGAGGCATATAATATTAATCAGATTTCTGTTCCTCCTGCATGTACATAAACAACATCTTTGTAACGGAACTGACTCGCCCTATTGCAACATCTGTTCTAGGCTAGTTTCATTTCGTACTTTGCCATCTGACCTTTTGACAATAAATGTTTTCCCTTTCTCACAGATGAGCACAATCTCCTTGTGTGCGCTGATGCCACTTTGAATCTTTCCTCGTTTTCTCTGAGATCATCCGCATTGTAATCTCTCTGCTTGCTAACTATATATTTGTTGCATTTTCTGATTCCCTGCACGCTCTACTGAACAATCTCTGCTTAGCAAAGGACTCTGCTTTATCCCAATGTTTCTTCCTCAAGGAATTTTGAGGTCAGCATATTATTCAGCTCTTCTCCTGCCACCTTTTACTTCTTTGGACAATAGTCCTCCCACTAACCAACAGACCATTTTACCCATTTCCAGTATTGCTCCCTCTGGCCCAATACCTGCTCTTGATCTGTTCATTGAGAACTGTCGATGTAATAGCCATCTTTATTTTTCTGTTCTCCTCCCCCATTCTAACTTTTCTCCATCTGAATTTGCAGCAATCTCAGATCTAACCCTAACATTGTAATCGCACCCACTGACATGGGTGTTGCTTTAGTGTCTGTGTACAGATCTCTTGCCAAGATTAAGCCTGAGCTCTCAGGCCTGACCTGTCCTGGACAGTGAGCCCCCTGCTGAACATCAAGCTATTATTTCTAGTCTTGTCATGGGGATTCTATGATATATGATATATGACCTATGATCTCTGGAAATCTTCCCTCCACAGGTTCTCGCCTTAGTACTCTCGAACCAGAATAGGCCATTTCTACCATTTTCCCAAAATCCATGTACAGGCCTCCTTTGGTGGTAGACGCATTGTTTCAGCCTGTTCCTGCCCTAGTGGAACATCATTTTTCCTATTTTGATTTTGATTTTGATTTTTCTACCCTTGTACTGTTCTAATAAATAGTAAGAAAGTGCATCAGTTAGGTCAAGATGAGGATTTATGGCCTTCACATTCAGTGGGTTTATCACTTGCTGAAGGCGATTGCAGGAAAGAAACTTTTTGAAAGGAAGAATGGCAGGGCTGTGCAAACCAGCTGTATCAAATTTGAGGGATTTCTGGAAATGTGTTCCTAGCTGGAGCTGTCCAAGGACCAGTTGAGGCCTCTTACTCCTGAGTAACAAGTACAGCTTGGTATAAAATAATCTGTCAATCAAATCTGCAAAAAAAAAGTGTGTGAAGATTACAACCGTTGTTAATTTTGTTCAACTCAGCATTTTTCAAGCAGAATGCCCTGAATATTGTGTTGACTAATCTTCATTTTGAAAGGAAGTGGTATCGTGTAATGAGTTTAAAAAAAAATTGTAAGCAGTTCCAATGTTGGCTTATTTCAAATTTGCTATACCCTTAAACTTTTGAAGCCTTATTGCATGTTAAGTATTGAGATAGTGAGCTATCGCGGAACAGTTCTAATTAGAACTGGACAATTTCCGCCACTTCATGCAAAGAGCACCTACAATACTTTTATAAACTTGATATGTGGTGGTGGCACTAATTCCTTTATTAAATTAATTTCTGTGCTATATTTAAAAACAATAAAAAGGGAAGTTGAAACCAGTTGTGCTTCTCGTTTCCACTGTTGGTTTCATCTCTGCAATGAAAGGAAGAACATAGGCAGTGGGATTCCATCATTCCATGCCCTGTGATTGGGGGTATTCTTACAGGGCAGATCTAACTCTAATTGAATTTTTCTATGCTTGGAAATGGAGTGCTTTGCTGCTGAATAATGCTACATACTTTAATCACTGAAGAATTAGGCTGTAGGGTATGAAATTGAGTTCTTTAGTGTCACTTGGGTACCTAAAATGTTGTTTGTTTCAGGGTGCTTCTAAATTGTGTTTGATGTTGTACAGGTGACTAAGTTGCTGTGTGTGTGCTGATTTTAGGCCAGAGCTGACCGTTTCAACTTGGCATTCCAGCTGATGCTGTCTTACAGCTTCGCATGACTGAAAACATGGTGGCTCACAGAGTACACCCTCACCAGTGCAATTTAAAGAGGTCATCATCTGCTTACAGCTTAATTTCTGGTTAATTTCTCCTGGCTGATTGTGATTCTGATTGCGATTTCAAGGTTTCTGCACAAGCAGGTGCAGCCAAACAGTGTGTATTGCGTCTTACCTTTTGGAATAGAGCATGATTTGGAGCCTAAGCAGAGGCTACATTGAGTAGAACAAACTAACAGTAGAAGAGGAAGAAATGCACCAATCTACATGGTCCTTTTTCTTTTGTATGAAGTGAGCGTGAAGAACTACTTCAAGATGGATATGAATTCCCCAAATGGCTTTACTTTCCCTCTAACACAGCCATTGCATAGTCATCCTGGACAAATGCAAAATAAACAATACAATTTACCAATGTAATTATAAAATATTGCATGCAATTGTAGAATTAAGGACTTTTGAACCCAAGAAAAGCCCAAAGCGCAAAAAGAATAAATCCGACCCACTCATGTCCACCCTTTTGGTCTACTCTTGATCATCAGCAATGTGATGGAAGGGGACATTGACAGTACTGTCAAATGGTGCTGACAGTGGTATCACCTGATGACTGATGCTCAGTTGTGTCCTTCCAGGCCCTGTGACATCTGGCCTCATTACAGCCAGTGTTCACTCACGGACAAAAGAGCTGCACTCCAGAACCAGGGTGAGGGTGACTGCTTTTGAGATCAAGTTGCATTGGACTGAGTGTGGCACTCAGGACTACTAACAAAACTGGAGTCAATGGAAATCCAAGATAAATACTTGATAACAAAGTGTGCAGCTGGATGAACACAGCAGGCCAAGCAGCATCTCAGGAGCACAAAAGATGACGTTTCGGGCCGAGACCCTTCATCAGAGAGGGGGATGGGGAGAGGGTTCTGAAATAAATAGGGAGACGGGGGAGGCGGACCGAAGATGGAGAGGAGAGTATAGGTAGGGAGGGGATAGGTCAGTCCGGGGAGGACAGACAGGTCAAGGAGGTGGGATGAGGTTGGTAGGTGGGAAATGGAGGTGCGGCTTGAGGTGGGAGGAGGGGATAGGTGAGAGGAAGAATGGGTTAGGGAGGCGGGGACGAGCTGGGCTGGTTTTGATATGCGTTGGAGGGGAGAGGACGAGCTGGGCTGGTTTTGTGATGGAGTGGGGGGAGGGGGAGATTTTGAAGTTTGTGAAGTCCACATTGATACCGTTGGGCTGCAGGGTTCCCAAGCGGAATATGAGTTGCTGTTCCTGCAACCTTCGGGTGGCATCATTGTGGAACTGCAGGAGGCCCATGATGGACGTGTTGTCTAAGGAATGGGAGTGGGAGTTAAAATGGTTTGCGGCTGGGAGGTGCAGTTGTGTATTGCGAACTGAGCGGAAGTGTTCTGCAAAGCGGTCCTCAAGCCTCTGCTTGGTTTCCCCAATGTAGAGGAAGCCACACCGGGTACAGTGGATACACTGGCAGATGTGCAGGTGAACATCTGCTTAATATGGAAAGTCATCTTGGGCCTGGGATGGGGGTGAGGGAGGAGGTGTGGGGGCAAGTGTAGCACTTACTGCGGTTGCAGGGGAAGGTGCTGGGCGTGGTGCGGTTGGAGGGGACACCACCCCCAGGCCTCCTACCCTCCCTCGACTTCTTCATCTCCAACTACCATCAAGACATTAACCTCCTCAACCCCTCCATCCCTCTCACCCACTCCAACCTCTACCCCACAGAACGGGCAGCCCTCCGCTCCAACCCCAACCTCACCATCAAACCCGCAGACAAGGGAGGCACAGTGGTAGTATGGCGCACTGACCTCTACATCGCCGAGGCCAAACGCCAACTCTCCGACACCACCTCCTACCGCCCCCTTGATCATGACCCCATCCCTGAGCACCAAACCGTCATCTCCAACACCATTCATGACCTCATCACCTCAGGGGTCCTCCCACCCACAGCCTCCAACCTCATTGTTCCCCAACCCCGCACGGCCTGTTTCTATCTCCTTCCCAAAATCCACAAACCTGCCTGCCCTGGCTGACCTATTGTCTCTGCCTGTTTCTGCCCCACCGAACTCATCTCCACCTATCTGGACACCACTTTCTCCCCCTTGGTCCAGGAACTCCACTCCGATGTCCGTGACACCAACCGTGCCCCCCTCCACCTCCTCCACAACTTCCAATTCCCTGGCCCCCAACACCTGATTTTTACCATGGACATCCAGTCCCTATCCACCTGCATTCCTCATGCTGATGGCCTTAAGGCCCTCTGCTTATTCCTGTCCCACAGGCCCAACCAATCCCCCTCCACCGACACCCTAATCCACCTTGCCGAACTCATCCTCACCCTCAACAACTTCTCTTTCGATTCCTCCCACTTCGTACAGACAAAGGGGGTGGCCATGGGTACCTGCATGGGCCCAAGCTATGCCTGCCTCTTTGTAGGTTACGTGGAACAGCCCCTCTTCCACACCTACACAGGCCCCAAACCTCATCTTTTCCTCCGTTACATTGATGATTGTATCAGCGCCGCCTCTTGCTCCCAAGAGGAGCTCAACTAGTTCATCCACTTCACCAACACCTTCCACCCCAACCTCAAGTTTACCTGGGCCATCTCCAACACATACCACACCGTCCTGGACCCCTCTGTCTCCGTCTCAGGTAACCAGCTAGAAACTGATGTCCACTTCAAGCCCCCAGACTCCCACAGCTACCTAGAATACACCTCCTCCCACCCACCCCCTGCAGAAATTCCATCCCCTATTCCCAATTCCTTTGCCTCCGCCACATCTGCTCCCAGGATGAGACATTCCACTCCCGCACATCCCAGATGTCCACGTTCTTCAAGGACCGAAACTACCCCACCCCGCCGCAGTGGTCAAGAACGCCCTTGACCGTGTCTCCTGCATTTCCAGCAACACATCCCTCACACCCCGCCCCCGCAGTAACCACCTTAAGAGAATCCCCGTAGTCCTCACATACCACCCCACCAACCTCCGGATACAACGCATCATCCTCCGACACTTCCACCATCTACAATCCGACCCCACCACCCAAGACCTTTTTTCCATCCCCACCCTCGTCTGCCTTCCACAGAGACCAGTCTCTCCGTGACTCCCTTGTCCGCTCCACACTCCCCTCCAGCCTCACCACACCCGGCAACTTCCCCTGCAACTGCAGGAAGTGCTACACTTGCCCCCACACCTCCTCCCTCACCCCCATCCCAGGCCCCAAGATGACTTTCCATATCGAGCAGATGTTCACCTGCACATCTGCCAATGTGGTATACTGCATCCACTGTACCCGGTGTGGCTTCCTCTACATTGGGGAAACCAAGTCGAGGCTTGGGGACCGCTTTGCAGAACATCTCCGCTCAGTTCGCAATAAACAACTGCACCTCCCAGTCGCGAACCATTTTACTCCCCCTCCCATTCCTTAGACGACATGTCCATCATGGACCTCCTGCAGTGCCACAATGATGCCACCCGAAGGTTGCAAGAATAGCAACTCATATTCCACTAGGGAACCCTGCAGCCCAATGCTATCAATGTGGACTTCACAAGCTTCAAAATCTCCCTCTTCCCCCACTGCATCACCAAACCAGCCCAGCTCGACCCCGCCTCCCTAACCTGTTCTTCCTCTCACCTATCCCCTCCTCTCACCCCAAGCCGCACCTCCATTTCCCACCTACCAACCTCATCCCGCCTCCTTGACCTGTCCGTCTTCCCTGGCCTGACCTATCCCCTCCCTACCTCCACACCTATACTCTCCTCTCCACCTATCTTCTTTTCTCTCCATCTTCGGTCCGCCTCCCCCCTCTCCCTATTTATTTCAGAACCCTCTCCCCATCCCCCTCTCTGATGAAGGGTCTCGGCCCGAAACGTCAGCTTTCGTGCTCCTGAGATGCTGCTTGGCCTGCTGTGTTCATCCAGCTCCACACTTTGTTATCTTGGATTCTCCAGCATCTGCAGTTCCCATTATCTCGAGATAAATACGTCACTGGTCAGAGTCATACCCGGCACAAAGGAAGATGTATGGTTGATGGTTAATCAGCTCAGCCCTAGGACATCTGTATCTGTAGGAGTGTCCTCAGTTCAACCATCTTCAACTGCTTTATCAATAATTCCTCTTGGGGAGAGGGGAAGAATTATTGATAAAGTAGTTGAAGATGGTTGAACTGAAGACACTCCTACAGAAACGGATGTTCTAGGGCTGAGCTGATTAACCATCAACAACCATACATCTTCCACAATGCAGCAGGCCAAGCAGCATCAGAGGAGCAGGGAGGCTGACGTTTTGGGCCTAGACCCTACTTCAGAAATGCTAGGCCCGAAATGTCAGCCTCCCTGCTCCTCTGATGCTGCTTGGCCTGCTGTGTTCATCCAGCTCTACACCTTGTTATTTCAGATTCTCCAGCATTTGCTGTTCCTACTATCTCTAAAACAGCTTGGAGCTGAGAACAAGTTATAGAGAAAGAGAGGTATTTGGTTCTTCTCTAGCTCAGGTGCAGTCTGTCTCTTTTTTTTAAAATTCCCTCTGTTGAAAATCCCTTGTATATCTGATGAAGACCAGTTTCTTTCTTACAAGCTTTGACTTTTAACTGATACGATCTATTATAAATGACCGGGCCACTTTAACGTAAAACTGAAGAAAGACAATTGAAGCAAAGCACTCTCCAGCTGTTGATTCACAAAGGTTATTTCAAAAACAGAACCTGGGAGCACAAACTACTAAACTGTATTTCTGTTGCTTTTTCATAACTTAATTTCCTTATGTAGAGGGGGTAGCTTATGAGGGGACTAGAGGCTTATTTAGTGGAGTTTATAACTAGTTGTTTTATAACTGTTAACTTGTAGCTAGAGTCTAATTATTTATAATTAATCATGATCCATTGTCAGTATAGAAAACATGTGAGGTTTCTGTCAACTTAGGTCTGCAAATCAGGTAAATAGGGGAATGTTGCATCTCTTAAAAATATTCTGACCATTGTGGGAATAGCAGATGTTGATTTCCAATGCACTACTGCAGTAGTTGTAACATTGTTACTGGGTCAAAATTCTGGAATTCCCACCCTAACATTACAATGATCGTCATCGCAGTCCAATGACAGCAGTGATTCAAGAGACCTTCTCCAGGGCAGTTGGGGATGGGGAATAAAGGCTGACTGAGCCAACAATGCCATCCCACAAACAAATAATTTCAAAAATATAATTCCATGCCTGTTTAAAACAAAATACAAGTGAGGAAGAACTTCCGTTCTGATTTTTGTTTCAGAACAGTTCACTTGTAATTTTATTTGCTTTCTGGGATGTCTCTGCCTCGGCCAGCATTTGTTGCCTATCCCTAATTGCCCAGAGGGAAGTTAAAAGTCAACCACATTTCTGAGTCTGGAGTCACATGTACGTCCAAACCAGGTAACGACGGCAGATTCTCTTCCCTAAAGGACATTAATGAACTAGGTGGGGTTTTTTCCAACAGTTGACAGTAGTTTCATGGTCATCATTAGACTATTAATTCCAGATTTTGTTTTAATTGAATTCAAATTCCATCATCTGCCCTGGCAGGATTCAAACTTGGGTGCCCAGAACATTCCCTGGGTCTCTAGATTAACAGTCCTGCAATAATACCACTAGGCCATCACCTCCCCCTGCTGCAAATATTAAGCTGAACGTAGCTTGTCTTCTACAAAAATGGCAAAAACCTTTGGTTGATACTAGAAATTCATGTAGCTTCAAGTGCGATATTGTACAAATTTCCATTAATAGAATTTTTCTAAAACTCAGTCTTGCACTGACTTCCTGTTGTATCTGTACAACATATCTGACAACTTACATATTCACTGTAAGTTAGTTAACTCTGTACATAAGATTACACATGCATTTAGAATTTTCCTGAAGAAAATCAGCCTAACCCTACCAATTGTAATGTTTTTCCCATTAATTCTATTCAGCCACTAACTCCGTTTAGATCAAGGCTGTTGTGTAGCTAAACCACTCAGTAAATTTCAGGGAGTTGACTTGAGATTTTAGCTCGTGTGATTTTCCATGGAAATTCTATATGAAAAGAGTGAATTAGTTCCTGCCTGTGCTTGGTTATCTTCCCCATGTACAATGTAATGAACATCTAGAGGCTGCTATGGAAAAGGCATGAAATGTTGCACTTTTCCAATTGTGGAAAGGAAATGCCTTAAAATAGTCCAGTTGATATTTCCAAACAAGTTGGTAATGCTACTGATGTGGTATTCATCAAGGTCATGTGTGGTTGGGGTAACTTTCTACTTTGAACAGAGGAGTGACTAACCAACAGAAAGCAGAGAGTCGGCATAACTGAATTTTTTTTGTGGTTGGCAGGATGTAACTAATGGGTGTCACAGGGTTTGGTCCTCTGGACCCCAAGTAATAATGATCTGTATTTATAGTCTTTGGATGAGGAGATAGAAAATACTATAGCCAAATTTGCAGGTGTCACAAAAGTAGGTAGGTAATAAGTTGGAATGAAAACGCAACTTGTTATCTAAATGGAGAGAAGCTACAGAGTGTTTCCATACAGGAGGATCTGGTTGACTTTGTGCGTGGTGAATGCTGGGACATTGAGTAACTTTTGAGGAGATAGATTTTTAAATTCGTAATGGAGTGAAGGGTTATGGAGAATAGGCAGGAAAAAGAGTTGAAGCCGAAGTGAAATCAGCTTTGATCACGTTAAATGGCAGAACAGGCACGACTGACTGCATCACCTGGACCTGCTCCTGTTTTAATGTTCTTGTTCATATGAATTTGGAACATAACACAACTGAATAGGTAATAATAATTAGCCTCTAGAATTCCCCTGCCTTTTATCTGCATATTATTAAAAGAGAACCTTATGTCTGTTTTAAAACCTCTTTTGATAGCCATATTTGAAACCGTAACTAGAATAAGTTGCCTGTTATCGTGGCAGCATTTACTAGACCCTTGGTGAATGAGAAACAAGTATGTGCTGTAATTACTAGTTTTATTTTTATTTGTGCTCCAACGTAGTAATTTCAGAGAATACAACACTCCAGTGGTCCAGATATTGTTCCATTACACTATAGGAATGCAAAGCGCTAACAGTACAAATGAACCACTGGACATTTTGTAGTCTTAACCTTATAATTTGTTATAGTGAGACTCATTTCTAAGCGTGGATGTCCCTGCTTGGGAATCGGGGAGAGTGGAGAAAAGGCAGGAAAGTGGTGTTGAGGCAAACTTCAGATCAGCCATTCCCTGCTCAAAATGCCATCTAGCATACTCCTGCTCCTACTTCGTATGTTCTTCTCTGCTGTCAGATGAAATGGTAATGTTGTGCATGTTTACCACTAGTGATTAAGTTGAAAACACTTCTTGAAGCAAATCTCTGACTTGATTTGTTTTCATTCAAGGGAAGATTTCCTTTGCTACAAAATCATGACAGCGGTATCCCTTGTGCTCAGAAATATTCCAAAGTCTGATAATTCATCAGAAGTGAGAATAAATTAATGCAACTCAGACTAAATTTAATCCAGCAGCAGAGCAGAATTCTGAATAATTCAAAGTTTGCCTTCTGTTGACAATGCCTAGGATATTTAGGGAAAAAAAGATTTGTGATAATGAAACAATTTCTTAATTGTAGATACTTTCTAATCTACCAGTGCAGCGATGTTATAACATGCCTCTGAAGCACGTGGGCCAATTTTCTTAAAATTGTTGAACGATTTGACTCTGAAAGGATTCTGATGAAATTTAGTTTGCATATTTCAGTAGAGAGTACCACATCGTTAAGCATTGGTTCTTGTGTGCTGATCTTTTCCCGAGATAGCAGTCCACTATCTCACTGAGCATAGTGGCTTACAATGACCTCAAACCCCCAAGTAACAGGGTGTTGTGAAACTATATTCTGTTTCTAGCCTCTTGCCACATTTCCACTAATTTGTGTAAGAGTCTGCTTTTGGGTGCAGCTGCTTAGCAGGGTGGACCCAGCTGTTTGTGTGGAACAATGGCAGGGCCAACAGTCCTTTCTACACTCTTCAATGTTGTTGCAACATAGAACGGAAGTCTGGTTTCAAGAACTAACTTGGCTATTTTTCACTAACATACCATCATAAGAGATATTTTTTAAAAAAACCTATGATGCAAGTTTATTTCTGCTATGAAACTCAACTCCAGCCGAGGATGTTCCACTGGGAGAATAGTTGGAAATAAAAATCTGCAGTCAAAGTTGAACTTTTTTTTTGCTTCTCCTCTTATGCCTTCAGAATAAACGTTTTCCCTCCATTTGCTCACTTATCTGGCAGCTTTACCTGATCTCGACTGATCAGGAATGCACTGCCTGAGGGTGTGGTGAAGTCCTGAAACCTTTGCAATTTGCCTCATTGTGACTGCGCTGTTTTTCTCAAACTGTAAGTTTAAAAATTTGTGTTGGACTTGTGGTGTAACATTTTTGCCAGTACTTCACCCACAAACAGTAAGGGAGTAAAACTAATTCTCATAGTTAGCTGTGAACAAATAGAATTTGAAGCAGAGATAATGGAGAATCCGAGATAACAAAGTGTGGAGAGAGAGAAAATGGGAAACTTTAGTGTGGAGCTAGATGAACACAGCAGGCCAAGCAGCATCTTAGGATCTAAGATGCTGCTTGACCTGCTGTGTTCATCCAGCTCCACGTTTTGTGATGTAGAATTTGAAGCAGCTCAGCCAACAATGGGAAAGCTTACTCACATGTTTATTTACTTAAAAGTTGTGATGTTTACATTTTCCATTGTGCCATGTTTGTGGAAGTTCGTTCATTTCAGGTGCAAAATTTAAGGATGAGAAAGATGGTCGTGTAGACGTTATGTTCATTAATAATTAAACTTGTACCTGCTACAGTAGAGATAACCAGCTGTAGAGCTGGATGAGCACAGCAGGCCAGGAAGCATCGGAGGGCACCACCCTCTGCATGAGAAAGTTGTCCCTTTGGTCCCTTTTAAATCTTTCCTCTCTCACCTTAGTCTTATGTCATCTCGTTTTGGAGACTCCCACACCATTGGAAAGGTCTTGTTAATTTACCCTATCCATGCCCATCATGATTTTATAAACGTCTGTAAAGGTCACCCCCCGCCTTAGCCTCCAACACTGCAGGGAAAATAGCCCCAGCCTATTCAGCATCTCCCTATAGCTCAAACCCACCAACCTTGGCAACATCCTTGTAAATCTTTTCTGGACCATTTCAAGTTTCACAACATCCCTCTTACAGGACCAAGACCAGATTGCATGCAGCATTCCAATAGTGGCCTAACAAATATCTTGTACAGCTACAACATAACCTCGCAACTCAATGCCCTGATTAATAAAGGCAAGCACACCAAACACCACCTTCACTATCCTATCTACCTGTGCCTCTACTTTCAAGGAGCTGTGAGCCTGCACCCCAAGGTCTGTTTGTTCTGCAACACTTCCCAAGACCTTACCATTAAGCATATAAGTCCTGCTGTGATTTCCCTTTCCAAGAGGTAGCACCTTACATTTATCTAAATTAAACTCCATCTGCCATGAATCGGCCAGTTGGCCCATCTGATCAAGATCCCATTGAACTCTGAGGTAATCTTCCACACCGTCTACTACACTTCCAATTTTGGCGCCCTCTGCAAACTCAGTAACCATGCCGCCTACGTTCTCATCCAAACACACCAATGTCAGGCTCACCAGTCTTTATTTCCCTGGCTTTTTCTCACCACCTTTCTTAAATAGTGGCAACATGTTAGCCAACTCCAGTCTTCCAGCACCTCGCCTGTGGCTATCAATAATAGAGATATCTCAGCGAGGGGGCCCAGCAATCATTTCACTAGCTTCGCACAGAGTTTGAGGGTGCACCTGATCAGGTCCAAGGAATTTATCTGCCCTTATGCGTTTTAGGACATCCAGCACCTGCTCCTCTGGAATAGGGACATTTATCAAGAGGCCACTATTTATTTCCCTGAGGCTTGAAGGGCAATACCTGAAACATTGACTTCTCTATTCCTCAAGATGCTGCTGGCTTGCTGTGTTCTTCCAGCCTCCTGTTTGTTTATCATAGATTCCAGCCTCTGTAATTTTATTGTCTCTAACCATACTTATTTTCCCATGTTCCCTATCTTCCACGTGCTTCTCCACAGTAAGTATTGATGCCAAATACTCATTTAGTATCTGCCCCATCTCCTGTGGTTCAACACATAGGTAGCCTCGCTGGTCTCCAAGAAGCTCTATTCTCCTCCTAGTTACTCTTTTGTCCTTTATGTATTTGTCGAGTCCCTTTTGATTCTTCTGGCAGCCTCTGTGGGAAGAAAGCGGAGTTAAGTTCCAGGTCCAGAGACCCTTTTAAGTACTGACATTTCTGACATCAGTACTGATAAGACCCGAATAAAGTTTGTGTACTGATCACATGCACTTGAAGGAATGTATAATTGTCATAACAGACTAGTCAGCTCCAGGTATATGAGTTATTGAGATGGGTATTAAGATGGTTTGCAAATCAGCAACTTTATGGCAAGGAAACCAGCCACAGCCTCATATTTCCCCCGAATGCTTGACAGTGTTGTTTACATTTTGACATTTTACCCTTTCTTTGCAAACCTACTGCAGCAGTGATTGGTAGGAACTGCCAATTCTGGAGAATCTGAGATAACAAGGCATTGAGCTGGATGAACACAGCAGGCCAGGCAACATCAGAGGAGCAGGAAAGCTGACATTTTGGGCCTTCTTTTAACACCCAAGTATCGAATTGGAATGTCAACCTTGATATCTGGTCTCCAGCTCTGGAACCAGACTTGAAACTACGCCTTGCATTTCACAGGCAAAAGTGCTACAAATTGAGCCAAGTTTGACAAGTGAAGAGAAATACAAGTAAAGCTAGGTAACAGATGGTTACCGACTTAAGAATGCTTGTAGTAGTAACGTTTCTATATATTTACAAACTGCTATTTTATATTGTCCTGCACTGAATTCTGACTTGTGTACAAATTGACTTAGAAATGTACTCCACAATGGAAGCCACTTCTAACCTGGGGAATGTTTGAACAACACACAGCAGTTTTGCGATGATCAGAATTGGTTTTATTCATTCACATGGTGAAAATTTGATTTTTAAAAAAGAAATTAACTTTCGAGTCTAAGATGGTCTTTGTTTGCTGGAAGCCTAAGTTATACTTTGACTATAAAGTATTCATGCAAAAAAAAAATTAGAAATCTGCATTTTTTTTCTGTTATCATGGGTCTCCAGCATGTCTTGGGTATCTTCACAATTGATGTGTAGCTTCTCTTCTTAGAGCCCAAAGTCTGAAATCCTGTTTTATTTTCTGTAAAAGGTTTATCTGCTGTAATTGGGAAGGTTTTAAATCAGTTTTTCAGTCATGCCGCTAAAATTGAAGTATTCGACTAAAGTTGCCCTATTGTCAGGTCAGTGCATTTTAAAAAATCTGATTGTTTGTTTTATTGATAAAATCAAAGTCAAGTTTTCTGTAATTGCATCCGTGGCTGTAGATAAAGCTTTATAGGGCTATCATTTCCATTCATTTCACCAACTTACCTGAATATGGAATGCAGCAGCCGGAAATAGTAATAAATAACCTAGAGAGAAGGAAATTAACTTTATGCAATCAGCTTTTGAAGTATAGGTTGTTGACAAGGACGTGAACAACTGGCTCCTTCATTTAATCATATTTAGGTCCTACTGTTTATTACACATTTGCTTGGGTTTGTCAATGAACAGCACTCTATAATCAATGATCTGAAGACTTCAGTTCTTTTTTATTTTCTAGTGGGATATGGGTGTCGTTGGCTGGCCAGCATTTATTGCCTGTCTCTAATTGCCCTTGAGAAGATGGTGATGAGCTGCCACATTCCATGTGCTGTAGGCACATCCACAATGCCATGGGGGGAATTGAAGGATTTTGACTTAATGACTCTCATAGAATGGCAATATATTTCCAAGTCAGGATAGTAAATGGCTTGGTGGGAACTTGCTGGTGGCGATGTTCCCATGTATCTGCCGTCCTTGTCCTTCCAGGTGGAAGCAGTAGAGAGTTTGGAAGGTGCTGTCTGAGGATCTTTGGTGAATTTCTGCAGTGCATCTTGTAGACAGTACACGCTGCCAGTACTGAGCATCAGTGGTGGAGGGAGCAGATGCCTATGGTTGTGGTGCCAGTCAAGTGGGCTACTTTGTCCTGGATGATGTAAAGCTGCTTGAGTGTTGTTGGAAGTGGACTCATTCAAACAAGTGGGGAGTATTCGATCACACTCCTGACTTGTGTCTTGTAGATGATGGACTGGTTTTAAGGAGTCGGGTGAGTTGCTCGCTGCGGTATTCCTAACTTCTAACCTGCTGTTATGGCCATTGTATTTATATGGCAAGCTCAGTTGATTTTCTGGTCAATAGTAACCCCCAATATGTTGATAATGGGCAATTCTTTGAATATCAAGCTGTGGTGGATTAAATTGTCTCATATTGGAGATGGTTATTGCCTGACATTTGTGTGGCATAAATGTTACTTATGTGTCAGCCCAAGCCTGGATATTTTCCAGGTCTTTTTCCATTTGAACATGGATGGCTTTAATATCTAAGTGAATGTTGATGCACATTAAGCAATCATCAGCAAACATCCCCACTTCTGATCTTATGATGGAGGGAAGGTCATTGATGAAGCAACTGGAGATGGTTGGGCTTAGGACACGAACCTGAGGATATCTTGCAGAGATGTCCTGGAGCTGAGCTGACAGTGTGTCAACACCATGACCATCTTCCTATGTGCTAAGTAGCGACTCAGATCAGTGGAGAATATGCCCCAATTCCCATTGGTTCTAGTTTTGCTAGCGTTCTTGTCATGTTTGGTAAAATGCAGCCTCGTTGTCAAGGACTATCACTCTCGCCTCATCTCTGGAATTCTGTTCTTTTGCCCGTGTTTGAACCAAGCCTGTAATGAGGCCAGGAGCTGAGTGGCCCTGATGGATCCCAAACTGGGTGTCAGTGAGCAGGTTATTGCTGGGCAGGTGCTGATTGGCACTGTTGTTGATACCTTCCATGACTTTCCTGATGATTGGATGTGGACTGATGGGACAGTAAGTAGCTGGATTAGATTTGAGATAATGGGTCTAGGCCCAAAAAGTCAGCTTTTGTGCTCCTGAGATGCTGCTTGGCCTGCTGTGTTCATCCAGCTCCACACTTTGTTATCTTGGATTAGATTTGTCCTGCTTCTTGTATACAGGACATACTTGGGACAATTTTCTACACTTGGGTAGGTGCCAGTGTCGCAGCTGTACTGAAACAGCTTGATGGAGGAGTGGTAAATTCTGGAGCATAAATCTTCAGTACTGTTGTCAAGATATTGGCAGGACCCATAATCTTTGCAATATCTAGTAGCTCCAACCATTTCTTGATTTCACACGGAGTAAATTGAATTGCCTGAAGACTAGCATCTGTGAGGTGGAAGCCACTGGAGGAGGCAGAGATGGATCATCTTTTCTGATTCTGGTCTCCATTTAACCAGCCTAGTGGTATTATCGCTAATCTGGAGACCCAGCTAACATTCTGGTAATCTGGGTTTGAACCCTGCCATGGTAGATGGTGGAATTACAATTCAGTAAATATCTAGAATTAACAGTCTAATGATGACTGTGAGTCCATTGTCGATTGTTGAAAAAACCCATCCGGACCCACCGCAATATGGTTGACTCTTAACTGCCCTCTGGGTAATTAGGGCAATAAATGCTGCCTAGCCAGTGACTCCCTTATCCCGTGAACAAATAAAGGATCCCCTGGCTTAATGGTAATTGTTGAGTGGGGGATATGCCAGGCCATGGGGTTACAGATCGTGCTGGAGTACAATTCTGTTGTTATTGATGTCCCTCCAGGGGAGATGATGGCTAAGTGGTATTATTGCTGGACTGTTTAATCCAGAGACCCAGAAAATGTTCTGGGGACCTGGGTTAGAATCCCGCCATGGCAGATTGTGGAATAATCTAATGATGACTGTGAATCCATTGTCAATTGTCAGGAAAAACCCATCTGGTTCACTAATATCCTTTAGGGAAGGAAACAGCCATCCTTACCTGGTCTGGCCTACATGTGACTCCAGCCCCACAGTTGACTCTTAACTACCCTCTGGCAGTTAGGGATGGGCAATAAATGCTGCCTAGCCAGTGACACCTTTTTGTCCTGTGAATGAGTAAAGGAAAGAAAACAGTGCCTCGCAGATGCCAGCCTTGGTTTGCTAGATCTGTTCTAAGTGTGTCCCATTTAACATTGTGATAGTTCCACACAATATGATGCAGATTATTCTCAAAGTCAAGGCAGGACTTTATCTCCACAATGACACTGCAGTGGTCACTCTTACCGATATGTCATGGACAGATATGTCAGCAGGTAGATTGTGGAGAATGAGGTCAAGTATGTTGAAGCTAAGCGTCTAGTTTTACTGTGCATGTAGCACATATTGAACTTGAACTGGATGATTTTAAAACTTGTGGAGTCTGGACATTGGGGTAGCAACTGGACTATCACCCTGTTCATCCTTCAGTCTCTTCTGAATTTGAGTCACTGTTTTGAGGGAAAAAAATTGCCACGGTATACTTCTAAAGAACAGTACAGCCCAGGAATAGGCCCTTCAGCCCACCAAGCCTGCACTGACACATGACAACCTTTCTAAACAAAAAAGTCATTTGTCTCTACGTGTCCGTGTCCCTCTATCTCCTGCTTATTCATGTTTCTGTCAAGATGCCTCTTAAACATTGCTGTGTCATATCTGCTTTTGCCACCACCTCTGGCAGTGCATTCCAGACACTTACCAGACTTTGTTTCAAAAAAAATCTTGTCTCTTTTAAACTTTCTTCCCCCTTTTACATTTAACCTCTGTCGCCTAGTAATGGAAACTTCTACCCTGGGAAAAGGCTCCAATTATTCATTCAACCCACGCCTTTCGATTGTTTTAAATTTTGTATTGGATCACCCTTCAGCCTCTGACCTTCAATTGGAAACAAACCAAGTTTGTCCAAATTCTCTCCTCATAGCTAATGCCATCTAAACTAGGCAATATTCTGGTAAACCTTTTCTGTACCCTGTCTGCAACCTCCACATCTTTCTGGTAGTGGGACAACAATGTATTTATCAACTTTCTGCTGGAGAAATAAACTACATGCATCTAAATCGTAGCAGTAGCTCAGAGCTGAGCGACTGTAAATGAAGACCCAGGTACACATGGAACACTGTATTACTGGAGGCTGTTGACAGAAGTAGCATTATAGGCACCACTCACTGTGACCCTGCTTAGGAAAACGCACTAGTTCCTATGCCCCATCACTCCCAGGGTTACTATGGAAGTTAATGATTTAGTCAAAGCATGCAAAGTCCCCAGTTTTCCTTGTCTGTTGGAATCAAGTTAACAGAAACACTGACCAGCTTCTTGTACTTAATAAGAACAATGATTTTTTTTTTAAATTCAGTCATGGAATGTGAGCGTCACTGGCATTATTGCCCTGGGAAAAAGTGGTTTACAGCTTCCTCTTAGAACTGTTGCAGTCCATGTGCTCTAGGTAGAGACTTCCAGGATTTTGATCCAGTGGCATTGAAAGAATGGTCATATATATCCAAGTCAGGGTGGTGTGTGGCATGAAGGATACGTGGCATGGTGGTGTTGTTTCCACACACCTGTTGCCCTTGTCCTTCTAGGTAATAGTGGTCTTGGGTTTGAAAGGTGTTATCTAAGAGCTGCAGAAATTCAAAGCTCTATCTTGTAGATGGTACACTGCTGCGACTGAGCATCAGTTGTGGATATGATGCCAGTCACTCCATGATCAAATGGGCTGCTTTGTGGATGATATGCTTCTTGAGCATTTCCTAAGCACAAGTAAATAGCTATGAACAATCAAATATGACTCTACTAGCTAAAACTTTAATCCATTTTAAACCATGACTTTGAGTTCTTCATATATTGCTCTGCCCATGTTCTTTCACTTTACAGGAGGAACAGGTCAATTGGCACACTAACTACAAAATATTTTACTTATTGGTTAAAGGCAGCAGTTTACAGCAATTGGTGGGGGGGGAAAAAAACGTAATTCGCTTTCTCCAGGGGGTCTTATTGCACAAAGAGAGACACAACCTGCCCTTTCAGCAGTCCTACATCATTCATACACTCAAGCTGCTTAGCTGCCTAGGAACCAATCAGAGTTGTCATCAAACTGACTGACTTTCTGATGACTATTGGTCACAGCAGCACAAACCAGTCAGCCGCTTGTTGCCAGCCAAATCTCACTTGGCACATACAATATGGTGCTGTGACATTGACATACAACTTCCATCTACTGCGGAACAAAGCAGCAATGTAAGGGCCACACAGAGTCGCAGTATGTAGGTTATAAAAGTACAGCATTTCTTTGCACAGTGACTGATTTTAATCCAGTCCTTTTTCCATTTCAGTAAACGCTTGTATACAGAAAATAAAAACATGGTCTTTACAAGAAGCAATCCTCCCTGAGAAATAGTTATAACTTTTCTGCAATTATTCATTGTACTTTCGTACAGTTACTTAACTGCATTTATGGTGAGACAGATTTTGCAAATGAAATGTTTTGTCCATTTGTGATTGTATCACTTAGCCTCCTTTATACTTGAGCACATGGAACAAACATTTCTACTATTTTGGAGAAAGCATGGCAATGGATGTGTTTGTTTTTTTTAAATAGGTAAAAGGTGGGAAAATAGAGATGCAAGATAATAAAATGTGAGGCTGGATGAACACAGCAGGCCAAGCAGCATGTCAGGAGCACGAAAGCTGACGTTTCAGGCCTAGACCCTTCATCAGAGAGTCTAGGCCCGAAACGTCAGCTCTTGTGCTCCTGAGATGCTGCTTGGCCTGCTGTGTTCATCCAGCCTCACATTTTATTATCTTGGAATTCTCCAGCATCTGCAGTTCCCATTATCTCTGATAAAATAGAGATGCATTTTGTTTTAGAAAAATACTGATGATTCAAAAAATAAAATCTGAACAGCGTCAAGTAAAAACATGTCTTGCTCAAGTTACTGAGATAACACTGTGTGGAGCTGGATGAACACAGCAGGCCGAGCAGCATCAGAGGAGCAGGAAAGCTGATGTTTTGGGTCTAGACCCTTCTTCGGAAAGGGGGGAGAGGAAGGGGTTTCTGAAATAAATAGGGAGAGAGGGAGAGGCAGATAGTAGGAGAGGAGACAGACAGGTCAAAGAGGCGGGGTTAGAGCCAGTAAAGGTCAGTGTAGGTGGGGAGGTAGGGATGGGATAGGTTGGTCCAGGGAGGACGGACAGGCCAAGAGGGTGGGATGAGGTTAGTGGGTAGGAGATGGGTGTGGGGCTTGAGGTGGGAGGACTGGTTAGGGAGGTGGGGACAAACTGGGCTGGTTTTGTGATGCGGTCGGGGGAGGGGAGATTTTTGAAGCTTGTGAAATCCACATTGATACCATTGGGCTGCAGGGTTCCCAAGTGGAATATGAGTTGCTGTTCCTGCAACCTTCTGGTACCATTGTTGTGGCACTGCAGGAGGCCCAGGATGAACATGTCATCCAAGGAGTGGGAGGGGGATTTGAAATGGTTTGCGACTGGGAGGCGCAGTTGTTTGTTGCAAACTGAACGTAGGTGTTCCGCAAAGTGGTCCCTAAGCCTCCGCTTGATTTCCCTGATGTACTGGAGGCCACAACGGGTACAGTGGATACAGTATATCACATGAGCAGATGTGCAGGTGAACATCTGTTTGATGTGGAAGGTCTTCTTTAGGGCCTGGGATTGGGGTGAGCGGGTAGGTGTAAGGGCTGGTGTAGTACTTGCTTCAGTTGCAGGGGAAAGTGCCAGGGGTGGTGGGGCTGGACAGGAGTGTGGAGTGGACAAGGGAGTCGCGGAGAGAGTGGTCCCTTCGGAAAGCAGATACAGGTGGGAGGGTAAAAATGTCTGTGGTAGTGGAGTCAGATTGCAGATGGCGAAACTGTCGGAGGACGATGCATTGAATCCAGAGGTTGATGGGGTGGTACGTGAGTTCCTACTATTTCTTCAAGTTACTGTTTTGTTTATAACATCTATGAATTACAAATTTAAGCATTTCCTTTTTTCCATTCTAAAACACCCCTTTTTATATATATTTTTACACATTAGGCATTAAGAATTGTTCAACAGTAATGTAGGAATTAAATTTCATTTACCTCTTCTTCTTAATCTAGAAGGAAAAAGTTTCCTCACTAAAATAGTCCATTTCAAATTAAAGTACTCAACCAGAAATTGAAACTGAAGCATTCTGTTCAAGTCCTACAAGATTGGAAACTGACATCAGAATCTTCTGCTGGGTGTTATATTTTCATGTTACAGTCTGATTGTTCAATGGACCCAATTCTTAGAGCAACATTTGTGTTAATAAACTCTTATCGATGCTGTATATTTTTGGCCATGTTTTATACATTTACGATTAATTTGTCACATTAAATAATTGAACACTTGCACTCTCCTCAGGACTCTTAATGCAAACTTGGAAATGTGTATAAAAATATTGTGTGTAAGATTGTTATGAAAACAAATGATTCACTTTTTTTTCCTGTAGAAAACACTTGATTCTGTCGGTGTCAAGTCACAGGACATTGGAAAAACATGACCTTTTTTAAATTAACTTCCTCTATTTAAAATTTTGTTTCACTTTTTGTGAAATAGTTATGTGTTGGAAATACATTTTGATTATAGGTTTCTATTAAATGTGACATACTATTTCACTCACTCTTTCTTCATTGTAGACACAATATCACAAATCATTGGGATAGTGCGCTGGAAATCAAGCCCCATGATCCCTATAATTGTCAGTTGTATGAGAATTTGGTTAAACCATTGAATTGCCCAGTTTTGCCGAACTGTCTAATTCAAGTGAAAAGAGCATGCATACCATTTCTTCTAAAACAAGAAAATACCATTTGCAATAATCAAACTGTTTTCAATGACCTGCAAGAAAGGACAATACTTTGCCACTTACAATGCTTTTTAAAATTCTCATACACGCATAAACAAACACACCAAGATAAGACACAGACTTTATGGACGAGGATGGAGGGAACAAAAATCAGAAGCAGTTTTGACCCCAGCTTGGATCACAGACACATGTAGCTTTTTTTCTGGAGAATGGTCCCAACCAGAAACATCACCTTTCCTGTTCCTCTGATGCTGCCTGGCCTGCTATGTTCCTCCAGCTCCACACTGTTATCTCTGGCTCCAGCATCAGCAGTTCTTATGATCTCTGTAGCTTTCTTCTGATTTTCTTCTACTGATGTGAGATCGTAGATACCCTGATTCTCAGTCTTGTGTTTGCTTCTTGGAGGATTCCGTTTTCAGTACCTGCAGAGTTTGTTCTTCCCTTTTTTACTTTGAATAAAGAAATTTATGAGAGAGCTATTTGGACCAAAATAGTGAGTGAAATTGGCTACCAGCTTTTCTTTTATTTCTCCCACCTCCCACCCCCGGATGAAGGACGAGTTGCTTTCTATTTGGAGGTTTGATGTTTTTGCTGTAACAGTTACCCAGAAATTATTCAAGTTGTTGTTACTATGTTGAACTTTCAGGAGTCTTCAACAACTGGCCAATTGAAAAACCAATCAAAAGGCTGCAAACTGCCCTGAAAGCATGCACACCAGCTGAGGTGTTTAACATCCTCCTCTACTGCTTGAACAAGATCACGTTGTAGATACAAATCACAATGTGTTTCAGTAACTTGTAATTAAACATGTAACATCATCTTCCACAATTTCTTTGGTTTAAATCAATATCTTACGCCTTTTAGTTTTCAGCCTATGGTCTCAAAAAAAATTTAACAAAGACAATGTTAAGTAAGAGATTTCAAGAAGGTTATAATTTGAAATGATAAGATATGCATGGTAGATGTAAATTGAATGTACTAAAGCAGTAAAGAAAACTCAAATTGAGGCAGAGATAATGGGAACTGCAGACGGTGGAGAATCCAAGATAACAAAGTTATCATCAGAAGGGTCTCGGCCTGAAACATCAGCTTTTGTGCTCCTAAGATGCTGCTTGGCCTGCTGTGTTCATCCAGCTTCACACTTTGTTATCTCTCATTGAGGCACGTGACTTTTCCTCCTTTATGGTAGGCATAGAAGGCCTCAAATAACCTGCTGAGGTTTGGGCCCATTGAAGCCCTTAAGATTACTTAAGCAGGGATCAGGCTATTTTGTTTCTGGTAATGTGCAATGAAGCAGGGGTTTAATAAATTACCTCAAGAGCAAAAGATCTACTAGGAATAAAAGTGATGAACTTAGAGCATGGATCAGTACCTGGTGCTATGATGATGTGGCAATAACAGAGACATGGATTTCTCATGGGCAGGAATGGTTGCTGGATGTTCCAGGGTTTAGAACATTTAAAAAGAATAGGGAGGGGGGGAAAAAGAGGAGAGAGTGTAGCACTACTAATCAGAGAGGGTATCACAGCTACAGAAGCTTCCATTGTCGAGGAAGATCTGCCTACCGAGTCAGTATGGGTGGAAATTAGGAACAGCAAGGGAGTAGTCACCTCGTTAGGGGTTTACTACAGGCCCCCCAATAGCAGCAGGGAGATTGAAGAAAGCATAGGTCGGCAGATTTTGGAAAAGTGTGGACGCAGTAGGGTTGTTGTAATGGGTGACTTTAACTTTCCTAATATTGATTGGAACCTCCTTCGAGCAGAAGATTTGAATGGAGCTGTTTTTGTAAGGTGTGTTCAGGAGGGTTTCCTAACTCAGTACGTTGACAGGCCGACGAGGGGAGAGGCCATTCTAGACTTGGTGCTCGGAAACGAGCCGGGGCAGGTATCAGATCTTGTGGTGGGAGAGCATTTTGGTGATAGTGACCATAACTGCCTCACATTCTACATAGCTATGGAGAAGGAGAGGATTAGGCAAAATGGGAGGATATTTAATTGGGGAAGAGGAAAGTATGACGCGATTAGACATGAGTTAGGAAGCATGGTCTGGGAGCAATTGTTCCATGGTAAAGGCACTATAGACATGTGGAGACTGTTTAAGGAACAGTTGTTGCGAGTGGTGAGTAAATATGTCCCTCTGAGACAGGCAAGAAGGGGTAAGATAAAGGAACCTTGGATGACGAGAGCGGTGGAGCTTCTTGTGAAAAGGAAGAAGGTAGCTTACATAAGGTGGAGGAAGCTAGGGTCAAGTTCAGCTCTAGAGGATTACAGGTAGGCAAGGAAGGAGCTCAAAAATGGTCTGAGGAGAGCCAGGAGGGGGCATGAGAAAGGCTTGGCAGAATGAATTAGGGAAAACACAAAGGCATTTTACACTTATGTGAGGAATAAGAGAATGGTCAAAGAAAGAGTAGGGCCGATCAGGGATAGCATAGGGAACTTGTGTGTGGAGTCTGAGGAGGTGGGGGAAGTCCTAAATGAGTTGTTTGCTTCTGTCTTTACGAAAGAAACGAACTTTATAGTGAATGAAACCTTTGAAGAGCAGGTGTGCATGCTGGAATGGATAGAGATAGAGGAAGCTGATGTGCTGAAAATTTTGTCAAACATTAAGATTGACAAGTCGCCAGGCACGGACCAGATTTGTCCTCGGCTGCTTTGGGAAGCCAGAAATGCAATTGCTTCACCACTTGCGAAGATCTTTGCATCCTCGCTCTCCACTGGAGTCCTACCTGAGGACTGGAGAGAGGCAAATGTAACTCCTCCCTTCAAGAAAGGAAATAGGGAAATCCCCGGCAATTACAGACCAGTAAGTCTCACGTCTGTCATCTGCAAGGTGTTAGAAAGGATTCTGAGGGATAGGATTTATGACCATCTGGAAGAGCATGGCTTGATCAAATGCAGTCAACACGGCTTTGTGAGGGGCAGGTCATGCCTCACAAACTTTATCGAGTTCTTTGAGGATGTGACTAGAAAAGTTGATGAGGGTTGAGCTGTGGATGTGGTGTATATGGACTTCAGCAAGGCATTTGATAAGGTTCCCCATGGTAGGCTCATTCAGAAGGTCAGGAGGAATGGGATACAGGGGAACTTAACTGTCTGGATACAGAATTGGCTGGCCAACAGAAGACAGCGAGTGGTGGTAGAAGGAAAATATTCTGCCTGGAAGTCAGTGGTGAGTGGGGTTCCACAGGGCTCTGTCCTTGGGCCTCTACTGTTTGTAATTTTTATTAATGACTTGGATGAGGGGATTGAAGGATGGGTCAGCAAGTTTGCAGACGACACAAAGGTCGGAGGTGTCGTTGACAGTATAGAGGGCTGTTGTAAGCTGCAGCGGGACATTGAAAGGATGCAGAGATGGGCTGAGAGGTGGCAGATGGAGTTCAACCTGGATAAATGCGAGGTGATGCATTTTGGAGTGTCGAATTTGAAAGCTGAGTACAGGATTAAGGATAGGATACTTGGCAGCGTGGAGGAACAGAGGGATCTTGGTGTGCAGATACATAGATCCCTTAAAATGGCCACCCAAGTGGACAGGGTTGTTAAGAAAGCATATGGTGTTTTGGCTTTCATTAACAGGGGGATTGCCTTTAAGAGTTGTGAGATCTTGTTGCAGCTCTATAAAACTTTGGTTAGACCGCACTGGGAATACTGTGTCCAGTTCTGGTCGCCCTATTATAGGAAAGATGTAGATGCTTTGGAGAGGGTTCAGAGGAGGTTTACCAGGATGCTGCCTGGATTGGAGGGCTTATCTTATGAAGAGAGGTTGACTGAGCTCGGTCTCTTTTCATTGGAGAAAAGGAGGAGGAGAGGGGACCTAATTGAGGTATACAAGATAATGAGCGGCATAGATAGAGTTGATAGCCAGAGACTATTTCCCAGAGCAGAAATGGCTAGCACGAGGGGTCATAGTTTTAAGCTGGTTGGAAGAAAGTATAGAGGGGATGTCAGAGGTGGGTTCTTTACACAGAGTTGTGAGAGCATGGAATGCGTTGCCAGCAGCAGTTGTGGAAGCAAGGTCATTGGGGTCATTTAAGAGACTGCTGGACATGCATATGGTCACAGAAATTTGAGGGCGTATACATGAGGATCAATGGTCGGCACAACATTGTAGGCTGAAGGGCCTGTTCTGTGCTGTTCTGTTCTATGTTCTATCTTCTAAATAGTGACTGTAACATCTATAAGCTCAGCATTCAGTTTAAGAGTGAGCAACCTGATCAGAAACAACTGTGCTAAACTTAAACACAGGAATTGTAAAACAATGAGGGCAGACTTAGCTGGAGTGAGCTATTTAATAAATTCAGCAGAAAAGACAGTTGAGGAGAAATGACAGATGTTTAAGAAAATAGCTTATGACACACAATAAATATGTATCCAATTGAGGGAAAAGGATTTAAGGGAGGGGGTAAACTAAATGTGCTAACCAGCAAGTTAAGCAAAGCATTAAATTGGGGATTTAAAAAAAAGCTTGAGACAAAGATTAGGCAACAAAAGAATTGAAAAATGTTAAAAAGAAACAAAATGTTACCAAAATTTAATAGAGTGAAGACCTTTTGAATGTAAATTAACATATATTGAAGAAGATCTTGTCTGTTTGATGTTGTATAAAAAGGTAGAGGGCAAAGTGAACATAAGCCTCTGAGGAAATGAGACTTGGGAAGTAATATTGGGGAACTAGGAAGTAGCAGAGGAGTCAAATAAATGTTTTGCCAGTTGTCATGCGAGAATACACTAACATCTGAGAATTACTAATCAATCATGGGACAAAGAAGAGGGGATGTGTGTGTGTGTGTGTGTGTGTGTGTGTGTATGTATGTATAAAAGAGGAAAAAGTACAAGGGAAACCAGTGGGATTAACGGTTGGTAATTTGCCTGAACCTGAGGTATTGCATTGTTAAAGGAAGCAGCCACAGAGATAGTAGGTACACTGGTATTAAATTTACAAGAGTCTTTAGATTCTGGAAAAGTTCCAGAGGTTTGGAAAACTGACAATATAATACCCTTATTCAAAAAGGGAGGGAGACAGAAATGCAGTACCTATAGGCCAGCTATCTTAACATCTGTCATTGGGAAAATGTTGGAATCTGTTTTAAAGAATGTGATAGCCGAACACTGAAAATGCATAATAAATTCAAATAGAGTCAGCGTGGATTTAATAAGGGAAATCATTGCCTGACATGTCTAAAGTTTGTGGAGGAGGTAACAAGCAGAATGGATAAAGAAGAATCAGTAGATGCAATATATTCGGACTTCCAAATGGCATTTGATAAGGTACTGTACATGAGGCTACTTATGTTGCGGGAAGTAATTTGACATGGATGGAGGATTGGCTAACTAATAAAAGTCAAAGGTTGGATTAGATGAGCATTTTCAGGGTGGCACCCTGTAACTAACAGTACCATAGGAAATCAGAGCTGGGGCCACAATTATTCACAATATATATTAATGATTTGGATGAGGGAAGTGAATGTGCTATCGACAAAGTGGTGGGAAGACAAATTGTGAGAATGACATGTAGTCTACAGATGGACAAACCTGCCAGATTGTGCTCTGAGAAAATGTGATGTTGTACACTTTTTGGTAGAAAGAATAGAAGAGCTGACTATTATTTAAATGGTGAAAGACTGCAGGAAGCTGCGGGACAAGGACATGGTTTTGGGAGAGGGGAAGAGGTCCCCGTGCATCAATCATAAATCTAGGAAAGCAAATGGAATTGTGGGCTGGGGAATTATTGGCCTTTTATTTCAAAGGCATGAAAGTATTAAAACAAGGAGGTTTTGTTAAACTGTACAAAGTGCTAATTAGACCATGCAGTAAATTTCCTCTGACCTAGACAGCCTCTCAGGTCCCACATTTACTGACCGGTGTACTCTGAATTCCAAAGTCCATGCAGCCAGAAATAAAAGTTGAGGTGGAGTGTAGTCCACACCAGAATGCTGTGAACAGTGTTGGTCCCCTAGGGAAAGAAATACTAACACTGGGGGGAAATCTGGAGAAGGTTCTAGGTTGGCGCTAGAATGGAAGGCTTGCTTTCTGGCAGTACATTGGGCTTGTCCTCATTGCGGCTTAGAAGACTGACAGGTGACATAATTGAAACATGCAAGATTCTGCAGGGACTTTAATCTAATGTCTGGACCTAACCCTTGGGTCACCAAGTACCGCAGATCAATGACCTGCTAAAGGCAGGCAAAGTAATACATTGGTAGCTGCCTGTGTATTCCTCCTGTACTATGGACACCACCAGGTTATATGGCTATTACCTGTTGAAGGGAAGAAAAAGAATAATTAATATTGCACTTTTGTTTAAAGTGGTCGGTAAGTCTCACCAACCCTTCTAATTATAAATACCTTTTTTTAAAAAAAACAGTATTCCATCTGCTGCTAACTGGTTGAAACCAGCAGAGCTGTGACATTGGCTGCCTGACATCTAGAGGATATATATTAATCTACCCGTGTATAACTCTTTGTACATAATGCCCAATATTCACACTTTTGAATTCAATGGAGCTGAATGTTAGGTGACTTATCATGTCTTCTACATTGTCCGGGTCCAAGGTAACCCTGTTATTTTAATTTATTTTACTTAGTTTGCCTGTTGGTTGAAGACTGCTAGTAATGTTAAAGGCTTAAAGGATTGAAGAGATGTTACAAATTTTTTTACTGTTAAACTTTTCTAAAATGACATTCTTTTGTGTTTTGTATTTGCACATTTAAAAAAAAAGCATAACAGTTCCGACTGCAAGATGTGAAATAGTTAAGTGCTGTAGCCTTAATTGCTGATGATAGCATTTTTGGCAATTTCTCATAAAGGCCGGACTTCCTGTCATTGTTTTCCGTTTGAACTCCAAAGATTATTGTGAGAAGCAATGCAGATGGCTACATTTAAAAGTCAGTTTAATAGGGGTCATTTAAAAATAGAACTGGTGCTACTGCCCATGAATTGAAAAGATAATCCAGCCATGCGAGCAGACTGCCTTTGCTGGCTGAGCATCTTATCATCAAGTTGTGTGAACCTAAAACTCCCAGCAGTGTATGACAGCTGGATGTATATTTAAAACCGAATCAATTTATATATACTCAACACATGAAAATAGATTTAGACAGGGATGTGAACAGGATGCATCAGGTGGGGTGTATCACGTTGGCTGTTAAAGAAAATAAATTGTAAGCAAACTGCGTGAAATCAACGTCAACAACAACTATTTCCTCTAGTTATCTAGTTACAGATTGAGATATCCCTTGTGTAATAAAGATGTCAACTGAAAATTTGGGTACTGATAACCATAGTTGCACTGAGTTTTTCAGATGCTTTATTCCATGTTTTGCGATGAAAAAACTGAGGGATGTTACAAATGGAAATTAATGTATTTTTCCCTTTGTGGGCAGGTGGAACAGTACTTCTGATGTGATGCCCACCAACATGCTTCTGGTACAAATCTATATGTGCACATTTCCCCACTTCAAGTTAGCCACTCCTGTGCTATCTCTGTGTTATTATTTTTGTCTAAGGCTTGAGGAAACTTTGGAACACACTCTGCCTTAGAAGGCAGCAAAGGCAAGAGCATTAAATACTTTTTATGGTAGAGGTAGATTCTTGTTGGGTGAGAGAATCAAAAGTTATTAAGGGGTAAATGTAAAAGTCAAATTCAAAACGTTTAGAAGATCTGCCATGACCATGTTGAATGGCAGAACAGGCTCAAGCAGGCCGAGTGGCTGCATTCTGCTCCTAATTCATATGTTGAAATAAAAATTGCTAATCTAATGACCACATTTTTAACCTGGCCAATTTGTCCCCCTCTACAGTCATTAGGAAATACCATCATTTTTCCAATCAACCTGTTCCGGGATGTTATTACATACATCGGGTAGGTGGGGCTTGATATGGGTCTCCTGCCCCAGAGGAAGGGGTAGTACCACTGCAGGAGTGTAACGAGCCATAGCTAATGATAACATCAGCAAACGTTTATTCTAAGCTTGGGTTACTACAGTTTGGGTTCAGAGAAAATCCTTTGGCTACAGTCTTTGTTGCCACCTTAATTCAGCCTTGTCATTAGTACTGTGTGCTACAGAAGAGTGAGGATAACTGTCCTTGTATCAGACTAGTATCAACTGAATAGGGTACTAGGGATTGTTAAAAACAGTGGTTCAAGGCCTTATCCGAACAGTTGCAAAAAAGGTTATGATTGGCAAAGTACAGTGATTAAAGTTCTAGGATATTACTGCAGATGTTCTTTGGGGGGGGTGTTCTTGGCCTTAAACTTTTGTTTTTGCTGCTTCATTAATCACCTTCCATTCAAATGGTAGAGAAGGGCACATTGCTGATGATTCTATACTGTTTCAAGTCCATGCATGATTTTTCCAATAAAGAAAAGGCTGTGACAGTGTATAGCAGAACATGGAAGATAATCAGTCTTAGATTGACTGACTGTGATTTTTACCATCTATTTTCAGGTAATGACCATCTCCAACAAGAAAAATCCCACCTTCTGTTTTTTAAAGTACCACTATTAACCCAAATTCTTGGTTAATAACATCTTGGGTGGGAAGGGGGCAGGCACTAATAATGAGAAATACAGCTTCGTGTTATATCAATAACGTAGAAGTTTTGGAAAAATGGTTGATGCTCTGTTCACACCTAACCCCTCAAAGCCTCTCTATTATTTACAAACCTAAAGTCCAGGAGGCTGATGTGAAATTTAGCTGGATGGATGCATCTGTAGCCAAGTACAAGCACTTGACTCCATCCAAAACAACGGGGTCCACATGCCTCGTGTCATTCCCAGTGAACTTATCAACCACCCCAACTGTGGTTGCTATGTACTACTTACAGGATACGCTGGAGCACTAACATGCCAAGTTTTATTCAATAGCACTACTAAACTTCATCACTGGAAATGGCAAGAGCAGCAATTGATGAAGATACATGTCTCATAAACCTGATTTGTGCGAATATTGCTGTGCCTTCACTTGTTGCAAAGCCAAAATCTTGGATACAAATCCTACCATTGGAACATTCTCAACTTGAGGATCGCAGTGATTAAGAACATTTTGGGCTAATAAGCAATAGACAGAACATAGTGCTGACAATCACTTACAGATTATCTTTCGTTGTCAGATGATTACTTAAATCTGGAATTACAAAAGTAGTATGGGATTTTAATAATTATATGTAATTTCTTCAGTGACAAAAATCAATTTTCCCTGTTACTGATTTAGTGACCGTGTCATACCAAATGTAATTAAAACAACCATTTGTGATTCCACAATTAATGCCTGAAACAAATCAATGCTGAAAATAACTATTGAAAATCAATATACATAGGCCTATTACACATTTAAAATACAAAGTAAAGCCAATTTAGAACATACACAAATGAGAGTCTGAGTAAAAGCTGTCTGCTTCAACACACTTTCATACTTGTCAGCCTAAACCATAAATGCGTAACCCTATGACCTTCACTTTAACCTGTCACATGGCTTTCTTCTTTACAGCTTTACAGCTAATCACAATTAATCAGCATACGATTTAATTCTACAAATGCTTAATCAAGTCAAAATTTGTTTAATGAAATCAAATATTGTTATACAGAATAAAAACCAAAAGAACTGCAGTTGCTGTAAATCAGGAACAAAAACAAAGCTCAGCAGGTCTGGCAGCTTCTGTGAATGAGAACAGTTAATGTTTTGGGTCCAGTGACCCTTTCTCAGAACTTATACACAACTTTTGCGACATCTTTTCAAATGCCTTCTCCAAACCAATGTGTATAAACTGTCATTTTCCCACATTATTCTTCATCTAACCATTTTACTTTACTCACTTTGCCCATCCATATTGCTTTGCTAACACTTTTGTATTCTCTTCACACCTTGCTTTCATAGCTATCTTCATGCTATCAGCAAATTTGGCTACAGTGCAGTTGGTCCTTTCATCCAAGTCAATATAATAGATTGTAAATAGCTGAGGCCCCAGTGCTGATTCACTTTCACCAACTTGATTTTTGCTGTTAGTTAGCTAGACCTATATTTGTGCTAATATACCATGTTGACAACATTTGACTTACAGGCAGTATGGTAAAGAATACTTTTTATTTCTTTATAAGCTCTTTGTATTCTGTAATTTTTAAAAGAATTTTGGTGAAAAACACTTTTTAAAGAGTTTGCATCAGTTGTAAAGACATCATTTTGTAAATTTTTTTGGATAATATGACATGCAGGACTAAGAGACCTGTAAACTCTGGATTTGGAAATAGTATCTAGCAACAGGAAGGGAGTTTGATTTTTTTTTTAAGAAAAGAAAAGAGGTAGTGTGGCTGTAGACACAAATGAAAGCTGCATTCAGAGGATTTATGGATGAAGAAAATCAGTGCATAGATGCAAAGAGAGACAAATTAGACAGCAGAACATCCTTGAGGGGCCAAGCCAACTTGGTCTCTGGAAGATAAAGTGTGGGGCTGGATGAACACAGCAGGCCAAGCAGCTGGAAGATATCAGATTTTGTCTTTGGCAGCAAAGTAGACTGGTGTTCTTCAAGGTACTGTGTGAGCTGGGTAAAATGGCCCAAAATATTGGAAGCTGTGTAAACAGCTCAGATGCTGAAAAGTTGGCTGTTATTTCTGGAAATGGTCAAAATTGTGACCCAGGGTTTTATTGGTTGATTGGTTGAAAGGTGAAAGAAAATTCGTAAGTGTGTTGTGCTGATAATGTTCATACCCATGAAACCTGAAAGTGCAAGCTGTTATCAGCTAGCATTCCTGCCTTGTCCTGCATATTTCTGTAGAAATTACCACCCCTTTTATAGGGGAAGTTTGTTGCAGTTCAGTTTACAGATTCACTTTACCGAACCAGATTGCATTCACTGAGTAAATCGAACAGTTTGGTGGTACTGAAATGAATATTATTGAATAGGAAGACCATGCTGAAGCTTTACAGCTTACATCAGAATAAATGCAAGATTGTCAGATGGCCCGTGATTGCGGCAGTTATATGACAAGAGAAATATCTGCTGATTAGTTGGCAAGTTAGCCCTGCACAAGGCATTGCAATGGAGAAAATGGCAAAACAATATGTTCCCCAAGCTCCAGCATAATTCAAAATATGTGTAAGACTTAAACAGATTCCGTTTTTAAAAAAAAGGTTCCTGTGTATAAATGTATCTCACTTTTATAGAATGTAAAAAAAAAAGTTGAGTTTCACTCTTCATCTTAATTTAGTCCTTAGTGTAGCAATAGCTCATTCAGGATTATTCAACTAGTGCTAATTAATCATAGAATAACATCTAACATTTTTGCTTTGGGTTTAACAGCTGTGGTTTGTTTGATTTTGGTCATTGCACCATCTATTATGGGCAACTAAAGAAACCTTCTGTTTGATTTGAGCATGAACAGTTGGGGCAGTCAGTCTCTGTAATTGGTATTACACTGTCACTGAAAGTCAGATGTGATGTTGCTCAATTGTTTGGTGGGCAGACCAGCTTTCTGTACCAATGGCAATCTGTCAGTGGAAAATACCACCCATAACCGTTGTGTTATAACAGTGTAGAACAGTTGTTTAACCTGAGTTTACACAGTAATTTTGGGGAATTGAGGCTTATCTTCTTTCTGAGCAGCTACTTTCTCATCCTGCCCTGCCCAGAATGAATTGACATGAAGCATGGAAGGGTGCATGAGAAGTGGCCAAGGACACAGGGGCTTGGCTGTCATGTCTAAAGTCTCTAAAAGGTGGGGCAATTTGCACATGCGCTGGCGCTGACATCACTGCACTTGGAATGTGGTGACACCATTGGTGCATGCACAGACAAATCTTGAAACCTGTTGTGACCAGCTGACATCACTGGCCCTATGAGGACCAGTTCTGGCAGCCATGCTACCAGCCATTTTAGCTCTGAGTGATTAATCTAAATTATAATTTCCTCTTTGTGTTTATGAACTGTTGTAGTTAATCTGTGTGATTTTGAAGTTGATGCAGTAATATAATCTTTGGTTCCAGTGAGTCATATTGGATTAGAAACATTAACGCTGTCTCGAGAGAAGCTGCCCAGATATCTTCAACTTCAGCATTTTGCTCTCATTTCAGATCTCCAACACAGTAGTTTGCTTTTACAATACGACCAATGGCTTACTAAGCTTTTTCTCAAATTACTTGGAATGTAGTAGTCTTAAAAAGCAGGCCTACAACCGCCTAATGTGTGTGACCAGAAGGGTGCAATAAATGTCGCGGACGCCAGTCTTACCTACAGCTTGATAGCAATTTTTATTTTAAAGTCTTTATGATAGTCAAATCCATTAGTGTAAACCCAAATTTAAGTCCGGACCAGGTAACTTCTCAATGTAAGGGATCTTTAAGTGACATTTATTTGACAGACTAAAACCAGAGAATGAATTGGAATGATGTAGAGAAACTGCTGTTAAGGAACTTTGGGCACTATATATCGCAATTGTTTAACAATACTGTCAGAACGCAGTAACAGAGGTGCTTTTAAATGCATGTTATTATGTACTGCCTTTTAATTTGACCAGAAGTTTTATCCTTTTTATTTCTCCCTTTTTTTTCATTTTAGGAGAGTTCAGGAGATGCAATTCCAACCATGGAAGAAAAACCTCTGTCAGTTGCTGCATTAGCGTCAAAATTTAAACAAGAAACAAACAATACCTTGGAAAAAAATGAGGTAAGCTTTTAGGTCTTTTTATGAAATTGATATTTGCTGCACATTACTTATCTTAACTACATTGAACATTAGAAAATGGTAATAATGTTTCCATCATTAATAACAAAATTAAATCAAGAAATGTTTGAAAGTCCCTATTCAATTTTCACAAATGGATTAGCAATATTCGTGTTTTACGTATACATACTTCACTTGACCTTATTAACAGATCATACTATATGACATTTCACTCTTCTTAAGAAATCTATTTTTTTTAAAATGTAAGCAATTACTAGTCAGTTCTAAAATGCATCCAGACCAGTTATTTTTAATTTCATTGCAGTTCAAATGGTTTTCTACATTCAGTATTTTAGCATCAGAGGAATTTTCTTGCGATTTCTCTCTTCTTTTACAGTATTCTTTCTATCTTGAATTTTCCCTTAATGGACTTCCCTCTTATCCCTTGTGATACTAAATTCAACATGTACAGCATTGTTCTGTTCCTCATTACCCATTGCTGCATCGGCCTGTCTGATTCCTCTCATTTGTGACATATTGTTCTTACTCAATCTCTTCATCTGTCTTCATTTATCTTTCTTCTCATTGTTTTATTATTTGAAGAAGGCTAATAGTGCAAGGGAATACATAGTAAAGGGTAGGATGCTGAGAAGTATAGAAGAACAGTGTATGTCCACAGACCGCTGAAAGTAGTTGAATAGGTAGCAATGATGGACTAAAAGAAGTTTGAATACTTGCCTTTTAGTTGATTGAGACATCATATATAAAAGCTAGGAATTATGCTAGAACAGTGTAAAACAGTAGTTGGGCAGAAATTCACAACATTTAAAAAGTACTTGGATATGCATGTGAAGTGCTGTAATCTTTCCAGCTGTTGGTCTTTAGCAGTAACGTGGGAATAGGCTGAATGTCCATTAATCAGCTAGTGAATAAATGATGGGCTGAATGGTCTCTGCTATGCTGTAAGGTTCTGTGAATTTTCTTTTGATTCTTTCTGGGATGTTGGCATTGCTGACTAGGCTAGCATTTATGGCCCATTTCTAACTGCCCGGAGAGCAGTTAAAAGTATCATTCATATGGGTCCGCAGTTGCATGCAATCTAGACCAGTTAAGAATGGCAGATTTCCTCCCCTAGTCTTGGATTATGTTCTTTAGGGGAGGCTACCTGCAGGCATAAGGGCAGTCTGAAAATGGACACTTTTAAGAATGAGATAACAAGACTTTGGAGACAGTACGTTCCTGTTAGTGTGAAGGGTAAGGCTGATAGCTGTACGGAATTCTGGTTGACTAGAGAAACTGAGTTTCTGGTCAAGAAAAAGGAGGCATTTATCAGATATAGACAACTGGGATTGGTTCAATCCCTAGAAGAGTACAAGGGCGGGAGGAATATAATTAAGAAGGAAATCAGGAGGCAAAAAGGGGATGTGGCTTTGGCAAATAGAGTTAAAGAGAATCCAAAGACATTCTACAAATACATTATGGGCAAAAGAACTGAGGGACCGAATAGGGCCCCTTGAAGATCAACAAAGTCATCTATGTATGGAACCACAGGAGATGTGTGAGATACCAAATGAGTATTTCACATCAGTGTTTACTGTAAAGGAGGATATGGAAGCTAGAGAACTTGGGGAAATAAATAGTGATATTATACAAGAGGAGGTGCTGGAGGCTTAAAAAAGCTTAAAGGTGGATAAATCCCCAGGCCCTGATCCATTGTTTCCCAGAACTTTGTGGGAAGCTAGGAAATAGATTGCTGGTCCCTTGCTGAGATTTCTGTATCATTGATTGGAACAGGTGGGGTGTTGGAAAACTGGAGGTTGTGGTGCCATTATTTAAGAAATGTGGTAAGGAAAAGCCAGGGAAGTATAGACCAATGAGACTTGCGTCAGTGGTGAGTAAGTCCTTGAATAGGACTCTGAGGGAGAGTATTTATGTGCATTTGGAAAGGTAAGGACTGATTAGGGATAGCAAGCATGGCTTTGTGCATTGGAAATAATGTCTGTCAAACATGATTTGAGTTATTTGAAGAGGGGTCGAAGATGATTGAAGGCAGAGTAGGTCGTGTTGTCTGTCTGTATGGACTTCAGTAAAGTGTTTGAAAAGGTTCTGCTATGTAGACTGGTTAGTAAGGTTAGATTACGTGGGATTTGGGGGAGTTTGCCATGGGATACAAAATTGGCTTGAGGTTAGGAGACAACCTATGGTAGTGGTGGAAGGTTATTATTTTGGACTTGAGACCAGGATCTGTGCTAGGTCCACTTGAATTTTGTCACTATATCATAGGAAGTACGGTTAGTAAGTTTGCAGATGATACCAAAATAGGGGATGAAGTAGACAGTGAAGAAGATTATCCTGAGTACAACAGGACTTTGATCAGATGAGTCAGTGGGGCGAAGAATGGCAGATGGGATTTAATTTAGATAAATGTGAGGTATTGCATCCAGATAAGGCAAACTAGGGCAGAATGTATACAGTTAATGGTAAGGCCCTGGGGAGTGTTGCTGAACAAGGAGACCTCCAAGTGCAAATGTGTAGTTCCTTGAAAGTGGGGTTGCAGGTAGATAGGGTGGTGAACCAGGTGTATCGCGCACTTGCCTTCGTTGGCCATAATATTGACTAAAGAAGTTAGGACATCATGTTCTAGCCGTACAGGTCATTGGTGAGGTCACATTGGCAATACTGGGCACAATTCTAGTTGCATTCCTACAGAAAGGATGTGAAACTTGGAAGGTTTCAGAAAAGATTTACAGGGATATTGCTGGGACTGGAGGATTTGAGCTATAGATTGAGGCTGAATAGCCTGGGGCTTTTTATCCTTGGAGCATTGGAGACTGAGGTGACCTTTTATAGAGGTTCATAAAAAACACGAGAGGCATCGATGGGATGAATAGACAAGATTTTTTTCCTAGGATGGAGAAGTCCAAAACTAGAGGGCATACGTTGAAGGTGAGAGGGGGAAGATTTAAAAAGGACCTGAAGGGTAACTTTTCCATGCAGAGGTGCTATGTGTCTAGAATGAGCTGCCAGAGGAAGTGGTGGAGGCTGATACAGTTATAACATATAAAAGCCATCAGGATGGGTATACGAAAAGGAAGAGTTTAAAGGGATATGGGCCAAATGCTAGCAAATGGGACTGAGGTCTCTTTGCAGATGAGTTGGACCAAAATGTTTGCTTCTGTGCTGCAAGATTCTATAATCCTGAAGTGAACAGAGTGAAAATGAGGTTGAGATAAATTAACATGCAATTGTCAGGTAGAAGTAAGCTTGGATTTTAAAATCCTGAAGACTGTGTGAAGACAGAAGGCTGAGGGAAGTAAACAGATGCCTGTTTTCATGTTATGGATTGTAACAAGGCAGTAATAATTTAAGGGAGCGGCGTTGTGCTGGTGAAGCTGACATAGATGTGAGAGCAGTGTGCAAATCTTGCATTGGCTTAGGGTTTAAAGAGTATTCAGAGGTGTGGAAGTGTTAAATTTTTAGACCTAGAAGTCAAGCATCTTGGAATTGAATTATTAGCAGAGGTGTCAAGTCACTGGGGAAAGTCAGTTCCATGCTGAAAGATAGACATGGGGTAATGCCATCAATTCTAAAGTGGCGTGCCTTTGATTACATTTGTGAATGAGGAGGAAGTTGTACTGAAGAAGAATCATACCAGACTGAAAACATATTAATTGTTGCTCTCTCCACAGATGCTACCAGACCTGCTCAGTTTCTCTGTCCTTTTTTTGTAAAGAAGCTTTGGTTTGGAAGAACTGAAATGAGTCTATTGCTTCATTAAACAATACATAGCTTGACTGACCATTGTGAATTTGTACCTACAGAATGCTATGCTTTGCTTTTCTTTTCCTAAAGACAAGCTAATGCTGCTTGAAGCATTGCAAGGAGGACAAGCTCAGTTAATGTCCTGTTTCTAAATGTTCACAGTTCTGCCTCTCTCTCATTAGTGTCACTCAGATATAGCATTCTCTGACTCAGCAGGTTGTGCATTCAAGTCCTACTTAAGGACTCAAGTGTCATTCTAGGTAGGTGTTTGAATGCAGTGCTGAAGGAGTACCATTCTTTAGATGATTATTAAACTGAGGCCTGTCTGGGTGAATGGCAAATATTCCATGGCACTATCTGACAAGTGCAGGAAGTCCTGTGTTGTCTCAGTTAACAACCCTCTCTTAAACCAGCACCACTAAAAATAGGTGAACAATTTATCTAATTGTTCTTGATGGGATCTAGTCATGAAGATCGTTTGCATAATGTTTATTGTATCTCTATCTTTGTTAAAACAAATGTATTTTAAGATATTGATGTCACTGGCAAGGCAATACTATATGTGTTCTCCATCCATAATTTTTTTTGCATCAGATGGTATAGACTGGATTCTTAATGTTAGTGAACCAACTGTGCTTTTCCAAAAATCTGGCTGCATTTTTGATAATTTTCTGGGGGTACTGTTCAAATTACTAAGCAATTCTGGTCAGTTCATGGCTTCCAATGGGGACATTTGGCCTCTCAAAAATTACCTTTGTGGTTCTGCATCGTGATCGCCATGATCACCTTTCTTGGAGTTATTGACAGTGATACACTTTAGGATATTCTGAAACTTATTTCAGTGCAGCTGTGTTCCTTTTACCTTTAGAAGCCGCCCAAGCGACCAGTTCGTAAAAAGCCTCCTAGCTCTCTCCCATTGTGTGGGATGAAGAATGACATTGAGGCAGACCATCATGCAGATGAGGTAAAATGATCATATCTGAAAGCATTTACTTACCTTTAAAATAATCCTATGGTGACTATCTTGTAGGTAATATTAAACATCCAAACTTCCTATGCGAAGGCTAAAATTCTAATAAACTGTGATCAGATAATGCATGTTCAAAGTAAATATTGTAACTTGAGAGACTCACTGAACTTTTCATATTACATGCTGCTCAACATGCTACTCCTTTCAGAAGTCATCAGTTAATGACTCAAACCGTCAACCAAAGTTGAAATTGAAGACTTCCTCTCCTCTCATTGAAAAACTCCAGGTGTGTATCTGAGAATATTTGCCACTTCCTGTAACTGTGGCTTGTTATATGCAGAGTAATGGGTGTGTGGGACAAGTGAACTAAGCATTAAGATGGTGAAGCAGAAAAAGAAATGCAGAAAATGCTGATTAATAAATGATCCATTAGTGTCTATGAAGTTTTTTAAAAGAAAAGTGATCTATCATTTCAGGGAATACACATTGTTGATGGTGAAAAGTTTCGGAAGATATCTGAAGGTTTTCACTGGGAGAAAACTTTCAGGAAATTGGATCTTCTGAAGTTGATAAAGCAGTTTAATTAACTTTAAAAGTCACAATGTTGAACTTACAAATTTATATAGCTTCTCTGCAACCTAAGCTTTTATTTTTTGAAATATAACTTTTAACCCTTTATCTCTGCCATTTTGTTGTTTTACAAAGTGATATGAATACTTTAATTTGATAGAACTTGTATTTTACAAGTATTCAGAACTGCCTAAGAATACATTTTTTACAGGCTCTCCATCTCAGACCGAAAACCTGAAAGCTGCTCACCCCTGTCATTTTAGTTCTAGGAGCAATCTGATTGCAGCATGAAATGTTTCCATAGGAAAACTGCTCAAAGGAAGTTCCTATCCAAACAGTCAGTTTTGAACAATGTTTTTACTATTCTCTCAAGAAACTAGAAGCTGTGGAGGAACAGTGCTTTTAGGGGTTCATGGACTGAAACTCCAGAAGTTATTTAAACAGGTACAAAAACTAATTAGGAAGGCTGATAGAATGTAACCGTTTTATCTTTTCTATTTCTCACATAGGCCAATTTGCTTCTCTCACCAACTGCTCTCTTACCTGGGGCTGGCCCAAAGAGTCCATTAAAATCTTCCTTCTCACCTTTTGCTAGTCCTGCTTCTACACCTGATAGTCCTGGAGCACGCTCCCAATCCAGTGAATCTGATGGAGGGCCAGTTACAGTAGACCAACCTGCAGAAAGAGGACCTTTGCACAGTCTGCACAAGGTAAAGTTGCGGCAACAGTTTTGGGTGGTTTTGTTGAAATTTAACATCTGTGAATTTGGAATAAAAAGGCATGATTTATAGATAGGAGCCAATAATAAATAACAGTTAAGTGGTGTCTAGAATATTATGATCCACACTACCTGGCCTGGTACAAGCTGCTGTCTTCAAGGAATTAAAAGTGGAACAAAACATACAAGTATGTGAAATACATGTAGGAAATGCAGGGCAAGATTATTGGTATCCAAACAAGGAGTGATGTTGGTTATAATTGGAACTGTAGGATAGATTTTCCATATGATTGTATTTGTAAAGTGAAGAGGAAGAAAAGGTTTGAGACAGAAACCTGTTATTTCCTGTGCTAATTTGGGAATGACTAGCACTTTTTGTTGGGTCTGACTTGATCCTGTGCATGGGAGTTTTGAGGAACAAAAGGATCTGGAGGTACACATGTATGGCTCAGTAAAAGTAAATGCACAGGTGTGAAATAACGTCCCCACTTGATATTGTATTTTAGCCTCCAATAGATAGAAATGCTAAGTGCCAAACTTACTTCCTTTGTACAGACTCTTGATCAGACATGATCTAGTCAAGTTGTTCAAAATGAAAGAAAAACAGAATTAACGTGGTAGACATAATGAAGCGATTTCTTTTGATAGGTGAGTCTAGAACAAAGGGATTGTTTGTGACCCACTATCCTCTTCAGAGCTACCCACCTCCTATCTCCCAATTCTGCAAGGCCAGCTTCAAACTCCTTCCCATGACCCATAATAGGACTATCCTGGCAGACCTATCCTTTTTCAGCCCCATTGATCTCATTTCTTTCTATCTTGACTCTTCCCTGTTCCCCCTCTTCGCATTCAGTCTCTTCCCACTTACATTCTTGATTCTTCTGATACATTTCCAGTTTCCTGGCCCTAGCTGCCTCCTCCTCCTTCAGGGGTTTACAGTTCCTCGACACATTACTTCCCCATCAGGGTGACCTGAAGGCTTTCTGCTTCTTCCTTGAAGGAAGGCCTGAACAGTCCCCATCAACCACCACCCTCCTTCATTTAGCTGAGCTCATTCCCACTTTGAACAAGTTCTCCTGTCATTCATCTCACTTTCTTCAAGTAAGAGTTGAGGCTATGGATATCTGCATGTGCCTGTAATGGCTGCCTCTTTGGGGGAAATGTGGAACATTCCTTGTTCCAGTTCTGTCTGGACTGCATCCCACAATTATTCTTCTCCGGTATATCGATGACATTGTTGGTGCTGCTTCCTTCACTATTCCAGAATTGGGAAAAATTAATCAATTTTGCTTCTAATTTCCATCTATCTCTCACCTTCACCTGATTCTTCCCTTGCCTTCCTTGATGTCACTGTTTCCATTTCTGGAGGAAGGCTTCCATCAGTATCATTTTATCAACCTGTTGACTGACTACACTTACTCACACCTTGTTTCCTGGAAGGACTGTGCTCCATTCTCCTAGTTTCTCTATTCCAATGATACCACCTTCTACATGTGTACCTCCAGCATGTTGTTCTTCCCCCCCCCCCCCCACAAGAGTGTTTCTGTGCCCCCCCCACCCCGCCAATTGTACTGTGGTTGATGGGGCCCTCAGCCTCATTTGAATCATTTCCCACTCTTCTGTCCTCACCTCTTTCCCCTATCTTGGAACAAAAATAGTGTTCTCTCTCTCCTTGTCTCCCTCTACTTCTGATCAGGATCCATAATCAAATAATAATTTTCCACCATTTCTGCCATGTCTGCCAAGGTGCCAACACTTGCTCATTCACCAGTTCACTCCTCGCTGTCCAGGCCGCAGATGCACCGCCTTGGTGAAGCAGCATTTAATTGTGTCCGTGATTTACAAACGTCCAACTTATGAGGACATGTACTTACAAACATGATGTCATACTTTGGGTCTTTTATATTTTTAAAATCAATGTATGAACATTTCCTGTCTCAAGCTGTTTTCAAGTACTTGTAAACAGCTGTGTACCATTGTCCGACATTGCGTTCCATCTTGCCAACAAGCTGCAGAATGGAACCTGTTTGTAACCCAGACAGTCTACAGTGTTAACTACTTGCAATGCAATCTCCTCTATGCTGACGATCAAATGTCGACTGAGTGACTGTTTTGTCTGTAAGAATGACCGCAGCCTTTCACTTGCTTGCCATTTCAAAAGATCGTCTTGATCTCATGCTCAGATTTCTGCCCTGGGCCTGCTACAGTTTTCCAGCAGAGCTCAATGCTAGCTGTACAAACAGCACTTTATTTTCTGCTTGGGCTCTTTACAACTTTTGGGAGTGAGCATGGGGTTCAGTGGCTTCAGGGTGTAAGCTCCAGTTTGGGTACACTCTGTTTCCTCAGCCCTCTGATTCCCAACCCCTTCTCACTTTTCAACTCCATGCCTTGTTTGCATAGGCTTTGCTAAAAGCAAACCCATCTATCGCTACTTTTCATACTTACCATTACTACCTAATTCTGTTCTTATCTCTCTGCAATTGGCATCTGCAATCTCTTTGTCTTTTGTCTGCACACCATCAACATCTGTTCCACCCTCTACTCTTCTCCCATAGTCGCCATTAAAAAACCCTGTAATTTTCAAGTGCTCTTTGGTTCTGAGAAGGAGTCAGAGATTGGACTCAGTGTTAACTCTGTTTCTCTCTATGGATGCTATCAAACCTGATGAAGAAGAGTCTAGGCTCGAAACGTCAGCTTTTCTGCTCCTATGATGCTGCTTGGCCTGCTGTGTTCATCCAGCTCTACACCTTGTTATCTGAGTTTCTCCAAAAATTTCTGTTTTGCTTTATTTTTGAACAAAGAGATGGAATTTTAAAGTTGGAAGTCGTTTATCTCGGACTCAAATTGGAAGCACTTTTTCACAAAGATAACCTGGGTCACGCTCCCTGAAATGGAACCAGGTGCTGAGTCAACTTACATTTTCAGAAGTAAAGTTAATGCATTCTCTCCCAGTTTTGTGGTATCACATTATTTTGGTATACACTGCAAAATAATAGGAATGGCTAGGCAAGCATATACTGATAGGCAGTCACACTTGTTTAATGCTTGATTATTACATTATTGATCAGAAATTTATTTGTGTTTTTGTTCGGTTTGACCTGTTAGAATCGAGTACGTGTGTCTGTGAAACGACGCCCACCCAGCAGGAAATTTCGAAGGTCGGTCACTGAAGATGCAGCTAACTCTGACTCTCCAGAAACAGATGCACCACCTATGAATGCAGAACCTGCACAGAATGGAACACCAGATGAAGAAAGCAATGATGTTTTTACTGATCAGGGAGTTCAAACTGAAGATACAACTTCGAAGAGTTCCCCTTCACCTGAAGAAGACTCTCTCCCCTCACCTAAAGAATCTTCACCTGAACAGGCATCCGAGAAAGAGCTCAATCGCCTCTCATCTTCTCAAAGCCAAGAATCTGAAATCTCTTCTGATCTAAGCCAATGTGAATACCTTGAAGCCAATGATATCACTACAAAAGAGAACGAGGAATCTTCAAACAAGGACAGTGTGGCTTCTGTCAGCAGTGATCACAACATAGCAGGAAGTGAGACTGCAGATTCTGAAACCTCTAAAGAAGAACCCAAAATTGATGAAGTAAAAGCAAATGATATTCAGCAGCAGAACTCCAAAGCAGAGGTAGGTGGAGAAAGCTTTATTTGAGCAAATAAACTTGCGTGAATTCTAGCAGTAACAACAAACAATGTCTTTCCTCTTTGGGAATCTTCAGTCACTCGACCTCACAAGACTTTAAATTGTCAGCAATCTTGGGACCATTCTCCTGAGCAATGCTCAGATGACGTACCAAACTCGAGTCTTCAGCACAGTTCGGTTCAAACATGTGTCCTGCTGCTCTGTCTTCAATTTTTAAGATGGTTTTGTAATTTTTATGCGCTCAGGCCACTTTGTTTTAGATCACATTTCTCACTCGCTGTTGGCATTGCAATCGTAGCACATTGAGTGGGGGGGAGCAGAATGGTGTCAGGCAATTAAAATGACTTCTGTGCTTTATGATCTGTGTCATGTGATACTTCGTTCCTATTAATGAACCAAAAACTGACAAATCCATAACGCCTTGTGACTCAGTCTCAAACTATTGATTTTAATTCCTCTGTGCTAGTTTCTGTCACTGATTGGGTAAGTGATGCTGGATACCCTGAGATTCGGGACTTGATTTCACCATGGAGACCTGTGATTACTGCTCAGGATTGCCCACAATAAGAAAGAACTTGCAGTGGAATCATATTTAATTTCCTTAGGATATCTCAAAGTCTTTTAAAACAATGTATTACTTTGGACTGCAGTTGTGTAGGAGATAAACAAGGAAAGGAATGAACATCTATTGTTGGTAAACTCCGAAATACCATTTGGGTTATAAGGAACTTTCCCTGATTTTCATCAAATGTATTAAATTTACCTGAGTAGATTAGGGCTCCTCGGTTTAACATCTCATCTGAAAAATATCACAGTGCTGAAATAATGTACTAAGTGCCAGACTACACTTTATCACATGTCTTCTGTCATGGCAAGGAAGGAATATTTACCGTCCTCACCCTTTTTCATGCATAGCAGATAAAGTATAATGTGGATAAATGAGGTTATCCATTTTGGTAGCAAGAACAGGAAAGCAAATTATTATCTGAATGGGTGACAGATTGGTAAGAGGGAAATGCAATGAGATGTGAGCATCATCATCCAACCAGTCACTGAAGGTGAGCATGCAGGTGCAGAAGACAAATGGTATGTTGACCTTCACAGCGAGAATATTCGAGGGGGATGTGGGATATCTTGCACAATTTAAGGATGTGGAGATTTTGGAGACAATGGAAAAGAGGTTTACCAGGATGTTGCCTGGATTGCAACGTATTAGGAAAGGTTGGGGAACAAACTTGGACAGTCTTTGCTAAAGTTCAGAGGCTGAGTGGCGAGCTGACAGAAGTATGTTAAATTAAAAGATATGGCTCAGGTGGGTAGGTTGGAGCTGTTTACATGGGGTACAAATGTAAATACTAGGGGGCATAGGTTTATGGTGAGAGGGGGAAAAGTTTGAGAGATGCTTCAGGAAGGTTTTTTTTAAACGTGGAGGGTGGTAGGTGTCTGGATTGTGCTGCTGGGGTAGAAGCAAATAGATTTGTACCTTTCCAAGAGGTATTTAGACATATACGTATACAGGCAGGGAATACAAGGATAGGAGCTATGTGCAGGCCGATGTGATTAATTTAGAATGGCAGCATGGTTGGTACAGGCATAATGGGCTAAAGACCTGTTCCTTTGCTGGTACTGTTGTCAGTTCTAATTGAATGGAGCCCAGGGGAAACCACGCCTAGAGGGCAGTGTATAGTTTTGGTCTCTTTATTGAGGAAGGTTGTTCTGTCTATAGAGGGAGTGCAGGGAAGATTTACCTGATCCTGGAATGGCAGGACTGACATGAAGAGGGGCTGGATTGATTAGTACTGTTTTCCCTTGAGTTTAAAAGATCGAGTGGGGAATCTCGTTGAAATCCCTCAAATTCCAACAAGACTAGACGAGGTGCAATGAAGGGCATTTAGCACTGGGATGAGGGGAAATTTCTTCACTCGGACAGCAATGAGCCTGTGGAATTCTCTGCTACAGGATGTTGAAGTGAAAACATTGAAAGTTTTCAAGAAGGCGTTAGCAAAAGGCCTTCGGGCTAAAGGGATCAAAGGAAATGGAGGGGATGGATACTGAGTTGGGTGATTAGCCATCATCATATTGAGTGATGGAGCAGGCTTGAGGGGCCAAATGGCCTAATCTGCTTCAATTTGTACATTTTTGACCTGTCTGCAGCCTTTAACCTGGTTGAACACAACATCCTTCTTCTGTCACCTCAGCACTTGTTTGTCAAGTGGCATTGCTCTCAGCTGGTTGTTGGGATGCCTTCAGCTCCATTATGACCTTAGATGCTGCTGAGTCTGGGAGAGCCTAATTACATTGACCAAGAGATCAGTTTTCAAGGTTCTGTTTAGAGCCGTTTATTCTCTGTAAGTACGGAAAAAGCATCAAACTGCGGAAGATTTAGAAAACACACAGATGACAGTCCTGTGTTCCTCTTGCTTACCTACACTTCCAAGCTGTTAGCTGTCTCTGGTAAGCTTAGTGAGTGGGTGTCAGTTTCCAAATAGTCATGTAACAACAAGTACAATTGAAAGTGTGAACAACAAAGTGCACTACTACAGGGTGGAGTATGCTTGTTACGATTAACTTGAGTGTCCTCAGTCAGGCCTTAAAAGGGTGACAATACTGCTAATTTGACTTTCTTGGTTTACCTATTAAATCTTGAGATAGTGGCTGGTCCCCCGAGTGGAGTTTCCTTGTCTCTTTTCTTTTATTGCTTGTGCTCACATCTTAATGTCCAATCAGTCTGGCTACATGTCTTAAGAGGAGGGTGAATGAAACACTCCATATTTTGTATCTGCACCTTTTTTTTGAGGTTCTGTCGGAAAGTGGAAGTGCCTTGTACCTGAGCAGCCATGACTTTTCTCAATGCAATAGCACAACGACTGAACTGTCCCTTTTAACCATCAATGATGACCTACAGGAGCTGCAGAAAAGTTAAGATGACAAACAAATCAGATTCTTAAATGGCAGGGTAGGCTCACGGGTTGAATTATCCCAGTTAGCATATTTATAATGTTCATCCTGACTCTGTTCCTGTTCAAAAACAAAAAGGGCTAACTTATTCTGAGCACTAGAATTTAGCTATGAATACTTGATGACTGACACACAACGGAGAGAAATGAAGTTAGTACACAACAGGTTCACTGTTTCAGTCCCTGTATTGGAAAAAATTACACTTTTGACATGTGACTTCAAAAGGGCTGATTTGCATGAAGTTTGACATGAGAGCTCAACCGAGTCAATGTGTATGACCTTAAGAAGAATTACAGAACTCAAAATGTTAATTCTCTTTCTCTCCAGAGATGCTGCCAGACTTGCTGAGTTTCTCCAGCAGTTGCTGTTTTATTTATTCCGTGTGCATGGTGCACAGAAGAAGATACAGCAATTAGAGAAACTCGATGCATTAAGTGCATTAATTCAGGCTGTGTCGTTTTTTTTTTCTTTTCCAGGAAAATTCTCCTGCAGTCACTGAAGACTAAAGATATATATGACCAAATCCAACTCGGTCCGCTCAATATTCAGTGGAGGCTGATGGGTTTTCAATGCAAACCCATTTATTTTGTGCCTGTGTAGGTGACAGGTGAAAGAAAACTGTTCTTCTTTCTGCGCGACTTTCAGCTCTTTTGTTTGCTATGGTGTGTGCACATTTCTGTAATAGATCCCCTGCACATTGTGGTTACTTCTGTTCATCATGGGCTGGACTCATTCACGGATCTATCCCAACTTATTCTGGTATCTCCAACATGCACCATGATTCTGAAAATTTCTCTTTTGGATAAATATTTCATTCTAACTGCACATTACTGCAATGAGTACCGATTAAATAAAATAGCATGGAAATGTCAAAAAAGAATTGTGTGCTTGACCTTACAATTAGTCAGTACAGTTAGATATGCATGTGCGAAATAGTGGATGTGAAACTTGTGCACATGTGCTTAATATAAAAACAAAACAAATGAAATCAAAAATGATAATCTTAGATTGGGTGAAATCAAAAGAGAAGATTCTAAACCAACAGTAATTAATGCCAATGATTTATTTAAATGTCAAAAAGCCCCAATTAGCCAGGTCCTTGATGTTGCTGCCTTTCAGCTTTACTTCAGAATGAGGCATCTCTAATAGACGATGATGTAGGGATAGTTAGATTTGTATATATTATGTTGTCCTGTCTTTAACTAGATGCATATGCTGTGATTTTTAAATCTGCGTTAAACTGCTGCATACTAAGGTAAGGGGTGTACTGACATGCCAAGGTCCAGTTGCATTCTAACTTGTAGACCATGCTTCTATGTTGGAGATTGCCATATTTGGCCAATGAAATAGCTGATCAGTTGGTGAGGCAGAGCGAGCAGGGTTGGAATAGAGCCCAGTAGTTAGTGTATGTCTTCAGGATTTTGCTGGGTCCCATCTGGTCTCTAACTTAAATTCCAGCAGTTTGATGGAGAGAACAAGCTTTGCTAATCCTCTACTGAAGCTGTAGCTTAAAGTGGCCAATCATGGCTGGAAAATATCCATTGCAATCTATCAAATCAGGGCAGGGAAGGAATTGATAAGTCCCTGCTTCACTTTAACACTCTAGCGACACCCCATACCCACCTCAAGCCTGGTTTCAACATGACATTGGAACTAAAACCAGGGAGATGAGTAACTTAAATTTCTGTATTTCTTGTCTCAGATAACAGATGAAATAAGTTTTGCTGTTTGCCTTTATGATTGAAAACAAAATTCTTGTACTTCCTCAATTTGATTCAAAACTGCCACCAATACAAGGCACTATATATTACAAACATAGAAATGTTAGCTTCTGCAAAGCTTTAATTCAGTTTTACACCAAATTGCTCTGAACTCCTTTTTGAATAGCTTCCTCTGAATTCATTTTCCTCAACTTCATGGATTTTGTTTCCTGTCTTGAGAAAGGTGTGCTGAGGTGCGCACATACTGGGTGATGTTAGCCATTGGTGTAAAGATCCAATCTCTGTCCTTCCAGAAATAGTTTAAGGCCAGACCAGGTAAGGATGGCAATTTCCTTCCCTGAAGGACATTAGTGAACCAGGTGGGTGTTTTTTTTTTTGGACAATCTAAAATAGGTTCATGGTCATCATTAGATTCTTAATTCCAGATATTTTTATTGAATACAAATTCCACCATCTGCAGTGGGATTTGAACCTGGGTCTCCAGAGTATTATCTGGATCTCTGGATTAACAGTCCAGCAATATTACCACTAAGCCATTGCCTCTCCCATGCATGAACAATGATCAGGATTATTTTATTCATTAAGAAATATCATTAAAAGCAATATCTGGATGTAATAGACTTGTTAATATTTCAAATGTGCATTGTGTGGCAGCTTTCAGTGAATTCAATCACTGTGAAATTATGCCCGTCTGCTTGCCAGAAAGTACCAATCAATGCAGTCCCATCTCAACTGAATGTTTTCTAAAAAATTTGGCAAATAGGAAGACAAAACTGTTCAACAAGATTATATGAACCAAAGAATGCCAACTGAAATGATTGCAAGCTATCAGTGGTCTCTTTTTGGACAGTTGGGCAAGAGCTATTTGTGACTTTATTCTAGAACATAGAACAGTGCAGCACAGGACAGGCCCTTTGGCCCATGATGTTGTGCTGAGCTTTTACCCTAATCCTAAGGTCTATCTAACCTTCACCCCTACCTTATTCTGGGTTAAGAGAACAGGTAAGATGGAGTTTTCATTCCAGTAAATCTGTGGCGAGGAAATATCTGATCTGTTTATTCTAATTTGATATACTGTAGGCTATATGAAAGATTTAAAATATTGACAGAATTGACTAAAATCTCCTGGTGGAAATATATTTATGAGCACATTGCCTCATCAAAATGTATATGCGAACATGAGAAGAATTTGGTTCAGTGGCAGCAAGATATTAGTCCTGTTTGGTACCTGCAATGATCTCTTGTTTCATGTAGCCATAGAAATATGTATAACAGGAGCATGGCCTTACTGTAAATAACCCTCCTGTCAAGCTTTATTGCCACACTCACTCGTTTCAACTGATGACAAAATTTTATTTGACATTGAATAGCCTCTCAACAGATTTCAAAAATGCTAGCTTTAAATTGTTCAACCAAGACACGTGAGTTTCTCGCTAGAGTTGCACCCATGATCAAAGCTCTTCAGATGCGAGTTTATCTTCAATAGAAATAATGTTTATGAGATGATTTATAATAAGGAATCAACCACAGGACAAGCTTGATCAGAGGAGCCCCAAAAGATTCAAGATTTTGGTAGCATTGATAATAGAAATATGATAAATCAGTAAATTACAATACATATAGAATGATGAGCAATAGGTCAGTATTTGTACTGACCTTTAATGAAATTAATTTTGTGTATTTGTATGGCAAAAAAACAACTAAAATTGATAACCCTAATTTTTGCCTGGATGATCTAAACTGGATGCCTTTTTACAATGTTCATAATCTGCCCATATATTTTCAAAGCTGAATATTACAGTGTGGAAAAAGTAAAGGAACTGTGCTCAACTTCTTACTTACAGTCACCAAGTAAATCAAGCTTACTGATTTTTAAGCTGGTTAAATGTGAAGTTGTTAACCAGCCATTACTTGGCCAAGGACATTTCCTCCACTACCAGTTTGATTTTAGTGCAATTCAGTAAGTTGGTCCAATTAATGGAGATGATCTGAATAATGGACAATGCTATCTCTACCAATGATTCCTAAGTGAAAAGTTTCACGTAATTTCTTCATTAGTTTAAAACTGCTGTTAGGGACCTCAGAAGATAAATCCCTTAATCACACCAAAAAGTAAACTTTTAATGAGGTGAAAATGCTATGAGTGAGATGGTGTCTCCTAGTAGAAACACTTAATTTTCCTACTCCGGAAATTATTGCATGACCTCGCAATTGTATCCTAATGTATAGCATACAGTTCCAATTCATGGGTTTAGATTTTTGATATGTGACACTTTTGAATGACTGTGAATGTGAAATGCTCAATAGAATGAGGTATATGCTTGAAGTGTCTGCTTTCCATTCTTCGTAAATATGTGGTGCGAAAAACACTGCTTTTGTAAGCTTTTAAGTGAAAATAAAAATGCATTATGAAAGTAAACCTTCTGATTTGTGTCTTTTTATAAGGCAAAAATTACTTCATTTCATGCTCCAGCATCTTCTGGAATCTCTGTACTTCAGTAGAAAATATCTATTTTTATCCATAAAGACTGGGAAAAGGTGTGATTACCATTCGGAATGTTGCCCTTAACTCCCGGTCCAAAGTTGTGGGCAGTCGGACTCTGAACTGACCTATGCTTTAACTTTCGCTCAGATTGTGCATTTGCAGCAGCAATGGAGCCCGTTGGTAATAGATAGAGATATGTTGAGATTGATTGAGTTTAGCAGTTTTATTGCTTTATTGTTTTTAAAAATGGATCTATTGTAGACAGATTTTGCAGTTGCTATGTCTACTTATCTGGTGTAGTTTTGCAGCTTCTACAAACTTTTAGTCATGTAAATCTTGGTATTTTCCTTGCAAAATGTGAGTTTGATAGAAAGTTTTCAGCTACAGAAACTCACAGAAGGGTGTGAAGAATGAGCTATGTTTTAAAATGAGCAAACCAATTAAACACTTGAGGTGGATAATAAAATGTGAGGCTGGATGAACACAGCAGGCCAAGCAGCATCTCAGGAGCACAAAAGCTGACGTTTCGGGCCTAGACCCTTCATCAGAGAGGGGGATGGGGGGAGGGAACTGGAATAAATAGGGAGAGAGGGGGAGGCGGACCGAAGATGGAGAGTAAAGAAGATAGGTGGAGAGAGTGTAGGTGGGGAGGTAGGGAGGGGATAGGTCAGTCCAGGGAAGACGGACAGGTCAAGGAGGTGGGATGAGGTTAGTAGGTAGCTGGGGGTGCGGCTTGGGGTGGGAGGAAGGGATGGGTGAGAGGAAGAACCGGTTAGGGAGGCAGAGACAGGTTGGACTGGTTTTGGGATGCAGTGGGTGGGGGGGAAGAGCTGGGCTGGTTGTGTGGTGCAGTGGGGGGAGGGGATGAACTGGGCTGGTTTAGGGATGCAGTTGGGGAAGGGGAGATTTTGAAACTGGTGAAGTCCACATTGATACCATATGGCTGCAGGGTTCCCAGGCGGAATATGAGTTGCTGTTCCTGCAACCTTCGGGTGGCATCATTGTGGCAGTGCAGGAGGCCCATGATGGACATGTCATCAAGAGAATGGGAGGGGGAGTGGAAATGGTTTGCAACTGGGAGGTGCAGTTGTTTGTTGCGAACTGAGCGGAGGTGTTCTGCAAAGCGGTCCCCAAGCCTCCGCTTGGTTTCCCCAATGTAGAGGAAGCCGCACCGGGTACAGTGGATGCAGTATACCACATTGGCAGATGTGCAGGTGAACCTCTGCTTAATGTGCACTTGAGGTGCATCTGATTTGAGCATTGTAACTAGCTTGCTGCTTGCTTAATGGTAATCTGCATTCAGGGTTTGCCAGCATAAGACTTACCAAGTCTTAAATTTTACTTTTGCTCACCAAATTGGTGAACTGGTCCAGCAGGAAAAATAACTTGAATTCAGTAGATTTTACCACCTTTTGAATACAAGACATACGAAGATCATCTTGACCCGGAGAAGACAAAATATACCAAAAACACCTAAATGAATATCACCCCATAATTACAAAGCTTTCAGGAGGAATCCACAGCAGTGTTACTTGGCTTATTTTAGTCCTATCTGAGACATTTTGCCAGTTTTGCTTCAAATCAATGATGAAGTAACAGGAAGTGAACAAACTATGCTAAAACTCTGATGCTTCTTCGTAATCACAGCAACTCCCCTGTCAATGTTATTTCACTTTGTTAGACATGCTTTTGTTTCTCTAACATCAGTTTCAGTGTTGAGATTTCCTGTAAGCTTGCTGTTAATTCAATGACTTTTTCTGGTTAGGGAGACATTAAGGAAATGGAAACAGTTGAAATTGACAGATGTGAAAGGCTGGGAGGCATTTCTTTATTCAGGAAAGGGTTGAAATGGGTAGTTTGTCACAAGTAATTGAGGCAAAGACCACTGTTGAGGGAAGAATGGATAGATATTTGAAGTAGAATGCTGCTGGAAGTTTTCAGGGAAGTGCGGTAGTTTTTTAACACTTCACATAGAGATGGCATCAACAGTATTGACCTACTCGCCATCAGCTGTGCTATTAATCTATCTGCTTCTGTGAGCATAGGTGCTGAAATTTGCTAGTTGTTCGCAGATTTGAGATTGTCTTTGGGGAGGGGGTGGAGATGTTTTTCAAAAAAAAAATCTGTGAGAGTCTGCAGATGTGAGTTATTATGTCAAATGTATTCAAATTAGTTCACCTTTTGTACATTTTTGAATTCCTGATCTCTTGCTTCCCTATTCCTTTCTACTTCCTGCTATGTTCAAGTTTTTGAAGCTCTGTTATCCTTCCTGTTGATGTTTGGTTCCATTACCAACGCTGAATCACCCACTATTAATGCGCTGGGGATTATCATTAACTGGAAACTAAATTGAACCAGTTATACAAAGTTTTAGCTACAAGAGCAGTTCAGAGGCTAGGAGCTCTGCAGCAAGTAACTCAACTCTCGAATCTATGGCCCAGACACAACGCAAGTCAGGATTGTGATAGAATAGTTATTTTCCTGGACTACTGCAGCTCCAACAACACCTGTACACCAGCTGGGAAAAAGGAGCCCCTTGCTGGGCACCCAATCCAACACCATCAACATGCATTTCCTCTACCACTGATGTAATATGGCAGCAGTGTGCACCTGCTCCTTCAAGAGCAGTTTCCACACTCACAATCTCTATCACTGTGAATCTCGAGAGCAGTAGATGCTTATGGACTCAGCACCCACCAGTTCCCTTCCAAGCCATATGTCACCCTGGCTATGTTGCTGTTCTTCCGCTGCCACTGTGTCAAAATCCTGGATTTGTTACCAAAGCATCTTTATAGAACTTGATTGCTACATTTAGGACTTCCATTGGTAACTCCTTTCCTCACAGTGCTGGAGATGTACCTTTTACCCTTCAACTCGACTGCAGTGGTTTGAGAAGGTGGCTCACTGTCATCTGCTCAAGGGCAAACAAGGTATGGACAATGAAAGTTGGCCCAGCCAGCAACACCCATTTCCTGTGAACCCCTTTGTTTTTTTTTAAAGAGTCCCAACTTGATTTGCTGTACCAACACATTTCAATGTTTTTCTGTTCTTAATTGCTTTATAGGCTTTGGCTTCTATCCTTATTTTTCAATTATAAGCAACTCTCAAGGTATAATAGCACAGTGCCACTGTGATATGGGAAACTACAGTGATCAAGGGATGTTTGGCTTGATCTCTACAGCAGCCACTTTGAGCCCACAGAGTTATTAGTCAAACTAGGCCAGGTTCTGCTGCTGCTGATCTAGTTTTTGTGGCATGTTATCTGGAAAACCTTTTTAAATAGCCACTTGGGCACCAAAAATCCAATTTTAAGACAGGTTAAGATTTCATTTTATTTCAGGAAAAGTAGATTTCTGCTCCTTTTGTTATTTTGATCGTCACTGAATTAAAATCTTAGAACTCCATCCCCAAAAGCATTGAGAGACTATCCAGACCGGTTGGACTGCAGCACATCAAGAAGACAGCCCACTACCACTGGGGATTGAAGATAACAAAGTGTGGGGCTGGATGAACACAGCAGGCCAAGCAGCATCTCGGGAGCACAAAAGCTGACGTTTCGGGCCTAGACCCTTCATCAGAGAGGGGGATGGGGTGAGGGAACTGGAATAAATAGGGAGATAGGGGGAGGCAGACCGAAGATGGAGAGAAAAGAAGATAGGTGGAGAGAGTATAGGTGGGGAGGTAGGGAGGGGAGAGGTCAGTCTGGGGAGGACGGACAGGTCAAGGGGGGCGGGATGAGGTTGGTAGGGAGGACACCTCCTCCTACCACCCCCTTGATCATGACCCCACCCCCGAGCACCAAACCATCATCTCCAACACCATTCATGACCTCATCACCTCAGGGGACCTCCCACCCACAGCCTCCAACCTTATTATTCCCCAACCCCAAACGGCCCGTTTCTATCTCCTTCCCAAAATCCACAAACCTGCCTGCCCTGGTCGTCCCATTGTCTCAGCCTGTTCCTGCCCCACCGAACTCATCTCCAGCTATCTGGACTCCATTTTCTCCCCTTTGGTCCAGGAACTCCCTACCTACATCTGTGACACCACCCACGCCCTCCACCTCCTCCAGAACTTCCAATTCCCTGGCACCCCAACACCTCATTTTCACCATGGACGTCCAGTCCCTATACACCTGTATTCCTCATGCAGATAGCCTCAAGGCCCTCCGCTTCTTCCTGTCCTGCAGGCCCGACCAGTTCCCCCTCCACCGACACCCTCATCCGCCTAGCCGAACTCGTCCTCACCCTCAACAACTTCTCTTTCAATTCCTCCCACTTCCTACAGACAAAGGGGGTGGCCGTGGGCACCTGCATGGGCCCCAGCTATGCCTGCCTCTTTGTAGGTTACGTGGAACAGTCCCTCTTCCGCACCTACACAGGCCCCAAACCCCACCTCTTCCTCTGTTACATTGATGTCTGTATCCGCGCTGCCTCTTGCTCCCCAGAGGAGCTCGAACAGAACATCCTCTTCACCAACACCTTCCACCCCAACCTCAAGTTCACCTGGGACATCTCCAACACACCCCTCACCTTTCTGAACCTCTGTCTCCACCCGACCAACCTCCGGATACAACGCATCATCCTCCGCCACTTCCACCATCTACAATCCGACCCCACCACCCAAGACCTTTTTCCATCCCCGCCCTTGTCTGGCTTCCACAGAGACCACTCTCTCCGTGACTCCCTTGTCCGCTCCACACTCCCCTCCAACCCCACCACACCCGGCACCTTCCCCTGCAACCGCAGGAAGTGCTACACTTGCCCCCGCACCACCTCCCTCACCCCCATCCCAGGCCCCAAGATGACTTTCCATATTAAGCAGGTGTTCACCCGCACATCTGCCAATGTGGTATATTGTATCCATTGTGGCTTCCTCTACATTGGGGAAACCAAGCAGAGGCTTGGGGACCGCTTTGCAGAACACCTCCGCTCGATTCGCAATAAGCAACTGCACCTCCCAGTTGCGAACCGTTTTAACTCCCCTTCCCATTCTTCAGATGACATGTCCATCATGGGCCTCCTGCAGTGCCACAAGGATGCCATCCGAAGGTTGCAGGAACAGCAACTCATATTCCACTTGGGAACCCTGCAGCCCACTGGTATCATAGAACATAGAACAGTACAGCACAGAACAGGCCCGTCAGCCCACGATGTTGTGCCGACCATTGATCCTCATGTATGCACCCTCAAATTTCTGTGACCATATGCATGTCCAGCAGTCTCTTAAATGACCCCAATGACCTTGCTTCCACAACTGCTGCTGGCAACGCATTCCATGCTCTCACAACTCTCTGTGTAAAGAACGCGTCTCTGACATCCCCTCTCTACTTTCCTCCAACCAGCTTAAAACTATGACCCCTCGCGTTAGCCATTTCTGCCCTGGGAAATAGACTCTGGCTATCAACTCTATCTATGCCTCTCATTATCTTGTATACCTCAATTAGGTTCCCCTCTCCTCCTCCTTTTCTCCAATGAAAAAAGTCCGTGCTCAGTCAACCTCTCTTCATAAGATAAGCCCTCCAGTCCAGGCAGCATCCTGGTAAACCTCCTCTGAACCCTCTCCAAAGCATCCACATCTTTCCTATAATAGGGCGACCAGAACTGGACGCAGTATTCCAAGTGCGGTCTAACCAAAGTTTTATGGAGCTGCAACAAGATCTCATGACTCTTAAACTCAATCCCCCTGTTAATGAAAGCCAAAACACCATATGCTTTCTTAACAACCCTGTCCTCTTGGGTGGCCGTTTTAAGGGATCTATGTATCTGCACACCAAGATCCCTCTGTTCCTCCACACTGCCAAGAATCCTATCCTTAATCCTGTACTCAGCTTTCAAATTCGACCTTCCAAAATGCATCACCTCGCTTTTATCCAGGTTGAACTCCATCTGTCACCTCTCAGCCCATCTCTGCATCCTGTCAATGTCCCGCTGCAGCCTACAACGTCCCTCTATACTGTCAATGACACCTCTAACCTTCGTGTCGTCTGCAAACTTGCTGACCCATCCTTCAATCCCCTCATCCAAGTCATTAATAAAAATTACAAACAGTAGAGGCCCAAGGACAGAGCCCTGTGGAACACCACTCATCACTGACTTCCAGGCAGAATATTTTCCTTCTACCACCACTCGCTGTCTTCTGTTGGCCAGCCAATTCTGTATCCAGACAGTTAAGTTCCCCTGTATCCCATTCCTCCTGACCTTCTGAATGAGCCTACCATGGGGAACCTTATCAAATGCCTTACTGAAGTCCATATACGCCACATCCACAGCTCAACCCTCATCAACTTTTCTAGTCACATCCTCAAAGAACTCGATAAGGTTTGTGAGGCATGACCTGCCCCTCACAAAGCCGTGTTGACTACATTTGATCAAGCCATGCTCTTCCAGATGGTCGTAAATCCTATCCCTCAGAATCCTTTCTAACGCCTTGCAGATGACAGACGTGAGACTTACTGGTCTGTAATTGCCGGGGATTTCCCTATTTCCTTTCTTGAAGAGAGGAATTACATTCGCTTCTCTCCAGTCCTCAGGTACGACTCCAGTGGAGAGCGAGGATGCAAAGATCTTCGCAAGTGGCAAAGCAATTGCATTTCTCGCTTCCCAAAGCAGCCGAGGACAAACCTGGTCCGTGCCTGGCGACTTGTCAATCTTAATGTTTGACAAAATTTTCAGCACATCAGCTTCCTCTATCTCTATCCATTCCAGCATGTGGACTTCACCAGCTTCAAATCTCCCCTCCCCCCACTGCATCACACAACCAGCCCAGCCTGTCTCTGCCTCCCTAACCTCTTCTTCCTCTCACCCATCCCTTCCTCCCACCTCAAGCCGCACCTCCATCTCCTACCTACTAACCTCATCCCACCTCCTTGACCTGTCCGTCTTCCCTGGACTGACCTATCCCCTCCCTACCTCCCCACCTATACTCTCCTCTCCACCTATCTTCTTTTCTCTCCATCTTCGGTCTGCCTCTCCCTCTCTCCCTATTTATTCCAGAACCCTCACCCCATCCCCCTCTCTGATGAGGGGTCGAGGCCCGAAAGGTCAGCTTTTGTGCTCCTGAGATGCTGCTGGGCCTGCTGTGTTCATCCAGCTCCACACTTTGTTATCTCGGATTCTCCAGCATCTGCAGTTCCCATTGTCACTGGGGATTGGCCCAGCCAGTGATGACAACATCCGAGGAATTTATGCATTTCTAAAATAAAAGCAAACCTGACATATTCAAGCAAGGAAATTGTGAAATAGGCAGATGCAATTCAATCTGAATAAGTGTGAAATAAAGTGGTGAGATATTTCTGGAGGTATAACATGGACAAACATTAAATTCTAAATGGTTGTGTTGTGAGGGAATTATAAGAATTGAGGGATTTCTTTCAAAGTGCTTTCCTATTTAGTCTCACATCACACTATTTTCCCCTGAACTCTGAAAATGAATTCTCTTCAACTACATGCTCAATTGCCTTTTGAAGGTTCTTATGAAACCAGATGATCTCAATGTTTCAGGTTGTGCTCTAAATTATAATTCTTAGTGAGAAGAAGTTTCTGTTCGTGTTCTTCTAGTTCTTTTGTCAGTGATTTAAAACGGAATGATTACATAACAGAAGGACAAAATGCGGAGGAATGGAATTGGAGGAGATATAGCAGTTTGGATCGGAAATTGGCTTGCTGAAAGAAGACAGAGGGTGGTAGTTGATGGGAAATGTTCATCCTGGAGAGCAGTTACTAGTGGTGTACCGCAAGGGTCGGTGTTGGGTCCGCTGCTGTTTGGCATTTTTATAAATGACCTGGATGAGGTCGTAGAAGGATGGGTTAGTAAATTTGCAGACGACACTAAGGTGGAGTTGTGGATAGTGACGAAGGATGCTGTAGGTTGCAGACAGACACAGATAAGCTGCAGAGCTGGGCTGAGAGGTGGCAAATGGAGTTTAATGCAGACAAGTGTGAGGTGATGCACTTTGGTAGGAGTAACCGGAAGGCAAAGTACTGGGCTAATGGTAAGATTCTTGGTAGTGTAGATGAGCAGAGAGATCTTGGTGTACATGTACACAGATCCTTGAAAGTTGCCAGCCAGGTTGACAGGGCTGTTAAGAAGGCATACAGTGTTTTAGCTTTTATCAATAGAGGGATTGAGTTCCAGAACCAAGAGGTTATGGTGAAGCTGTACAAAACTCTGGTGCGGCCGCACTTGGAGTATTGTGTACAGTTCTGGTCACCGCATTGTAAGAAGGATGTGGAAGCTTTGGAAAGGGTGCAGAGGAGATTTACTAGGATGTTGCCTGGTATGGAGGGAAGGTCTTACGAGGAAAGGCTGAGGGACTTGAGACTGTTTTCATTAGAGAGAAGAAGGTTGAGAGGTGACTTAAATTGAAACATATAAAATAATCAGAGGGTTAGATAGGGTGGATAGGGAGAGCCTTTTTCCTAGGATGGTGACAGCGAGCATGAGGGGGCACAGCGTTAAATTAAGGGGTGAAAGATATAGGACAGATGTCAGAGGTAGTTTCTTTACTCAGAGAGTAGCTTTGCCTGCGACGGTAGTAGATTTGCCAACTTTAGGTACATTTAAGCCGTCATTGGATAAGCATATGGACGTACATGGAATAGTGTAGGTTAGATGGGCTTGAGTTCAGTATGACAGGTCGGCACAACATCGAGGACCGAAGGGCCTGTATTGTGCTGTAATGTTCTATTTCTATGTAACCATGTAAGGAGGCCACACAGCATGGACACATGGACTAACACTCCAATTTGATTTGTTTTAATCTTGACAAATGTACCGAGATACAGTGAGAAGTATTGTAGTGTGTGCTAACCAGACAAGTTGTACCTTACATAAGTATGTCAGGGTAACAGAACAGAATGCAGAAAGTAGTATTACGGCTGCAAAGAAGGTACAAGAGAAAGATCAACTCTAATATGTGAGAGGTCCATTCATAAGTCTGATAACAGTGGGAAGAAGCTGTTCCTGAATCTGTTGGTATGTTTTCAAGCTTTTGAATCTTCTGCCCAGTAGAAGAGGGTCAAAGAGATTATGACCAAGGTGGGAGGGATCTTTGATTATGGTTACTTTCCCGCATCAGTGGGATGTGTAAATGGAGTTAACGATTGTGAGGCTGGTTTGCATGATGGCGTGGGCTGCGTCCATGACACTAATTTCTTACAGCCTTGGCAGAGCGGTTGCTATACCAAGCTATGGTGCATCCAGATAGGATACTTTCTAATGTGGTGGTATTGTTAGTGATATTTATTCCTAGGAACTTGAAGTTCTTGACCATTTTTTCACATGTCTGAATGTTCTCACTCTGGTATCATACTGATTAAACTCCCCGTGGTTCATTTTTATTCCCCTAATTTTTATAAAAACATGCAAATATAACATGAGTTTTGCACAGCTTGTCTGCCACTCCAGATCCGAGCACTTGTTTCCATTTAGGTTCTTTCTAACTTCTCTTCTCGATCGTCCTCCCATGCTGTCATGCCCCATTTTACTTCTCCACTTCTCAATTCTCCCACTTTACTAACTCTCAAGTGCTTCATGACTTTCCTACTCTCTTGCCATCATTCCAGACTTGACTCCCTTTCAGGAATGGCTGAGGCTTCCCCTTGGTTTCTGTCGGCATCCTTCGAAAGAATCAATGAAACACGAAGGGCTGTCACATTATGACCAGCAACTCCCAAATATCCTGCCTCCAACTCCCAAATATCCTGCCCCCAACTCCCAAGTGGCCTACCACACTATCTCACTGGCCTTTACATCTGATGCAGCCACTTATGAGCTAATTCCCTTCATGTCCAAGTCACGTTAACTGTGCAGACTGTGCCAGTGGATCAGCTTTCCTCACCTGTTTTTGCAGGTCCCTCCGTAATGTCTTTGCACTGGTCAACAAGGCTCTTACCATCCGTGTGCTCATTCTGGAAAATTGCATCAACAGCATGGCATTAATGGAAGTCTGGCTGAGAGGCAATGATACCTCTACTCTTTATGAATTTTCCTTCCAAGCCTGGTTACGTTTTCCACCACTTATCCCATTAAGACCGTAATCTTGGCAGTGGTGTTTATCACTACATCCTAAAGATGTCCCACTACTCCATTACACTTTCACATCTTTTGAGTATCTCCCAGTTTTCTACCCTCACCAATCCTTAAAAGTCATGTTCTGTGCTGCCATTCCAAGTACGATAGTAATGTTCTCAAGTTAAAACTTCATGACTTTCCTCCCTCAGCCTTGGCACCAAGCAACTTCTCATCTTCAATAATTCCAACTTTCATCTCAACATATTCTCTCCTCTGGGTTCCGTGCTCTCTTATTCCCCTTAAATCTCTGCCTCCAATATTCCAGCCTATGTTTACTGTCTCCTTAGACACCTCGTTGTGTCACATGGTCTTGTGTATCAATTACAGATAGGGCCATCTCTGATCACTTCCTAGGACCTCTCACCAGCCACATTGCCTGCTTCTATATGTTTCACGCATTCACTTACAACTGCACACTTAAACTCACAACTGTCTCATTTTATAGAATCCCTACACTGTGGAAACAGGCCATTTGCCCCCAACAAGTCCCCATTGCCCCTCTGAACAGCATCCCACCCAGACCCATCCCCTGTAACCCTGTATTTCCCATGTCTAACACCTAACTTACACACCCCTGGACCTTGGGCAATTTAGCATGGTCAATCCAACTAACCTGCACATCTTTGGACTGTGGGACAAAACCAGAGCACCAGACAGAAACCCACACAGAATGTGCAAACTCCACACAAACAGTCACCCAAGGGTGGAATTGAACCCTGGTCCCTGGTGCTGTGAGGTAGCAGTCCTGACCACTGAGCCACTATGTCACCATGTCACTGTGTTACTATGTTCTGGGACTGCATTTGCCCTGACATTTCTGCAGGTACCCATTTGCTAAATAACCTTATGACAATACCAGACACAAACTTAACCACATCTAATTGGCAATTTGATAACCATTCACCACCAGATTGGTCTGGACCATAGAAAACACTATCTGCTCCCGTTCCTGGCTGCTTAAACTGTTTGAAGATCAGCCTGGATTGCAAGGATAGCCCCTGCATTCTTTGCTACTGCAAAATGTCACCTTTAGTCCCTCTGTCCTGTCTCCTTCAGTCTCACTTCCAACAACATGTGGGGAGCTCCATGATTGGTTCTCACTAGGATTGAGACAATCCAACCAGTTCCCTCTGCTACATTCTATTATGTGAATCTTGCTTTTAAGAGACTCTACCTTTAAGGGCTCCACATAGAGTGCGCGTACGAAACTGTGGCTCTTCTTGGAAGTTACCTGCACTCACAGAAAACAGTTTTACTCTAAATGTCTGCTTCATAGCTTGTAATGCCATACCATTTTAAAATGGTAAAACCCCAGGGAGTTAATGAACCTCTGACTCACAATCGATCAATAGACTATTATCATTAACAAGACATGGTGAACAGCAGTGAAAAGCACTGCACTGATGTAGTGTACAGTGTTTGAAAAATCAGCTGGCAGGTTGATCTACATGTGAAACACCTGGTTGACAGTCAATCTGCTAATGTACATGAGACAATACTTGCTGTTGGACACTGCTGAAAATGTAGCTTTCGAGTAATGCAGAGCCTTTAGGAGTGAGGCAGGTGAGACAGCATCAGAGCAGCAGGAAATTCAATGTTTCAGGCCGAAACCCTTCTGTGACCTGCTGTGCTTTTCCAGCCTCACACAAGGTCTTGCGAGTAATGCACCTTTGAGAAAGGTAAGTGATCAGGGTGCGTGAATTGTTCGTAAGCAAAAGGAGGTTATAGACATGTCGTCAGAATACCCCCGAATGTTCTCCACTTTAACTTGGGACACAGCAGACCTCCTAATAAAGTTTTAAATTTTTGAACTGTATTGTATACAGGAAAGCAAGCCATTAAAAGCTGCTTATCAGTTGAGCACAGACCTAACACATCAAGGTTAACAGCCAAAGAGTTAAAAAATCCCTAAAAGATATGTGTTGCATTTGACGACCAAGTCAGAATCTAATGAAACTTCTGCATTCATTGACCGGAATTCAAATGATTTAGACTGAAGCCCATGCAACCCATAGACCATTTCACGAGTAGATGCAGGGAAAAGTGCACTTGATGTGATTTTTTAAAAATGTGTTGTGAGCAAACAAGCTAGTTGAGTTGGTAATCACCTCTGCTCCCATGGAAACTTTCCAGAAAGATTCACTGGCTAAACCAGAGACTTATAGTGTCAAAGAGGTAAGTATCTTCACAGGCTGGCAATGTTTAAAGGCCCAAAGCATAAACATAATGGTTGACGCAAACACTAGAAGACCCAAACGAAGCAAGATATGTGGAAGGTGTGGCTTCTGCAGGCACCAAAGAAATGCCCCGCTTTCATACAATTCTGTAAGGCAGGTGGCAGAAATTGCCATCAGCAGAAGCATTGCATGAGAGCAAAGAATAATGCAGCCATAAACAGTCATGTTCCAAATCAGTCAAACCCCTCACAAGGAGTTATGTTGGAGGTGGCCTGGTGGGCGTTGGTATCATCAGAACAGAGGTAGCAGGAATGGAGAAACTGGGAGAATGGAATGGAATCTTTACATGAAGCAGGGTGTGAGGAATTATAGCCGAGGTAAATGTGGCAGTCATTGGGTTTGTCATGGAAATCGGTGACCGCCTATCCCTAGAAATGGAAACAGTGAAGTTGAGGAAGGGAAGGGAGGAGTCAGATTTGGACAAGATGAAGGTGAGAGAAGGAAGGAAGTTGGAAGCAAAATTGATTTGCGTTTTCCAATTTCACATGATAGCAGGAAGCAATACTGAAAACATCATCGATGTAATGGAGAAAGAGTTGTGGGTGGGAGCCCAAGTATGACTGGAACAAGGAATGTTCCACAAACCTGACAGGGACAGGCATGGCTATACCTGTCCATCCCATCTCCTCTCCTCTCCTCACCCTGAACTCATGGTCTGTCTGAGCTCATTGTATTCATTAGACATATCTCCTACTCCCTCGATGCTCACATCACTAAATCACTGATACCACATCACTCCTGAGCACTAGATTAGCCAACGTTGTAAATGTTCTCCTTTAAATTGACACTCATCTTTTGAAAAAAAGACTCCACTTGACCTCACTGTCGTTGCAGATTACAATCTCCTCTCCAATGTGGTCACCTCCAAAACATGTTCCCAAATTTCTTGGAAGTCTATGTTTGAATCTCTTCAAACAGGTTCCTGCCCTGCCCCAACACCAAAGCAGCACTTATTAAAATAACAAATGACATCCCTCATGACTATGACACAGGTAAACATTTCTTCGAAATCCTTGTCAACTTCTCTGGAAGCTTTGACAATAGTTGACCAAAGTATCGTTCACTGTTGTCCAGCTGGTAGCGGCTGCTCTCACTTGGTTTCATTTTTATCCATCTAATCATTACTTAGCGAACTATTTGTGACTTCTTCTGTTCCAGCTTCTGCCTGTTACCTCTGTTCTCAGCAAGGATCCATCCTTAGCTCCCTCCTATTTAATATCTTCATTCTGCTGCTTGGTGATGATACCCCTAAACACAGCAGAGGGGGTTGTGTGTGTGCTGACAACACCCAGGTCTACCTCACAACTATCTCCTTCAACTCCTCCACTCTTGTTAATCATTACATTGCTTCAAGTTTTAGCAAAGACCTGTAGCTCGGGTTGTGGATCCTTTCCCCACCAACTTCTATCCGTCTCATTCTTGTTTTCAATTCCTTCCATGGCCTCACCCCTCCCTATCTCTGTAATCTCCTCCAGTCCCAATGTATCTACACGCCTGTAACTCTTCTCCCTTGAGCACCCCTAATTTAAATTGCTGCGCCATGGGAAGCCATGTCTTCAGCTGCTTAGGCCTTAAGCTCTGGAAAACTCTCCCTACACCTCTCTGTTTCTCAACTTCACTTTCCTCTTATAAGATCCACTTTAACATTGCTGCCTTTGACCAATTTTCTCGTCATCTGGCAATATCTCCTCTTGGTTCAATGTCATATTTTATTTGTGACCTCGTCTTGGGATGTTTCATTAAATTAAAAAGTCCAAACTATTTCTGCAGCTTATTAGTGTTCTCTGTTATTTTTCCATTTTAAATGTATTTGGATATTTCACGTTTCTACATTTCAGAATGTCAAGCTGTATTTCTACTCTTTGGTTGTCTTTTGCCACTCAATGGCATTTAGCGCTACCAAATGACTCAGACTTCAGCCACTCAGCTTCTGAAGGATACAAATGTAATACCACATTGCTACCTTGTGGCAAGTACAGGAATTACAGCTACAGTACTGAAATTATATTTTTCTGATGAAGGGTCTAGGCCCGAAACGTCAGCTTTTGTGCTCCTGAGATGCTGCTTGGCCTGCTGTGTTCATCCAGCTTCACACTTTGTTATCTTGGATTCTCCAGCATCTGCAGTTCCCATTATCTCAGATATTGGCTACAGATGGTCAGAGGCCCAAAGAGAGACCAAGGAAATAAAAAGTGACTGTAATAAAAAAGATGAAATATGAGGGGAATTGGAGAATAAATAAGGAAATACATGTAGTACTGCAATTAGCATCCAATGCTATTCTATACGTTACTGTCCTCAAATTTTTCCTCAGGTGGAAGGTGCTGCCTCCGAATGATGAAAACTTGTTTAAATCTAACTTCAACATAAATCAGAAGAAAGTTTTAAACAGACTTGAAAAAAACAGAGGACAGAGACAAGGATGATGATGTTCAGAACTCTGATAATCATTAGGGCTGACATAGCAAATGGCAGTTATTGCCTTTCTCCTTTTCAAAACATCGATCCTCACTCTTTCTCAAAACAGTAAACCCTTGGCACTTTCATGAATGCAGACTGAAACCTCACGAAGTCCATATTTCCCTAAAATTCTGTGCCATGGTACTGACTGAGACCAAATAAAGTTGCAATGATATCCTCTGTGAGTATGACTTTAATACCTTTCTGTCCTAAACTATCTGCAAATTTAAACATAGTCAACTATGTCCCACTAGAGTCCCAGTTCCATTGTTCTTCTCATGGTGACATTGATTCTGGCATTATCCAAGGATCACTGGGTTCACTGCTTTATGTCATTTATATAAATGATTTGAACGTGAACATAGAAGGTATGGTTAGTAAGTTTGCAGATGACACCAAAATTGGAGATGTAGTGGGCAGCCAAGAAGGTTACCTCAGAGTGCAACAGGACCTTGATCAGATGGGCCAATGGATGGAGAAGTGGCAGATGGACTTTAATTTATATAAATATGAGGTATAGCATTTTAGGAAGGCAAATCAGGGCAGGACCTGTTTACCTAATGGTAAGGTCCTGGAGAGTGTTGCTTAACAAACAGTCCTTGGAGGAGAGGTTCATAGCTCCTTGAAAGTGGAGTCACAGGTAGGTAGGATAATGAAGAAAGCATTTGGTATGCTTGCCTTTATTGGTCAGTGCATTGCATATAGGAGTTAGGAGGTCATGGTTGTGGTTGGTTGGCTCGCCAAGCTGGTTCTTTGTTTTTCTGCATGAGGTCACGTTGTGGCTCTACAGGACATCGGTTAGGCTGCTATTGGAATATTGCATGCAATTCTGGCCTCCAGAAAGACGTTGTGAAACTTGAAATGTTTCAGAAAAGACTTATAAGGATGCTGCCAGGGTTGGAGTATTTGAGTTATAGGGAGAGGCTGGATAGGCTGGGGCTATATTCCCTGGAGCATCAGAGGCTGAGGGGTGACCTTAGAGTCATAGAGCTGTACAGCATGGAAACTGACCCTTCAGTCCAACTCTTCCATGCCAACCATATATCCTAGATTAAGCTAGTTCCATTTGCCAGCGTTTGGCCCATACTGCTGTAAACCCTTCCTATTCTAACTAGGTTTATGAAATGATGAGGAGTATGGATTGGGTGAATAGCCAAGGTCTTTTCCCTGGGCTGGGGCAGTCCAAAACTGGTGAGCGTACGTTTATGGTGAGAGGGGCAAAGATTTAAAAAGGACTTAAGGGGCAACATTTTTTATGCAGAGGGTGGTGTGTGCATGAAATGAGCTGCTAAAGGAAGTGGTGGAGGCTGGTACGATTACAACATTTAAAAGGCATCTGGATGGGTATATGAATAGGAAGGGTTTAATGGGATGTGGGCTAAATGCTGGCAAAAGGGAGTGGATTCATTAAAGATACCTAGTTTGCATGGATGAGTTGGACCGAATTGTCTGTTTCCATGCTGTACGTTTCCACGACTCTACGCTTGGCACTTGATTTTCCCTGGATGAATAAGTGGTGGCCTGTCATCATTGCCTTTCCTTAAAATTCTCACCTTCGTTTTAAATCCATGCCCTTTTCCCATCACTTCAACCTCCTCTAGCTCCAGAAACTTTGAAATCTTTCCATTCCGTTCATTCTGGCATATTGTGCTTTTACTACTTTGTCCTGTCATTGTAGTTGTGGCTTCAATCATCTAGGCTTTAACCCATCAAACCGTCGGCACTTCCAAAGTCTCTCCTTCAATCTATCATCTCCTTAACCATGCTTTGGGATCACCGCAATTGCATTTCTTGGGCACAGTGCCCACAGCTGATTGTACTGCTCGACATTGCCACGGGATGGGGCTAGAGTTCGAGACGGGGGTGGGTACGAGGCGGCGACGTTGTCAATTAGCTGCAGCGCCCTGCTGTACCACTGGATGGCGCTGCGGCGGAATGAGCCCGCTTTCTGCTGCGGGTCCGGGTCAGCCTGTGGCGCTGGGGGAAACGTGTTGTTGGTGGGAGGGGGGCACGCACGTCAGCGGCTCCCAGCGCCGGGGACCCGGTGTCAAGGTGGGGAGAGAAGTCGGTTCTTTCAGTTGGAGGCGAATGTAGTAACAGAGGCTGAAATTGGAGCGGTGTAGATGGAGAAAGCCGCTGCCAGGGAGTAAAATGGCAGCTGGCTCGTTGGTCTAGGGGTATGATTCTCGCTTCGGGTGCGAGAGGTCCCGGGTTCAAATCCCGGACGAGCCCAGTTTTATTTTTAAGTTTGTTTTTTTTCTTAAATCACTTATTTCAATTCATGTCGGGTTCCCCCGCAGTGTTTCTCTTTTCAGTCATTTTAGCAAATTGCGGGTAAGGGGAAGAAAAAGGCAGCACGGCCTGAATTTAGTTTCATAAAAACGGGGCTCGTCCGGGATTTGAACCCGGGACCTCTCGCACCCTAAGCGAGAATCATACCCCTAGACCAACGAGCCGGACGGTGCAATAGTCTGCAGGCCGACCTGTTTGCACCAACTTCCCTGTAACAATGTGCTTTTGTTTTCAATTTTTTACAAATCGTCATTATACTGTTCAGTTTTATTTCCAGTCTCCGTACGTAATCGTTTTTATTAATTCATTCGTTGGCAGATTATTTTGCTCTACTGTGGCACATAATAACATTCAAGGTCTGGATTCCGGTGATGAAAGGAATATTTTCTTGTGAGCCAGCTGGCTTGGTTATCTGACAAGAGTGGAGTCCCATCTCTAGGTTTAAGAAGTATAAAGTGCATGCTACCAGAAAATCTCCATCTTGCTGCAGTTTTTGTTTTGCTTATTAGGGCGTGCACTCATCTGCCCCACCTAGCTTTAGGGTTTTGTTGGCTGCAATTTGACAGAACAAAATTATAGTTAGCCGCAAATGAGTGTAAACTAGAATTTTACCGACCAAACTATAATGCCTACCAGAGAATACCTACAGTTATGAGCTTATCTCTGTTCATTAAGGATTGGCCTACTCATTCTCAGTATTAGGTCTCTTCCTCCAGAGCTCTGGTAATCTTTCTGTTTTGGGAATTGGATTACTGATTTTGCCACAGCATGTTGGTTTGGAATTTCTGCCAGCAGTGATGTTAATTTGACACTGTCTTTCATTACCCTCCCTCTTCCCAAAAAGAGGATTGGCATGTTTATTACTTACCCTCAGAATCTGGTCTCCCTGAGGAGGTGTTAATTATTGTTCTTCTTGAAGAGCTGCAGCTTGTGAGCTGACAGTGGTCCTACAATGGTGATAGTAGGTGGGGGATTTCAGGGTTTTGAGAACATTCATGTCGAAGCCAGAACGGTGAATAACTTTGAGGAATCATGGAAGTGATGATATTGCAGCTTTTATCCTGATAATGTACGTTGCTGTGCTGAAGTAACCTGTTCAAACAAGTTTGTTTAAGTACATCCTGCAAAAAGCAGACATTGCAGCATTTTGTATTGATGATAGAAGGAGTAAATCTGTACTTATCTCTGTACTACTTTCTAACCATGAGCAGGATCAGCAAAATTAACTCACATCGATCTTGTGGGGTTTTGTTTCAAACTATTGCAGACATCCTGGGGCTTGACAGCACCATTTCTCTGAAATATGGGATATAAATAGGTTTCCAGACCTCCTGGATTGTCTGTAACTTTCCTGGTATGGATGAAGAGCCCAGTAGGTATGGGATACACGGCACAGGGTCCATTTCATTAGTTAGATTGTGTTGAAGTCTGATAAGTTGGCTTCACAACGAAATGATTCGAATGCAGGAGTGGGGACGTCCTGCTGCAACCGTACAGGGCTTGGTGAGTCAACAGCTGGAGTATTCTGTGCATTTTTGGTCTCCTTCTGAGGAAGGATGTTCTAGCTATGAAGGAAGTGCAACAAAGGTTTACCAGATTGATTCCTGGGATGGCAGGGCTGATCTACGGAAAGAGACTGGATTGGTTAAGACTATATTCACTGGAGTTTAGAAGAATAAGGGCAGATCTCTTGGTAACTTATAAAATTGTAACAGGTCCAGACAGGATAATTGCAGGAAGGATGTTCTTGATGACTGGGGAATCCAGAATCAGGGGGCCACAGTCTAAGGATGTGGGGTAGGCCATTTAGAATTGAGATGAGGAGAAATGTCTTCAGCCAGAGAGTGGTGAACCTGTGAAATTGATTCCACAGAACGTGGTTGAGGCCAAAACACTGAAATTTTCAAGAAGGAATTAGAGCTAAATGGATCAAAGGGTATGGGGGGAAAGCCTGAACAGGTTGGAGTTGGATGATGAGCTGTGATCATATGGAATGGCAGAGCAGGCTTGAAGGCTTGAATAGAGATAATGGAAACTGCAGATGCTGGAGATCCAAGATAACAAAGTGTGGGGCTGGATGAACACAGCAGGCCCAGCAGCATCTTAGGAGCACAAAAGCTGACATTTCGGGCTTAGGCCCTTCATCAGAAAAAAACCTGATGAAGGGTCTAGGCCCGAAACATCAGCTTTTGTGCTCCTAAGATGCTGCCTGGCCTGCTGTGTTCATCCAGCCCCACATTGAATAGCCTACTGTTGCTCCTGTTTTTGATTATTTTATGTTTCTATTTCTCTGCTGGATATTTTTCCCCAAACCTCCCACATTACAGATACTACAGTATCTGCTGGGTGTTGCCAAAATGCCTTCCTTTGTTGAGATTACAAACTATCCCTGTTTTCTCAGTGTATTTGATAGGAGAAAACATCTCTCAGGGTTACAGGAGATTTGAAGAGGTTTCACAGGGGGCCATAGCAAGTTAATCAATGAGCAAAATTCTTCTAGATAGTGGGGGCTTAGAGAAAGCATTACAGAGAAATGGTAGAAAACTATTCTTAGAATTATGTTATATTTTCTTACTTCCCAATAAACATTCTGCTACTTCTCGAGAACAAGCCTATTTTTATTGGTTAATGCAGTGTAACAACACTCAACACTTTACTCAGAGAGTGGTAGGGGTGTGGAATGCATTGCCGGAGAGGGTAGTGGAGTTGGCCTCATTAGGGGCAATTAAGTGGCTATTAGATAGGCATATGGATGGTAGTATAAGGTAGGGGTGAAGGTTAGATAGACCTTAGGATTAGGCTCAAAGTTCGGCACAACATTGTGGGTCGAAGGGCCTGTACTGTTCTATGTTCTATGGTCGAACACCAAGGTACCTAATCTTTATTAGGTAAATGTAATAAAATTTGTAAACTGCAGGCCAGTGTCTCATTATCAAACTTCCAAGAATATGTCCCACTAGAGTGGGCATCCCTAGTTCTAAATATTCTTTTAAACAAAAATGTGATGGTTTACATATTCACTGGCTGGTTAATATATAAAAAAGAAATCGTCTCACATAACTGCCAAGGATCTACATTTAATGCTAACATTCTGATTGGAGACTGCATGCTTCTTCTTAGAGGCAATGCAGAAGTTATATGCACTACTTTCTACAGGATCAATGTTTTTGGATCTATTGGCTACTGTTTTTGGACAATAGCCAATAGGCTTAGCAACCAGTTGTCCTTAACACATTAATGACTAATTTTCTTACCCACCTCCAGACACCAGGCATTACCCATGGTGGGGATGGAATACCTTTATTTGGGAAGTTACCTTATTTGAAACTAGAAATACTGGTGAATTCTGAGTTACCTGAGCTGGAATGCATTTCAGAAAAGCTCCTCTTGACAGGTCTCCAGGCAAGAGAGGCAGGAGCAAGATCAAATGGATCAGTTTTTATTTTAGAGGCTGGTGTGAAAATCTACCCTGAAGTCATCATCTAGTTTGTACTCTTCACTATGAAGTTCAAAGGACACAGATTTCAATGATTATAACACATGACTGATTTGCTAATTAGCACCAAATCTGGCTGGAGCACATGAAAGCACTACCTGGCTTTTCAGTACTCTGCCAAAATGAGTCCATAGTCACTGATCATGTAAATTATTACCAACCATCTCCCTATTCCACTCTACTCTGCCCTTTCTGTGTATAAAACAGACAAAATGCAAGGGTCTAATACATTTCTTTGAGCCTGAAGGTTGAAGTTCGGAAATGTAACATCCCTTTTAAAGTAAATAGGTAGAGAGAATACCTGGAGGTTCAAGCAAATTAGCTTGACATCAGTCATGATTGGAACATGTCAATATGATTTCAGGAAATGCTGTTTGAGAGCTTAATTACAGCTTTTGAGGATGTTACCGATAGGGTAAAGGGGATTATCTAAAAGGTTATATCACAGTTAGAGCTCATGGAGTAAAATCCAAAAATGCTGGTGAACTCAGCAGGGTCTGACAGCATCTATGGAGAGAGAAACAGAATTAACTCATTTTAAGATTTTGATCCCAAAAAGCTTCTTGAGTGTATTTGGAAGAAGACTTTTTAGAGCAAAACATTAACTCTTTTTTGAGGAGGTTATTCAGACCTTCAAGCCTGTTCTGTCATTCAGCATGATCTCAGCAGATCCTTTCTTTCAGTGCTACATTTCCACTTTCTCTCCATAGCTCTTGATGTTTTTAATATCAAAATAATGTATTAGTCTCCCTTGACTACACTCTAGTGACCTGACTTTCACTGTGGTAGTCAATTCTACATGTTGACCAGCTTCTGAGTAAGCAAATGTTTCCCCATCTCAGTCTTAAATAATCTACCCCATTATCATGTTTTAGTGTCATTCTCCCTCCCTATCCCTATAACCCTGAACACTATTTCTATTTAAATAATTTGATAATGTCTTGAATGTCAACTGAACCTGCCTCCACTACACTTAAAGCCGGTGTATTCCTGTGTGAGAAGGACTTGCTGCTTTTGCAAAGCACTTCAAATCTGTGTCGTCTCATTCTTGATTCTTTTACAATCATGGACAGTTTCCCCATCTACTCCATCCAGTCCTCTTACGATTTTGAAAACTTTAATAAAAATATTGAAAGTGGGCAACAGTTAACTGTTAGCATGGATACAGAGAAGTGATTAAGAGACAAGAAACAAAAAATAGGGACACATGGGGCATTTTCAAGTTAGTAGACTCTGGCTGTTACAGTGCCACAAAGAGCCATGCTGGTGCTTCAGCTATTTACAACCTTACACAAAGAGCTAGAAAATGATGTATCTGGGTTTGCTGATGGCACAAAACTAGGTGAAAAGGTAAGCTGTGCAGAGGATACAAAAAGGTTCAAAGAGATGTGGACAGATTAGGTTTGGGCAACAAGGTGACAAATGGAGTATAATGTGGAGAAGTGTAAGGTAACCCTTTTTGTCATAGGAAAAGCAGAATATTTGTTTAAAAGATGTGAAATTTGTAAATGTTAATATTCAGAGAAAGACTTGGGTGTACTCATACACGGAGACTCAGAAATTAGCATGCAGGGCAGGAGCAGCTAGCGTTAGGAAAACACATGTATGTTGGCTTCTTGCAAAGGGATTTGATGAAAGGAATAAACAGTGTCACTACAACTAAACTGGGCTTGGGTAAGACCACAGAATGCATATTGTGTGCGGGTTTTGGTTCCCATACTTAGAGGAAGTATATACAGCAAACTTTAATTTAACCAACACCTAATAAATCAGCAGATTTGATAAACCACCAAAAGTTATATGCCTCAAATTCTGAAAGTTTACTGCGTTATTAGACATCTGTGACGCCTGAGGGTCCGAATGAGAAGGCTGCCTGCAGGTAAGTTTTATTTAAGGCAAAGACTATTTAAGTGATTTATGCTGTAAATAAAGGATGACAGTGATGTGTATACTCGCTGCATTATGTTTCTATTACTTAGTGTGTGGTTTTAATTTGATCATTAAATTGATTATTTGGATCCCTTGGTCTACCGAAATATTGATCAACTGACACACTCATGGTCCCATAGGTGCTGGTTAATAAAAAAAATTGTATTGGAGTCAGTGCAGTGGCAGTTCACCGGATTGGTTCCTGAGATGGTAGGGTTTTTCTGTGATGAGGGGCAGGATAAATTGGGTCTACATTTTAGAAGAATGATAGGTGATCTCACTGAAACATTCAAGATCTTGAAGGGGTTGTTGGAGTAGTTACTGAGATATTGTTTCCCCTGCCTGTGGAATCTGAACAAGGGGTGGGGGGAAGGCACAGTCTCAGGATTAAGGCCACACACATGGGGTATGAAGAGGAGAAATGCCTTCACTTATAGGCTTGTGAATTTTTGGAATGTTCTCTTGCAGAGGGTTTCAGACACACTGGAACAGAACAGTAATTTACTGTCACTTGTAGTTTTACAAATAGTACAGTAAAACGTGTTGACATTTAAGGCTAAGACATTTTTTTTCTCACAACTAATACAGGCAGATGAGAAGTGGACAAGAAGGTGGTGTCAAAGCACAAAATCAGCTATGACCATTTATTCTTATGCTGTTATAGACCATCCATTCAGTTCCCTCCACCACAAACCTTCCCCGCAGATCCCTCATCCTAGCCTGAACCTTCCACATCCTTCCCCCTTTTCTCTGTTCCACCTTTTGACCTCTAAATCTATTTTGTTCAAATATGGGTTTTTACATACTTTGCCTTTGTTTTAAATTTTAGGTGCTGTACTTTACAAATGTTTGAGTGGTATTTGGTAAGCAGAGAGTTATTTCCTAGTGTGTGATAATTCTGCTTTGATTTAGGACAGTATACTCTTGAATCTGTCAATTTATAGAAACAAAAGATGAAATGTTAGAACAGGGACAGTTCAGTAAGATTGAATAGAAATGAAAGCAGATTGATTTTGTCTGCAGAGTGTACCATTTTAACAGTAAAAGGTAGGAATAGTTAAATGGTTACTCTGTTTGCATGCTTTGGATTGTATTACTAAAGGTCAAGTGTAAAGAACAATGAACGTCTGTTGACTGCGCCTCCACGAGTGTCACAATGACACCACCTGAAAACTGGAGGAGCATCACCTCATATTCCACCTTGGGAGCCTACATCCCAATGGCCTAAACATGGAATTCACCAGTTTTAAAATCTCCCAACCCCTGCCTCGTCCCATGTCCAAGCCTCCCTCTTATACCCACCTCCTTGACCTGACACAACCTGTCCATGAGATCCCGTTTCTAAGGAAGGGCCTAGACCCGAAACGTCAGCTTTCCTGCTCTTCTGATGCTGCTTGACCTGCTGTGTTCATGCAGATCTACACCTTGTTATCCCAGATTCTCCAGCATCGGCAGTTCCTACTATCTCTGTAACAACCTGTCCATCATCTCTCCCACCCATTCCACTCACCAATCCCGAACACAGGCTACCTGCACTCACCTATCACCATCCCACATACTTTCCCCAACCCCACTCTTCCTCTATTTATTTTCCAGCCCCCTTCCTCCTTCCCATTACTGAAAAAGGGTCCCGTGTTGAAATGCCATATTTCCTGCTCCTCTGATGCTGCCTGGCCAGCTGTGTTCCTCCAGCTCCACACTGTGTTATATCTGACTCCAGCATCTACAGTTCTTGCTATCTCTGAAAGTCTATGTTGTCTGCATGTTAACTTTGTAACTGTAGTTCAGGATGGATTTTTGAGTATTAATGTTAGAGTATCAATTGTCAATTGATGAAAGTGTGACTGGAGAATTAATCATACTGATTGTGTTATGAAAGGTACAAGTCAATTGCTTTTACCAAGATGGTGTCAGAAATTCTGGGTACCAGAGCTAAAAAAGGGTTAAAAAAAGGCTGTTCAAACGGTCCAGTATACGGATTTACAAAGCAAAGAAGACAAAAGAGAGATAGAAAGAAACCAAAGAAGAAGTTGGACCAGACCACAACTAGCACTGACCTGTGTTTAAGGTGCTCTCGGTCATAAAAGTGACTTAGAAGCTATTGCTTGGATATTATATATTGCCTTCCAAACTCAATATCCATCAATGATAACAAAGTGTGCAGCTGGATGAACACAGCAGGCCAAGCTGCATCTCAGGAGCACAAAAGCTGACGTTTCGGGCCTGGATCCTTCATCAGAGAGGGGTTGGGGAGACGGTTCTGGAATAAATAGGGAGAGAGGGGGAGGCGGACTGAAGACGGAGAGAAAAGAAGATAGGTGGAGAAGAGAGTATAGGTGGGGAGGTAGGGAGGGGATAGGTCAGTCCAGGGAGGACGGACAGGTCAAGGAGGCAGGATGAGGTTATTAGGTGGGAATTGGAGGTGTGGCTTGAGGTGGGAGAAGGGGATGGGTGAGAGGAAGAACAGGTTAGGGAGGCGGGGATGAGCTGGGCTGGTTTTGGGATGCAGTGGGGGAAGGGGAGATTTTGAAGCTTGTGAAGTCCACATTGATACCATTGGGCTGCAGGGTTCCCAAGTGGAATCTGAGTTGCTGTTCCTACAGCCTTCGGGTGGCATCATTATGGCACTGCAGGAGGCCCATGACGGACATGTCGTCTGAGGAATGGGAGGGGGAGTTAAAATGGTTCGCAACTGGGAGGTGCAGATGTTTAATGCGAACCGAGCGGAGGTGTTCTGCAAAGCGGTCCCCAAGCCTCCGCTTGGTTTCCCCAATGTAGAGGAAGCCACACCGGGTACAGTGGATACAGTATACCACATTGGCAGATGTGCAGGTGAACATCTGCTTGATATGGAAAGTCATCATGGAGCCTGGAATGGGGGTGAGGGAGGAGGTGTGGGGGCAAGTATAGCACTTCCTGCGGTCGCAGGGGAAGGTGCCGGGTGTGGTGGGGTTGGAGGGGAGTGTGGAGCGGACAAGGGAGTTGCGGAGAGAGTGGTCTCTGTGGAAGGCAGACAAGGGTGGGGATGGAAAAATGTCTTTCGTGGTGGGGTCAGATTGTAGATGGTGGAAGTGTCGGAGGATGATGCGTTGTATCTGGAGGTTGGGGTGGTATGTGAGGACAACGGGAATTCTCAATGGGTGGTTATTACGGGGGTGGGATGTGAGGGATGTGTTGCAGGAAATGCGGGAGACACGGTCAAAGGCATTCTCGACCACTGCCAGGAGGATGTTGCGGTCCTTGAAGAACGTGGACATCTGGGATGTGCGGGAGTGGAATGCCTCATCCCGGGAGCAGATGCGGTGGAGGCGAAGGAATTGGGAATGGGCAATCTCCACCTATCTTCTCTATCCATCTTCGGTCTGCCTCCCCCTCTCTCCCTATTAATTTCAGAACCCTCTCCCCATTCCCCTCTCTGATGAAGGGTCTAGGCCCGAAACATCAGCTTTTGTGCTCCTAAGATGCTGCTTGGCCTGCTGTGTTTATCCAGCTCTACTTTGTTGTCTCAGATTCTCCAGCATCTGCAGTTCCCATTATCTCTGATCAATATCCATCAACTTATTTTGTCTTGTCAAGAACCCAGATCAAATTTTGAGTTATTTAAACATTAAATTTCATCTTTTCCAACATTATTCCCACTAGATTAGTGACTGCTAACTTTTATCAATGGTTTTCTCATCCTCAGGTACTGCTGGCCTTCCCGTCAAAGGTGCTGTCATTACTCCATCTTCAAAGAACACATACTTTGACTCTTTTGTCCTTACAAACTGTTGGCACTTCTCCAATGCCTTCCTTCACCTTTCCTCTTCAAAACCTTGAGCATGATGTTGCCTCCAGCAGGTGCCCAAATTCCACCTTATGTTTGGACTTCTCCAACCACGGTTTTGAACCTGTCATAATATTTGCAACAGCTCAAAGGTGCAAGATTCATGACAGTGACTATGGTTCACTTTTCCTTCTCAGCCTATATGCAGCTATTGACATACTTACTACACAACTCCTCCTCCATTGTCCTGCTGAGGAGCGTTACTCTTGGCTAGCTTTATTTTTGGTTATAATGTCATAGGCAGATTCTTCTCTGGTTTTGTTTGTACTATTGTAATGTTACCTCAACTCTGAGAATGGTCAACCTTGGCACTCTCCTATTTCTTATTTCTGCACTGACCTTTGGCAAAATCATGCAAAAGTATCATGCCAAATGCCACATTCATGCTGATAATACTCAACTTTATTTCACCAGCTCTCTTGACACTTCCACCACATCTGTTTCATCAGTCTGCTTGCCTGACATCCAAACCTGAAGCAGTAATTTGCTCCAATTAAACTTTAGTAAGAAAAGCCCTTGGCTTTAACCTCTGTTTTTATATTAATTGGGCAGTCAACTTTGCTATCGGCTCAGTAATTTTAGTTCAGTAATGGGAAAAGATGCTTGGTAATCATTGTAGCTAAAGTAGATGACTATGTAAACAGAAAATGACAATTGGGTACCCAACAAGGGTAAAGGTTGGTCTCTGAAATGGCATGGAGCCATTTGAACAAATCACCAAGATAGTGAATGAGGCAAATTCAATAGACGTGGTTCACCTAGACTATGAAAAGCCTTTTGCCACATTACTGAGTAAGACTTCTCAAATAGTTAAAGCCTCAGTTATTGTCTCAATAAACTATGTCTACTTTTTGTTTCATACTTATTCATGGGATGTGGGTGTCACTGACAGGTCCACTATTTATTGTCCATCCTTAGTTGCCTTTGAGAAGGAGATAGTGAGCAGCTTTCCTGAACATAGCGTTCCAGGATTTTGACCCAGTGATACTGAAGGAATGGTGATATATTTCCAAGTTGGGTGTTAATTGACTGGGAGGGAAACTTGCAGGTTCCCCGCATATCTGTTTCTCTTGTCCTTCTCAATGGTAGTGGTCAATAGTTTCAAATTTGCTTTCTAAGGAGTGTTGCTGAATTTCTGAGGGTTAGTTGCGGAAGACGTGGTCATATGTGAAAGTGATGCTGATCAAGTGGGCCACTTTGCTCTGGACGATGTCAAACTTGGTGTTGATGGGAGTTGCACTCATCCAGGCAGGTGGGGAGTACTCCATTACACTCCTTACCAACATCTTGCAGATGGTGGACAGGCTTTGTGGAGTCAGGAGGTGATTTACTTGCTAGGGAATTCCTAGCTCTGACATGCTGTTTTATGTGTACCATGATCTGACTTGTCCGGCTCAGTTTCTGATTAATGGTAACACCTGGATATTAATAGTGGGGTATTCAGTAATGGCATTCAATGACTGCGCCGTGGCCATTACCAACTTCCACAATCCCCGGTCCTGTCACAAAATGGGCTGCTTTCAGCACAGCCAATTCTTTTTCAACTTCTCTGAGCCCCTATTATCACCTATCCGGTTTTTCTTCTTCCTAGCTGGCTTCATGTCAACAATCCCTTTATCTGGCTATATATTTTTTTTCTCTCTGAGCTCACTCTCCACTCCATTTCCTCCTCACACACTCTCATTAGCACAAATACCACCTTTTCCTAACGGCTAACTGTTCCTACGAAGTGCTGGACTGGAAACATTAACTCTGTTTCTATATATCTCTATCTGTCCCTGTGTAATTCTGTCTCTATCAGTGGAGGGGTATGTCCGTATATGTTTTTGTGCCGGTGTCTCTACGTATATCCGTGTTGGTCTCTGTGTCTCGCTGCGTATCTGACTTTGTGTCTGTGTGTATCGATTTCAATATATTGTCCAACAGCTGCGATTGACAGCATATCCAGCCAGTCAGCGACAAGAATATTATGACGCCATCCTGCGTGAAGAGCGAATGAGCAGAGGGCAGCGGCGGGACCTGCTGTCTCCCCTCTGGCAATGTTGGGGTTGTGGGGAGGGGCAGGAGTCCGGGGTTGGGGAAGGGTGTGTGACTTTATTGCAAGGGGAGGGGAGGAGCGTGACGAGGGAAGGGGTGGGGGGTGTGGGAGAGGGGAGTGAGGGCGGAAGGGGGTGAGGGGGGGGCGGGAAGGGGGTGAGGGGGGGGCGGGAAGGGGGTGAGGGGGGGGCGGGAAGGGGGTGAGGGGGGGGCGGGAAGGGGGTGAGGGGGGGGCGGGAAGGGGGTGAGGGGGGGCGGGAAGGGGGTGAGGGGGGGGCGGGAAGGGGTGAGGGCGGGGGGGGTAGAAGGGGTGAGGGCGGGGTGGGGAAGGGGTGAGGGCGGGGTGGGGAAGGGGTGAGGGCGGGGTGGGGAAGGGGTGAGGGCGGGGGGGGAAGGGGTGAGGGCGGGCGGGGGGGGGAAGGGGTGAGGGCGGGCGGGGGGGGGAAGGGGTGAGGGCGGGGGGGGAAGGGGTGAGGGCGGAGGGGGGGTGAGGGCGGAGGGGGGGTGAGGGCGAAGGGGGGGTGGGGGGGGAGGGGTGAGGGCGAAGGGGGGGTGGGGGGGGAGGGGTGAAGGCGAAGGGGGGGTGAGGGGTGAAGGCGAAGGGGGGGTGAGGGGTGAGGGCGAAGGGGGGGTGAGGGGTGAGGGCGAGTGAGGGGTGAGGGCGAAGGGGGGGTGAGGGCGAAGGGGGGGTGAGGGCGAAGGGGGGGTGAGGGGTGAGGGCGAAGGGGGGGTGAGGGGTGAGGGCGAGTGAGGGGTGAGGGCGAAGGGGGGGTGAGGGGTGAGGGCGAGTGAGGGGTGAGGGCGAGTGAGGGGTGAGGGCGAGTGAGGGGTGAGGGCGAAGGGGGGGTGAGGGCGAAGGGGGGGTGAGGGCGAAGGGGGGGTGAGGGCGAAGGGGGGGTGAGGGGTGGGGGGGGGTGAGGGCGAGGGGGGGGTGAGGGGTGAGGGCGAGTGAGGGGTGAGGGCGAAGGGGGGGTGAGGGGTGAGGGCGAGTGAGGGGTGAGGGCGAGTGAGGGGTGAGGGCGAGTGAGGGGTGAGGGCGAAGGGGGGGTGAGGGCGAAGGGGGGGTGAGGGCGAAGGGGGGGTGAGGGGTGGGGGGGGGTGAGGGCGAGGGGGGGGTGAGGGGTGGGGGGGGTGAGGGCGAGGGGGGGGTGAGGGGTGGGGGGGGTGAGGGGTGGGGGGGGTGAGGGGTGGTGAGGGGTGGGGAGGGGTGGGGAGGGTGGGGGGGGTGGGGAGGGGTGGGGGGGTGGGGGGGGTGGGGAGGGGTGAGGGGGGTGGGGAGGGGTGAGGGGGGTGGGGGGGGTGAGGGGGGTGGGGGGGGTGAGGGGGGTGGGGGGGTGAGGGGGGAGGGGGGGTGAGGGGGGGTGGGGGGGGAGGGGGGGAGGAAGGGTGAGGGGGGGAGGAGGGGGCGGAAGGGTGAGGGGGGGTGGAGGGGGGCTGAGGGGGGTGGAGGGGGGTGAGGAGGGGGGGTAAGGGGGGTGAGGAGGGGGGGTAAGGGGGGAGGGGTGAGGAGGGGGAGGAGGGTGGGGTGAGGGGGAGGAGGGGGGGTGAGGGGGGAGGAGGGGGGGTGAGGGGGAGGAGGGGGGGAGGGGGGGGTGAGGGGGGGGGAGGGGGGGGTGAGGGGGGAGGAGGGGGGGAGGGGGGAGGAGGGGGGGTGGGGGGGGAGGGGGCGGAGGGGGAGTGAGGGCCGAGGAGGCGTGGGGAGGGGGTGGGGATGGAGGGGGGGGTGAGGGCGGAGGGGGCGTGGGGAGGGGGTGGGGGCGTGGGGAGGGGGTGGGGGCGGAGGAGAGGGGGTGAGGAGGGCGGAGGGGAGCGGAGGGGAAGGGGTGAGGGGAGGGAAGGGGTGAGGGGAGGGAAGGGGTGAGGGGAGGGAAGGGGTGAGGGGAGGGGTTGAGGGGAAGGGGAGGTGTTGGGAGGGAGGTGAAGGGGAGGGGAGGAAAGGGGTTGAGGGGAGGGGTTGAGGGGAGATGGGTGGGGGTGAGGGGAGGGGAGGGGTTGAGGGGAGGGGGTGGGGGTGAGGGGAGGGGTTGAGGGGAGGGGGTGAGGGGAGGGGGAGGGGGTGTGGGGACGGGGAGGGGGGAGGAGGGGAGGGGATGAGGGCGGGGGGGGGAAGGGGTGAGGGTGGAGGGGGGGTGAGGGCGAAGGGGGGGTGAGGGAGGAGGGGTGGGGGGGGGAGGGAGGAGGGGTGGGGGGGGGAGGGAGGAGGGGTGGGGGGGGGAGGGAGGAGGGGTGGGGGGGGAGGGGTGGGGGGGGAGGGGGGAGGGGGGGAGGGGGGTGAGGGCGGAGGGGGCGTGGGGAGGGGGCGGAGGAGAGGGGTGAGGAGGGCAGAGGGGGTGAGGAGGGCGGAGGGGAGGGGGCGGGGGGTGGGGGCGGAGGGGAGCGGAGGGGAAGGGGTGAGGGGAGGGGTTGAGGGGAAGGGGAGGTGTTGGGGGGGAGGGGAAGGGGAGGGGGGGGAGGGGAAGGGGAGGGAGGGGAGGGGAGGAAAGGGGCTGAGGGGAGGGGGTGAGGGGAGGGGGAGGGGGTGAGGGGAGGGGGAGGGGGTGAGGGGAGGGGGTGAGGTGAGGGGTTGGGGGTGAGGGGAGGAGGGGGAGGGGGTGAGGGTGGGGGTGAGGGGAGGGTAGGGGGTGAGGGGAGGGGGTGAGGGGAGGGGGTGAGGGGAGGGAGGGGTTGAGGGGAGGGGGTGAGGGGGGGGTGAGGGGGGGAGGGGAGGAAAGGGGGTGAGGTGAGGGGGAGGGGGTGAGGACGGTAGGGGAGGTGGGAGGGGAGGAAAGGGGGTGAGGAGGGAGGAAAGGGGGTGAGGAGGGAGGAAAGGGGGTGAGGAGGGAGGAAAGGGGGTGAGGAGGGCGGAGGGGAGGGGGTGAGGAGGGCGGAGGGGAGGGGGTGAGGAGGGCGGAGGGGAGGGGGTGAGGAGGGCGGAGGGGAGGGGGTGAGGAGGGGGTAGGGGGTGAGGAGGGCGGAGGGGAGGGGGTGGGAGCGGAGGGGAGCGGAGGGGAAGGGGTGAGGGGAGGGAAGGGGTGAGGGGAGGGAAGGGGTGAGGGGAGGGGTTGAGGGGAAGGGGAGGTGTAGGGGGGGAGGGGAGGAAAGGGGTTGAGGGGAGGGGGTGAGGGGAGGGGGTGGGAGCAGAGGGGAAGGGGTGAGGGGAGGGAAGGGGTGAGGGGAGGGGTTGAGGGGAAGGGGAGGTGTTGGGGGGGAGGGGAAGGGGAGGGGAGGAAAGGGGTTGAGGGGAGGGGTTGAGGGGAGGGGAGGGGGTGAGGGGAGGGGAGGGGGTGAGGGGAGGGGGTGAGGGGAGGGGATGAGGGGAGGGGGTGAGGGGAGGGGAGGGGAGGAGGTGAGGGGAGGGAGGGGTGAGGGGAGGGGGTGGGGGGGTGAGGAGGGGAGGGGAGGAAAGGGGGTGAGGTGAGGGGGAGGGGTGAGGAGGGTAGGAGAGGTGGGAGGGGAGGAAAGGGGGGGAGGGGAGGAAAGGGGGTGAGGAGGGCGGAGGGGAGGGGGTGAGGAGGGCAGAGGGGAGGGGGTGAGGACGGGGGAGGGGGTGAGGAGGGCGGAGGGGAGGGGGCGGGGGGTGGGAGCGGAGGGGAAGGGGTGAGGGGAGGGAAGGGGTGAGGGGAGGGGTTGAGGGGAAGGGGAGGTGTTGGGGGGGAGGGGAGGGGGAGGGGTGGAAAGGGGTTGAGGGGAGGGGACGGGGGAGGGGGTGGGGGGACGGGGTAGGGGGTGAGGGGAGGGGGTGAGGAGGGGAGGGGGAGGAGGGGGGAGTGGAGGGGGAGAGGGTGAGGAGGGGAGGGGGAGGGGAGGAAAGGGGGTGAGGTGGGGGTGAGGAGGGCGGAGGGGTGGGGGAGGGGGCAGAGGGGAGGGGGTGGGAGGGGAAGGGGTGAGGGGAGGGAAGGTGTGAGGGGAGGGGTTGAGGGGAGGGGTTGAGGGGAAGGGGAGGTGTTGGGGGGGAGGGGAAGGGGAGGAAAGGGGTTGAGGGGAGGGGGTGAGGGGAGGGGGTGAGGGGTGGGGGTGAGGGGAGGGGGTGAGGGGAGGGGGTGAGGGTGTGGGGGGAGGGGGTGAGGAGGGGAGGGGGTGAGGGGAGGGGGTTGAGGGGAGGGGGTGAGGGGAGGGGGTTGAGGGGAGGGGGTGAGGGTGTGGGGGGAGGGGGTGAGGGGATGGGGTGAGGGGAGGGGGTGAGGGGAGGGGGAGGGGAGGAAAGGGGGTGAGGGGAGGAGAGGGGGTGAGGGGAGGGGAGGAAAGGGGGTGAGGGGAGGGGAGGAAAGGGTGAGGGGGTGGAGGGGAGGGAAGGAAGGGAGGGGGTGAGGGAAGGAAGGGAGGGGGTGAGGGAAGGAGGGGAGGGGGTGAGGGAAGGAGGGGAGGGGGTGAGGGAAGGAGGGGAGGGGGTGAGGGGAGGGGGAGGGGGTGAGGGGGAGGGGAGGAAAGGGGGTGAGGGGAGGGGAGGGGGTGAGGGGGAGGGGAGGGGAGGGGGTGAGGGGGAGGGGAGGAAAGGGGGTGAGGGGAGGGGAGGGGGTGAGGGGGAGGAAAGGGGGAGGGGGTGAGGGGAGGGGAGGAAAGGGTGAGGGGAGGGGTGGAAAGGGTGGGGGGGGTGGAGGGGAGGGAAGGGAGGGGGTGAGGGAAGGAAGGGAGGGGGTGAGGGAAGGAAGGGAGGGGGTGAGGGAAGGAAGGGAGGGGGTGAGGAAAGGAAGGGAGGGGGTGAGGAAAGGAGGGGAGGAGGTGAGGGGGGAGGGGAGGGGGTGAGGGAAGGAGGGGGAGGGGGTGAGGGAAGGAGGGGGAGGGGGTGAGGGAAGGAGGGGGAGGGGGTGAGGGGAGGAGAGGGAAGGGGGTGAGGGGAGGGGGTGAGGGGAGGAGAGGGAAGGGGGTGAGGGGAGAGGGGAGGGAAGGGGGTGAAGAGGGTGAGGGGAGGAGGAGTTGGGGGAAAGGGGAGAACGGGGGCAAGGGAAAAGGGCATGGTAGGAGGGTGGGGGAGGAGGAGATGTGTATGGGGGTGTGTAATGGGGAGGAGGGGAGTGATGGGGCAGGAGGGGAGTGAGGACGGAGGGAAGAAGGCAAAGGGAGAGGTGGGTTGGGGGGAAGGGGAGGAGAGAGGGGAAGAGGTGGGGAGGGGGAGGAAGAGGAGGTGGAAGATTGGGCGATGGTGACGTGGGGAAAGGGGGTGGTGAGGTTGGTAGTAGGGGTGGTGAGGAGGAGGAGGCGTGAGGGTGGGGGGAGGAGGAGGGATGAGAGGATGGGTAGGGGGTAGGAGGAGGGGGGAAGGAGGAGGGGAGGGGGAAGGAGGAGGGGAGGGGGAAGGAGGAGCGGAGGGTTGGAAGGAGGAGGGGAGGGGGGAAAGGAGAGGGGGAAGGGGGAAGGAGGAGGGGAGGGGGAAGGAGGAGGGGAGGGGGAAGGAGGAGCGGAGGGTTGGAAGGAGGAGGGGAGGGGGAAAGGAGAGGGGGAGGGGGGAAAGGAGAGGGGGAGGGGGTTAAGGAGGGGGGAGGTGAGGGGGAGGGGGAGGGGGTGTGGGGGGGCAAGGGAAGGGGGTAAGATGAGGGGGGAGGGTGGTAAGGGGGGGAGGGAAGGGGGAGGGGGTGTGGGGAGGGAAGGGGGAGGGGGTGTGGGGAGGGAAGGGGGAGGGGGTGTGGGGGGGCAAGGGAAGGGGGTAAGATGAGGGGGGAGGGTGGTAAGGGGGAGGGGGCGAGGAGGGGAGGGGAGTGAAGGGGGAGGGGAGGGAATGGGAGAGGAGGGGTGGGAATGGGAGAGGAGGGGGAAGGGGGGAGAGGAGGGGGAAGGGGGGAGAGGAGGGGGAGGGGGCGAGAGGAGGGGGAGGGGGGGAGAGGAGGGGGAGGGGGGGAGAGGAGGGGAGGGGGGAGTGGGTAGGAGAAAGGAGAGGGCAGGAGGGGAGGTGGGAGAAGGAGGGGAGGTGAGGGTAGGTGTGGAGAAGTGGGGAGGGGAGGAAGGACTGTATGGGGGGGAAGACTGGAAGTCCTTAATGGGGTGAGGGGAGAGCAAGTGCATGTGAGAGGGGAAGGGATGTGAATGGGGGATGGTATGAGGTCGTGCATGCGGCAGCAGGTGGGGAGTGGATGTTGGGAGTGCATAGGGAGGAAAGTGCATGAGGGAGAGAGTGGGGGGAAGAGGGAGAGTGGGGGGAGGAGGGAGAGTGGGAGGGTGTGGGTAGGTGGAGGAGTGGGTGGAGGGGTTGTGTGTGGGCAGTGGGGAGGGAGAATGCATGAGGTAGGAAGGAGGGGAAGTGCATGGGGGTTGGACGCAGAGAGTACATGTGGGAGAGGAGGTAGAGTCGATGGGGAGAGTGCATGAGGTTGAGAGTGAGAGTCCGTGCAGGGGAAGTGGGGGATGCGTGAGGGGGATTGTGAGTGTGTGGTTGGGAGGAGGAATGTGGAGGGAGCGGGAGTGTTTGGGGTGGAAAAGTGGAGTGTGTATGTGGTATATAGGAGAGGGGTGTGTGTGGGCAGGGAGGGGTAGTGCGGTGGGCAGGTGTAGGGGAAGTGCTGGCAGGGCAAGTGCAGGGGAGGGTGAGTGTGAAGGGGTGAAGAATGCATGTGTTTGTGTGTGTGGGTAGGGATATGAGGGGTTAAGCAGAGTGTGTGGAGGTGAAGGGAGGGTGTGTGAGGGTTGAGTTTGTGGGAGGATTGCTCTTGGGAAGGTATGTGCAGGGGGAGGGTGAGTGTATGAGGTGGCAGTTTATGGGGGAATGTGTGGGGGGGGGAGTGTATCAGGGAGGTGTGCGCAGCAGGGAAGGGGAGTGTATTTGTAATGTGTGTTGGGGGGAGGAGTGTATGGGGTTAGGGTGTGTGTATAGAGGAGGTGTGTGTAGGGGGAGGGGAGTGAAAGGGGAGGTGTATGTGCAGGAGGAGGAAGTGTGTGTGTGTGGGGGAGGGGAGGAGAGATTGAGGAACAGAAGCCCATTTTTCTGTGGTTTCTTTCTGCAATCGTTCTACGCACAGGAGAATGAGAGTGTGGAATTGTTTAAAATATGCATGGCGGGCTGTTGGGATAGAATCTTCTTGCTGGTATTTGGTAAGGGATCATGTCTAATCAATGATAGAGTTCTTGTTCTTGTATTTGGTTACTGTAATTTTATCTTTTTTCCATGTTATTTACTGTCTTTGCTGTGAGGCTCTTATGTGCTGTTTTGCAAGTTAACAGATTGAAAATCAGTTGACCCTAGTATAAATTCATAGTTTTACCCTGCTATATGCTGGTTATTTACCGTGAAGTCTGAAAGATCACTTTCTAGCTTTGATTCAGGTTTCTCTCCATGGAGCCATGTATTCTATGGCTGCAGTTGCCAGTTTGCGCTGGCGATTACAAAGGCAGTCACAATCCAGTGATTGTTTTGATACCACACCCAACGCTGCGATCGTTCTAAGTGGTATAATTAAAGCTAATTTGAAGTTATTTTCTATAACTGTGTTCTGCATAAAATGCTAGAAACAACTTATTCACAATCACATTGTTTTACATGTTGACGTTTTATTTACAGTCTGCACTTATTATTATTTGGAGTACATTTTCGAATGTGATGAAATTCTCAAGTGAGCAAGCAGATCAGTTAGCTACAGTGCTATAGCAATACCTGAATGCCTAGACCATCTTAAACGTAGATTTCTTTAAAGCTGTATGTCATTGTCGTAAAATTATGGTGCAGAAGTAAGCTATTTGACTGATTTGTGTCTGTGCTGGCAAGAAAGAACTATCCATCTTCTGGTTTCTAACTGTTGGTTGTGCTTGTTGCACTTTAAGACAATAAGATGTATGAGTAGAAGTAGGCCATTCAGCCCTTTGAGTCTGCTCTACCATTCAATGACATCATTTGTTAATCCTCAAGCCCATTTTCCCATCTTGTCCCTATAACCCTTGATTCCCTTACTGATTAAAAATCGTCCTAATTACACAACCTTGACAGGCCTGTGCAGTTTTCCATAGATTCACTACCCACAGAAGAAATTCTTCCTCATCACTGTCTTAAATGTGCAACTTTTACTCTGTGGTTATGCCCTCTGGTAACAGTCATTCCCAGAGGTGGAAGCAGCCTTTTCCACATCTACCCTACTATTTCCTTGCTACGTTTGCCATCCCAAATGCACTGTCTCATTGTTGTCAAGATATAAATCCATTTGACAATTTTATGTGAACACGACCAGTTCATTGCTTTCTTCCTGCAATTCACAGCTTGCTTTTGCACTATCAAAAACACAGCCAATTTTTCATATCTATTGCAAACATTTTAAAACGTGTGCTCAAAGTCTCAGTCAGAGAAAGAAAGCGACTATGTACTGAGACCTGCAGACCATCACTGGAAACAGCCTTCGAGGTGAAGATCTTGTCTACTCACTGGCCAATTCACTTGCTGTAATCTATTGCTCAGAGCCGCAGAGATATACAGCATGGAAACAGACCCTTCGGTCCAACATGTCTTTTAAATGTTGTAATCTTACCAGCCTCCCCCACTTCCTCTGGCTACTGAATAGCCCCAGTCTATTCAGTCTCCCTGTATTGTTCAAACCCTCCAATCCTGGCAACATACTCGGAAATCTTTTCTGAACCCTTTCCAGTTTCACTACATCCATTTGGGTGAACAGAATTGCAAGCAGTACTCCAAAAGTGGCTGAACCAATGTCCTGTACAGCCACAACATGACCTCACAACTCCTATACTTGGTGCACTGACCAATAAAGGCAAGCATACTAAATGCTTTCAATTACCATTATGTGTATAAGTCCTGCCCTGATTTGCCTTTCCTTGCAGCACTTCAAATTAATCTAAATTAAAGTCCATCTGCCACTCCTCAGCCCATTGGCCCATTTGATCATGATCCCTTTGAACTCTGAGGTAATCTTCTTCGTTGTCTACTACACCTCCAATTTTGGTGTCATCTGCAAACTTAATAACCATACCACCTATGTTCACATCAAATAATTTATGTAGTTGACAAATAGGAGAGGATCCAGCACTGATGCTTGTGGCACACTGCTGGTTACAGGCCTCCAGTCTGAAAAACAATCCTTCACCACCAAACTCTGTCTTCTACCTTTGTATCCAAATGGCTAGTTAGGTAGATAATTTAGAATCCCTACAGTGTGGAAACAGGCCCTTTGGCCCAACAAGTCCACGCCGAACCTCAGTGCATCCCACCCAGACCCATCCACCTATAATTCACCTCAGCTGCACATCCCTGAACACTATAGGCAATTTAGCATGGCCAGTCCACCTAACCTGCACACCTTCGGACTGTGGGAGGAAACCCACACAGACACGGGGAGAATGTGCAGACTCCACACAGACAGATACCCGAGGCTAGAATCAAACCTGCGTCCCTGGTGCTGTGAGGCAGCAGTGCTAACCACTGTGCTGCCCCTCTCCCTGTATTCCATGAGATCTAACCTTGCTAACCAGTCTGCTATGAGGAACTTGTTGAATGTCTTATCGAAGTCCATACAGATCACATCCACCGCTCTGTCCTCATCAGTCCTCTTCGTTACTTCAAAAAACAACCAAGTTAGTGAGACATGATTCCCCATGCACAAAACCATGATGACTACCCCAAATCAGTCCTTGCCTTTCCATATACATGTAAATCCTGTCCCTCAGGATTCCCTCCAACAACTTGCCCACCACCGATGTCAGGCTCACTGGTCTATAGTTCCCTAGCTTTTCCTTACCACCTTTCTTAAATAATGGCACCATGTTAGCCAACCTCCAGTCATCTGGCACCTTACCTGTGGCTTAGAGGAGAATGGAGATGGGCACTGAAGGTGATATGGAATCAACCATCAGTGAGTCAGTGGATTCACTAGAGTCCTTCCAAGTTATCACTCACCCCAAATAATGGAGCTCTGGGACTTGGTAGTAGGTCATTTGTATTGTTGCAGTAAGATCCAGTTGGTCCTTGACCATTGGAACTGCTCATCCTATCAGTCGTTGTGGATATTAGGACCTTATGCATGTGTGAGCATTTTGATCACCTTGGTCTGGGCTAAATACATTGAATCCTCAGAATGCTGAAATTAGCATAGCTAATGTCTTTCTCGTGATTAATTATAATAGTAGTTTTATTAAAGTCTTCCCATAAATATATCTGCAAAACATTATAGAAATGCTGGGTTAAACAGGCCGAATGAGGAGTTCAGGATATCCTGGCAAATGACTATGCAGAAAACTTGAGGAAAATCTAGCAACTACAGAGATGCTCTTTCCTTAGAGCAGGGCTACTGTTGTTCCTTTGCCAAAAAGAAGAATGTCTGCCCCCTCCTCCCCGAATAATTGGGATAACAAAGATTGCCTCTCAAATGTTATTGTAGGTTTGGTGGCCTGGATTTTTCTACCAGCAACAAGACAACTTCCCTCACTCTTGGACGCGAAGCAAGCTTCTCCAAACAGTCCCATAATCAGAATTCTGATTTCTGACCTTTCTAATAAAAGATCATCCTGACCTGAAATGGAAACTCTGTTTATCTCTACTGCTTCTGCCTGATGTGCTCAATATATCCAGCATGTTTTTTTTTTCTGTATTTTTTAGTTATTAATCCATTTGTACTTGGAGATCTCTACCACTTAGACTCTCACCTTCTAGGTTACAAGTAACCTGCTTATCATTCTTATGAAAACGCACTGTCTCGTATTTTTATGTTAAATTTCATTTGTTCATTCTACGTGTTTACTAATATGTCCTTCTTGTATTTCTCCTCTGTATTGACCATCAAACCATCTCCCAACCCACCACTCTATTTGTCATTTACAAATTTAGAAACTATCTTTTATTTTAGTGTCCAAGCCAATAATATACATTTGTGGAAAACACAGCACCACCACTGTGGAACTCCACTTGTATCTGCCACTCTGAATAACTGCCCGTTACTGCCACTGTGCACTTTCTGTATTGAAGCCAGTTAGCCACTTGTCTCCAACTCCATTTTCTATTACTTCTTAGTCTATAATGGCACCTTTAGAACATAGAACAGTACAGCACAGAACAGGCCCTTCAGCCCACGATGTTGTGCCGACCATTGATCCCCATGTATGCACCCTCAAATTTCTGTGACCATATGCATGTCCAGCAGTCGCTTAAATGACCCCAATGACCTTGCTTCCACAACTGCTGCTGGCAACGCATTCCATGCTCTCACAACTCTCTGTGTAAAGAACCCGCCTCTGACAACCCCTCTATACTTTCCTCCAACCAGCTTAAAACTATGACCCCTCGTGTTAGCCATTTCTGCCCTGGGAAATAGTCTCTGGCTATCAACTCTATCTATGCCTCTCATTATCTTGTATACCTCAATTAGGTCCCCTCTCCTCCTCCTTTTCTCCAATGAAGAAAGTCCGAGCTCAGTCAACCTCTCTTCATAAGATAAGCCCTCCAGTCCAGGCAGCATCCTGGTAAACCTCCTCTGAACCCTCTCCAAAGCATCCACATCTTTCCTATAATAGGGCGACCAGAACTGGATGCAGTATTCCAAGTGCAGTCTAACCAAAGTTTTATAGAGCTGCAACAAGATCTCACGACTCTTAAACTCAATTCCCTTGCTAATGAAAGCCAAAACACCATATGCTTTCTTAACAACCCTGTCCACTTGGGTGGCCATTTTAAGGGATCTATGTATCTGCACACCAAGATCCCTCTGTTCCTCCACACTGCCAAGAATCCTATCCTTAATCCTGTACTCAGCTTTCAAATTCGACCTTCCAAAATGCATCACCTCGCATTTATCCAGGTTGAACTCCATCTGCCACCTCTCAGCCCAGCTCTGCATCCTGTCAATGTCCCACTGCAGCCTGCAACAGCCCTCTATACTGTCAACAACACCTCCAACCTTTATTCAAGTTCTTTTGAAACTCCAGATAAATTACATCTACTGCCATTGCCTGCTTTGTTATCTTAAAAATATGAGTGAGATTGATCAAGTAAGATTTTACATTCAACAGTAACTATGAAGTTGGTACAATATTTTTAAAAAAAACCCAGATCATCAACAAGGTGTAACTTTTACTGCAAGACAGAGTATGAGTGGAAGCTCCCACCAAATCATGGTTGTAAGGACATTAGCACTTTGTGAGAAGTTCTACAACACTCTTGGGGAGAGCAGACTCACTATACTGGATTATTAGAACATAGAACATAGAACAGAACAGCACAGAACAGGCCCTTCAGCCCACAATGTTGTGCCGACCATTGATCCTCATGTATGCACCCTCAAATTTCTGTGACCATATACATGTCCAGCAGTCTCTTAAATGACCCCAATGACCTTGCTTCCACAACTGCTGCTGGCAACGCATTCCATGCTCTCACAACTCTCTGCGTAAAGAACCTGCCTCTGACATCCCCTTTATACTTTCCACCAACCAGCTTAAAACTATGACCCCTCGTGCTAGCCATTTCTGCCCTGGGAAATAGTCTCTGGCTATCAACTCTATCTATGCCTCTCATTATCTTGTATACCTCAATTAGGTCCCCTCTCCTCCTCCTTTTCTCCAATGAAAAGAGACCGAGCTCAGTCAACCTCTCTTCATAAGATAAGCCCTCCAGTCCAGGCAGCATCCTGGTAAACCTCCTCTGAACCCTCTCCAAAGCATCCACATCTTTCCTATAATAGGGCGCCCAGAACTGGACGCAGTATTCCAAGTGCGGTCTAACCAAAGTTTTATAGAGCTGCAACAAGATCTCACCACTCTTAAACTCAATCCCCCTGTTAATGAAAGCCAAAACGCCATATGCTTCCTTAACAACCCTGTCCACTTGGGTGGCCATTTTAAGGGATCTATGTATCTGCACACCAAGATCCCTCTGTTCCTCCACGCTGCCAAGTATCCTATCCTTAATCCTGTACTCAGCTTTCAAATTCGACCTTCCAAAATGCATCACCTCGCATTTATCCAGGTTATTAAGTTACGGTGTTGCCGCCTAACCTCCCAGTTGCTGTAAGTTTCAATATTACCACACCATTTGGATTATTGTGTGTAAAACTCCTGTTGTTACCTTTTCCAGCATTGTCTTTGCCTTACACAGAAGAAAGTAAGCAACAGTCTGTTGATGTGCATTAAACAATGTCAAAGAAAGATGGAGACCTCTAGTGCAATCATACAATTTTAGAAAGTTAAGATTGATTACAGTTACATCCGAAATATCTGAATAAGATTCCGTAACAAATGTAACAAGTAATTCAGATACATTCACCTTTGAATGAGCAATTGACCATTTTTCTTTCAGTAATCCACCCGTTGTCTGGCTTCGAAATTTATGCTAAATCAGAAATGATCGCGGAAAATGGGACAGATGTCAGACTGTCATGTACATTTAAATCAAATAAAGTTGACCAAAGGACTTTGTCGGTTTATTGGAGTTTCAAACCAGGAACTGGTGGGAAAGATCAGCTTGTGAGTATTAGAGCTGATATTTCAATGGCTTGGAAATGTATTGTAATGTCATCAGCTGCTTTAAACTTAGCAAATTCTTTAATGTGTGTGTTTTTTTAAAATCTCTATGGCAGTACCAGTATCCAGATACTTGAAAGGAACATGTAAGGGTTGGAGAGAAATCTTCTTAAGAGCATAAGTATGGACCATATAGTCCATTAAGCCTGATCTTCCATTTGATACAATCATGGCTGATCTTTACATTTTCTTCATGTTCTCATTTGCTGAAGAAACATTTGTCTGTCACAGCCTTAATTGGATTCAGTGATGGTGCAACTATAGACAACACCTGGAATGTTGTGCGTATTTTTGGTCCATATTTTGTAGAATTTAGTTTCAACGGAGGCAGTACAGTAAAGACTGGCTTGACTGGTATCTGGGATGAAAGGGATGTTCTAGGCTGAGTACATTAGGACTATACTCCCTGGAGTATAGAATTCTAAAGGTTGACAGCCTTTTGGATGGACAAATTTCTTAGCTCAGTCCTACATGATTGATCCCTTATCCTGAGACTGTGTTCTAGATTTCTTAGCAAGGGGAAACAACCTGTTTTTACCCAATCAAGTTCCTCTGTATTTTGTATGTTTCAATGAGACCTCCAGTCATTCTGCTAAACTCCAAGGAATATAGTCCCAATTTACTCAGTGCAGATCATCCTTTCATCCCAGATATCAATCAAGTGAGCCTTTACTGAATTACCTTGATGACACCAAATGTTACAGTTTGTAGACTAAAGTACACACAATATTCTAGGTGTTGTCTCAACAAAGCCCTGCATGACTACAGCAGGACTTCAAAATTGCTTGCTGTATCAATGTCCTAATTTTGTGTTCTTTTTTAAGATAGGGCGGCGCGGTGGCTCAGCGGTTAGCACTGCAGCCTCACAGCGCCAGGGACCCAGGTTTGATTTCACCCACAGGCGACTGTCTGTGTGGAGTTTGCACATTCTCCCCGTGTCTGCATGGGTTTCCTCCCACAGTCCAAAGAAGTGCAGGCTAGGTGGATTGGCCATGCTAAATTGCCCGTAATGTTCAGGAATTTGTAGATTAGCTGATTTAGAGGGGGATGGGTCTGGGTGGAATGCTCCAAGGGTCAGTGTGGTCTTATTGGGCCAAAGGGCCTGTTTCCATACTATAGGGATTCTATGATTTACAACAGAGCCTTGCTGAACACCATATTTAGTTTGTGTTCAGTTCAGAAGATTAAAGTTTTCCGTTTAGGAGAACAGTCATTCTAGCAGAAAGATTTAAGTTTGTGTGCCCCAAAGCTGAGAGGGTTTTGAAAGAGGTTTCAAAATCTTGGAACTGAAGAGAGTTTTTCAAACATTCCCTCCACCATAAGTCACTGTTTGTGACATCTCAGATGCTGAAGCTGTCCATGTCCAAAAGCAGCAAGACGTGGGCAATGCCCAGGTTTGGACTGGCAAACAGCAAATAACATTCAAGTCACACAAGTGCATAAGAACATAATAATTAGGAGAGGACTAAATTAATCAGCCCCCCCAAGCCTGTTCCGCCATGCAATATAGTCATGACTGATCTCATCTCAGCCTCAGCTCAACTTTACTGCCCACTTTCTGCAACCCTTCAAACTGTTACTAATTAAATATCTGTCCATCTCCTCAAATTTACACAATGTCCCAGCATCTAACACATTCTGGGAGAGTGAATTCCACAGATTTGCAACCCTCTGAGAGAGGTAATTTCTCTTTATGTCTGTTTTAAATCTGCTACCCCTTATCCTAAAATTATAACCTTTTGTTATAGATTGCCCCACAAGAGGAAACATCCCCTCTTTGTCCACTTTGCCAATCCACTTTAGCATTTTGTATGCCTACATTAGATTATCTCTCATTCTTCTAAACTCTTGAGAGCATAGGACTGAACTACTCAATCTCCCTTTCATAAGACTAACCCCTAGCTCAGGAATCAATGTTGTGAACCTCCTCTGAATTGCCTTTGATGCAACACCTCAAGCAAATAAGACTCTAACCGTCACCTCATGACATTCAGTGGCATTGCCATGAGTGACTTCCTCCACTGTTAACATCCTGGTGGTTACCATTCATCAAAAACTGATATGGACTAGCCATCTAAATATGGTGGCTACTAGAGATAGACCAGGAAATTACAGGCCAGCCAGTCTAAGCTCAGTGGTAAGGAAGCCATTGGAAAGAATTATAAGAAAGAGAGTATATCTGCACTTGAAGTGATGTGGAGTAATCAGGGATGGTAGCATGGGTTTGTTTAGGGACGGTCACGATTATTAAATTTGATTTATTCTTTTTCAGGAAATAATCAGGAGTGTTGATGAGGGTAATGCATTCAATGTAGTTTACGTGGACTAAGCAAGGCATTTGTTAAAATCCCTCATGACATACTGATCAGAGTCTATAAAATCCAGGAGAGAGTGGCACATTGGAGCCAAAATTAGCTGAGTAGCAGAAAACAAAAGATGATGGCGAAGGAGTGTTTTTGTGATTGAAAGTCTGTTTCCAGTGGCAATCTGGAGGCTCAGGTATGGGGCCTCTGCTGTTTGTGACTTAAATGTTGGGAGTATGATCAAGAAGTTAATGAATGATGCAAAACTTGGTATAGTGGTAAATAGTGAGGATGCTAACCATAAATTGCAGGAGGATATTGGTAGACAGGGAAGAGTAGTGGCAAAAGGAATTCAATCCATTAAATTCTGAAGTGATACACTTGGGAAAGGTGAACAAGGCATGGGATTACATGACAAATGGTAACACCTTGGAAAGTACTGTCAGTTAAAGGGATTTCGGTGTATGTATCCACAATTCCCTGAAGATAGCACGGCAGCTGGATGAGATAGTTAAGAAGGTATAAGGATAGCTGCCTTTATTAACTAAAGCGCAGAATACAAAATCAAAAAAGTTATACTGGAACTGTAGAAAACACTGATTAAGCCACAACTGGTGTAATGCATGCAGTTCTGGCCACCATATTATGGAAGGATGTAATTACACTAGAGCGGGTACAGAGATTGTTGTGTGCTGCCTGGGCTGGAGAGTCTCCACTTTGAGGAATGATTGAATAGGCTTGGATTGTTTTCCTCGGAACAGTGAAGGTCGAGATGGAATCTGACAGGGTATATATGATTGAGAGATATAGATATGATGGACAGGAAGGCATTTTTCATTGGTAGAGGGGTAAATAATCTGGGTGGATAGATTTAAGGTAACGGGCAGAAGGCTAAGAGCAGAATTTTTTTTTCTCTGAGGGTTCAGGGAATCTGAAATTCCCTGCCTACAAGGGTGGTTAAGTCAGAAACTCTTGTAATATTTAAGCAGTATTTAGATATTCACTTACATTACCATAAAGTCCATAAGTATGGTAATTAATAAGAAAATAGGATTAATGTAGTAAGATCTTTGTTGACCAGTGTGGATCAGTATCGTACATGAATCATGAGTGGCTTTAATTTTAATATAGGCTGTGAAAGTCAAATTGGCAAAGTTAGCCGCAAAGAAGAATTTACAGCGTGTATTCAGGACAATTTCCGTTATCTACATGCTGCAGATCAAACTGGGGTTCAGTTTTTTTTTGGATTTGGTAACGCGTAATGTGGAAGGTTTAATAAATGACCTCAATGTAAAAGGTCCCCTAGCGAACAGTGACCATATCCAAGTAGAACTTAGCATTCAGTGTGAGAGTAAAAAACTGGAGTCGAAAACAAGTATGCTAAACTTAAATAAAGATACTCGCAGAGGCATGAGGGCAGCGTTGACTGGAGTGGATGGGAAAGGAGTCAGAAAAGATGGATGAGGAATAATGACAAATGTTTAAGTAAATAGTCCATGATTCTCAGCAAAAATTCATCCCAGTAAAGTTGAAGGACATGAATGGAATGTATTATTGCCGTTGTCTCAGAGGGCCACAGAACTGCTCTCATTAGAGAGAGATGACTTCTGGTGATTTTAGCATGAGGGTCACCACACCTCAGGCAAGATACAAGGCTGAGAAGGTGGTAGTCACTCTGCATCACAAACCAGCTTCCAGCCAACTGAACTAAGCACCTGGATGGATAAACTGACCATTGTTAACTAAGAAGGCTAAAACCATTGGCTAACAAAATGATCCAAAAAACAGAGAAAATAAACTGAGAGAAAATTAGCAAGCAATATGTAAATGGACAGTCAGAGCTTCTTGAAACATAAAACTAAAGGGAAAGAGGCCAACGTGAATGTAGGCCTTTTAGACAATAAGGCTGGGTAAATAATAGGGAACCAAGAAATGGCAGAGGAGTCGAATAAATACTTTGCAGCATTGTTCACGGTAGAGCACATTAATAGCATTCCAAAAATACTTCCAAAAATAATCAAAAAGCAGAGCAAGGAGAGGAAACAAATGCAGTAACTATCACCAGAGAGAGGTGCTGGAGAAATTAATGGAGCTAAAGGTCAATATGTTACTTGGACCTGACAGGTTATTGGGATATTGAAGGAAGTAGCCACAGAGATAGTGGATGCACTTGGAATCTTCCAACATTCCTGAGATTCTGGAAAAGACCCCGAGGACTGAATAACTACCATTGTAACACTGACAGCTCAAAAAGGGAGGCAGTAGTATTCAGGACAAAGTCAAATGTAGTGATCAGTCATAAGCTACTTGAATGATGGAACATCCAAGAGGCTGAATGACTGATTTGTTCAACCAGACTCTTGCCTCCGTATTTGATGCTCCAATCCCAAGTAAAATCATTATTCGCTTTCACCCTGGCTGTTTTATGTCAGGTATTATTCTCATTCCTGGTCCTTTTTAACTGCAAGGGACAAAGATTTAAAAGGAAAGGATATGTCCAACAGCTGATTTTGCCATGCATCACCAGAAGTGCTTAGATCATAAAAAGCACTATCTGATCCTCCTCTTGTTTGCTAGTTGCTGTTACTATCATTAATACTATGTCACAGGGCTAAATTTCCTCTAAGGCGGCAGATTTCCTAACCCTGAATGCCCATATTGGTGTTGTTTTTCTCCTATCTTCCTTCAGCCCCTCTCCAAGTTCATTGTCTCCATAAAAGTCACCTCATACTCCCTCAATCAGATTAGCCTAAACCAATTATCACCCTGCCCTAGCCACACTGAAAAGCTAACATATGTTTCTCAGTCCTTATAAATTAATGCCCCATTTCCAACCACTTTTCTCTTCAAAGTATTTGATCATAAATCTGAGATATTTTTACCAGAATTCCATGTTTGAATCATTTTCAGTTAGATTTCTGAAATGGGCCTTGGCAAATTCGCGAACGATATATGCCACCTTTGATGTATTTGAACTCACTTGTCCTCCAGTGTGCTCCCATAGTTTTGATTTTTTGCGATCAGTGGAAACAACCTGTCAAACACATTCAAAATCTTGTACATTTGAATGAAATCATCCGTTATTCTTCTGAACTGCAGAGAATGTAGAACTAATTTACTCAGCCTCTCATCCTAGAACAGTCCTCCTATGCTGGGGATCTAGTGAATCTTTGGTGTAGCACCTCAAATGCAACTATAATCTATAATCCAAACAAGTTCCATTCACTGTAACTTTGTGGGTGCTGATCTAAACTGTCTTCTAGTCAAGCGGTTTCTAGATTTTAAAATTTTCTGCGTGGCTGTGTCTGTTCCTACCTCTGCAATTTTCACCAGCCCTACAACCCTCCAAAATATCTGTACGGATATCATTTTAGACTCTTCTGAATTCTCAATTTTAATCACTTCATTGTCGGTGGCAGTGCCTTGAATCACTTCAGCCCTGAACTCAGGAGTTCTCTCCTTACACCTCTCCATCTCACTTTTATTTTCAAGATGCTCTTAAACATGCACCCGATTTAACCAAACATTTAATCATTTGACCTAATATCTCATGATGTAGCTCTGTGGTATTCATTTTATAATGCCTGTGCGAATGCTTTGTGTTTTTATGATATTAGAAGCACTACAAAGTAGGTTATCATTTTATAGGTCACGTTATTCTGATTCTACTTGTAAATGCAGCTGCTTACATAATTATTAGTTGAATGTCACTTGATTTCTCATCACGTGATGAGAGTTATTGAGCCAAGGTCAGAGGCCACACCACCCAGCACACAGATCCTACACAAGTGCCTGTTGATATCCATGTGACTGGAACTCCAAGGAACAAGTTCTTAGATTTGTAAACAAGGGTAGAACTGCTGTTGCGTAAGTTCATGCAACCAAAGGGAATTTCTACCTCCTTGTAACGATTGCAGAATTATTTTTCTGTTGTCCTTGAAGAATACTAAACTGCTTGTTAAGTATGCTTTAGAAAGTTGGGACCCTTGTCATTTTATTGTACTTCAGGTCTATCCGATTACCTTCACTGTGTAACCTTCAAAAATTGAATATAAAAGTCAACAATTGCTTATTGAAGTTTTACACATAAGACAATTGATTAATGAATGATATTTTTGTAATGTGACTTCATTCATTGTTTATTTGGACAGATTTTATATTATTTAGCGGGACAATCTAAGTCTCAAGTTCCTGACCACATTGTTTGGGATGGTAATGTCAACAGGAGTGATGTTTCCATTATTATAAAGAATATCGATTTTAAAGATAATGGAACCTATACCTGTCAAGTGATCAATCCATCTGACTTCAGTAAGACTGCTGCAGAAATTCTCTTGAATGTTGTTGAACAAGGTGAGCAGAAAATATTGGTCATTTCGATATTTCCTTCCTGAATGTTAATGTTTATGTGAACTCATCACAAATTGTGACATGTTGGAGTGTTGAGTTGTTAAATCATTACCTGCCTGCTCAACTGAACATATTTAAGAAAAGAAGAGGAGCTATAAATTCCTCCAAGTAGGGTACTGCGGATATTGGAAAATTGAATTTAAAATGTAACCTCAGTCATTATTTGAGAGAACAAAAATGTTACTGTCTTGGGAATGGTCTGGATCTGAAATGTCACTGTCTATTTTCTTCACTGATGCTGATTTGGCTTGCTGTACAAATGTTGCATATAGGAACAAAAGAAGTATGACTGGGAGCAGTAGTTTATTCAGCTCCATACCCTATCCTGCCAACCGATAAGACATGGCTGATTTGCCCCAGGCCTCAACTCCTCTTTCATATCAGCTCCTCAGAGCCATTCTGTCCTTGATTTTTTTTTCATATATCTATATGCTTCCTCTTTAAATAATTTCAGTGATCTAGCTTCCACAACACTCTGGGATAGAGAATTCCAGACATTTAATATCCTTTAGGAGAATAATTTACTTTGCATCTCAGGTTTAATAAAGTGTCCCCTTATTTGTAGAACCCTTACAATGTGGAAGTAGGCCGTTCAGCCCATCAAGTCCACACTGACTTTCTGAAGAGCATTCCACCCAGACCAACCACCACCATCTCTGTAACCCTGTATTTCTCAGGTTAACCCACAGAGCCTGCATGTTCCTGGACACTGGGCAATTTAGCACTGCAAGTCCACTTAACCTACACGTCTTTGAACTGTGGGAGGAAACCAGAGCACCAGATAAAACCTGCATAGATACGGGGAAAATGTGCAAAATCCACACTGTCACCCAAACGTGGAATCAAACCCATGTTCGTGGCACTGTGAGGCAGCAGCACTAACCACTGTGCCACCCATGTACCCATATCCCCTAATTTGAGATTCCCCCACTATTTTTCGTGAAGCCATAGACATGTACAGTGTGGAAACTGACGCTTCAGTCCAAATCTTCCATGCCAACCAGATATTCCATTTTTTTCTACAAATCAAGCCTGTCAAGCCCCTCAGAATCATATATGTTTCAATAAGATCAATCCTCATTTTTCTAAACGCTAATGAATATAGGCTCAATCTATTTATCTGTCCTCAACAACTCAATCCCTTCATTGCAGAAATCAGCCCAAAGAATCTCTTTTGAACTCTATCCAATCCTTTATTAAATACTGTACACAATACTCCAGGTGCAACCTCACCAAAACCCTGCACAGTTGTAACAAGATTCCTCTATTTTTAAAATCTAAGACTCATTAATCCTGATTCTCTGTCTTCTGTGTGTTAATCAAACCTCAATCTATTCTAATGCATTACTCTCAATACCATGATTCCTATCTTATGACACCTTATCAAACATCTTCTGGAAATCCAAACACACTACTTCTTCCAGTTCCCCTAGATCAGCTCTGCTTGTTACATCCTCAAAGAGCTTGAAAAAATTTGTCAAACATGATTTTCCTTTCATGAAACCCCATCACATCTGCCTGATTTCATTAAGCTTTTCTAAGTATGCTGCTGTTTCTTCCTTAATAATGGACACTAGCATTTTCTCAACGACAGACATTCAGCTAATTGGCCTATAGTTACCTGCTTTCTATCAACCAATTGTCTTCTTGAACAAGGGCGTCACATTGGCAATTTTCGAATCCGCTGGAACCGTCCCAGAACTCAATGAGTTCTGGAATTTTTCAACAAATGTCATATTCTGTCTTTGTTGAAATTTGTGGTACTCTGTTTTGCTTTGTGAAAAATTGCGACGTTAAAATAGATGCTGTATTTGCTTGTGAGTGCACTTCAGCAGCAGTTCAGTTGTCGAAAACCCTAAGAGTGTGAAAAAGGAATAATTTTGTTTCTTTTTCCTTTTTCCAGGTTCTTTACCCAAACATCCCATCATTGCAGGTGCAGTCATTGGAGCAGTTGTAGGATTACTGCTAATTATTGGCATTGTGTACTTTATCAAGAAAAAGAAAGATGACCAACGGAATGCTTATATTAGGTAACCCTTTATAAGTAAACATGAATAACAGCAGATGATATTATGTGAGTTTAACGGTGCAATTTGTTTGTCTCTTTGATGAAATGTGGATGTTGCTTGCTAGGTCATTTTAGAAGGTAATTAAGAGTCAACCGTATTGGTGTGGGTGTGGAGTCACATATAGGCCAGGGCAGGCAAACAGTAGTTTCCTCCCTTAAAGGACAGTAATAAACAAGTTGGGGTTTTTATAATAAACAGTTTCTTGGACAGCATCACTAAGATCAACTTTCAATTCTAGGTTCTATTAATTGAATATAAATTCCACCAGCTGTGGCAATAGGATCTGAAATAAGTGGCACCGGACTATGAATCTGAGCTACTGGATCACTAGTGCAGGACATTTCCTTGTATGCTACCAGTTCCCCTTAAATAAGCGATTGAACTCCCATTTAAAACTGTGGATTAGTCCAATCAATTGTGCGCAAAGTCAAACTTATTTTCCCTTGAAGTTAGAATACATGTAACCAATGTTTACTTATCCGATTTCTCAGCATTAGTCAACTTTTATATTTTCATTTTTACTTTGCAAGCCATCTTCATTTTTTTTGGAATCTGTGGCATTGAGTGTATACATCTGCTCTATTTTAACCCCATTTTTGAGCAGTAGGCTAATGAAGAAATTACAACAGCACTCTGCAGCATCTGGCTTGGATCATGATTAGCAATGCAAAATGCAGTTGTTTCTCCTCCTTTTCATGGGTAAAGATGTTAAATTCTAATTCTAATAGTCCTCACTCATGTCTGAAATCTGTACAGAAAAAGAAATCAATCTGGAATTTCTATCTGTTTGGATCAGCATTTCCTGTATGTTTTTCATAATAAGGAAGCTTGTGCATAATACACGTTTATCATTCACTTAAAGTTATAAGTTTACTTTGGCTTTGATCTGTCAAGATTCTTTTAGGTTGTATTAAATGCACACACAATACTTATCGGGATACCTGTGGGGATTCTCCTGACCAACATTCTCGCTAAGTTGTTTGGCTATGCACACAAAGTCAGGCTGTCAACACCATTCGCACCATTGACTTTCGGTCTGGATGTCTTTGCAATGCACAGATCTCTGACAAGGTAGCAGGAATGCTTCCCCAGACCACTTGTTGAATTTAGCTAGTCAGGATCTGAGTCGTATCCTACAGCCACTTCCAGGAATTGGATTAAATGACCTCACCCAGGTTATGATAGAACCGACCACAGTTTGTTTGGAAGAGTTGTGGAGTAGGTGAATTGCTAGAGTTCCTGCATTGGGAATGTGAGTGTATATTCATTGCCTGCTCAGTCCTGAAACTCGCACATGAGCCAAGGCTAAATGATTCTCTAATGAATAAAGGACTAAATTTGCACTCCTTTTAATTGGATTATCTGTTATTCTCAATGAAAATTCACGTGACCACCGTGAATTTCACGGTAAGTGAAACATACGAAGGAGGCATCTGATGCCATACACTGCTCTCTAGTGAGTATATTTCAACTCCAACATGGAGGGTAACATTGCTTGACTCGGGTGTGGGACAACAGATAATGTGGAAATAGGAGAACAGTTGGATGATAATAACTAAAAGATAGTTCTAATCTAAGAATAGGACAGAACGATAGTTAATGATAGGGATTGTTACACCTGATTTCAGAGGGGTAACTAAGTCTGTTCTTGTGCTAGTCTTCAACAGTTTAAACTGTGCAACTGTATATATAGTCTATACTACTGGTCTATACTACTGATGCACTCCATGGAGTGTTACCTTAAAAGTACTTGGGCAAAGTAATAGGTAAGTTTCTAAAACAAATGTGATTTGCAGATTGTCCCAAACGCTTGATAGCCAAAGTTACTTTTCACACAGAGTGTTGACACCAATGTGTCTTCCTGGATCAGTTATAGCTAGCTGATTATTTTTACCTGGAGATAGTGGTAACTGATTTCAGATATTCCTTTAAGAATGCTTGGTTTGCAGTGATGGAAATTTCTAATCTTTAAGAACCCGCCACTTAGCGTGAAGCAGTCTTCCAGTAAGTTTTCAAGTCAAACTTTGAGTGTTTTTGGAGAAAGGAGGGCAGAGGTGTTACTCCACCAAGTTAACCTCTCTGACTCTACATTCAAATCCAGTTGCTTCATCACACCCACAGACAGGGTCATGGGGTCTCTCTCTCTCTCTCTCTCTGTGAAAGTGTTGTAGACTCATCTGACTCCAGTCAAACAGCTTGCATTAATTGCAAATGCAACATTTTCCCTACTTTAGCCAATCCCTTTCCTTTGCAAAATGTTCTTTGCAAAAAACACAAGATATAGGTACGTCCAATCAATGATATTCTAAATGAAATCCAGAACTGAATAACCTCTTTATAATTTAAACAATATGGACTTTAAGGTCTTGAGGCAAGATTGAAAATAATATTCAGTATACAAATTGAAAAAATATTGGATATCATGAGCAATACAGTATGATACCCTACTGCAACAGTGCGTCAGCTTAGAGGATTTATGGCTTTCCTCCTATAATTTTCTACCATGCAAACACCTCTTGATGTTCACCATTTCATCAGGTAATCACAAACAGAGCCCAGCTGTTTACATATTGAGAAGGAACAATATAGATATGAAACATTTTCAGACATTCCAGACAAATTTCATGTGTTGGTTTAAAGCTTGAGTTACCATGTATAAATTGGCCGCCATGTCACACCCAAATCTCCTACCCCCATTCCTGCTTTTCCGGACAATTTCTGATATAGCGGTATCCCATTTCTTCCTCACCTTGCTGTTAGAGTGAATAACTTGTATTACAAATTTTGAAGTCTGTAAATTGTCCAGGTAATCCAATATCAGACAGTCCTACAATTTGCTTTCTTAATTTTTGTTTACTCTTGTTGTTCTTAACTGCTGTGCGATGGCATGAATCAAGATTGTGATAGTGATACACCTCTTGTGCCCTGAACCAACTGTCCATGGCCTTTTAGATGTGTTTCCTTACAATCTCTCAAACACCCTTTCAAGCAGGATATTTGAGAGCAGACTTGATATGAATTAGTCAGTTTTAAATTCACCGTTAATTGAACACAGTGGCTATAGGACTCAGTAAATTTTAAATCATACAACATCTCTTTACAATGCAAAATAAGGAATTAAACTGGACTTGTATCAGCAGAAAAATATCATAGTTAAGCAAAATTAATTTTCTGCTGTACTGCAGCCTTCTTGCTGTTGAGCATTTCAGTTTAGCACTATCTAGTTCATATGTCAAAGTGGATGTTTTGCCTTTAGTCATACACATATATATGTATGTATTGGACAAAAGCCAATTTACACTTGAGGTACACAGACATCACCTTCAGAGAGCAAAGGCACCTCTGATTTCAAGAATCTGTAACAGAATTTAACCTGGTTGATTTAAAACTATTACTATTTTGCCAAACACCAAGCAATAACGGGCCTGCAATAGGTATAGATATAGTAATCCTTGTAGAATTACAAAATTGTTACACAATTTGAAGCATGTTACAAATGAAGGAAGTGTGCATTACTAATCATGGATGGCATCTAAAGTTACTATGTATGATACCAGTATGGTTCTACGAGATCGTAGCAAAATTTCGTATCTAAGCTGCAATAGTGATTAGCTTTCATTACTAGGTTTCTTTTTAGTAATGAGTTTAATTCAGAAAATAGATACTGCTGTTATAGCTGAATGCAGTAAAATAAATATTAGAATATCAAATAATAGAAAACTGTCAATAGTTAGAACCAACCCCAGTGAGGTCATATTTTCATTAGAAATTTCTATCGTATTCCTTAGCTAGCAATTAATAAATTAAACCCAAGTGTCACTTTGTTGCACTCCAGTGTTCCATCGAGGTAGCACTTCCTAATTTAGGCTTCAGGATCACAAGTTGAGTTACAAATTGGAATGTTTGGAGTTGCCACAGTGGCCACAGTAAAGCTTTGACCAAAGTATAGCACCCATAGCCCCTCTGCCACCTGCCATCAAAGGCCAACGACCCCCTCTTGTATTTCCGAACTCACCTCACTTCCACAGGTCTCATTGAAGGGTTGTGACAAATTTCAAGCCTCAACACTGGGTTGTTTGGTGTAAGCCATTCAATTGAAAAGCAAGTGGAATGTTCCTACAGTCCCTTTATCTACCTTACTGCACAGCAGTTTAAAACAAAAAGGGGCTGTGCATTTCCATACATCCAAAAAACATCAGGACACATTTCCCTATAATCCCAAATGTATTTTGTAATTCTTATTTATAGAGTCATGGTGGTCTACAACACAGAAAAAGGCCCATCCATGCATTCTGTTCAAATTATATCATCTAACTATTACAGTCCCTTTTTCCAGCACTTGTTGCCTTGCCTGTATGCTTTGGTTTTACAAGTGCATATCTAGATGCTGTTTAAATGTTATTAGATTTTCTGTCTCTTCCCACCCTTTCAGGCAGTGAGTTCCAGATTCCCACCACCCCCTGGGTGAACAATTTTTCCTCTCATCCCCTCTAAATCTCCTGATCCTTCCCTTAAATCTATGCATCCTGGTCATTGAATCCCTCTATCAAGAGGTGTAGTCTATTTCTGTCTACCTTGTCTATACCCCTATAACTTTTCACATCTCAATCATATCCCTCCTCAGTCTCCTCTAATAATGGTATAATTCAAATACTATATTAATACAGATGTTTAGCCTCTACAGGATGGTCATGTAGTTATTTAATTTGTTACTAGATTTTGAACAAGTTAACTTTCTCTTGCTGTTCCTCTGATTTCTCTCTCTCACTTCCTCTTTTTCTCTTGTTCATTTTCACTTTAAACCATTTTGATTATATGCCAGAGGTAGTTGGAACTGCAGATGCTGGAGAGTCTGAGATAACAAGGTGTAGAGCTGGATGAACACAGCAGGCCAAGCAGCATCAGAGGAACATGAAGAAGGGTCTAGGCCCGAAATGTCAGGTTTCCTGCTCCTCTGATGCTGCTTGGCCTGCTGTGTTCATCCAGCTTTACACCTTGTTATCCTAATTATATGCCATCCTGGTTATTAGATGAAGTGCTGTAGGAAAGTGAAGCCTTCTATCTATCAGAAAAGTGCAGTAATGATGGAAAAATAGTTTTGACTAAAGAAGTTTTAAAATTTTGATTATTAGGTCCAGAGTATTTTGGGAACATTTTAGCAGCATAGTCATTAATGGTCAGCTGTGCTGACGACTTAAAATCTAGTTTAAATTGTCTGTTGAGCTGTTATTTTTAGCAAATGGGTTTTTCATTTCCTAACTATGAACCTGTGACTTGCACAGTTTAGTGGGACCATGAGTAGTAATCTCTATGTTTCAAAAGAGATTTCATTCCAACGCTGTACTGAATAATAAAGATGCCACTCGAGTTATTGACCAATGTTCCTTTTATGTCTGACCAGGCACATTGCAACTCAAAAGTTAGCATACAAAAAGTAGGCCCCCTTCAGAGTAGCCATGAGTATCTGTGTGGTCAAGTAAAACATTGAAATGGTTGTGCCTCTATTCCCTAAAACTGCAGAAACTGATAATCAGAAACAAAAATAGAAATAGCTGGAAAAACTCGGTTGGATGGCAGCATCTATGGTGAGAAAGCAGAGTTAACGTGCAGGTTTAGTGACTCTTCTTCAGAACTGTTATGAAGAAAGGTCAGCGGACTTAAAATGTCAACTCTGCTCACTCTTCACAGATGCTGCTAGACCTGCTGAGTTTTTCCAGCAATTTCTGTTTCTGTGCGTCTAGTCCCACTTCTTCTTCTCTTCTCCCCATTCATTGTTTATTCCCACCAAACTGTACTATTGAGTTAATTAAATCTGATCTCACCATTACAAATCTATGTTGATTATCATAGTCAGTCCATGCCTTTCAATTTTTTTGTTGTTTAATTTGGTATTACTATCTCTAGTCCTTTTTCTATTATTGATATAAAGCTAACCATTCAATAGTTGTCTAGCTTGACCTTTCCCACTATTTAAGCAGAGCTGTAATTGTGGCGCCCGTCAGTACATTGGCACTCCTCCAGCCGTTATTAAATTGTGAAAAATCATTGTCTAACCATTTCTATTTTCTTATGAGCTTGAAGTCTGACACAATCTGTTTCCTGTTGATGTATAAATCTGTGATTTATACCCTTCTCACCTTATTGTCTGCAGGCTTTTGACTTTGTTTTCCTGTGTTGATTGAGGCAAGATATTGCATTAAAGCAATCCCTTTCTGTCCTTACTATCGCAATTCACTGCTTACCATCTTTTTGTCTATGGCTAATTATGTACTGACTCAAGAAATATTCAATACTTTCTGAAAAAATTGAAAATTTATAATTCTCTGCATTCACCCAATGTATTTTTAGTTTAGGTTCCCCATTACTATTTTCATACAACTTTGTCAATGGTAAGCAAGTTTTCTCTTCAGTTGGTAAAGTAATAGAATCTAAAATACGGACACTCTTGTAATGTGAGCATACTTTATTCCTTAATTCAACATAGATAAACTTTAAGTTCATCTACATATTATTAAAAATATTAATTTTAGTGCACAGTTCCTGACAGCCACTCTTTGTGTCATAATTTTTTTTTCATGCTATTATGAGGTGTTATATCTCTTCACCAAGCTATGTTTCCAAATCCATTACAGTCAGTGGCACATAGGTGATACATCTGAAAATTACAGCCAAGGGAAACTTTTCTTTATTTGGTTTTGAAAAGAACTAACTGCATTTAAATGTATGCACAGCATTAGTAAAATTTTGAAACGTAGTGTATTTAGATGAGAAAATGCCCTGTGTGCCCAATAGGTAGATTAGTGGCTTGCAATTTTGCTTTCAGCTAAATATTTAATATTGTAACATGATACAGGAAAATTAATGTATGTGTGACTAGAGAACTAATGCATGCAAAGTTCTAAACTTTGTTGTAACATCGAGGAGATTTGGGTATAAATTTGAAATGTGCTGTTAATTGTTACATAAGAATCATAATTCAGAATACTGTTGTGATTGATTTTTCCGTGAATTATTTCTATTCTCATGCAATTCAGTGGAACCGGAAAGAACTGATCCTGAATACGAGTAAGTTGTGGCTAAAATTCAGCCAAATTCAAAAGATCAATATTTAATACTGTCCAGACATAAACTGTGTGATTTTGCATGATTATAAATTATTTTCTGTGTTGAGGAATTAGCTATAAAATGAGATATTAGTATTGTGCAATGAGAAAACTTAATAATCTTGATCTAAAAAGCTTGTTAAGGAAGGTTTTCTCACTGCATTGTCTGCATTAGAACTAACATTGAAACATATGACAGTGGACAGGAAATGACCAACATTTGGATAGTTAAAACACAATAAATTTGCATTTTTTTTGAGGCACAAAAACCCAGCATGAAAGGTCAGCCAATCATGGCTAACAAAAGAAGTGAACATTGTATTAGATCCTGGGAAAATGCTTCTAAGTGGCTGAAGTAGAAACCTTGAAGATTGGGAGAAACTTCGAATTTGGCAAAGGAGGACCAAGACTCTGAAAAAGAGAAAATAATTTGTAAGTGAATCAGCAGAAACACAAATACTTACTGTAAAAACACCTATAGGTACGTTTCATAAAGAGGAAAAGATTAGGAAAGAAAAATATGGCACATTAAAGGCAGACAGAAAAAAATTATAATGGAGAATAAAGACTTGCTGCAAAGTAAATTATTCATGCAAGAAAGTGCAAAAATCCTCCCAGGAATAGTAAAAAATCGAAGAACCTATGATGATGAGGAGCAGGAGAAATTATTAGTAATTTTAAAAAGTAGTAATATTGGAGAAATTAATGGGACTGGAAGCAAATAAATCCACTGATCAACATGATCTATAGCCCATAATGTTGAAAGAGTGGTGACTGTAGAGATAGTAAATGCATTGGCGCCCATCTTCCAAAAACTCTAGGTTTTGGAATGGTTCCTGTAGATTAGAAGGTCCCCAGTGTAACCCTACAATTTACGAAAGGAGGGAGAGAGAAATCTGGGAACTTGGCACCAGTAATCAGGAAAATGTTAGAAAATATTATAAAGGATGTGTTAGATACTGCATGTTAGGACTGGGCAGAATCAACATGAATCTATGAAAGGAAATAATACTTGGAATACCTACTCAAGTATTTTTGAGGATTAGCAAATTAGATGAGGGGATGTAGTTTATTTGGATATGTTATAGCAATATTGGAGCACATGGGAGTAGCACACCGGTAAGGATTGCAAATTGATTAATATATAGAAAACAGCAGGAGTAAATAGATCATTTTGAGGTTAGCAGGCTGCAACTAGGAGGCTACTGCAAGGATCAGTGCCTGTAGCCCAGCAGGTTGCAATCTGTTTCAGTGATTTGCATGTGGGGATCCAATGTGATATTTCCAGAATTACTGATGATGCAAAGACTATGTGTAGATTATTAGGATGGTATAAAGAAGCTTCAAGGGCATTTGGACAAGGTGAGTGAGTAGATAAGATCATGGTGGATGGAATGTAGAGTTGGAAAAATATGAAGTTTAGTAGGAAAAAGACAAATAAGGACTTTGCTTAAATGATGAGAGACTGGAAAGTGTTGATGTGCAAAAGGAGCTGGGTGTCTTCGATCATATGTTGCTGAATGCTAACATGCATGTGCAGCAGGCAGTTAAAAAAGAATGGTATGTTGCCTTTTTGCCGTAGGATTGTTAACAGGAGTAAAGAAATCTTGCTGCAATTGGATAAACTCTACGTGAGATCATACCTGCAGCATTGTATATACTTCTGATCTCTTTACCTAAGGAAAAATATACTTGTCAGTGAAGGATTGCAACAAATGTTTACGAGACTGATCCCTGGGATGGCAGGACTGACCTATAATTAGAGATTGAGGAGATTGGCCTATACTCTCTCATGTTTAGAAAATGAAAGGGAATCTAATTCAAGCCCTACATAATTCTTACAGACTTTGATATCATAGATATAGGAAGTTGTTTCCCCTGCTGGGGTATTTAAAATCAGTATGTAGTCTCATTTGGCACTGAAGAAGAATTTTTTTATTCGGACAGTTAATTTTTGGAACACTGTACCCAAGGGAGCTGCGGAGGCTGAAAGCAAAGATCGATAGATGTCTAAATATTTGGATATCAAGTTGTATGGGAATAGTGGTGGAAGATGCAATGATCTTATTGAACAAAAGAGCAGGCTCAAGCTAAGTGACCTGTATCTGCTATATTTCCTCTGATTCTACACATTAACAATGTGTGGTTGGAAATGTGATGCTCGTACTAAAACTAGAGGCCTGTGTTTAGATTGCATTTTGTGTGAATTGCTCTTCAGTAAAAAAATTCAGATTTGAATGAAGAGAAGTTGCCAGATCTGAGTTCTGCTTGACTGACATCTGGTTAGCATTGAGTGCTTCTGTGGAAGTAACACCTGTATGGTGGCAACTTGGTTTGCAAAAGAAAATTGGCATCACAGTTATGATGCAGAAGACCATTTGGTCCATTGTGTCTGCACCGTCTCCCTGAACATTTTAACCTATTGCAAAAATCAGGCCTTTCTTCCATAATTCTGCATGTTGTTTCTAACTAAATAACCACGAAACTTGGACTATTCACTTCGTGGACAAGTTTTATCTCCCCTTATTTAGCTTCTTTTACAAAGCACCTTATAACCGTGCCCTCTGGTTCTCACTCCTTTTGTGAATGGGAACAGTTTCTCCTATTTACTTTGTGAAGACCCCTCATTATTTTGAAAACTTCTATCAGGTGTCCTCATAGTTTTCTCCTCTCCAAGGAACCCCAAGACAACACTCCCTATTTCTGTAATCTATCCTCATGAACTGAGATTTCTCATCCCTGGAACTATTCTTGCAAAACTCTTCCACACTTTCTCCGTTGCATTCACATCTATCTTAACGTATTATGACCAGAACTGCACTCAATACTGCAGCTGAGGCATGATCCTGACTTATATAGGTTGAGCTTACCTTCTCTGCTCTTGCATTCTATGTCCCTATTAACGAAACTTAGACTACTATGTACTTTATTAACTGTTCTCTCTATCCTGCCACCTTTAATGACTTATGCGCATATACATGCAAGTCTCTCTGCCTCTGCAATCCCTTTTGAATAGTAACCTTTGTTTTATACTGTCTCTAGTTGTTTTTTGTACCAAAGTATATAAATCATACCTCTGCATTGAACTTCATTGCCGCTTATTTGCTCAATCCACCAACTTGTCAGTGAGTATTGGAAGTTCCACACGCTCCTGTGGCACTTCAAAATTCTTATTGTCCACAAACTTTGAAATTGCTCCTGTACTCCAAGATCTAAATCTTTAATATAAATGGAGAAAAGCAAAGGCCCCAATACCAACCCCTGGGGAAATCCGCTACAAGCTTTCTTTCATCCTCTTTAACCAATATTCTCTATTTCCTCTCACTTGGACAAATTTATATCCATATTGTTACTGTTCCGTTCATCCCATGACCTATCACTTTCCTGACAGGTTTGATGTGTTGGTTTGAATTAAATGTCTTTTGGAAGTTCATGTACGTCACAGCAACAGCCTTGCCCTTATCAGCCCTCTCTGTTACCTCTTCAGAAAACTCCGGCAAGTTAGTTAGGCGAGACTTTCCCTTAACAATTCCACATTGACTCTTCCGAATTAACGCTCATTTTTCTATATAACTGCTAATTCTATTCTGAACGATTGATTGATTGCTTATAGAAGTTTCCCCACCACAAAGTCAGAGACCTATTTTTACAACCATTTTTTGAACAAGGGCTGAGTGTTTGCAATTCTCCATTCCTCTGGCACCACCCCTGAATTATTAATGTCACTAAAACAAAGTAAAATTGAACAGAACAGGATTTCAGCAGGAATTCCAGTTTGTAATTCATGTCAACTTAATTTAGTGAAACAGAATTTTGCATTGAAACAAATAATTTTGCAAGCAGAACATGTAGTTTCACAGTAGAAAATTGATGTTCAACATTCTTGGAATAGCATTTATTATTTTCTTGTCAATTGGTTAGAAATAAAAATTACAAATTAATTTGTTATATAGCTGGAGAAATCTTTACATGATGAAAAATATAATTAGAAAATCTGAAGACCTGAAAGAAGTGAGGAAATACTTTTGCATTTGATTTTGAAATACTGTTTTACAATTTTTTACCTTAATACTTTTGTTTTGTGCTCCTTCATTTTGATTTGAAGTGTAAGTTTTCCTTGAGGAAAAATGTAAGGAGAACTCTATTTTCCTAATGTGACATTTTATGAATGGTGTTCATCATCTGCTAACATGTCAAATTATTTTACAGTCCTGAAGGTCAGCATTTGTTGCCGAACTTTAATTGATCTTCAGAAGGTGGTGACAGTGAACTGCCTTCTGGAACTAGTGCAACTTATACAGCATTGGTACACCTGCAGTAATAGTTTGACAGAACTATGCAGTTTGTTAGGATATTTCAGGAAGCAGTGAAGACCAAACACATTGTTTTGGGTCTGGAGTCGAATAAAGACCAGTTCAAATAAGGATGGCTTATTTCTTTCCCTATAGTACATTCGTTGCACCAGATGGATATTTATAACAATCTGATAGTTTCGTAGCCATTAATGAGATGAGCTTTCTTTTATTCCAGATTTACTAGTCGATTGACTTTAAATTCCACAAGCTGCTATGGTGGGAATGGAACTCATGTATAGCGTATTATTCCAGATCTCTTGGATTATTAGTTGAGGAACATCTTTTCAAGGATGCTTCCTGTCATATCTCGGGCCAAAAGAACTCAGTTGAAGTCACAAACCTATTAAAAGCTTTAATGGAGATCACTCCTGATCGCTGTTGCATGTACTATCTGAGTGTCCCCAGTGTACTTTTTATTCTTGTTCCAGTATCATAATAACTAATACTTAACCCATCACCCTGACAATTCCAAACTCTGACTTCTAACGCCAAGAAGAACAAAGGCTGCGTGCACGTGGGAATATCACCTATAGGCACAAGTCCTGACATAGAAATATTTCACTGTTCATTCACCAATGCTGGTTCATAATCGTAGAACATCTTTCTGACAGCTCTGTAATGTGTAACTATGACTCAAGAAAGCAACACCAATTCCTTCACAAGGGCACTGGGGAATCTCATGACCAAATTTGATAAAATACTGGCTGGTATAAACTGAGAGACTGACAAATGCCAATTTTCTAACCTCAGACGTTTGACTGCCAGCTTCTGTCATTAGAAGTGTATGCCCTGTAATGAAAGTTTACTGGGTATTTTTAACAATTTGCACAGGGCATTCTTTTTTCTGACCACCTCTCCTGCTTTCCCAAGGCATTCTCAATCTTCAGCTGAAATGCTTTGGTTGATGTTAACTGCTGGCTTTTTGGTAGGTACCTTCTAATGCCACCTTTATTATCAGGCAGGAGATGTTTGCTCAGGTTTTTACTTTTTTTCACTCTGCCTTAAAATCATAACTTTTCCATAGCAAGCAACAACAGGACTGTCATGGAACATAGAATTTAAGAGTAGGCCATTCAGCCCCTCGAGCCTGCTGTGCTGTTGAATAAGATTGTGATCTTAGCTCCCTATCTGGTCCTACCCCTCTACCAAATATCTACTTAGCTCAACCTTGAGTAAATTCAATGACTCTACCTCCACTGCTGTCAGCAGAAGAGAATTGCACAGACCACAATCCAAGAAAAAAAACTCCTCATTTCGTTGTTAAATGGGCGACCATGTTTTTAAATTGTGGCCCCTATCTTCTTCTCTTTTTCATAAGGGCAAGCATGCTTTCATTCTGTGAAGTCTCCTCAGGATCTTGTGTGTTTCAATAAGATCAGCTGTCATTCTTCTAAATTCCAGTGGGTAGTAACTGACTTATTCAACCTTCTTTCATAAGTTGAGTCTTTCACCCCGGAATGAGTCAAGTGTACTTTCTCTGAACTACAATTGAAAACAATGCTGTATTTTTTTCATATTGAGCCAAAACTGTACATAGTACTCCAAGTCTGCAAACTAAGCCAGAAATCACATATTTCAAGTTAATTATTGACTTCCACTTGAGGCATGCATCACAAAACACCTGTCTGTACTTTTAATCATTTAATTTTTCAGAGCTACAGCTTAGCTCACAATTAACCTCCTTTATTCATTGGTTGTTACTCAGTGAGAAGAAGTTGTTGTATTGGCTGAGTGTTAGAATACTGAAATGACTTTGAACAATCTGGTCTGTAACAAAAAGAATGCAGGTAGCGTCTTACCTCATTCACAGTTTTGTTTTACCATTCTGCTCTTTCCCAGAACTAATACAGTTTGACATTGACAGTTTATAAAATGTGATCTTAAGCCATTACCAGCTTTGTTTTTATCTTGCGATTGACCCTGAAGTCAGATTCTATGTTTATTACCTGTTTTTTTTTGTTAAATCTGTGTTTTGGAAGTTGTTTCTCATCATTTAACCCGTTTGTGAAAGTTGGAAACCATGGATAATGGCCACCTAGTTAGAGTTGTACCTTTTATCTACTTCAGTTGATGTTTTCCCTTGATGGCTTGGTTCATATACAGAACTTTCTTTTTGCCTGACTTTGAAGTGTAAAGAATTTACTTTTGAACGTATGTTTATTTGCCAACTTGTCTGGTATGGAATTCTTGGTACCTTGATTTAATGTGTTATTTGTGGTTGTCTGTGCTGAGAAAGTGGTAATGTATTGAAACAAACCTTTTGCACCCTTGTGTTAATGTGTATTTATAAATCTGCTGCACACATGTTTGTTTTTAAGTTTTGTGCTCAAAGTATTGGAAACCCATTTCTGAATGAGAATTTAGACAATATACTCATCCAACTCTCAGTGTGCACTGCACATAAACAAAATCAGTCTATTTGACTTTTTAAAGCAGTGCTGCATCACATTAAGTGGCTGAGATGGGGTTTCAATGCTTAATTTTAAGTTTTGTATTTTGTGCATCTGTCAATGTATGTGCCATTTAGCTTGTACTTTATTAGCATTTGTAATTGCTTCCTCCCAAACCCCAACATGCATGTTGGTGCTTCCTTTATGCTTCAATGTGCATTGAAAAAAATGGCAGTTCTATAGAAAATGTCTTCCCAACTGAGCAACCTCTGAGAAGTTCAGCAGTATCAGGTGTAAAGGACTCAATGAATCATAGTTCTGTTGGCCCATTCCAGGTATGATTTGCTCTTCTTTTATTTTCTTTCTCAGGTAAAATTTTATACATTGTTCTGTTTATTGTCAAATCCTTCATTTCAGCCTCTTCATTAAATAGATTTTTTTTAAAAGGAAGCACTTAAATACCTAGTTTATTTACCTTTAAGTTTCCAATTGATACACTGTCCTTTATGTTTGGTACAAAATGTATTGAAAAGTATAAACCTTTTGTAGACTCTAAAAATGAAATGAAAATGTCTTGAGCTGATCTGACTTCATTTAGTGCTGTGTAATTTATTTTGTATTCTCCAGACTAGATAGATATTTTGTTTCCCATGTTGAGATATTTTGCTTAAGTCCTGTAAACACTGAGGAGGTCAGGCATGGGATACAATGCAGATTGGTGATTTTTGTCTAAGTGGTCCGTGGTTCTGGTGAAAGTTCATTCACGTGAAATTTTAATTTTTTCCACCGTTGCTGCCAGACCTACTGAAATGAGTACTTTTCATATTTTTGTTTCTTCAGTCATGTTTTGATTTTTCTTTTTGTAAGTGTACATTTCCATAACAAAATCAGATTGACAGGTTGTTAAACAGTCTTAATGAGAATATGTCAGTCTCAAATCTCAGAAAAATAGCAAATTTTAAAAAAAATGAGAAAAATAGATTTGGATTAAGAAGGAATAACAATGTTTTCAAAAAAAATGGAAGGAATGACACTTTACAAAATTGTAAAGGTTAATTTTCACTGCTAGAAGATGTTTGACAGTAGTTAAGTCTTATCAAATGGGAGTGATGTTTGAACTGAGATGGACAATACACAACAGTGGAAAATTTAGTCTACTTCTACAACAATAGGTATTGGAACTTTGTGCTTCAACATATTTGAATGGGGGAGCCAGACTGCAGATGTAGGCTTCATACAATGTAGGATAGTGTAGTACATCTTGGCCAGCAGATGCTGGATTTAAACATTTGTGCACACATATTGATCCACAAGAAGCTGGTGCGCAATTTGTACATAACCAACGTTGAATGTTATTACCTTCATTGTTAGTTGAGGCTAATAAACTCCTCTGCTCATGCATTTTTAGATACCCAGTAGAGGGCACTACAATGATTCCAACTCTCATTTGCAGCACCTTTGTGTAAAAGCTAATAGCAATTTAATAGGCAAGGGCAAGTCCGATCTTCATTTAATGGCTCTAGGAAGTTCTGGCTGACTTCTGTTTTTTTTTAATTTTATGTTATAAATTACACAGTAAAATTAATTGGACAAGAAACTAGGACTTTTACCCCCAATTTGTGCGTTACTGCATCTGTACCTCCATTGGTCACCCAAAAGGTGAGGCCGTTTAGCAAACTGGTTACTTGGGTATTGCCATTTGTCAGTTCCTGATCTGCACTTTAGCCATTCATCCACATCATTTAATTTTTTCTGTTCCTTTCCATGTGAATTTGACCACCATTTCTAAACACAAGCCCCAACCCCCATTCTTCCGTTCTTTCACGTGTACGCCAGCAGGATCCATGACTGTCCCCTTAAGACTCCCTTGTAACATGGATCGAATATCAGTACATTTGCACATTCAGTTCTTTGGGCTCGTTGAAGGTGGACTTGACTTGAGTGATTTAAGCAAGTTTATTCTACACTCAAATGTACAAATTTAATAGCCCAGTGAGATTTATTTCTTTCCATCAAAACAACTTATTGTAATAGGACTTCCCTTTCCTCCACTAAGTTCCCTATAGATTGATGCTTTACACTGTTGTAAGTTGTAGCAGCTCTGTTCAAACTAATATAGTCAAGGTGCAACAGATACCACTTTAGTCGTAATGATTTTGAAGACTGTGATGGTTTGAAATTGGGAGTGTGTATCAATATGAGGAATAATGCATTCAATGTTTTACTTTTGTTATTTAAATCTTCATGATGTGGGTATCAGAAGAACTAAAGAGAAAACGCGTTATTGTTTTACTGAAGTGCTCATATTATAAGGGCTCAGATTGATTGCACCATTACACTCTTCTTGTGCTACGGGGTAAGCCTATTTGAATCGGAAAAATAAATTGGTTAACTTGACTTTTATTTTGTAGTATTTCTGACAGGGGTCATAAGACAGCACATATGTAATTGTTCCTAGTCCTGATGTGCTTCCCCTTGATTCATAATTATCTTAATGTGGATCCATCATAAACACCTCATGATAGAAAACAACATTATTCTCATAGCAGTTTTCCTGAAGCGTACTGAACTTTCAGTTTGAGTTTTGACTTAGTTCGTTAAAATAACCATTACATTTTATTTGGTTAATTACAGTGTACTTGTAATTTTTAAAATCTGAATAATTTTTTTGTTGTTTTTCCACAGGGGCCAGTAATTTATGCTCAACTAGATCATTCCGGACAAAGACATTCCAACAAAATCTACAAGTCTGATTCAGTAGTTTATTCTGATATCCAGAGATCTTGATTTATAAAGTCACAGTGTATTTAACTAAATAATCTGAACAGAGGAACAGGTATGAGTAGCTGAAGTGCCAGCTACTGTTTGATTTGTTTTTTTTCCTGTAACATCTAGTAGTTGATTTTCTGCAGAGGGAAAAACTATTTTAAGTTTTAAAAATGTGATAATAAGGGACCATGGTTAGGATGGTAATCATCCATTTGTGAAAATATATCAGGCTTTATTTGGAAAGCTATAGTGAATTGGGAATGGATCTGCTTTTCTTAGTAGCTTAAATCTGGGGATTTGCCACATCCAAGTGACTTATTAACTGATGAATTATGTTATGAACCGAGAGGAAAAGTCACAGCTTTCCTCTTTTTAACCAACATTTTTAACAAGAAATTCTTCTTTATCATGTAACTATTGCACTTTAAACATAGTTAGCCAGTTCAAAAATGAAGGAGAGCAAGATCCAAAGTTTTCTCAGGCAAAAGAGGATGGAGTATTAATGTCTATTACCCCAAAACAAGTAATAATAAAATTCAACAACAACATAAATACCAATGCTGGAAATCAAAGAAAAGAAGGTGGGGGTGTGTACTAAAAGACAGAAAAGACAAGGTATGATCTTAAGAGTCCTTTGGTTTGAAAAAAATGAAAAGACCTGAGTCCAACTATTTGGCTACTTTTTGTTTTGTTTCCTTTACAGTGGTGAAGCTCAGATAATCTAGAGTTCTGAGGAAATCATTGTTGTTCCAAGTTGCTTTTCATCAGCTGGTTTCTCAGTTGGATAGAGATTATGAAAAGCAGGCAGTGGGAATAGTTCCCCGTATTCATGCTGTTAGAAGTCTATGTTGTTTTCTGCCTTTTGCTTTTTGCTCAAAAGCTTACTGTTAATGTGCTGTCCCTTTGCTTATTCTGGTGTCTGTGTAATTGTTTCCTTTCAAGCTTGATAGTTATAAGCAACTTTTAATGGAAGAAAAATATATGAAAATTTTGTCACGCCTCACTAAATTTCACAGCCTCTTGATTGGAATGGTAATTTCAAAGTAGCTAGTTTTATATATTTTGTGTGGGTTTCCTGTGCTTGGATGATGATCACAGCAGCTATTGTAGGTGAGCAGCATTCTTTTAGTCCGTAAATTAAAGTCAAGTGATGCAAGTTGAATATTGGGAGCCCATTTTCATTGCAATCGTAACAGTCATAAAACATTTCTAATATGTGGGCTTCAGCAAACTTGCGCTTCCCTTTAACTCATGTGACTGCAACCTTACTCATGTCATTTCTGGCTGTGATAACTGTTCCAGCAAAGATTTGAGAGGTTTACACGCTGAAAAACAGAAACAAATTGATAATGCAGCCTTGCTGTTCTACATAGAATATGTATTTTGAGGAGCAAAATATGCCTACTCCAGAAATTTTCAGTATCTTCCACTCCAGATCACTCATGCAATTATCTGGACTACCGACTATAATTGGAGAATGTGGAGAATAATAATGAGTCTGCATATTTGAGTTATAATTCAAAACATACACTACCACTGACATTTTGCAAAATATTGCCTGCTGCAAGATTGGTTAAATTAGTGTTTTTATTCACTTAGGTGTTATCGTTATGGATGATGATACAGTGAAGTACACTTTCTATAACAGCATAAAGCTGATTTCAGAAAGCTTTGGAGCTTCATGGTGACAATGAAGGCAAGGTCTTATATTGAGGCTGAGCTTTAATTTAAAACCATGCCATTTGATAAATAGAATTAATTCACTGGCTTTTACCATCACTTATTGACTTGGAAAACAAGAACACAGTGGAACATTCTTCACTATTCAGCATTTTGAAATGCATTTTAGTGAAATGAAATTTGAGTAGCAGAGATTTTGGATTTTTAGACTTGTCGTATTAATGGATCACTTTTTACATCAATAAAAGCTTGACAAATCATACATTTACACAGATTGCTTGTTGCATACCTGCTGAATAGTTTAGATAATCAACAGCTTTAGATTCTGTAAATTTTGGGTAATTAAAATTGACATTATTGTACAGTATTTAGGATTCAAAACTAAAATAGCAAAGCATTCTAATAAAAGCAAGACCTTTCAGGCATTTATTAGATGAGCAAGATAAAGTCTCAGGAGATGATGCTAAATTGATGCCTTGCTTCAGTCTTCACCAAAGAGGCTGAGAAGAGCTAAAATGGCCAATCTGGAGTGAGGTCCCAACTGTTAAGATAGAAAGAAGATGCTAAACAGTGATTTAACTGTAGTAGAACAGCTTGGGTAAGGGCCCAGTAATGTTTGGAGCACAGTCTTCAATACTATTGCTAATCTGAAGAGAGGTCGCAACTGTTAAAATAGAAAGAAGAGTCAAATAAATGTAGCCGCAACTTGAGAACAAGCTGCCGCTTGTATATTAGCACAGATTTTGTATTGTCTGTTCATAATAGATACATTGTTTTACGTATATAAAATTTCAAATTTTAAAATATGTCTTTGATTTGTACTTTTTAAAATTCTTGCTCTTTTTATGAGTTTAGGGCTGGGGGAAATTCAGCAGAGAGAGATAGAGGAGTTGGGGATGTAATGTTGGTAATGTGGGGGAAGAAGCAATGACAGCAAGTAGGTTTGACCTGGAATGACAATGCTCACACTGCATCACCAACACAGATGGCAATTTGATTGACTCCAATTGTTATCAAGTTGAAGGCACTGGATGCTGCAAAATATATGAGCCCATAATCGCCACATTCAGCAGTAGTATTGACGATTGTGCTCCAAAAATTATTAGACTGTTACACAAACTGTTCCAGTACAGTTAAACCTCTGGCATTTGTCCGCCAACATGGAAAGTTGCTCAGTCAGGCCAATTACCATCCCATAAGTCTACTCTTGATCATCAGCAAAGTGATCAAAAATAGTGCTGACAGTGGCATCAAGTGGCATTTAGTCAACCCTAATCTGATCCCAGTGCCTAGCTTGAGTTATGCTGGGGTCATTTGGCTCAAGATCTCTCTACAGCCTAAGTCCAAACATGGACAAAAGAGCTGAACTGAAAAGAACATAATTAGTCGCCCTTTACATGAAGACAGTATTTGACTCAGTGTTATATCAAGGAGACTTGGTAAAATCTAGGTCACTTTGAAATGGAAGGGTGGAGAAACTCCTCAATAGCTGGAGTCATACTAAGTATAAAAGAAGGTGATTGTGTTTGTTGGAAGCCAATTATCTGAGTCTCCTGATATTCTTAAGGAGATCTTTGGTTTATGTCCTATAACCCAACCACAGCTGCTTTATCAATGGAACCTTCTACCCATCACTAGGTAAGAAGGGCAGATGTTTGCAGTTAATTGCATTATCATTTGTAACGCCAAAGATACTGAAACTATCTGTGCCCATAACAGCAAGAGCTGAACAGTGTTCAGGCCTGGGCTGAAAAGTTCAAGTAACTTTTATCTCACACAGTAGCAATGATCATCCCCAACAAGAAAACCTAACCATCTCCCCATGATGTTTAAGGGCATTGGAGTGATTGTAACAAGGTCATCCAGGTGGATTTTGTGGAATATGAGTTCCCTGATTGGGGCTGTCATTCTAGTTAAATCAGGGAGCCCTGGCTGACAAATAAAAAGGGAAGAGGCAGCAATACTGACACTCTGATAGCTGACTCTGAAGAGGCAGTTCACAAATCAAGGACTGTTTGTGTGTAAATGAAGAGTGACATGGTGATGGGATACTGGCATCTGGTGTTATTTCACTGAATTCTCTACTGTCAACATTGTGGGGTTATGATTGACCAAAAACTGATTTAGACCAGAACATAAATACTATAGATACAAGAACAGGTCAGAAAGCAGGAATTCTGAGGCAAGTAATCTCTTGACTCAAAGCTACAAAGCCTCCCTTTCTTCAAGACACAAGTTAAGCATGATATTCACTTATTTGATGGCTGCAGCCCCAGCAACATCCATGACAATGCAGTCCACTTGATTGGGCCCCATCCATCAGTTTATACATTCACTGATAACTCAGTGTCAGGTCTGCACCATTTGCAAAATGCATGCAGCAACTCATTGATGCTCCTTCGCAGCACCTCCCACACCACGTCTACCAAGCTGAATGGACAAGGCCAGCAAACACGTGGGATTGCTGTCATTTCACATTTCCCTCCAAACCACAAGCTGTCCAATTTGGAACTAAATTGTTGTTCCTTCACTTGCTGGATAAAAGTCCTGCAAATCCCGTTCCCCCCATCACTGTGGGTATTTCTGCACCAATTCGACTGTCTTGGTTCTAAAAGGTAGCTCACTACGCATGACCTCAAGTGTGATTAGAGATGAACTGCACAGATTGGCCGTACCAGTAATACCCACATAATCTTAAAAATTATTTTACAAGTTTTGTATGTGAATTCTATTATAAAAGCAGATAGTTAACCCCTTGACGGCATATAAATGAAAAATTTGAAGAGACAGCCTTTGTATTTACGTACTGTGGTCACAGCCATTAACTAATGCATGGATGAAGGCCTCTGCAGTGAATGCCTGTGCCAAAATGATATATTTTGTGACTTTTTTTTTCTTTCTAGCTTTATGCTAAACTGATTTTTTTTAGTTGCTATTTTGTCCCTTACTGACTGAAGTAGAATGTTGCTTGTAATTTTTTTTTGCAAGACAACCAGTGCCAACTATTGTGTTGCTATTTGCAGTCTCATTTGAAGTTCAGCTCTAGTATCTCGTGTTTAATTACTAGCTAATTAATTCACTATGCCTTTTTCCCCCAAATTGCTTAAATTACACTTCTCTGGAAACTAGTCTGTAACTAGCTTGGAATTCCCGAATAGCATTGTGGGTCTACATACGGTGCACGGACCATAGTGTTTTAAGAAGGCAAATCACCACCTCCTCCTCCAGGGTAACTAGAGATGGGCATTAACTGCTGACTCAGCCAGTTACAGCCACATCTCATAAATGAACTAAAGAAAGCGTATTATTGGACACAACAGTTATACCAAGTCCAGAGGTCTTTGGTTAGTGTAGGGAAAAAGAATGTGACCACATGATATATCTGCAATGGTGGGTGAGCAGCTGACCAGATACTTAAAGAGCCATATTAATTGTGTTTCGCAAAACTTCTTGCTAAGAGGAGTAAACTAACTCATGTGAGAATATAATAGGAGGTACCTTGGTGAATGGTGAATCATTCTTTGGTTCAGTAGTCTGATAAGGAGTCAAAACATTTAGTCTGGTTAGATGGCCTTAAGAATGAATGTCTGATACCCGACAGACAAGGTTTCCGACTAAGTGAAATGTCTGAGTGTCTAACTCTTCATGGGGAGCTGGAGGATGCTTCCCGTGATGAAGTGCTTGGTGAAGGACAAAAATCACACATTAGGTTTGCAAGAACCCCAGAGTAATAGAAAGATAACTTGAGGTTGGGCTTCTCTCCATGTCTGAATAAAATAACTCTATGTTCAATAGGGCATTTTTTTATTTAAAGGATAAACTTTACCAGACTGTATTTTAATTGTGATGCAGAGGACTTCTATGAGTAGAGCCATGCAGACTTCAGTCAGACACCCTTAGTTCAAAGAATTAGAACATAGGTTTCACTCTATATATTTGAAATTCCCTCACTAGATGGCATTCCAAATAAAGCTGATAGAAATATACTGCAGTCAAAGCTTCATTGACTATTCTAACAATTACATTTTACTACCAAGTCTGAATTCTGCATTTGATGTTTTCACTTTATATATACATAATATAGACCAATGGAACCTGTTTTCAACTTTGCTAATTATTTTATTGTCGCTCATTTTATATTTAGGTCAAGATTATCGAACTATAGCTTCTGTTTACTTTATATGCAACCTTTGAAAATATCAAAATTATGTAATAACCTGTGTGTACTTCCAAGTATGTAAATATGCAAGCTCAATTATCTGCAATGCCTGTCATTTGCCTTAAATAAGGAAAAATGGATTGTAATTGCATATCGGTACAAATCAGAAAAATCATCGTATTTGAATATTTAATTTCACTTGATGTAATCCGAATTTTGAAGACAAACATTCCAGGTAGTCTATTTCTAAAATCCATTTGGTAGATGCCACTTAGGAATCTATGAAAAGATTAACAAATTCAAGCATGACTTCACCCAAGTCACATGCCTTACAACTACTGTAACAGTATTTAGTAAATAAGTAAGAAAAAGGTGACAATGATCATTTCTCAGGATAACAAAAGCAAATTTGTGCAGTGAAGTTAGTGCACATGGGAAATCCAAGAGGGAAATCTAAATGGATTCTACAGAAAAGTGATCAATTCACTGATGCAGTAGCTGTGATGGTTTGCTTCTACATTATTCTTGAGCAGCATGTACCTTAAATTGACATTCTTCTTTATGAAATGTCTAAAATTATGTAATGTCTAAAATTATATTCTACCAATCTTGTATTCAAAGTCTTGTTCAGGTATTCTAGAATTGCTGAAGTGCATATAATCAGTTTGTTTGCTAAATTGTTTTGTCTGTAAACTGTTCTCTACTTGTCTTAGCTGTGCAAGAATTTATTTCATTGTTAAATATGAAGGATATTTGAAATTTTAAATGTATAAAGAAAACGTTTTACCCCAAGGCTCATGACTGTTTGTTTGACAGAATTTCACAAAATTGAACAAAATAAATTACTTCAAAAACTGAAAGAACTGTGGATGCTGGAAATCAGAAATGAAACCAGAAATTTCTGGGAAAACTTAGCAGATCTGGCAGGATCTGTGGAGAGAAGTCAGATTTAACGTTTCAGGTCCAGTGACCCTTCTTCAGAACACAAATATTTATGAGGATTATCATGTAAATGCTTTCCATGCTTTTATTTTACAGGATGAGGCCTATTAATTTCCACTGGTGGCATATTTGCCACCACTAAAATTTGTAAGATTTGCTGCTGCTGCATGGATTATTTCAATAAAGGATTGTCCTAGGAATTTTATATGAAGATATAATAGCCTTCACCACTAAGAATGTTCTCGCTAACTTTCTGGATTACTTTTTGACATTAAAGCAAGTAGATTTATCATGAAGACATGGTGGAACAGTTTGGCTTGTTAATTGCATCTACGAAAAATTGTCACCGACATTGCCTGGAGGCAGGATCTTACTTACTCAGATTGTGTAAAGCTCGTCAACTTGGTATTTATAATTTATAACATATCTTATTTGTACATACTTTTAAAAAAATTCTTTTGCGGGATGTGAGCATCGCTATTTGGGCCAACATTTATTGGTCATACCTAATTGCTCACAGGATGGTTAAGAATCAACCATACTGCTGTGAATCAGACCAGATAAGCATAGAGGTGCAGAGAGTGACCTTCCACATCCCCCAGGACCAGAAGTGGAAGTTGGAACACTAGACCATGCCAGTCTGGCCAGAAGTTGCCGCCCAGCTGGTTGTGATTTCAGCTATCCAAAACAACATCCAGTAGTACCACAAGAAGGTCTGTTTTCCCTGCTTGACTAGAGAATGTGATACCATTTTCTCCCCATTACCTCTTACTATCTCTGCTACTGCACACACTTCCTAACAATGTTAATGTTGTGCCACTCAGTAACATGCAATATCTTCTCTCTCTCACTCCTACCCGCTCCAGTTCCTCATACCATTAACCCTGCATGACCTCAGTGCTGCACACATTTCCTTAGGAAATCACATTCCTTCTCCATTTGCACCAGCACTAACAGCTCTGTGATTCACTTTCCTGTCACTTAATCCCTCCTCTTCCCCTCACTCCAGGAAAAGATTATTCATAGAAGGGCAGAAAAAGCAAATACTGGTAGTGGGTGCCTGACAAGTAGCACCTCCCCTCCTAATAAGAGGGTCCTGACCCTGACCATCCTCAGTGGCTGACTGACTCTGCTCAAGTCCCTGGACTAATAGTGGAGTGTGCCTTTAACACCCTGTTTGAAGGGAATGTGCCTGAGCACTATTCCCTCTGACTTTGAGGCATGGTCATTTGGTTGAAGCACATGTGGGTTTGCTACTCCAGCTGCTGGCATATGTTGCACATGTGATACTTAGCATGGTGATGCAGCAAAATATCCACCCACTGACTGGTGACAGCTGACACTATGAGAAACTGCCTGGCTTTGTGTGTGTGCTAAAAGATCCTTGATGACATCTCAATTTCTTACAACATGATTGCTCCTATGTGGTCAAAACATCAGATTTAAATTTAATTGTTTTTTGGTCTCTAAGTGCCTGATTCAAATTGATTGTCTAAAATCAAAACCTGTTGTCTTGATAACAAAACAAAACTGCTGCTTAGCCTGCTACCTGTACAGCTTTTTGATATAAATGTTTCAATTTAGGTGCACAATGAACCTGCAAACCCACAAGCTGCTGCCCATTGACATATTTTCTGAATTTCCAAGCATAGAAAAAGCACATCATTTTGTAAAGGGACCACACACTGCTTTCCACCCTAGCATTTTACAAACACCAAATTCTAATTTTCTGCCTTCCAATCCATAAATACTTCAAATGAAGGATAAATCAATCACAAATCCAATGCAGGAGACAGTAAATTAAACCTTACCTGCCATAGGAGCAGAAAACAATTTACTATCCATCTGTTTTTCCAGTAAACAGTATGACATTACTGTTGCCAAACAGCCTGGTTGCACACACATCATAGAGCATTCTGAGGGATTATTTATCTGAAACGGAATCACATGCTGAAAATGTATGTGTGATCCCATTCAAATGGGAGTGTACTTTGTGCATTTAGTTAAGTCAACATAAAATGGGGCACCACCAACTGCAGGGCCATCTTATGGCTCTGTGTAAGATACTTGTCCACCTGTATTTAATGAAGCACTCACTGGGTCTTGACAGCCAGCTATATACTTACTGTATACACTGGAAGATCACTGAAACAGCATTAGGTAAGGTAGCGAATGATACTTTCATAACAGTGAACTGAAATAAAGCCCAATAAGCACACTTGATGTTGGGATTTTTAAATTTCACTTATGTAGCTGTGGGTTTTCTTGGAATTGGATTGACTAAGTTGCAGCAAAGGAATACGTTGGTATCAATAAAAATTGATAAGTGGAAGAGATGGGCCATGTTACAGGGACCGTATTGCCAAATCATAATTTATTTGGAACAGGCAATTAAGTGAAAGGCTCATCAGCTACAGCCTTAACAATCTTACTGTTAGGCAGTTTTGTTTTCAAACCGGCTGCCCTAAAGGTAGAGGCACTGTCACTGCACCAGTAATTTTTTTAAAAATTGCAACCTGTTTGAATTATTTAATGAACTAATAGATTTCATGAATGTTGTGTCCTTCATAAAATATCACAAACACATTTTAAAAAATGATGTACGCTGAATTAAAGAGGCAGTTGTAATACGGATACTGTATTGAATAGAGGACAGAAAGCAGTAAGTAATGGTGAAGAACCAAAAGAACTGCGGATGCTGTGAATCAGGAACAAAAACAAAGTTCCTGGAAAAGCTTAGCAGGTCTGGCAGCATCTGTGGAGGAGAAAAAAAAGAGTTAACGTTTCGGGTCCGGTGACCCTTCCTCAGAACGGGTAATTCTCAGTAATGGTGAAAAGCTATTTTTGAAGGCAAAGATAGCATTAGTGGTGTCAACTTTCCTGGCATCATATTAAAAATTATAAATGAAACAAAACTGGGAAATATAGAGAAAAAATGGGAGGTCAGTAACAGATGACAGGAGGCGGGCAGGCTAGTGAAATAGGCAAACCATCACTGGTGCTATTTAACAGAGAAATGTGAAGGCATCCATTTTAGTGGAAAGTTTATGTAATCAAACTAACATGATTTAAAGCTGGCACAAGAACAGAGAGATCTGAGAGTATATACACAAAGGTGACAGGATAACAGAAGGCTGTTGCAGAAGCTTATAGGGACCGCTGACTTTATTAATAGAGGCATGAGTGCAAAAATGATGGAGTTATAAAAATATTATAAGGGACTGGCGTGGAATTCTCACAGAATTTAGTAAGGATATCATTGTGTGAGAGATGGTGCAGAGGCGATGAGCTAAAATCGTAAACAGATGCAAGAGTTAAGCTGTATGTAGAGAATGGAGAAGGGAAACTTTTGCAATTTTTCTATTTTTTTTCATATGTAAGCATATCTGGCAAGTTGCCGTCTATCTCTAATTGTCCTTGAGAAAGTGATAATGAGCCACCTTCTTGAACTGTTGTATGTGGTTCCACGGTATAGCTCCACATTGCTGTTTGAGATGGAGTTTCAGGACTTTGACCACTGAAGATGAAGGAAACTGGGTTTGTACCTGCGGCCAAATGGTTAAGATAATGAATTTGAAATCCTTCAGGGTTTCTTGTTCTGTGTTTGAATCCTGCTGACTCAGTTTCTTATTATTTCTCGATATGAGCCAAGTGCCAACTACATTAATTAGTGATCAAGCAAAGTAAAGCGCAAATGGATTCCAAATCAAGATGGTGTGTAGTTCAGAGAGAAAATTGCAGATATTTGTATTGCTATGCATCTCCTGGTCTTGTGCTTCTGTGCTGTCAAAGAAATTTTGACAAGTAGCTACGGTGTTTTAGACTGTTCACACTGCTGTTACTGTAGCTGGTGGAAGAGGCAGTGATTGTTTGAGGTAGTACATCAGATGCAAGTCAAAGCGGAAGCTTTATTCTCATTGTTTTCAACTTGGGAGCAAACGTCATCACTCCAAGTGTGATCTGCCAATTAATTAGATCTGATCCTATTACGCCACATAATCTCCAATTACCTTCCCTGCCCCACACTTACCAAGAATCTACCTCTGCTTTAAAAATATTCAAAGACCCTGCTTCCACTACTTTTTGGAGAAAAAATGCAAAGACTCATGATCTTTTGTAAGAAGAGAATTCTCGTCATTTTTGCTTTAAATGGGTGACTTTTTTTTAAGCTAGTCGTTGGTCTCACATGCAAGGCAAGTAGAGAATATGCCATCTCTGTTTCACTAAAGATACTCAAAATTATGAAGGGCTTTTGATAAGAGTAAATAAATAGAAAATGCTTCTAGTGGCAGGAGGCTGAGTAATCAAAATAAAAGATTAAGGGTAATCAGAAAAAGAACCGGAGATGACATGAGAATTTTCTTTTACACAGGGATTCCTGGTGATTTGGAATGCATTGTTTGGAATGATAATGGACAAAATTGATAAAATTCTTGAATGAAAACATTTTTCAGAACTATGTAAAAAGAGTCAGGGGAGTGAAACTGGCTAATACTAATCTTGTCAAACAGCCAAAGTTAGGATGAATGGTCCTTTTCTCAGCTGCATCATCATATAATTTTAAGCAGGCACATCCTTGCATAGGTTCAGTATCTGCCTTGAATAGTAAAGTTACACAATAGTCAGATGGCAATAATTTTTGAGGCAACACTCTTTTCCCATCTGCTTGAGCATCAGACCCTTTCTTTGAAGTAGTGATTGGCCTGCTTGATGAGAATACTGCCAAAAACATGATTGATGCTCGATATTTCTTCGTAAGGTGGCCCCAAAGATTGTTGTTAAACAGGAAGTTGCGATGGCTCCCAGGTTAAAAGTAATTTACCGCGTTGCAATTTTGTATTCAAGACCGTGGATCAGATGCATATACATGAACACTAATTCTGTGGAATCGGGATTCGAAGCTTTCTTCTGTGCTTTGAGAAAACCCTTCAGATGGCAAAAAAAAAGTGCAGTCTGGTCAAACAGCTTTCCATGAGAATGTAGAATTATTAATTAATTAAATAATAATTGAAGACATCTTTTCTGGTAAAATAAACATGTATTTTCCTTTCTATATTGCTATTCTATTGTTGCTTGAAATGATGGTGTAATATAGAAGTAAAATGTATTGGTGGCCCCCAACAACTATTTGCAAAGTCACCCTCTAATGCACAAAATTTGAAGACCTAGACTGAGGGTTGGTATATTTCTGTGATTCCTTCCTTTATCGAGCCTAAGGAATAAGGACAAAGATCTTTAATTACATTTTAAATAATATGGGGGCTAAATTCAACAGCCCAAGAAAACAGGCACAGGGACTGCAATGAATAATTACTCATGTCTTTTTAACTGCAATGCAGGCGACATTACCAATTTCATTCTGCTTGCTGTTTTAAATCATTTCAGTGTCCAGTCAGCAATATTATTTAGCTGGATGTCTTCACTGGAAGTCAATATTGTAAGTAATCAGCATTAGTTAAAACCAGTTTGGATTGCCCAATGCGGAGGTGAATTTTGGCTGGAACAGGAGCTGGCAAACCATTGCAAAGGTTCAAGATGGTAAGTTCCAAGTTTTTTAGATGGTGCATTGGGAGTCTTGATGGAGGAAGTGGAATGAATGATATCCTAAAATATTCTCCTGCATTTGCTAGATCCTCTACATATGCATTACATGCAAATAGCTGCAATGATCAATGCTAGTGGTCTATACCTGAGGATCTCAGTGCAGCAAAAACATTAGTGCACTTACAGTAGTGATCTAGGTCAGTGACTGTATCTTTAATGCAATATCTTACCAGCTATGCCACCAACCAACAGCCTCCATCAAAAAGGTGCGATATATAATGTTCATAAAGCTTCTTCTTATGCTCATACAGAACTGCTTTAAGCTTCACACCCACAACTTTCAACTAGTCAGATAATCAACCATGACAGCCACATCACACAGATGACATAACACTTACGGACACAACCCTGTCTTGCTTATAGAACACAGAACAGTACAGTGGAGGAACAAGCCTTTGCCAAATTAAATTAATCTCTTCTGCCTGCCCTTGATCCATATTCCTCCATTCCTTGCATATTTATTTGCTTATCTAAAAGTCCCTTAAATACCCCTATCTGCCTCCACCACCATCCATGGCAGCACGTTCCAGACTCCTACCACCCTCTGTATAAAAAAACTTGCCCCTCACATTTCCTTTAAATATTTCTCCTACCATCTGAAATGCATGCCCCCTAGTATTAGACATTTTGACTCTGGGAAAAAGATTTTGACGGTCAACCATATCTATGCATCTCCTAATTTTTTAGACTTCTATCAATTCTTCCCTCAGCCTCCAATGATCCAGTGAAAATAACCCAAGTTATTCTAGCCTCCCCTTACAGCTCATACCCTCTAAGCCAGGCAGCATCCTATTAAACGCAGGAACAGAAACAAAGTTACTGGAAAAGCTCAGCAGATATGGCAGCATCTGTGAAGGGAAAAGCTCACTGATGAAGGGTCTAGGCCCGAAACGTCAGCTTTTGTCCTCCTGAGATGCTGCTTGGCCTGCTGTGTTCATCCAGCTTCACACTTTGTTATCTTGGATTCTCCAGCATCTGCAGTTCCCATTATCATTAATGTTTCAGCTCCGCAGAATGGAGGAAGGGTCACCGGGCCCGAAACGTTAACTCTGTTTTTCCCTTCACAGAAGCTGCTAGACCTGCTGAGCATTTCCAGCAACTTTGTTTCTGTTCATGATTTACAGCATCTGCAGTTCTGTCAGTTTTTATTTAGCATCCTGTTAAACCTCTTCTGCACCCTTCCAAAACTTCCACATCTTTCTAGTAATGAAGCGATCAGAACCGAATGCAATAGTCTAGGTATGGCCTAACTACATTAGACCATGTTGTCATAAAACTGGAGACAGAAGCTAATAGGCCTTTCTGTATGTTCCAACACCATGGTGATATTAACCGTTGATAAATGGCCATTGCAGAGGTTTGGGCCTGTAGAGGGGTTGATTGGAATGATGATGGTATCTTGACATAACATACATCTCATACCCAAAACTCACTTAGAATCATAACCGTACCTCTGTACCTTACCAGATGACCAGGATATATAGCTTGCCCAAACAGCATGACGGCAGGACTTATACACTTAATAGTGAGGTCCTGGGGAGTGTTGCTGAACAAAGAACCTTGGAGTGCAGGTTCATGGTTCCTTGAAAGTGGAGTGACAGATGGATAGCATAATAAAGAAGGCCTTTGGTATGCTTGCCTTCATTGGTCAGTGCATTCAGCATGTGAGTTGGGAGGTCATACTGTGGCTGTACTGAACATTGGTTCGGCCACTATTGGAATAATGTGTGGAATTCTGATCTTCCTGATAGGAAGGGTGTTGTGAAACTTGAAAGGGTTCAGAAATGATTTACAAGGATGTTGCCAGGTTTGGATGGTTTGAGGTATGGGGAGAGGCTGAATAGGCTGGGGCTATTTTCCCTGGAGCATCAGGGGCTGAAGGCTGATCATATTGAGGCTTGTAAAATCATCAGGGGCATGCATAGGGTAAATAGACAAGGTTTTTTTTTCCCCCAGGGGTAGCCGAGTCCAAAACTGGAAAGCATAGGTTTAAGGAGAGAGGGGAAAGATTTAAAAGGGATCTAAAGGGCAACTTTTTCCACACAGAGGGTGTGTATGGAATGAGCTGCCAGAGGAAGTGGTGGAGGCTGGTACAATTACAGCATTTCACAGATCATAGAATCCCCTCTGTGTGGAAATGGGTCCTTCTGCCCAACAAGTCCACACCGACCCTCAGAAAATCCCACCCAGATCCATCCTCCTATAACCCACCTAATCTACACTACAGGCAATTTAGCATGGCCAATCCACCCAGACCACACATTTTTGACTGTGGGAGGAAACTGGAGCACCCGAAAGAAACACACACAGACACGGGGAGAATGTGCAAACACCCAATGGTGGAATTGAACCTGGGTCCCTGGCACCATGAGGCAGTAGTGCTAACCACTGAGCCACCATGCGGCATCTGGATGTTTGTCTGAATAGGAAGGGTTTAGAGACATATGGGCCAAACGCTAGCAAATGGGACTACATTTATTTAGGATATCTAGTTGGCATGGGCAAGTTGGGCTGAAGGGTCTGCTTCTGTGCTGTACATCTCTGTGACTCTAAGGTAGTAGTCCTAGAGACACATAATCACTTAATTCACCCTTGGAGTGCTCAGCTAAGATACAGAAACGGTTTACTGCTTGGTGCATTGAATAGATCTGAATGTAATGAGATGCCTGGCATGAGTGACCTGTAGTAAGGGCAGACAGTAGTATTGCAAAATGCCAGTTAACTAAAGGGTGAGGTCTCATAAAGGTTCTGCCGCAGAAGAAACAGAACTTCTATTGGTGAGAACACAGCTAAAGATTATGTCATAACAAAATACTTGCTGCATCTGGAAATCTGCCAATGCAGCACAAACAATTTTCATCGGAAGTCCCAATATGCTGCATTGAAAACCAATACTGATATTACAAAAGCTCAGATTGCTGTTATAACAGTGTAAAAAGTGGCATGCAGAGCATCACAGCTATCTAGCAATCTGTCCTCAAATCTGTTACTAGGATTTCTGAACGGCCACAGCGAAGAAATAGCCCTGGCTCCATGGAACACAAACTTGCTGACCTCCCTCAGGATGCCAGGTTTCTTCCTCCCAACATTGTTCATTTTGCCAGTATACTTGTTGAGCCTGTTGGCCTGCCAAATCACATTGTCACTGTCTATGTGAAGGTGGCACAGTCTAAAACACAGGCATTCGAGTGCCAGTTCTGTTTGAGGTCATTCTCTAAAATTATCTCCAGTCTCTTCCTCTGAAATTTGGCAGCAGCCTTCCACCTGCTATGCTGCAACCATTGAGGCTGCACTGTGTAGATGCACAAGGACAGGGAAAAGCTCAAAAACAAATACACGCCTCCCCCTCTCTCCCTATTTATTCCAGAACCCTCTCCCCATCCCCCTCTCTGATGAAGGCTCTAGGCCCGAAATGTCAGTTTTTGTGCTCCTAAGATTCTGCTTGGCCTGCTGTGTTCATCCAGCTCCACATTTTGTTATCTTGGATTCTCCAGCATCTGCAGTTCCCATTATCTCTGAACACAGAATGGTTAATTGTGTTTTCTAAGACTTGGTTTGAAAAGTCAGGTTTGTGATGTCTTTTATTTTCCAATATGGCCAAGCAGACGTGGAAATAGTCTGTGAAACTTGAGAGGCAGCTGTGGAATTGGGTGTAGTGGTTATGTGTGTGTACTCACAGTCGGTACTGAATCAAGATTATTGCTTTGTTTGTCCACTGGAAGTGGACATTACAGGCTGGGACACCATATTATGCCTCTCCCAAATCACTCTTGAGAGGGTTAGTGGTGAGGCATCTTTGCGAACTACTACAGTATCATTAGGAAGGGATTTTTGGGACGTTGACACAGCAACAGCGAAAGAACAGCAATATAATTCCAAATAAGGATGGTGTTTGGCTTGGAAGGCAACTTGCAGGTTGTGTTCCCATGTATTTGCTGCCCTGTCCTTATTTTTTGGTTGTGGAAATCGAGGGTTTGGGCAATGCCAACTAAGCAGTCTCGGTGAGTCATTTGCAGGGTATCCTGTGGATAGTAAACAGTGTTGCCACTGTACGACAGTGGTGTAGGGAGGAAATGTTGAAATGTGATGGACCGGGTGCATCAATCAAGCAGGTTGCTTGGGCCTAAGTTATGTCTAGTTTCTTGATTGTTGTTGGAGCTGCACACATCCATGCAAATGGGGAGTAACTGATCACACTCCTGATTTGTGGCTTGTGCCACTTTTAGATGAGAGGCAGGTTTGAATCAGGAGTTGAGTTACTTGCTCCAATGAAACAATTTTCTCTTGTGGTCACAGTACTTTTATAGCCAGTGCAATTCAGTTTCGGGTTAATGATGACCCCAAAGATGTTGATAATACTGTGTTCAGTGATTGTAATGCCTTTGAAAGTCAAGGAGAGATGGTTAGATTCTCACACTGGAGATGGGCATTGCTTGGCTCTTGTATGAGGCAAATGGTGTTTTGATCCCAGATGATGCTCTTACAGGACAAGTAAGATCCCAGTCTGAAACCTGGCTTGGGCCATTCAGCAAATCAAGTCTGCACTGCTGTTTGATCAAGGCTGATAGATTTCTCAACCCATTGTCCTGCTTTATCCCTGTAACCTTTGAACCCCTAACAACCAAGAATCTAGATATCTTTGGCTTAAATACACTCAATTACTTGGTCTCCACAGCCCTCTGTGGTGATGAATTACACGGATTCATCCCCCTCTGGCTGAAAAAATTCCTCCTTATCTCAATTCTTAAGGGTCGTCACTTCACTCTGAGGCTGTGCCCTAGGGTCCCAGTCTCTCTTATGAGTGGAAAAAATCTTTTTCACTTTATTCAGGCCTTTCAATATTCTGCATATTTCGATGAGATCCCCCTTTATCCTTCTGAATTATATCAAACATAGCCACACAGCCCTCAACCACTGCTCATATAACAAGCCCTTCACCCCCAGGATCGTCCACTCCTGTGGACTCACTCCAATGTCATTGTGTCCTTCTGTAGATACAGGGCCTGAAACTGCTCACAATGTTCCAAATGTGGTCTGACTTGACACATACGGTCTCAGTAGTACATCTCTGCTCTCATATTCTAGCCATTTTGAAATGAATGCTAGCATTGCATTTGCCTTCCTAATTACCAAACGAACCTGCATGTTAACCTTAAGAGAATCCTGAACTTGAACATAAAGTCCATTTGTGCTTCAGATTTGCAAAACACTTAGAAAATAGTCTATGTCTCTCTTCTTCCTGCCAAAGTACATCACCTCACACTTGCCCACATTCAGCAGCTGATGCCAGATCAGTTGTTAAATTTAAAATCAGAAAAAGTTAAATTTATGTTAAGCAAAGGTATGAAGGATATGGGCCATAGGAATGTATATAGACTTAGGCCACAGATCATCCATGATCTCTTTGAGTAGCAGAACAGGCTTGAGGGGCTGAATGGCCTACTCCTGTTCGTATGTTTCTAAACTATACATATAATATTTTAGTTTATATCATACTTGCCACTTATCAGTCTAAGCTTGAATTTTGGCATGGTGTTATTACATAGGGACACAGATTGCTTTAGGATCTAAGGAGTCATGAATAGTGCTGAATATTGCGTAGCACCATAGAATCTGTACAGGAGGGAAACAGGCCATTCAGTCCATCAAGTCCATAATGACCCTCCAAATAGCATCCCACCCGGTAACCCCCATTTCCCATAGCTAATCCACCTAGCCTGCACATCTTTGGACTCTAGGAGGAAACCAGAACACCCTTAGGAAACCCAGGCAGACACTGTACACATTCTATGAACGTGAGCAGGTTATTGCTGAGTCAGTGCCATTACACAGCATCATGTTGTTAATGATTGAAAGTCGGCTGCTGGAGCTGGTCTTCAGCACTTTTATCAGAATTTCGTCAAAAGTTACAGCCTCTGTAGTATCTAGCGGCTTCAGAGGTTTCTTGATATCAGGGTGAGGTGGATCAGATTAATCAAAAGCTCGCGTGCTTCTATTTTATAATCTCAAGATTTTTCATGGAAGTGTTTTTCTTTAGAAAATGCATAAATTGAACTAATCAACTAAGGATCTCTGTATTGACATTTTGGATTAATAAATAATTGACATTTATGTCAAATTGAGAACAATTAATTATCTCAAGCGCAATATTTGAATTATTAATGGAGTTCACTGTTAATTTGCTGGATTATATTTTTAAAATGAAACCTTGAAAGCACAATACTCTGAACGAAACATCTATCTTAAACACCAAAGGTGGTGCTCCACGTTGCTTCCCAAACCCAATTCAGATTTGTTTATTCAGGTTACCTTGACTGATTGCTGGTGACGGGACAACGTGCAGGCTTGTGATGAAGGTCACGGCTTTAATTTTGTCCACTCGCCATCGGGCTGGGGCGGGGGAGAAACGCAACCGGAACAGGAGCCGCATTATCACAATCAGCTGCATCCCGCATCAGAACTGTGTGTGTCTGATCAATCAGTGAGCCCCTTGGGTGTGTCTATTCCACACCATAACTGGCTCTTCTGAGGTCTCCTAGGCTGAGCTCCTTTTAACAGCTCTCTTTCTGTCTCACGCAGCTGGTTCCTGAGGTCTGTGCCTCTCCCTAGTCTTCATATTTGTTAGTCCTGTGGATTTGTGCACGTCTCTGTTTCAGGTTAGTAGGAGCGGAGGAAAAATTAAAATTATCCTGGAAAGGGAAAATGAGATGGGGCGCAATGTTGCTTTTAAAATGCAGTTGTGTGAGAGAAGCCAGTCATTATGAAGATAGAGTAATACTCTGTAACTAATTCATGAACGTGTCTTGTAGCGATACTAGGACGTTTGCACTCCGCTGTTTTCAACGCAAATCGAATAATTGCACGAACTCTTGCAGAAGTCTTAAATACATGGAGATGGTCTCATTTGTCGATTAGCTATTTTTCGCTTTCTGGGATAATCCCGCGCTGGCTGATGTCCCGTTCGTCGGTGCTGACCATGCGCTCCCTTAACTTGCGTGTGTGTAAATATTTCAAATGGAAACTTTTTTTTTAAAAAAGCTTTAGTGTTGAAATGACGTCGTAGATGCTAGTCACTTTGATCGTGTATGTACACAGCTTTTTGAAGCCCCGGTGACAGTTAAGGGGGAAAATTATAGCACAACGTCTGATCTCTCCCTTTCCCCACAAACGTTGGCATTTCGATCAATGCGTGGAGGAAAAAAAAATCAGTATGTGGTCTGACAGAGTAATATCTGATTTTTGGGGGAGGGTGTAGTGGAATTTGGTGATCTCGAAATGAGGGGGTGGGGGGTAGTGAGGGCTAAAATGGCCTGTTATTGGTTAGTTATTTCAGTAATGTTACAGTATGATAGACCAAATATTGCTGATAATAGGCCTCTTATGCACTGAATATTGCCTAACGTCAGTGGCACTTACTGACTTGGTCTCTTAAATTTGTGTAAAATGTCTGTCCTGCACCAAAGCTGCATGACTTAATTGGCACTAATAGTGTACAGCTGGAGCTTACTTTCTCTCAAAGCTATACCTGCACGCGAATTAGAATTTCAGACTTTGATTCCCAATCCTCAACTCACTTGCTTGAGTTTGAATGACCACTTTTTTTGGATTAAATCAGATGACTGACAGTATTTGAAATTTTTAGCACTGGATTTTTAAGGTTACTTTTCAAACCTGTGCAAAGCCAGAAATGATATTTTGTATTAACAATTATAACTAATTTTTAGGGCACTGGTACTTTCACTTTAGAAAAGTCAACTGTTCCAATGCATGGGTTTCACTTGAACAGTCAGGATCAATGTCCTAGTGAATCTTTCACTTAAGAATGTGAACTGTTTTTGTTTTGGGGTTTGTAGAAGGGTTGAAAGTAGACTTAGAATGCAAAAGGATTTGGTAGTTTTACAGAGCAACTCATGGTATAATCCTCTGAGGGAGGAGGAAGGAATGGTGTGTACAAATATAGGAAACTAGCAGTAAATGGTGGGGCAAGGGGAAAAGTACAAAATAAAAATTGGTTATTTACTTGAATGCACAGTGTTTGGAAGAAAACAAATTATGGGCTTTCAGTCATGCCATTAATTCAGTTACTTTGTAATCTCGCAAGTACAGCTTTACAAAATCAAAGCTGGGAACTGAAATATTTGGCGTATGTATTTTCCCCTTTTTTCGAAAGGCCAAGTGGGAGGGAAATGGTAGAGTAACTTCACTGAGATGGAATGATCAGGATGGCAAGAGGTGACCTTGGATTGGAAGGTAGGTGAAATCGGTGGAGGTAAGGAAGAAGGCACTTTTAGGTGGTTTAGAGGGTCTCTAACAGTAGCTATATGGTAGAATAAAGAATAAATCAGGAGGTAGATGGCATGTAAATGGCAGTATGCTTATCATGCATGATTTAACCTTTTTCAATGTAGATTGGCAAAAGTAGCCATGAGAGAACTTGTATTGCTCTCTGGAAAGCTTTTTTTTATGGATCCGAATGGGGCTATTTTGGATCAGGGATGTGCAATGAAGTAGGTTTAACTAAACAATTTTAAGGGGGGGGAAAATTCTGTCTAGGAAAGTGATTGTAAAAATTTGGGGAAATGAGTGAGAAACAACTCTGCTAAACTTAAAAGGTGAATAATGTAAATGATGGTGGAGTTACTTGGAGTGGATTAGAAAGCAGTTTAGTGGTAAAGACAATTTGAGGGGAAAAATAATGCAGCCTGCAGTGCCAATCTCCTCACCATGTGAAAGGAGGATTCTGGGAGTGGGATAAGCCAACCATGGTTAGCCAGGAAAAGGAAGGATATTATCAAAAGTACAAAAAGGTAAAGATTAATGGCAGCCCAGAGGATTGGGAGTTTTTTAAAAAAACCAACAAGAGGCCTGTGGTGTGGAGGAAGTGAGAAACTAAATTACTATCAAAGTTGATAGTAAGAGCTTCAAGTGTATATAAAAAGGAGACCAGTGTGAATGTTCTCATTAGAGAATGAGGCTGGGGAAATAATGGGGATCCAGGAAATACAGAAGCTGAATAAATTGCTTTCTTTGTGGTAGAAGACACTAATAACACTTCAAAAATACCAAATCAAGTTTGGTTTTTATTTTTGGGTGGTGTGGGGAGAAGGCAGAAGAAATAAATATAATAGCTATCACTGGACCAAAAAGTACTAGGAATCCAATGGAACTCGAGGCTTCTTGGGCTTGATGGGGTGCATCTAAGGATATTAAAAGTAACTACAAAGATACTGGATATATAATAATTTTCCAAGAATCCTTAATTCTGGAGAAGTACCTGAGGATTGGAAAATTGCCCATATTGTACCTTCCTTAAAAGGAAGGAGGCAAAAAACACCAGCAAGCTTAACATCTGTTATTCGGTAAATGTAAGTCTATTATAAAAGGAAATAATAGCAAAGCACTGAGTCTGTTTTACTTTGTGTGGCTTTCTGAAGGGAAAATTGTGCCTGTCTAACACCACTTTTTTGAGGTAATAAGTTGCATAGATAAATAAGAAGCACTGTTTTAATATTTGGATTTCCAGAAGGCCTTTGATAAGGTGCTGTTATTACTGGTGGGGGATGCTAGCATATTAGTATTGATGGATGATTGGCTAACTAATAGGGTCAGGATAAAGGGCATTCTTGGGATAGTGACCTGTAAGTAGTGGTGTGCCCCAGGGATTGGTGCTGGGGCCACAACTGAGAAATTTGCATGAGGAGGGTGAATATGCTACAGCTAAGCTTATGGCTCACTAGAATAGGTGAGAAGGCAAGTGAAGGTGAGTCTGCAGTGGGATTATAGACAAGTTCAGCAAGTGAGCAAAACCTTAGAAGGTGCAACATTATCTGGGAAAAATCTGAGATAATGCACTCTGGTACAAAATATCACTTAAATGCAGATAACTACAATGCAAAACAATTTGGGAGTCCTTGTGCATAAATCATGTGAAAAGCTAGTATTTGGGTTTGGTTGATAGGCAAGGCAAACAGAATGTTGGCCACTTCATTCAAGGAAATGTAGTATTTAAACTGAAAGCTCTGCTAAAACTGTACAAGGCACCAGTCAGACCACAGATGGAATATTGTGAACAGTTTTGATCCCCTTGTCTAGGGAGGCAAAAGTACTCTCTCTGGAGGGAGTCCAAATAAGGGTTCACTAGTTGATCCTGGGTATTGGAGTTTAGGAAAATGAGGTAATCTTTACTGATTTAAGAGAATGGAGACAGGCTGCTGTCTTTCCCTTGTGATAGTCTAGCACAGGAGGGCATAACCCTGAGTGAGGGGTCCCACATCTAAGTTACAGATGAGGCATTTCTTGAGGGTAATCAATGGAATTCTTTAACAGTGAGGCTGGATCATATGTCAGCAAAACCTGAGAATAAAGGAATTAAGGGTTATAGTAAAAGGGTAGGAATGTGGTGTTATAGATTCTGATTAGCCATGATCACATTGAATGGCAGAGCAGACTTGCTGGGCTGAATGGCCTACCTCCACAAGCCATGGTTTTATACTGAATTTTACACTTATATTTCAAGATTTAATGGTTTCCTTGCTAGGGTAAGTGTTCATTTGGAGATTGTTTATTTGTTTGTTTTGTCTTTTTGCAATCGCCAAATCACATTAAATGCATTGAGTTCCCATTGCTGATCCAGAAATGAACAAATGCATGCTGTTATGTTTAGCAGCCTGTTCTGAATGTCCCATTCAGCCAACAAATATTGATCCAACCATTCAAATGCTTTGGGTTTTTTGGGTTTGGCTTTTGAATAATTTTGATAGTGTCAGGGTGCAGAACAGACCCTTCAGAATCTAGTATTACATGGGGGTGTGTTGGATTAAAATGCAGCAACTTAGCCCCAAGCTAAGTTTCTATTGTAGCTGCATATTGTTTCTGGAAAACCACTTGTGTTTAAGTTAAACTGGCTGTATTTTGAGAATTGCATTTGACAGTGACAGTTTTAAAGGTGATAACTTCACAAATTTAAAAACAGAAATAGCCCAGTGTTTCTGTTTCAGCCTTTGAACCTTTTTCTACTGTTCTGTTAATTCATGGCTGTTCCCTTCTGCAACTTTCATTTTACTTGGAATTCGGTCCAAACTCCTCTACCTACGTCTAATAAATCTATTGAGCTCAGCCTGAAACTTCAACTGACCCAGCATCCTTTTTTCAAAAGGAGATTGTTGCAAATTTTCAATATGGCTTCATGGGGGTGCCAAGGAAAGTGATTTGACTCTAAATAATTTAGCACCAATAGTAATATAGCCAAATGGGGCGATTGGAAGAAAATGCTTTAGTCTAATAACAGTAACAAGTGATTTTTGGGGTTGAGACTTTGGGTTGCCAATGTCAGGTTTTCTGTAACCTGCTTGCTAGTCTTCTTGCCTTCAGGCTGTGTTGAGATTTAACCTTTCTCCACTTAAACAGTTATAAAAGCAGCATAATTTCACAGCCCCTGCTGTTCACTTTTTTTCCTTTTTGAAGAGTTAATTAACCACTTGCCACAAGCTTTCTTTTGTGCCTCTGCACTTTCATGTGTCTATACCTAGTCCATTCTTTGCATTTTCAGCACTTTCTGCTTTTAAAATTTTCCAAAAAAGGTAAAATGCTGGAAAGACTCAGTAAGTCTGGTAGCATTTGTGGAGGAAGAGAGAGATAGTGTGGACCTGGATGAACACAGCAGGCCAAGCAGCATCTTAGCACAAAAGCTGATGTTTTGGGCCTAGGCCTTTCAGAACAGTTTATATTTTAGTATGTTTCAGTTGATATTTATCACAGTGCAGCTTTTTCACTGACTGCCAAGCAGTCCTGACTTGTTTCCTGCCTTATTTCAACCTTGTCCTCAGACTTGTTTCTCATTCTGTAAAAATTTTGCCAGTTCATTACTTGCAACTTATTGAAATGGCTTTTTGGTGAATCAGCTGAAAATTAAGGCTACAAACATTTTTCCTGTACCTATACTTGCTTTACTATTCAATTGGGAAGTATTATAAGTTATTTGTTATTCTCCTCTTAAACTGCAAAATCCAGACTAAATGCAATCATCTTTGGGGGCTGATACAAACTTTCTTGTATTCGCTATTCAATTCCGAAGCCAACACCTGAAATTATGCTGGCCTATAAAAATTCCCTACAGATGAAATTATTTTGTGGGGAAAATGAATGTTTTAAATTGGCTGTGCTTCTTTCAAAAATCCCTGTAAAGGGAATTGTAACATTTGTATAATTTTTGAGGATGACCTTGAAGGAAATTTATGGAAAATATTGCAGCCTTAGGTGCTTTGTCCATAATAGATTTGGCTGCAAGCATGACTATTAAATATAATTTAGCTTTAATGCTACTACCAAAAATTATCTAAATTGGATGCTGGTCTTTGGGGTTACTGCTTTTTTCTTATCCTAAAGCTTGGTGGCTTTTTTAAACCATGATCTGACTCCCTCAATGTGGGGAAGCCAACACTTTCATCATACCATGGCCCTGTATTTTGTGCTGTGCATGCATATGGTGTAAATATGTAATGTATTGGTGTGTTTGTGTACAGAGATGCTGTAAATATTAAATCACTTGTATTTCTAGACTTCAGAAATGGCCAATAGAGGACCAAGCTATGGCCTGAGCAGAGAAGTTGAGCAAAAGATTGAACAAAAATATGATTCTGAATTAGAAGAACGATTAGTAGCTTGGATCATTGCACAATGTGGTGGGAATGTAAATCGTCCAGATCCTGGAAAAGTACACTTTCAAAAGTGGCTGATGAATGGTGTTGTAAGTAATTTAACTCATCATTCTCAATGAACTATATTTTGTAAATGCTGTCAAGCACAATGCAAAGACAAGATGTAGTTTAGTTCAAATGAATAACTCCATTGTTACTATCACTTAATTGATATCGGGGCTTAAGTGTTTGCCACTTTGACTTAAGTAACAGTCTCTCCACATGGAGTGATCTTTGTAAAAACATCTCTGTAGATGAGAGGTTGGCAGATGCTGATGTGCTTTAACTGTTGTGGAATAAGCCTAGAGAGCTTATACAAACCTTTCTAATTACTTGGTTCGTGTAAGTAAATTGTGGAAGTTTTAAAGACATAAGTAAAACCTAATTGTAACTGATACAGGATTGCAGAGGCCACAAATCAATGATTTGTCTGACATTTGGCTTGTATTGGAAATGACAAATTCTGTAGTACCCATTGGAAGAAGCTTTTTGGGAGGTTGTCCAGGTAAGTACACCTAAAGGAAATGCTGGGGGGGAAAAAATGACTTCAAATAAAAGCATCTTTGTGGTAAGATTTCAGTTGTAACACTGACTTCTGAGTAGCTGGTCAAAGTCTAGACTGGCATTTCAAGTTTGGTGTTTTAAATTTGTAGGACTTGAACAAGTCCAGTTTATTCAGTGATAACACTTCATAAGTTAACTCCCTGACCTCATGATACACTAAACAGCATGCTTGACTTGAAACTTATGTAGATGCAAACTTAAGAACAGAAATGACCAATTCTAACCTGTACAAGAAATACAGAAGTAAATGCATTTTGTCCTCACTTACCTGGGTTAGGTAAGAGGAAAAACAATGTCTCCCTAGTCTGGATTGCTGATGCTGGAGAATCTGAAGTGTGAAGCTAGATGAACACAGCAGGACATCTTGACATTGCTCAACGTGAAACATCAAGCTTTCCTGCTCCTCTGCTTTCCCTGGGTCTGGATGCTAGTTGAGGAGTGAATTGGGCTTGGAGGTGATGCTGTTGTAACCCTTAGACTTATCAAGATACAAATGATTAGTCAAAATATTGCTATTCCCTATTTGTGCAATTTAGCTTGGACAAAAGTACTAAACGCTTCTGGGGTCAAACAGCACCTATAGAATAGTTTTAGATCCCTCTCTCTACTAGAGTAGGAAGGAATGCTACATCAAGATGGAGTTACTTCAAATTTCCTGACTAAAACAATACACTCTTTTGGGTGTGCAAATTGGTTGCAATGGCAAGGAGAATTTGTCCCTTTTTTAAGACACTTTAAAACAGTTTGAATTATATGAGTTGTCCTCAGATATTTGGCTCATCAGGTTGATGTGTAAAGAAAAGTATCTAATTATTGGTGTGAGTGAATGTTTAGGAGTAAAACATGCATTTTCGGGCTACCTCTTTCAGCATTGCTTCTGATGGCAGTAAAACACTGAGGCAATGTTATCTAGTCACTGGTGGGAGACTTCATATGCATACAACAAAACTGCAAAAATAGCACTAGGATGATCAAATTGATCTGAGGGATAAATATTGGTAGTGCAACAAACAAAACTTGTTCTGATCAGCCATGAGATGCCAGGGTTCAGTTTGAGGTTCCTGAGATCAGATGAGGACTCATGCTTAAGTTTCATCAGAACTTTGGCAAATCCAGCAGTGTGATCCACTCCCAATACAAACGCATTGGAGTTTTCTTATTCTTTCTTTCAACTGAGCATTGCTGATTAGGTCAGCATTTGTTGCCATCCCTAATTTCCCTTGGGCAGGTGGTGATAGTGGTGAGCTGCCTTCTTAAACCATCCATGCGTTTGCTGTATTTCTACCAACAAATCTGTTAGGGAGGGAATTCCTAGTACAGTGAAGCAATGATTATAGTTCCAAGTCAAGATGATGGCTAGCTTGGAGAATTTGGAGTTAATATTCCCATGTATTCATTGTCCGTTGCTTTTTAGTTTAGATGGCTAGGTTTCTACTGTGAATAAAGCCTACTACACTTAAAGCAGTATTAATTGACCAAAGGGGCAACATCACAGTAGTGCTTGTATGGAATGAGTTATCAGAGGAGGTGGTGGAGGCATCTGGATGGGTACAAATAAAGGTTTAGCAGGATATGGAACTAGATTAGCTCATCATATCTATCTAGTTAGCATGGACAAGCTGGACCAAAGGGTCTGTTTTTTGTTGTACAAATATGGCTGTAATATGCTCTTCATGGGAAATGTTTGTGGCCATGGATAGTGGAGTGAGGCAGTAAAAGAACAGGTGATGTATCTATTCTGCATGAAATAGTCAGATGGTGCTCAATTGAATAACAGTGGGATGAGGTGTTGCAGAGGGAATAGTCTCTGAATTGTGGGGGAGGGAGATGCTTGGCAAAAAATTGTGGTAATCTGCTAAACTGGTTGGAGAGTAGCTAGAAGTGGGGAAATCCTCTTGTTCTGAGATTAAGGTGTACATATAAGTGTAAGAACTAGAATGCCTGTCTGTTTTTAAAGGGTCATCAGCCACAGTGAAAGATCAGGATGTGATCTTCATTGTGGGAGAGAAACAAATCATCTTAAGACTAAGCATGAGTGCATGCAACAGAAACTGGCTTGAGATAAAAATCCACTCAACATGGTGTGAGGAATGGTAGCTGTAGAAAGCAGTAACCTTTGCAGTGAATATTTGTTAACAACATCTGCAGAAACAGAGCCTACAAAAAGAGTTGAGTGGAACATGTAAAGATGAGAGAAGGTTGACAATTGGAGGCAAAGTAAATGTGGATAAGTGCAGCAAATGGAAAATATTGCCACTTAATCTATTGAAAAAATGGAGTGGAGGACCTGAAAAGAACTGGAACAATCTGCTGGAGAAGGTGAGCAGAAAGGATCCATGTGGGCACCCATAACTTTTTTTTTAAAAAAGTTATTTGAAAGATGCAATTGTCACCAAATGTACTGCTCCTAACACCTTCCTTCTCTTCGCTTGCCCCCCCCCCCCCCCGCCATCCAAGGCCCCAAGAAGACCACCCTAGATCAGATGTCCACCTGCACACTGCTATTGTGGTATACTGTATCCACGTCCCAAAGTGGCCTCCTCTACATCAGGGAAACCAAGCGGAGGCTTGGAGACTGCTTTTGTGGAACACCTACATCCAGTTCTTGACCAACAAACACACCTCCAGTCTCAAACCACTTCAACTCCCCCTCCCACTCCTTGGACAACATGTCCATCCTGGGCTGCCTCCAATGCTGCAACAATGTCACCTGAAGGTTACAGGAGCAGCACCTCATGTTTAGCTTGGGAACCCTGCAGCCCCCTAGTCTCAACATGGATTTCACAAGCATCAAAATCTCCCTTTTTCCCCCTACTGCATCCCAAAACCAGCCCAGCTCATTCCTGCCTCCCTACCCTATCTGTCCTTCCTCTCTCTTCAACCCCCACTCCATCTCCTACCTATCAGCCTCCTTGATGTGTGTGTGTCCCCTCCACCTATCTGCTCCTTTTTTAATCCATCTTCCGTCTGCCTCCACACCCTTCACCCTCCCCCATCTCTGAAGAAGGGTCTAGGTCCGAAACAACATCAGCCTTCCTGCTGCTTGGCCTGCTGTGTTCATCCAGCTCTACACCTCGTTATCTCAGATTCTGCAGCATTGGCAATTCCTACTATCTCTATACCAAATGTACTTTGCCTGACTTTAAAATGAGCTTTCTAGCTGTAAGGAGATACTTCATTTGCCTTGTGAATTTGAAGAAAAGCATCAATTTTACATGTAGTTCACTGATATCTAATCTCCCTTTTGGGCAAGCTCATGTTGTAGATATGCATAAGTGACAAATGCTATTTTCCCTACCTTAAATTTCTATTTTATTCAGTTTGGGAGCAAAGCTTAGCTCCTCTTCGAGGCCTGTTTCCATCAATAACACTCAATTGCTGTTTTAATAACCAAATGAAAAGTTTAATATTCTTCTGAATTCAGATCATGTTTGATATGTTACTAATGTTTTCTCTCTTAGTTATTATGTAAAGTTATAAACAGCCTTTATCCAAAAGATGAAGAGCCAATTAAAAAAATCCAGGAATCTGAAATGGCGTTTAAACAGATGGAACAGATTTCTCAATTTCTGAAGGCTGCTGAAGTTTATGGTGTTGCAACAATGGATATCTTCCAGACTGTGGACTTGTGGGAAGGTAGTCAGTACAAATAATTCACTGACTTTTTAAAATTTGATTATAAAATGACTATGGACTTAGTGTCTTCTGGGGAGGAAACCAGAAATGACTTGGGTAGGTTCACTTGAATGTTCCTAGGGAAAGCCTAATTCAATGGGATGATTAGCTGTGTCTTTAATGGGTTTTAATAACTTGATCAAAATGGTCACTTTTTTAAACTAAATAACCAATGGATGATTGTCAAACTTAAATGCAAGTTCTTTGAATCAAACCAATGCTGCACAATCTGCCATTTTGTACAATGTGTATTGTGGCTTTCTTTTTGTTATCACATGGGGGGGAAACCCATCATGACAATTGACTTTTTGTATCTTAATTCCTAATGGTATTTGCTCTTAGCTGATTTGGTTGTGGTGGGGGAAGGGGAATTCAATTATTACTATTAATTGGGTCTAAATTATTTTACTCAATGACATGCAAACAACTATTTAACACTCCTCCACCCCCCCATTAGTGAATGCCTGAAGTTGCATGCTACAATGGCATCAGCAAGTTGCTGATACCAAGTTTTTCCAATGTTCCTAGTAATGTGATTGTGCATCCTAAAGAGGGGAACTTTGAGGAATAAGGTGACAATTGGAATGCTAAAGATCTTGATTGTTCCAGTCTCTCTGTGCAGCACTTTATAAATCGTAGTCTCACGTGTGCTGCATGATTCTTTCTTTTTTTGGCTCATCAAGTCTGTGCTGTCAAAATATATACAACAGTTCATAATAGTTCTGTAGTCATAAATGTTATGACACTTCAAATGCTTGCCCAAGTGCATTTGTGTGGCTTCTTGCCTCAAAATACTATTCCTTACTCCCACCATTCTCTGGGTGGAAAAGGGTTTTCCCTCTAATCCCTCCTAAACCTCTCATTCACCTTTTTTTAAAATTTGCTTCTCTGTTACATTCCCTTCACCTAATGTGGAAACACTGCTTTCTACTGCCCTAGAAGGTTTTTGCCAACCCCCTGACTATTTGGTCCAAACATTTGTGCCATATTTGTAAGCCTGTAAGTAATTGTAACTTGATTTCATCTATCACTTTTTTCAATCTAAACTGATAACCCACCATGGTTAATTATTTTCTTTGGGTAGACTGAACATAATGAACAAACTGCTTGCTTGAAAACATTTTGGAAGTGATTTTTAAACTTGAAATGGAAAGAATGCTTAGTGTAGCTTAAAAGAAATAATTTTTAAATTGGGCTTGTTAATTGCCTTTTCATTTTTAAATGCATTCTGACTTAACACTAACATTTTCCTCAAATACATACCCTAATGCCCTGGCATTTGTCTGGAATTTCAGTTCTTCAGTTAAGCTCATACCTTTTTAAAAAAAAATGACCTTCTTTCTTTCTTTAGGAAAAGATTTGGCTGCAGTTCAAAGAACTCTAATGGCTTTGGGTAGTGTAGCAGTTACTAAAGATGATGGGTATTATTGTGGTGATCCCAACTGGTTCCATAGGTAAGTGTTCTAAATTGGTTCAAATCCAAACCATTCTATTGACTCTAATGTAACGGACCCTGTGTAATGAGACAGGAATATTAATGATCTTGTGGTTAGGGGTCCTGCCAGAAAGGGCGATCAGTGTGATTGAATTTAAAATACAGATGATGCATGAAGGTTAAATCCAGTACCTGTCCTGTGCTTAAAGTAGACTATGAGGGAGTTAGCTAAAGTAGAATGGGGGCAAAAACTATGGTGGGTCAATTGAGGAACAGTGGGTTACTTTCAAAACTATTTTTCAGTGCTCAGAAGTATATTCGTGATAAGGAAGAACTGTAGGAAACAAACCAGCCATTGCCTACAGAAATAAAGGAAAGTATCAGATGGCCGGGTGGGGGGTGTGGTGATAAAGTAGTGGGGAAACTAGTAGACTGGGAAATCTTAAGGCCAACAGCCACAAAGTTACACAATCTTTTCTTTACAAAACAGCTCAGAATACACACACAACAAAAGTTTCTATAAATATGTAAATCATGAGTGGCAAAAGTAAACATTGGTCCTTTAGAGGATGAGAAGGCCAAGTTAACAACTGGGAATGAGGAAATAGCTGAGACATTAAACAGTTATTTTGTGTCTGTCTTCGCAGTGGAAGACACAAATAACATGCTGAAAACTAATGGCCAAGAGGCTTATAGCAGGTGAGGACCTAGAAACTATTATCACTAAGGAAGCAGTGCTGGGCAAGCTAATGGGGCTAAAGGCAGACAAGTCTCCCATCCCTAATGAAATGCATCCCAGGGCACCAAGTTTGGTTTTTGGTGAGGAGAATGGCAAATGCACTGGGAATTAGTTACCAAAATTCACTGGTTCCTGCTGATTAGAAAGTGGCCAATGTGATGCCACTCCTTTTTAAAAAAGGAAGCAAACAAAAAGCAGCTAACTTTTTTAGGCCAGTTAGCTTGGCTTTGGTAGTGGGGAAAATGCTTGAATCACTAAGGAAGCCACAGCAAGACATCAGGATATAAATTGTCCCATTGGGAATACCCAGCATGGGTTCATGAAGGGTAGATCATGTTTAACTAATTTTGAATTCTTTGTCCATCATGTAAGTAATGTCCTCAGTGGGGAGCCTGTGGATGTGGTGTATCTGGATTTCCAGAAGGCATTTTCCAAGGTGCCACACCAAAGGCTGCTACATAAGATAAAGTTGCATGGTATTACAGGTAATGTATTGGCGTTGACTAGTGGTAAATGGGTGTTTTTTCTAGTTGGCAGTCAGTGTGCCTCAGGGATCAGTGTTAGGACTTCAATTGTTTGCAATTTACATAGATGATTTGGAATTGGGGACTGTGTGGTGTGTCAAAATTTGCAGATGACACGAAGATGAGTGGAAGAGCAAAATGTGCAGAAGACAGTCTGCAAGGGATATATGTAGTGAGTGGGCAAAGGTCTGGCAGATGAGTACAATGTTAAGTGTGAGGTCATCCATTTTGGTAGAATAACAGCAAAATGGACTGTTTTAAATGGCTAAAAATTGCAGCATGCCGCTGTGTGTGGGGACGTGGGTGTCCTTGTGCATGAAATCACTAAAAGTAGGATTGCAGGTGCAGCAGGTAATTAAAAGGACAAATAGAACTTTGTCTGCCATTGCTCAAGGGATGGAGTTTTTAAAACTGGGACACTAAGCTGCAGCTGTATAGGGTCCTAGTGAGGCCACACCTTAGTACTAGGCAGTTTTGGTCTCCTTAACTGAGAAGTAATATACTGGCACTAGAGGTGATTCAGAGTTGAGGGTTGGATTGAGGAGACTGAGTAGGCTGGGATTATAGCCATTGGAATTTGGAAGAATGAAGGGAGATCTTACCTATTCCCTTCATAGTCTTATGTTTCTATAAAGTGGAGGCAGGAGATTGTTTCCACTAGCAGGTGAAACAAGGACCAGAGAAGCAGATGTAGGACTGAGGTCAGGAGGAACTTCTTCACACAAAGGGTTGTGAATCTGTGGAATTCCCTGCTCGGAAGCAGTTGAAGCTGCCTTGCCTTAAAAAATTCAGCAAGGTTAGATAAATTTTTGAACAGTGAAGGAATTAAGGGTTATGGTGAGTGGGTAGGTAAGTGGAGCGGAGTCTCAAAGATCAGCCATGACCTTATTAAATAGTAGGGCAGGCTCAAGGGGCCAGATGGCCTAATTCTAGTTCTTGTTAACTTGCTAACACGTTTTTTCTCCTTGCAATAAGAGGATCTTTCACACTGGCCTCTGTTTTAATAATTGATCTAGTGTTACCTTTGTTATGTCCTCCCTCACGATAGAATTCTGTTTCTAATCTGACACTAACCTATGCCCCCCTCAACTGCTTTTCTGTATCCCTCCTGGCTACTATATCATACTGCTGCTAATTTAGCTTGTTCCTTGAACTCTTTGTATAAAGAACTCTAACTTTTGCTGTATGCTCTATCTCGTTATTATTTCTCCTTGTCTTTTTAAGGTCTCATCTTGTTCATTCATTCAGCTAGCCCTGCTTGCTCAACCTATCAACCTCTACCTTCTGCTCAGGTTCCCACCCTTGCCATGCAAGAGTTTAAACATGCCTGAGTGGCAGAAACAAAAGCGCTCAGGTCATTTCCTTGCTCAGCAGTTTAGGTACAACCTTCCTTCTTTCACTCTCCTGATCCAGATATTTGAATCCCTCTTCTACACCAGCTCCTTTAGCCATGTATCCAGTTGTTCTGTCTTCATCTGGTCTCACTAGCATGTGGCAAGGGGAGTAATCCTGAGATTACAATCCTAGGGATCCTGCTTTCCAATTTTCAGCCTAACTGTTGGAATTTCATGTCAAGTCAACTGGTTAGAGCTTCAAGAGGGAACCGGGCAATGATTTTATATTTAGACTGTCAAAGCATTTGACAAAGTTCTGCATAAGAGGAGGTTGAAGTGCATAGGATTGGTTGGGGTGGGGAGAAGTGTGCTGAGATGGATGGCAAACTGACAGGAATCAGTAGGAATTAATTGGTCCTCTTCAAATTAGCAGGGATGTGTTGTTACCTAGAATCTTGCTGAACACTTGGTGTGACCACATTCCTGAACACCCATCCAAAAACACCTGTATGTTGCTGTATTCCAAGAGCAGCAACTAGAAGTGTCACCTGTAAATGTAGTTGTTGGGGAGGTTCAAACTTCCCTGATCTCCCACTTTCTTTTGGGAGAAACATGTCACCTGGCACTAAAGCCCCCTAGTGATTTAATGGATTTGAAGGAAAAACAAATGCTTGAACAGATCTTACCTCTAACTTAAAGAAAATAGTTATTACTGGCCCACAGAGGTTTCCTAATTACTGTTCTCCAGACCAAGTAATATTGTTGCACCACAATCAAATTCCCTCTATGCTTAAAAAAAATAAGGCTATGAAAGGATTGTTGTTAAAAAATCGAACAATGGTGGGAGAAGTCCCGTGAGCCCTCCTGTGAAGCACATCACTTTTGAATTCATGATGTCAATAGCACTCCTCCAAAGATACTTGCATGGTCTTCAGTCATACTTGTTGGTGCTGCCCCCCTCTGAATGCTTTTGGTTATATTCAAGATACATGTCAATTTCATTTAAATATGAAACAATGCCTTTTTTAACATTTTCTGTTACCTGGTATGTAGTAATTACTACTTGTTTCTAACAGGAAAGCTCAGGGTAACAAGCGAGCATTTTCAGATGAGCAGCTACGAAAGGGACAAAGTGTTATAGGTTTGCAGATGGGCAGTAACAAAGGAGCCTCCCAGTCTGGTATGACTGGTTATGGTATGCCTCGTCAGATCATGTGAAATACCATCCTGTGGTGGGAAGCATCAAAGCAAATGGACTGATACTTAAAGGAACTTTTTTAGCAGAACTTAACTACTGCCTTCTGAAGCATCACCAAGCAAGATGCTTGCTTCCGCCTCAATTTTTGTGGGCTTTTCTTTTTAAATGATTCTGGCTGTGTAAAAATCGTAATGATTGAAATTTGCAGTATTAATCAAGTTGTTTCCACCAGTCTAAGCTGACCATGACCTGTTCTACAATTTTACCTGTTGACTGACAACGGATGGTGGGGGAAATTTTTTTGGTGAAGACCAAAATTGAACTTAAACATCACTTGATCCACAATTGGTAGCTTAGAGGAGTTTATGATGCTACAATTTGATCAAGTGATATGCTACTTAATACCTAGTAAACTACCAAACTGGATATCCTATCACTCCGAGGACCTCATGTACCTGAATAAATGAGGACCAGTTATTGACTGACCTTGAGGATTCAGATCACAAGGAAACTGACTAGCCAGTCTCTAATGGTTGAGCAGTTAAATGCAAGAATAGTATTTTCTGGAGTAGTTCTGCTTTTGGGTTCATGAGGAAAATGGGAATAGGCACATTTTTTTGAAAAGTGATATCTGAAATGTAACTGAGTCACTATTTTGTCAGTGTAGGCTATGTAAAAGATCATCAAACATAATTTAGCCATTCTAATTATATAAATATTCCTCTGGCATTAACTCAGCTTTATCTCTTGTACACAAGGGTGCTAATGAATTGCTTCAGTTCATTTCTACACTTAACTGTGCACTAACCTGTAGGGTTACATTTTGTCTTTAGTTTGCATTTGTATACTTTATCATGTTAGATTTTCCCAAAAGTTGGAATCTGCTTTTTTAACATTTAGATAAGCATTGACTCAAGTTAAACAGCTGGTTTTAATGTCCCAATTCCAAGGTCTTATGGAAATCAAAGTTACAAACATTTATTCTCTTCAGAGCTAATTCACAACTTGTTCTAAACTTTTTTGCTTTGAAATTTACAAGTTAGCACCTTGATTGTATGTGACCAGTTAACCAACTGTTGAAAATTAATTGTTTGAACTTTCCAATGGAATACAGAGCATTTTTTGTATTAGTTCAAAAACTAATAAATTTGATGTCCAGTACACTTTGTTGCTTCAGTTAAGTCCAATGCTGGCCAACAAGATAGAACGTAATAAGCCAGCATTGTTGTCTATTAAACAGTGTTTCAACAACTTAAGATTCTAGTCTTCCTTGACCGCCAGCAGAATTGCCAATATCATTACTGTCTAATTAGAAAAATATCAACCTGTCTGCCTCCTTTGAATTTTCCCTAAGGTTAGATTTTTCCAAGAAGGGTTTTAAACATGTCAGTGTGACAAATTGTACATGTGACATGATATGCCTGGGGACTTTTTCCAAGTTTACTGTCACAACCAAAGTTGCTGTTGTCTTGTATTTCTTGCCAAGCACTCAACACTGCGCCTGCTTTATAAGTGAAATCTGTGTCTGTAGTTCTGTAAACTAGTGAATGTTCAACTTCTAATTTCCACAAATTAAGCCTTCCATGTCTAGAAAAAAATTATGGTAGTCAGCAAATGTGACACTAAGAATGCTAATGAAATAAAACCATTTTTATGTTACGTCTGTGGTGTTTGAACTTTGAAGGTGGGTTAGAATGATGTAACAGCAAGGATTAAGTGCCTTGATTTAATGAAGTAAAATTTCTGCATTGCTGACTGATTCTAACAGGCACAAATGTTTCTCCACAACTGGATATGTGATCGCACTGAAGATGACCAAAGGTGAAACCCCATCAAGCAGATAATTCTATTACTTGACTAATTTGCAGTCTATCTTTCTACCAGCCTAGAAAGCACTTAGCAGCCCACTTTAAGACCATTTTAAATGGGGTTAACTGGATTGAATGCACACCAGCTCTCTCTAGCACAATGAGCTTTCAGTCCATCCCTTTGCTGTGATGATTCTTTGATTCCATCTTTGTTTCCAAGCTTTGCTCAGTTTGAAGTGAAAACCAGGTCAAAATGGCCACATTAGCTTTTTTTTTTGGGGGGGGGGGAGAGGGGGTGGTGGTGGAGGAGAGATTGAGATGTGCCACCAATCTCTTTAGAATAAATGTAGAACAATATTGTATCTGGCTAACATCTATGTATTATCACAAACTTTTTTCTTCTGTCTGCTGAAAGCACCCAAGCCCTTTGCTTATAAGTGATTTTATAGATATTTCCTGTACAAATGTCTTTGTACAGTGGGTCCTAGAACCAATTGCATTACCCTCAAACTTTAAAACGTACCCAAGTTTGAAGATCCTGATCATTTAACATAAATTCAGGGAAAGGGTTGCAGTGCCAACTGTAGGGGACTCTAATTTGAACTTTCCTCCACCCTGGGGAAAATAAACTCTTCATAACCATTTACTGACTTTTTTGTTTTTTTAAATCTGATGCTGTTCCATTTATTCCACAGCCTGAACTTTATTCTAGTCTGTATTATTGCATTGTTTGCTCTTCAGAAGTGCATGTGCACAACAGCATTAACCCTTTTGTAACCAACTTGGAAGTCAAAGTGTTAAACATGAATTTTTCATGGGACCTGTGTTGGTTCTCCCTAGCTCCTAATTGTCCATGTGGTTGTTCATTCTATCCTAATTGGTTCCCCAATTAAGCTAAACTGTGGCCAAAAACCACTGGGCTTCTCCTTGCAACCTTTTTCTAAAGGGACAAACCCCAGTCCAATGGTATTGTCCTGATTGGTCATAATCTTGTCTTCCCAGCAATGTATCTGTGATTATCCATTCCCAGATCCTTTCTTTTTGGGATGTATTCTTTTTGTTTGGGTGCCCTTTCAACTGAAAATAGCAACATCTTATCTGATGCTTTGAATCTGGAACCCTTCTAGTGCCAGTTTCCTCCACTTGCCATGTCAAAAGTAACTTTTCCTCTTAGTAAGACTAGAGTAATTTTAATGCCTCCAGCCAAGTCCAGTACTTCCATCTGTATACTTGATTTTGGTTCCTTTTTTATTGCTTTGCTCTGACCTTTTTTAACCACTGTTTTTACTATTAATTTGCCATTAGACTTCAGCATTTACTTTTCTGGGGTCTCTTAAAACTGGGATACAAAGGAATTTCTCCTAAAAGGGTAGTAAATGGTTTTGAATTCTCTGCTAAATTTTATCTTGTCCTAAATCCAGGGAGCTCTAAGTTTGTTTGCCTTATCTTTGCTTTTGTGGTAATATTCATTCAAATCCTCTTGTGTAGCCTAAATGTTGAGCTTTGTATTGGTGCTATACAAAGCTGGAGGTGCTAAACCTCGTGCTGGGTTTGAGGCCTGATGTTTTGACCATGATTCCAACATGAAATATTGTTCAACTCCATTTCAGTTGATAGCCAAGCTTGTTGCAACCAAATCTGGAGTGACCAGTCAGAAGTTTGACTTTTCACAGGCATCCTTCTGTGTGTGGTTTTTTTGGTCTGCCACTGGGAATGGCTGACAACTTCACTCCTAGGGTTCTGGGTAATCCAATTTTGGCCTATTGCAGTTCTCCTGTACACTTTTATCCTTTGCTGTAACACCAGAAAAATTGGTTCTCTTGGATAATTTCCTCACCCTGTGAGAGGCTGAGAAAGTTGGGACTAAAATCTTCAGATTCAGAAGAATGAAAAGTAATCCAACAGAAACTTTCCAGATTCTTAAAGAGCTTGACCATGTTGGTACTTGATTTGAGGTTGTTCATACTGGCAACAGTGCAGAAGCTTCTGCACCCAGAATTATGAATCTCTGACACAAACAAAATTGCTGGAGAAACTCCAGTTGGGCAGCAGCTGAAGGAGAACTGTTAATGTTTCAGGTCTGGTGACCAGACGCCCAAATGCTAACTGTTTTCTCCTTCACAGCTGCTGCCAGACCTCCTGAGCTCTTCCAGCAATTTTGTTTTTGTTCCTGATATTTTTTTTTTAGCATCTGCAGTTCTTTTTGGTTTTTATCATGAATCTCTGAAATCCTTTTATCTGTGTTCTGCATGCTTCATTGGGTTTATCCAGGGCTGGAGGTTTGGATATTTTAATTGCAGCAATTGAGCAATTATACAGAGGTAGATGGTGGCAGTGGATTGAAACAATAAGTTATGAACCTACTCCACCATCCGAATAAGATTATGTTGAATGCTGTAATTTTAAAATATATTTTCTGCAGATTACACCCAGGTTGGAATAGTCTTGGAAAGAAGTTGTCTTTTGTTCTTTCCCAAAAGTTGCATTAAGGTCTCGCTGCTACTTGTACAAAATCAATTCCGGTTGTATAGCCGAAAGTCAGCTTGCTTGTACCTAGTGCTGCTTTCTGAAGTCCAGCAGCTCAATCTTTTGTCCAAATAAGTTAATTAAATATCAGTCAACAGAAAACAAAATTAAGTGCAATGACTGTTATCAGATGTTCTCACTATTCTGTCTAACTTCCAATAAGTGGCAACCTCTCTTTGTTCCTCTTTAGCATCTGCTAATCTGCCCTCCTTGCCACCATCCTCCATACTGTTACCCCTCACTTTCAAATTTGCATCAGGGCACCAAGCTAGGCTACCACCGCTGTCACGTCCACCTGAATCCCCAGGCATTGTCTGTCTGTCCTGTCCCTCAAGACTCTTGTGCCAAATGTGACATCAATGGATGTCTCAAAGTTAAACCACTGATACTTCTCAGCTGCTTGGTATAAGACCCAATGTAATGGGGCTATGGTTTGGGATGTTACAGCTCATTCTCTCACTTCCAGAACATCTGTGTAAGAATTCCTCAGCATCGTAACATAGATCTGAATATCATCGGTTTAAAAAAAACCAAAAGAACTGCAGATGCTGTAAATCGGGAACAAAAAAGCAAAACTGTATGGAAAAGCTCAGCAAGTCCAGCAGCACCTGTGAAGGAAAAAGCAGAGTCAATGTTTTTGGATCTGCTAACTCTTCCTCAGAGCTCCTGAGGAAGGGTTAACAGATCCAAAATGTTGACTGTGGTTTTCCTTTGCAGGTGCTGCTGGACTTTTCCATACAACTTTAAGCACAAAAACAAATATCATGGGCTGTTTCAATGACCTTCTAATATCATAAGCTCCATTCTCAGGATATTCACTGATGGTGGCACAATATTTTGCACCATTTATGTCTCCGTAGGTGTCTGCATTTACACTGCTGAGTGGCTACTAGCAGTTGTTAGACAGGTGCCACCTGACTCTTCATTAAGCAATAGTTAAACCACACACTGAATTCCCCTATACCAACGTCATTGGTGTTACTTTTGACCAGAAACTGAATTGAGCTAGCCATATAAACACTTAGCTTCTGACCTGCTCTTGTAGCTAGGAGTACTGCAATAAGTAACTCACTTTTTGACTACACAAAACCTGTCCATCATTAACAAGGCACATGTCAGCAGTGTGATGGAATACTCTCCTTTGCTTGGATGCATACAGCTCCACAACACTCAAGAAGCGTGATATAGTTCAGGACAAAGCAGCCTACCTGATTGGCCACATCTACAAATATTCATTACCTCCACCACTTCATCAAGGCAGCAGTCTGTGTCATAAACAAGATGCACTACAGAAATTCACCAGGGCTCTTTAAGTGGCACCTCCCAAGCTCATGGCCTTTCTAAAAGGCCAAGGTAACAGATGCATGAGAACACTATCACTTAAGTTCTCCATCAAGCCACTCACACTCTTAACTTAAGGATATATCACTGTTCCTTCAGTGTTTACTTAACAGCATTGTGGGTGGACCTACACCAAAAGGCTGCATTAATTGAAAAAGGCAGGTAACTTTTTTTAAAGGAACTATGGATAGACAATAAATGATGGCTCATTTAGTGATGTGAGCATGTGATTTACAAATAAACACTCAAACTCAAAGCTTGATTTTCTGCTGCACGTGAATGTCTGTTTTTAGTATCCTCAGGGTCCTTGATGTTCTTGATGTGCTGAAGAATTGCAGAATTTCCAGTATATTTGATTGTAAAGTTTAAGAAACATTTTGGACGATTTAGTAAATACTTTCCTTTCCATAAACACTATCTTGGAGATTCTACAGTTAAAAAAGGTTTGCCATCAATATGTTAAATATGGTGCAAGCAGTTATCTTTAGTACAGCATTATTGATTACTACTTTTTCCGCCGCTCCATTTCCCACACATGACTGAACTTAAATGTATGAGCATTGGTTTATACTAATTGTTCTTACTAAAACTATAATCAGAAGAGGTTGGTCATTGCTCTAGGGACCACATCTGTTCCTGGGAGAGAATCATTATGCTCTCAGCAAATATGTACTCCATTTCCAGTGTGTCAGATGGCCTTTTAATCTGTAAAAGGACTGATTTTTAAAAGGATCCAAACTGCAGGAAGAAATTTAATGGAATTAAATTTAAAACTGTTGGTTTGACAGCATATTTGAAAAGGAATTTATGTTTCTTCTGATTCCGTAAGGTTTTAGAAGGACTTTCAGTGTGCAAATCAATCTGTTCAATAGCTCTAATTAACTGATTTTTAACCCAGTCATTTGCTGTCTTGTACATTTCCCCTTAATCCCAAATATACATTGCTTGTTACTAGCATTCCACACAGCAAGCTTTCAGTTTTTTGAAAACTGTTGACTGAATTTTTAAAACAAAACTCGTTCTTTATGCTGCAAATGCATGAAACTGACTTTACATTTTAAGCTATTGAATTTGGAAAATTGTCAAAACGTATGCATTAATATACTTACTAACACATTTTATGGCTTTGCAATTCTCTTCTACAATGTGACTTTTCTATTGTTTCTGTTGTCCCTAATATACCATCATGAAAAATAACTTGAAAATGCTAAATAAGTTGTATTTGCTCTGACTCTTTCATAATGTGTTTACAATGCAGTATTTTTGCAGAATGCATGATTGGAAAATCTAGTGAATTCAAACAAAATCTTTAAAATACGCACCTCACTTTATTTACCCAGCATGCATTTTTATAGAACAGTGAAATCTGTTGTAAAATACACTATGCTGTGCAATCAATGTTTGCATGTGTTTGTACTTAGCCAAACCAGGCAACATGGAAGTGCCTTAATTTTAAATTGTAAATTGGGACATTTGCTGGGGAAAATGTACTTTATACCATCTCCATGTATTTTATCTTTGACTATGGACGGTTGAAATGGAAATTAAATGTCCGAAAGGAAGTAGTCTAATTGAGGTCTTGCTCTGAGCCGACTGCATAAAGCTGACTTTTAATTGAAGGCCAGATGCCAGTTAACCGAAACCCTATTCTGATGATTCATTAGCTTCCCTCGATCACCAACAGATGTGTTCCTACCCTTTTACCAGTCCACTAGAGACCAGCTTCATGGAACTTGATCCTCAAGCAGCAGCACACAAGTGTATTGCTGCAGTTGCATCATTCATCACTGAATAATGGATTTCACGCCCCAAAGCTACCCCTTCAAAAGGAAAATCTGTTGTCAGTTGAAGGTCCATTGACTAGGAATGATTGTCTCACCAAGGCCTCGTTTTGCAATCTCATCTGCAATTTGATTAAGGTACTGCGTAAATCATCGTGATTACAATCTTGGAACAATTTGGGTGCCTGTTCTTTGTGGATTTTATGCCACGATGGATGTTGGCATAATGCTCATTTGAAGATGTATTTAATACGTCAATGATGCTAACTATATCAATTTTATGATTCTCAGAAGGAGATCATTCAATCTATTTTGTCCGTGCCATGTTTCTACAAGAAAAATATCAATAATGCAAAATCCCACCATGCTGACTTTTCCTCAAACCTCTGCTCTCAGTCTTGAGAGTCAAATAAATAAAATCGATCTCAGATTTCCATATTTTAACCAGATCAATTTTGAATCCGATTTTTTTTCAGCTCACTTTCATTTCTAAAATAACTTTACTAGCTAATGCATAAGATGTCAGTCAATAATCAGTCATATTCCAGTAGGCTGCTGTGGGACTCTAGAATAGTCAAGTACTTCACAAAACACTCTACTTGAGTATAACTTGTTAGCATAATCAAGTGGATTCTTCTAGCTTGGTAGGTTTGGATGTTAGCGATAAATTAACTTTGATTTATTCAATACAAAAAATAAGAGCAGATGCCGAGTCTATGATCCCTTGAGTTTAGCGTAATGATGCTGTTTCTCAGCCTCACTCCACTTATGCATCTGCTCCCCATATCACTTGATTCATTGAGCGATCAAGCAAGTCTCTATTAGTGCTGTCATGAAAGTGGGTACTTCAGCACTGAACATCGAGTAACCACATAAACTAGTCCACAATGATATATGTATAGATGGGAAATGCCAGATGACTTACTCTGACTTTATCAATTCTGCTATTACCGTGCATCGTGTACGATATGCTACTCCACCAGTCGGTGGCAGTGTTTCACCACAACATCCTCATCTGTGGAAGATCGATACATTTGCACTATTATGAAATATTCACTTTTTCCAGGATTTTGGCAACTGGAACTTATTCACTGACTGAGTTTGCAGTGCTACCTATTGCAGATAGTTTTAAAGATTCACCTTCATCCGAATGAAGAAATTCCTCATTCCGAATTGGTTTGCCCCGCCCCCTCATTGTTTGCTGAGCTGCTAAAAATCCTTCCAGTCTAACCTAAATAATGTGAATCACATGAAATAAATTCATAAGTATTAACTTCAGTATTGAGCTGTTTCTCCTAATTTCTCACCCTTTGTCTAATCAGGCCCAAAATATATATGTGGTTTCTCTTGTTTAATGTAACGCTGTGTTAGCTGTCTCATTGTTCACCTAACAGTAATCCGAGTTTATGTAACCCTGGCACTATCCACACAGCAATCGTAGTCTACAACTGATTTTTCAGATGAGAGAGAATTGCACAGCTAACTACTAACAGTCGACTTTCAAGTTAATTTTATTATTTTTAATGGAGGAATATTTATAGCTATTTGTGTATTTTAAATGTCCTTACAGTAACTTCTGTACAGAGATAATGGGAACTGCAGATGCTGGAGAATTCCAAGATAATAAAATGTGAGGCTGGATGAACACAGCAGGCCAAGCAGCATCTCAGGAGCACAAAAGCTGACGTTTCGGGCCTAGACCCTTCATCAGAGAGCTGATGAAGGGTCTAGGCCCGAAACGTCAGCTTTTGTGCTCCTGAGATGCTGCTTGGCCTGCTGTGTTCATCGAGCCTCACATTTTAGTAACTTCTGTACAGACTGTTTTACATAATCCTAGCATGCTGTACTCTGGACATCCGGAAATAGGCAAAGAGGGAATGTAACGGACACAGAAAAGCTGGGAGAACAACAGCAGTCTACCAAATAGGGAGGGAGGGGGGACCATGAACCGGAAGAACATCACTTTGAGCGTGATAGAGTGCAGCAGTATTAAGTAAGACAAGTCAGACTAGACTGACTGACAACCAGTTCCACTAAATATGGGCTGGGTGCAGGGATCGTTAATTATAAATTTACTGGTGCTTGAAAGGCAAGCAGTCTGCTTCTATTCCAAGAGGCAAATGCAGCCTGTGTTTGTTTATTTGCTTCTGCTTTTGCTGAATAAAAGGGGACAGTTTGAAGCAACTGAAGGTTTTCTGGTGTGTGACGATTCTACATTGAACAATAATAAGATGCTAGGCTACACTAGGCATTGGCGAAAGAATGGCACTAACTTAAACAAGGTTGTGAGATGGGATGGAGCTAAAATAGGTAACTGTATGTTTTGGATTGTCAACAATGATAGCTATATGCAGTGATGTACCAACTGTGCCACTTTATCACCCCCGAGAAACACTGAATATCATAGTGTGGAAGCAGGCCATTTAGCCTACTGAGACCCAAACAATCCCCTAGAAAGCATTGCACCCAGAAACGCATCATCCCACTAACCCTGTATTTCCCATGGCCAATCCATCTAACTTACACGCCTTTGGACTGTGGGAGGATTCCCATGCAGACACTAGGAGAATGTCTGCGTGGTGTTTGCACAATCACCCAAGGACAGAATCAAAACCAGTTCCTTGGTGCTGTGAGGCAGCACTGCTAACCACTGTGCCACCCTTTGATATGGTTTTTTACTCTTCCATTACACACAGGATGAAGGGAGTGTCTGGACTGACAGTGTTTAACCAGGCGCATGGCTGGGCGTTAGATGCGGGGTTTGCATTAGCACCAGGAATCATGTGATACCCTGGCAATAGCAAGTACTTCTGCCTATGGAGAAAGTGACAATGCAGTGTGAGGAACAATAAGAGCATAATGCATGAAGGCAGTTTGGGAAGTTAACGTGAAAAACTCACTAAGCCTCATGGAGAGAAACCCTTTGTGAAATTCACTAAGAATGACACTTAGCCAATTTCTGGTAAGAATCAGCCCAAAGCCTAGATGCAGTTTTCTAATAGAACAGAAATGTCATTGATGCTTCCAGTACTAAGTACGTAAACTATTCCACAAAATATTTCAGTGATATGATAAATGCTTTCAAATGAATTAGTTGAGGTCCAGTTTAATAGATTGATCTGCCTTCACTAAGGGCCAGATTTAAGCCATTGTCAATCATTTAGGGAGAAAATTGCTTTAAGTTTGAGTGGTGTTTTTATCAGTTATGACCAACATCTCCTTCAAATTCAAACAGTAAAGTGAGATAGAATCGTTAAATGTAGCATACTTATGAGTTACTAGAAAACTTGAAAAAGATCTGTGTAGAACAAAGAAAACCTGCCCAATTGTAACTTGCAACATTGATATGTTCTTATTACTCTTTGCATCCAAGCTACAAGCAAAATCAGGAAATGCATCTTATTTCAGCCGTCAATGACAGTTATATTAGTTTGCACATTACCTGGGAGCTTGTCTTCTACACTCAAGTTAGCTCGTAAACTAGTCTGTGGTTTCTCAGACTGCTGCCTACAATGCAGCCAAATGCAACAGCTCAAAGACATGTGTACAGTCTGGTGACCACGTGACCACACGCCCACACTTGGAGAGAGGAATCCAGTAAAGTGTGCTTTTCTCAATTTCTCAATGATTCTTGTGAGCTTGTATTCCTAACTTCGACAGTGTGTGATAGTTGTGTGCACGTGGTTTAATACCTCACTCCATTGATTCCTTCCTTGTTATCTGATGCCTTACTAAGCCATTCGGATGGACCCAATCATTATGTCAAACTTTACAAGATATATGCTGCTGAAACCTGACCCTTCTCAGAATTGCTGCCATGATATATTTTGGACTGTGCTAAGTGAACTGCTTCCTTGGGCTAAGGGAATCAATCCCTAACCCAAGACATTGGAATGGTGGAAGGCGGCAAAGTCAGTAATAGAAATACAATGTGCTGCTGATGACAGGATCCTGCCAAAGTAGCTTTCAGGAAATGACTGATTTCTGTTTATGACATTTCCAGAAGTGGAATCAATAATAAAACATCTATTGAATTTGCAGTTGAAATAATTACTTCTGTCATTGCTCTAAAGAATCAGGAAAGAATATTACGCCTTTGACGGGCATGAGTGCAGAGGTATCTGACTGTGAAACTTTTATGCTGCCATCTGGTTTGCTGCTCCATTCTGCCCTGTGCCATTTTCCTTGCGATGGGATGACAGGTAGCAAAACTAAGTGACATGAAGCGAATTAACAGCCGCTGCCCAGTACCCCAACTCCAAAGGTACAGACTAGTCAGGATGCCTAGAAAGTTACAATGCAGTGTGAGAACGCTTCAAGAGCATAATGCATGAAGTGAGTTTGGGAAGTTAGCACGAAAAACTCACTAAGCCTCATGGAGAGAAACCCTTTGTGAAATTCACTAAGAATGACACTTAGCCAATTTCTGGTAAGAGTCAGCCCAAAGCCTAGAAACAGTTTTCTAATAAAACAGAAATGTCATTGATACTTCCAGTACTAACCTGGAGTTAGCCTCCTGGCAGGAGGGGGCAGTAGTGGGCTATGCTTTAGACAGGCTTCATGGTCCTCCTCACTTACCTGTGGCCTTGGTAATCCTGTGAAGATGCTCAGCCTCCATTGTGGTGACCCAGCTGCTGAAGATATTTTTAAATTTGAAAACTTAAGACTTGTAGACAGCTTCAAAGTACAGGTGTGCCCTCTCTCTTATGTGAGCTAGAAAGTGCTGCTCCTCGATTGCTTGGGAGGGAGGCAACGACAGATGGTTAGAGGACCATCCTATTGGATTGAGGCCAGGCCTATTGCTGCTTACCGTTTGGCCATTAATTGGCCAATTCAGGGAAAATCATAGCCGTGCGCTTGTTTGCAACATGCTACTGTATTGTGATCCATGTTTGATGATGAGCCAAGGGTAATATTATGGCAGCTTGATCCATTATTGTCCAATCACTCATATAAGTTGTACATATTGTGTTGGAAGTTGCACTCTTCAAGACATTCTCCTGTTGTTCTACAGTCCTGAACAACATGGAAATTTGCTACGTGGCACTTTATTAGAATCTTAAAAGCAACAGCGGTCATTTTCAGTTGCAAACCTACTCATTTTGCATACTGTTCTCAAGTGTCTGGAATGGGATTCACCAAAATAAGAATGAACCATGAACGACAGCTAACACCTACACTGCCACCTGGTGGATCCATGCACATGCTGAGACAGGCAGTTGTGCAGTGATTCATCTGGTGAGGAGCTGTGATTGTTCCATGGAATTTTCGACGTTGAGATCTGAAGCTCAGTACTTGCTGGGGCAAGAGGGTGTTCAGAGGCAATTGAAAGAATGCTGTGCTTAAGATTCAGGTTATTCAGAGACTCGCCCGAGTTTGTTGTAGAGAATGAAATGAAAACAGAAATTGCTGGCAAAACTCAACTGGTCTGGCAGCATTTGTGGGCTGAAAGCAGAGTTAATGTCTGAATCTGGTGACTCTTTGAATTTCTGTTTCGGTTTTAGATCTCCAGCATCCACGGTGCTTTACTTTATTATATTATTGTAGAAAATTGCTGGAGCCAATTTTACAAGTTTCTGATCTTTACTTATATGCTTATTGTCTACTGCTGTAATTTATTACGGGGTTTGTGGTAAGGTAGAACCAAGAACAATAACAACAGTTGTGTCATAGAATTTTATTTGCTGACTGAGGAGAAATTGAATTTGAATATTTTTAGGTGTTAAAAAATGGGAAATAGCCAATTCAGAACATTCAAGGCTTTTAGTAATAATTCTTAACTTTATTGTTACTTTACAGTCATGATGTAGGTAATGGCCATGGGAGAAGTGGATTTTGAAGTTGAACTTTTATTGTAAAACTGTTTAAAATGTTGCCAGCTTCCTAACAGGAAGCCCCTCCTTGGTAAGTAAAGTGATCTCTTTAATCTAGTCATTATAACAGAAGAAGCATGAGTAACAAAACATTGACTCTGAAAATGTTCCTTTGAAATTAATACCTGTATTACAAGTGTTGTTTATGCTTGATCTGTTGGTTTCAGAGTAAGATGGCCTGGATGCCTGAAGATATCATCTTCTTTTTAAATGTGAAACTCTTTGCTAGGTCACTTTATGTAGGCCATAAGGATCTAAGTGCATGTTAAATGTTAGCAATTGATACCATGATTTGGTAATATATCAAAGAGGTCATTAAAATGCCAGTTTCTGAATGATAATAAATCCTTGCAATGACAAGCAATTTGCTCTGAATTAGTCACTTAGTGAAAAAAACACCTGAGAAATTTGCTTTGCATACCCTGCAATATGAATTTAATTTCTCCATTAGCTCATAGCCCAGTCTGTGTCTAATCAAACCTTTGACCTTTAGTTTTTTTTATTATTAGACTGCTATTAAGAATGTCCCCTGTCCCATTTACTTGATGATTTCACTGTTGTACCAAATTCCAATTTGGTTAAGAACAATTTCATGTGATCCGCAGTCATGCATGCATGAGATTTCATATTAAGTGAACCTTGAAATTAGTCTCTTATTGGATAAAGGTGTCTCCATACATCAGGAATATAACATTCATGTCCTTGACAACAATGCAAGCTGAAGTTTTGTTGTTCATTTTAAGCCATAGAATATGTGATAATTCACAAATAAAAAGCCACAATTATTGAAGATGAGACACTTAGACTGACATTGTTTTTCTTTGTACATCTGTTCTCCTCCCACAGCTGCTGTCACATTATCAGATTCTCCACAATTCCTTCAGTTTCCATTATCATCCATGGCCGGGTGTCCTTTTCACTGATAAGTGGCTTAGAGCCTATTACTCTATCATTATCATGCAAGCACCAACTACTCTCCTGTCATTAATCATTAAAAGCACAACTGAAAGAACTTTAACCATTTTCTGCACATTCCACTGTTCGTGAAAAATGTAATCAATATAGTTCCATTCTTCTGCAATTTTATTTCAGTAAATTACTTTGTTAACTACCTTTTGCTGTTTTAGTTTTGCAAGAAAATATTCATGAGTTAAGGGAAAATTTTTTTGTATCAGCCCATTTCTTTACCTCCGGCTGTCTTATCATGTTCCCCTCTGCCAGCTCCTTTTACGATTTCAGATCGAACATCTGCCATTGCCTTAGTTTTTTTTGTCTCTAATGCCTTTAAATCTTCCAATGCATCTTCCAAAGACATTATGTCAATATTATTTTAGACATTTAGTCATTTTGAATTTCCTTTTAAACACTTTATAGACCATCTTTCATGTTTCTTTTAATATCAATCATTCCTTCTTTCTCTTTCTAAAATTTTAATCCTTGCCAATTTTGATGACTTAACCATGGTGGAAAGTTGATTTACATGGTATGTTTCATCTGAGTGTTTCCAGATTTTTTTGTTTTTATTTCAGATTTCCTACATTTGTGGGTTAATGGTTTTTTGTCTATTTTTGAAAGAAATGGAATGGTGATAGAAAACAGAAGCCCATGATCATCTGCCCGAGTTTATTGTTCAACTTGGTTAATCTTGAAAAAAGTGAAGGGAAAAGTATTTGTGTCGATTCAGGCTCTTTTTGGGTTTCTAATGAAGAGCTCAAATCATGTGGAATTCAATCAATTTGTAAAGTGAATATCATCCTTTTAAGCCACGTCCACTATTGGTGGACTAAACAAATACAAAATACAATTCTTCAGCCATAATCTCCCTGCAACGTAATTCCTGCACTTCCAAAGGGATAACAGCCCCACTCCCATTGTGATGCTCTGGGTGAGAGGTAGCTTCAGTTTGCAGGAATATGACATCACCCTTCAGCCAGCTTTATATTCAGGTCACAATGTCAAGGCATTCATCCATTTTAAAAATTAATTAATAGAATGTGAGCTGGGCAAGCATTTATTGCCCGTCCTAGATGCCCTCGAGGAGGTGATGGGAGCTGTTTTCTTGAACCACTGCAGTCCATTTAGTTTAGGTTTCAAGTTTGTGAGCTAGTGACACCGAAGGGATGGTGAATATACTTCCATGTCAGGATAATAGGTGACTTCAAGAATAGCCTGAAGCTGGTGGTGTTCCCAAGTGTCTGTTGAACTAGGATTCTATTCTGAGGAACTCTTGCAGAATTTTCCTGGAGCTGAAATGTCTGATGTCAACAACCAGAACCATCTTCCTTTGTGCCAGGTATGACTCTAGCCAATAGAGCGTTTTCCCACTGATTGCCCTTGCTTGCCTGTAGTTTTGCTAGGACTCCTTGATTCCACATTGCATGAAAGATGGGCTTGAATTCAAGGGCAGTTGGTCTTGCCTTCCCTCTGGAGTTGCCCTCTTTTATCTATGTTTGAACCAAAGCTGTAATGAGGTCAGGAACTGAGTCGCCCTGGCGGAACCCAAACTGGGTGTCACTGAGCAGGTTGTTTCTGAGCAGTTGCCGCTCAATAGCGCTGTTAATGACACCTTCCATCACTTTACTGATGATTGAGAGGAAACAGATGGGCTTATTTTCCTGCCTTCTGTGCACCACCATCTCCTTTAATCCAACTCTTTGCCCATACTTTTTGTCATCCTTCTCATTATCCCCTTATGCATTCTTGATGCCCAAATAAATTTCTCTTCTATAGAGTTTTGGGACAAGTTCCTAGATTAAAGACAATATACAAATGCATGTCCAAGTTTACTTAGGTAGTATTGTATTTTGTTATTCTAATTATGGTGGAATCTGTCCCAACATACAGTATAAATATTTGCAGAATGGATCCTAAGTACAATTATAAAAATACATAGTGAAGCAAATTCTAAATGTAAAAGCATCATCCATTATATCTGGGATAATTACAAATCAGCCTACCTCTTTCTGCAACTCTCACTTATACCCCCGACCTGCACATAGTTTCATAAATGCTTAATTTAGCAATTTTACTTTTGTGGTGATGAATGAATGCAGTATATTAAAAAGTATTAGCATACAGTTATACAAAAGTAGAAGAAAGGAAAATGTGCAAAAGAAATAAATTAAAGCTTGAGCACAGGCTATTTAAACATTATTCATTTGTAAAATAGGAATCATTGGACTTAAATTTATATGTAAATGAAATTCAAATGGGACACAAATTTGTGTTATTATATTTATCTTCTATTTAATTACTAGTGCACCCAGACTCTGGACAAGCCTCCAAAATGTTTTGTAGTTTTGGATGATATATCCTTGACTGTTAAGCTCCCAGGTGAGTAGCAATGAACCGGCTTCCCTTCTTAATTACTCACCTCCTCAGTTGGTTGCAACAAGGTTAATTTAGAAATGAATTTCTTCACTGTGGATGCCTTTCTCCCAGACATTATGAGGTAATGTTTTAAAAGGAGCCAATTTATCCGGGTTTCTGAATTAGTAAAAAGAGTCAGTTTATTTATTCCTACCCGAGAGATTAAATATAAATGCAACACACATGCATGCAGATTAAAAATAAAAGATGAGCTCTAAAGATAAAAGCTAAAAAACAACTATATGGATCAGTCTCTGAATTGTTCATGAAGAGTAGATAGCTTAATGTTTTAGCTGTTGCAGTGGACATTCCTGGTGACATTGGCATTGCCAGCTGAATAACTTTAGTTTTGCAAATGGCTTGAGGTTCTGTTGAAGAATGGTAGTTGGGTACAAAGTTGGAGTAATATAGCATGTAGAATGTTTTGGGGCATGGTGGACAGGAGACAGCAAGCAGTTTGCTGTTAACAGTTAGCTGAGATGTATCCATGTAAGGAATTAGTTAGTGTAGATCCAGCGGTTTAACTGCATCTATGAGGAAATAGTCAACAGTTGCATAAGTTTCAGAGGCCATAGGAATCAATCGGGATAGTCACACAAGAATTGGTAATAAGGAAAGGCTTGGGTGCTAGGAGCAGATGGTAGGAACAGATAAGCCCTGAAGATAACACAGAAGTGGAAGTCCTGTTGAAATTAGAGGACACAGCACCTTACAAGAAAATGAACTGCATTCTGTTTTCACAGAAATTGTTTTCACAGAATAGAATATTTTGTACTAATGTAACTACTGTGACACAAACATATATAAATATGTTGTTTTGAGCTGTAAATGGCATACTCTGTGGTCCCTCCCACACTGCATTGGTATAATCTTGAATAAAGACCATTTTGTTGTGACCCATTCAACTGAAGATTAATTCTCTCCAACATTTCAACCAGTTTTGAATTCCAACATTCAAGATGAGAGAAGATCATTTTGTTTTCTGTTCCTCTTTTGCCTGACTGCTAGCTACCTGACTTCTAGCACTCAGAGTGAGAGAATCTTTACCTGCAACTAAAGAGTGACTAGGGAATAATTCTTCAGTTGTGATCATCATGCCATGCTAATGCTTGAATGCAGGATGATGCACACAGAGTGTTCAGTCCCACTAACACATGCCAGCAGAATTGAAGAGATAGCAAGAAATGCAGACGCTGGAGTCAGAGACAACATTGACTAAGGGGGTGGCCATGGACACCCATATGGGTCCAAGCTATGCCTGCCTCTTCGTAGGATACGTGGAAAAGTACCTCTTCTGCTGTTACACTGGCACTATCCCTTTACTAACACTTTTCACCCCAAACTCAAGTTCACCTGGACCATCTCCAATACCTCTCTCTCCTTCCTGGACCTCTCCATCTCCATCTCTGGTGACCACATTGAAACTGACATCTATTTCAAGCCCACTGACTCTCACAGCTACCTAGACTATACCTCCTCTCACCCACCTTCCTGCAAGAATGCAATCCCATATTCCCAATTCCTCAGCTTCTGCTCCCAAGATGGGGTGTTTCACTGTGGCACATCCCAGATGCCCTTCTATTTCAAGGACCATAACATTCCCACTCTGGTAATTGAAAATGCCCTCAACTGCACCTCTTGCATTTCCGGCACTTCTGCCCTCACACCCTTTCCCCCAACAAAACCAAAGACAGAATCTCCCTTGTAGTCACCTATCACCCCACCAACCTCCATATCAAACGTATCATTCTCCACCACTTCCACCACCTACAATCTGACCTCACGGCCAAAGAGATATTTCCCTCCTCACACCCATCTGCCTTTCATAGAAACTGCACTCTCCGTGACTCTCTCATCTGCTTCACACTTCCCAGTAGCCCCACCGTACCAGCACCTTTCCCTGCAACCACAGGAAGTGCTCCACCTGCCCCTGCACCTCACCCCACACCTCCATTCAAGGCCTAAAACAAACCTCTCACCAGACAGGGGTTCACCTGTACATCCGTCAACTTGGTCTACTGTATCTGCTACTCCCGATGTGTCCTTCTCTATATCAGTGAGACCAAATTTGAACTTGGAGACCATTTTGTAGAGCTCCGTACACAACAAACAACAATATCTTCCGGTTGCAAGCCATTTAACCTCCTCCCACTCCCTGGGTGACATGTCCATCCTGGGCGTCCTCCAGTGTCACAATGACACTACTCACAAACTGGAGGAACAGCAACTCATATTCCACCTCAGGAGCCTATAGTTCAATGGCCTAAACATGGAATTCACCAGTTTTAAAATCTACCCAGTCCCAGACTCATCCCATATCCAACCCTCCCTCTCATCCCTGCCTCCTTGACTTGACACAACCTGTCCATCTTCTCTTCCACCTATCCACGCCTCCCACCTCACTGACTAATCCCTATCACTCTCTATCTGCACTCACTTATCACCTTCTCCAGCCCCACTCCTCCTCTCGCTATTTATTTCCCAGCTCCCTTCCCCGCCCCCCCCATTTCTGAAGAAAGGTCCCGACCTGAAACATCAACTTTCCTGCTCCTCTGATGCTGCCTGGCCTGCCGTGTTCCTCCAGCTCCAACCAGTGTTATACCAGTAGAATTAAAACTGGCTTTTAACTCCTATCCTTGTATATTCTTCAAAAGGGAAAATCCAAAATGTGCCCTCAGTTTGGGACATAACTGACAGGGGATTGCTTGATGTTGAGCAATAGGTTGTCGGCCCTTTTTTACCTTCTTAATCACCAGAGATAACAGTCCAGTCTATTTGAAATTTCTTTGCATATTCTATTCAGTTGGAATATTTGCCAGTTACTAATTTACATCTGCAGTTATCTTGTCTCTGTAGTAGCCCTCTTTTGAAAAAACACATTTTGGAATTAAGGGCTAAAAACAGCCATAGTATTTTAAGGCTCAACCCATTGTCGTAACATTATGAACAATTTCAGAACCTGCATTATTTTGAAAGGATAATTGTATGATTTTGGTAAAGTTAAAACTCAGACATTTTCAGAGTATGAACATTTCATAGCATTTTTTATATTACATTTGTAGCCATTTAGAAATAAACTTCCACACGTTTATTATACTGTGAGTCTCGTTACGATCACAATTTAATATAGATAAAGGGCCATTCAACCTTCTTCTTCCAACTACACTCTGTTAATGCAACATCCTATAAACAGTTTAAACTTTAGCTGCTAGTATTGTGTTTAGAATGGCATTTCAGATATTGATCTTTCTGACATCAGTCTTGAAGATTTAACACTTTGTACCCATCGCCTCCTTTACATAAGTGTGAAGTTTCCATTCTAGTTTGTAACTTGTGTACATATGTTTGCCTCTCATTTTTAACATTTTCTTATAATCTTGCAGCCTTCCTCTGCACTGTAGAGAATTAAATGCTGCTTTTGTGCTTCAGTGAGAAAACATTCGCAAAATGTGTAAGAATTACCATGACTGGAGCAGAATACAATTTTAGCTTGACTTTTACATGCCACTATTTGTTACAGAGTGCTGCTATTTTGTAGGCCCCTTTCCTGGCCTTCATGGCTTCCTGCTGGGAGCAAGGGATTGACGTATTTATTCCAGATCTCTTTCAACCCCATCTACTCCAAACTCATTTATTAAGTAAGTATGCCGGTATCTCATTTTTCTTTCACTGTATAATACCTTGCATTTACCTCTATTGGATGCCATCTGCCATAATTCTGTCCACTTGCAATTCCTAAATAGATCTTCCTTTGTTCCTTGGCTGTTCACAAAATTTATTTGGATTACATTCCTGGTATATTACAGTGTCTGTTGGCCATCAACCAACAGATACCACAGACTGCATCTACAGAGATGAAATACCGTCCATACAACAGATTCTGTCGACTAGAACAGCTAATAGCTGGATTAAAATCCAATAACTGGGTCATTGTGGTTGTTGTTAAACACCCTACACACCACAGTCTGGCTGCACTGTAAATTCTCTGACATATCACGTGGCCTATCTTATAAGTGCATTATAAATGGAAAAAAGGGAGTTAATTATGGAGAACAGGAAAATGATGGAAAAACTAAACAGTTGCTTTTTGTCTGTCTTCACAGAAAAAAGTCTCAGAAATACTAGACAATGAGGTAACTTGAGTAACTGAAGACCTAAATTATATTAGCGTGAGTAAAGAGGTGCAGCTTGAAAAATTAGCTGGATTGAGTGTTCATAGATCTCCTGAATGTGATGAGCTTCATCCCAGAGCATTGAAGTTGGTAGCAACAGAGATGGTAGATCCATTGGTGACTTTCATTGGTGACAGTTCTATAGATTCTGGACTCTTGCTGACTTGAAAGTGACAAATATAACTCCACTATTTAAGGAGGGATGAAGTGGGAGAATGGAGAGCTATAGACCTGTTAGTTTGATATCAGTAGGAGGGAAAATGTTAGCGTCTACTATAAAGGATATGGTAACTGAACATTTAGAAAAGAATGAAAGAAAATGGAGTGGGCAGAGTTGACGTGAATTTATGAAAATAAACTTATGTTTGGCAAACTTTTTTATATAGAATCCCCACAGTGTGCAAATAGGCCATTTGGTCCAACAAATCCACACCAACCCCCTGAAAAGCATCCCACCCAGACCAATTCCCCCTACCCTATCTCTGTAATCTCACATTTCCCATGCTTATCCAACTAGCTTGCACATCCCTGAATGCTGTGGGTGATTTAGTATGGACAATCCACCTAAGTTACACACCTTTGGACTGAGGGAGGAAATTGGAGCACCTGCCAGAAACCCATGCAGACACAGGGAGAATGAACAAACTCTACTCAGACAGTTGCCTGAGGCTACAATCGATCCTGGGTCCCTAGCGCTCGAAGGTAGCAGTGCTACCCACTGAGCCACTTTGCTGCTCCAAATTCTATATAAAAAAACTTGTTGACTATTTTTGAGTAGTTACTTTTAGCACAGGCATAAGACAATCAATGGATATGGTGTATTTTGATTTCCAGAAGGTATTCAATAAGGTCCCACACAAGAAGTTAGTCAATAAAATTAAAGTCTGTGTGAATGGGAGAATGCACTAATAAGGGTTGAATAGATAGGAAGCAGCAACTCAGAACAAATGGACAATTCTCCAGAAGGCAGATTGTTGTAATGGTTTACTGCAAGGGTCAGTGCAAGGTGCACAATTATTCATAATTCATGTAAATGATTTGTAAATGTTGGAAGCAATTTGAATACAGTAATTTTTTTTTATTAACTGGCACCTATGTGACCAGGAGTGTGCTGGTTGATCAAATGTGCCAGATAATCAAGAGGCATACATAACCGCGATCAACCCAGACATCAACATTCCTGAAAAAAATCCTAAAATCAATGTAAAAATACAGAGTAACTAATCAAAACAGAATGCAGGGGTCTACACATCATGTTAAACTTTATTTACAGCATAAATACCCAGATATTGCAGCATATCACAGTATTTGAGGTATACTATTTTTGCTGGTTTATCAAAAGTTGTTAAGATGCCAGTTAAAACAAAGTTTGCTGTATTTCCAAAACTGATGAAAGACCAAACTGGATGCAAACAAGAGTTCTGGGAGAATTTGGACAGGACAGCTGAGTGGGCTCGGACCTGATAGTGTTAATACAATGTCAATAAATGCAATGTTATTCACTTCAGTAGAAAAAAAAATGGAAAGGCAGAATATTTCTTAAATGATGAGACATAGGGATGTATTGGTGTCTAAAGAGAGTTGTGTGTTTTTGCCCATGCTTTGATTTGATTTATTATTATTGACTCACGTCCCAAGATACTGTGTAAAGTATTGTATTGTGTGCTATCCAGATGCCTCGTATGTTTCATAAGCACAGGGTAATAGACAAGAATGCAGAATATGCTGTTACAGCAACAGAGAAGCTGCAGAGAAATATCAACTCTAATAAAGAAGTCCATTCATATGTCTGATAACAACAGGGAAGAAACTGTTCTTAAATCTGTTGGTATGTGTTTTCAATCTTTTGTATCTTCTACCCAACACAAGAGAGTGGAAGAAAGTATTGCCAAGGTGACATGGGCCTTTGATTATGTTGGTTGCTTTCCTAAAACAGCATAAACAGAGTCAATGGAAGAAAGTCTGGTTTTCCTGATGGTCTGGGCTGCATTCACAACTGGATCAACTGGATTCACAACTATGATCTGGTTGAAGGGATTGGGGGCATTCTGGTGAAGTTCGCCGATGATACGAAGTTAGGTGGACAGGCAGGTAGTACTGAGGAGGTGGGGAGGCTGCAGAAAGATTTAGGCAGTTCAGGAGAGTGGTCCAGGAAATGGCTGATGAAATTCAACGTGAGCAAATTCGAGGTCTTGCACTTTGGAAAAAAGAATACAGGCATGGACTATTTTCTAAACGGTGAGAAAATTCATAAAGCAGAAGTACAAAGGGATCTGGGAGTACTAGTCCAGGATTCTGTAAAAGTTAACTTGCAGGTTGAGTCCGTGATTAAGAAAGCGAATGTAATGTTGTCATTTCTGTCAAGAGGGTTGGAGTATAAAAGCAGCGATGTGCTTCTGAGACTTTATAGAGCTCTAGTTAGGCCCCATTTAGAATACTGTGTCCAGTTTTGGGCCCTACACCTCAGGAAGGACATACTGGCGCTGGAGCGTGTTCAGCGGAAATTCACACGGATGATTCCTGGAATGGTAGGCCTAACATACGATGAATGGCTGAGGATCCTGGGATTGTATTCATTAGAGTTTAGAAGGTTGAGGGGAGATCTAATAGAAACTGACAAGATAATGCATGGCTTAGAAAGGGTGGATGCTGGGAAGTTGTTTCCGTTAGGCTGGCAGATTAGGACCTGTGGACACAGCTTTAGGATTAGAGGGGGTCAATTTAGAAAGGAAATGAGGAGACATTTCTTCAGTCAGAGAGTGGTGGCCCTGTGGAATTCATTGCCACGGAGCGCAGTGGAGGCTGGGACATTAAATGTCTTCAAGGCAGAGATTGATAAATTCTTGATCTCGCAAGGAATTATGGGCTACGGGGAGAGTGCGGGTAAGTGGAGTTTAAATGCTCATCGGCCATGATCAAATGGCGGAGTGGACTTGATGGGCTGAATGGCCTTACTTCCACTCCTATGTCTTATGGTCCTACTGTCTGTAATTTCTTGTGGTTTTGGACAGAGCAGTTGCAATACTAAGATATGAAGCATCCATTTGACATCTTTCATCAATTTTGAATTTAAGCAAACTGTTTTTTTAACCAGCACCTTATCACCAGCACGCTTGATAAACTGTAAAAACTTATATACTGCAAATATCATGATCCACCACGATGTTTGAGTATTTATGGTGTAAATAAAACATAACAGAGATGAATCACTAAATTTATAGATGCAGCTCGCAGTTAGGAAGGAAAGCATTGTGTTGACATTTATTCTAAGGTGATTTGATTATAGAAGTAAAGATGTCTTGCTCCAGTTGGATAGAGCTTTGTGAGGCCTCACCTAGAATTTGTGTATGATTTTGGTCTCTTTATCTAAGGAAATCCAGACTTGCCATAGTGGGTGTTCAATTGAGGTTCACCACATCGACATCTGGGATGGTGGGATTGTTTTATCAGGAGAGCTTGAGGAAACTGGCTGATAGCGCTTAAAGTTTTAAAAGATGAGGGATGATCTAATTGAATCCTATAACATTCTAACAGGATATGACACTTGGAAATAGGTAGGATGTCATCTCTTGGCTGATGGTTCTAGAACTAGGGGTCCATAATCACAGGATAAGTGACAGGCTGTTTAAGACTGAGGTGAAGAGGAACTTCTTCATTCTGAGAGCATTAATCTTTAGGATCCTCTATCCCAGAAGGCTGTGGAAGCTCAATCATTGAGTAGGTTCAATACATAAATCAGTTAAGTGTCTGCAAATAAAGACATTAAAAAGTATGGTGATAATGCGGGAATGTGGCACTGAGGAGATGATTTGCTATCATGTTGAATGGCAGGGCAGGCTCAGTGGGCTAAACGGCCTGTTCCTGTTTTTAAAAGAGACCACTATATGGTGATGTCAACAGTTTCACTAAGGCATTCAACCATGTGAGCAGATGTGGTCTATTTACACAGCTGGAAAAGATTGGCTGCCTGCCAAAGCTGTCCAATGTGATCTACTCTTTCCATGACAATGTGATCGGTAAAGTCAGATATAACAGTATAACCTCAAATGTTTTTGTGATCCGCAGTGGGGTCAGACATGGACGTGTTCTGGCACTGACACTCTTTGGCATGTACTTCTCTATGCTGCTGACATATGCCTTCACATCTTCGACAAACGCTGTTGACTTACTTTCTAGAACTGATAGAAGACAAGGTTTTGCTAAATCCCCATCAGAGAGTAACTGTACAACAATGGTGCTGCATTAGCATGTCATCCCGGGGAATACCTTCAGTGGCAAATGGACAGACTGTTTCACGGCTGCATAGAGTTTGGTTTGATCAACATCAGGAAGATGCAATGTCACCGTCTGCCTGTTTGACAATTTGATGTTGGAGGTTGTTGATAGCTTAACATTTCCAAGCTATGCAAGCAGCAGCAATTCGTTGCTTGAAGTTGAAATCAGCACATGCATCACAAATCCTGTAGCTGAGCACTTTTCTCCCCGGACTAGAGGAGGTTAATGAGTGTCCTTATAGAGGTTTATTAAATCATGAGGAGCATGATAAGGTAGATAGCAAAGATCTTTTCCTTCAGTAGGAGAGTTCAAAACTAGAGAGCATAGATGAGAGAGGAAAGGTTAACAGTGACCTGATGGGCAGATTTTTCACACGGAGGATGGTACGTATGTGGAATTAACTGCCAGAGGAAGCGGTAGATGCAGATACAGTTACAACATTCAAAAGACATTTGGATAAGTACATGAATAGGAAAGGTTTAGAGGAACATTGGCCAAATGCAGGCAAATGGGACTAGTTTAATTTGGGAGATCTGGTTGGTATTGAAGAATTGGACCGAAGGGTCTGTTTCCATGCAATGTGACAATATCAGCTGAGGAAAAGCATATTAAACAACTTGACTGAGAACACCAGTAGGTGGGGATAAGTAGGTTTGCAGGTGACAGAAAGATTGGCCGTGTGGTTGACAATGAGAAAGACGATCTTAGGTACAAGAAGAGGTAGAAGTTTTGGTTAAACGGGCACATCGGTTGCAGATGGAATTTAACCCTGAAAAGAGTAAGATGATGCGCTTTGGAAGAAGTAACAAGACAAGGGAGTACTCAATAACAGGGAAAACACTAGGAAGTTCAGAGGAACTGAGGGATCTTTGGCTGCTTGTCTACTCATCCTGGAAAGCAGGAGGATAGCTTAATAGAGTAGTTAAGAAGGTTTATAGGACACTTAGCTTTATCATTTGTGGCATAAATTGGTTGAGCAGGATGCTATTTTGGAGCTGTAAAAATTTTGGTTAGGCCACAGCTTGCAGTACTGTGTGCAGTTCTGGTCACATATTGTAAGAAGGATGTGATTGCACTGGAGTGGGTGCAGAGGACGTTCACCAAGATGTTGCCTGGGTTGGAGCATTTTAGCTATGAAGAGAGACTGTTAGGTTCAGATTATTATCTTTAGAGCAGAGAAGACTGAGGGGATAACTGACTGATGTATATCAGATTATGAGAGACATGGAAGGATTGATAGGCACCAGCTGTTCCCCTTAGTTAAAGGGTCAACACAAGGAACCATAATTTTAAAGTGAAGGATAGGAGGTTTAGAGGAGATTTGAGGAAAGAAAATTCATCCAGCAGATGATGGGAATCTGGAATACACTGCGTGGGAGGGTAGTAGAAGCAGAAAGCCACATATCCTTTAAAACATACATACACGAGCACTTGAAATGCCATAACAGTCAAGACTATGGACTAAATGCTGGAATGTGGGATAGGTCAACACAGAATCAATGGGCCAAAGGGCCTCTTCTATGCTGCATGACTCCATCACCAAGCTGGGAATATATCTATCCTGCATCATCTAGAGTGGTGAGACCTGGGCAACAATGCTAGGCAGGAGAAAAGGCTGAACATTTCTACTGTTGCTTTAGCAGGACAAGGTCAACAACACAGAAGCCTTGGAGCATATTGAAGCCATTTTTGTTTATTCACACATGCGATGTGGTTGTCACAGGTTTTCTCACAGCACAGCACAGTACAGGCCCTGGTCCGGCCACATCTGGAGTATTGTGTCCAGTTCTGGTCACCTCATTACAGGAAAAGTGTGGAAGCATTGGAAAAGGTGCAGAGGAGATTTACCAGGATGTTGCCTGGAATGGAGGGAAGGCCTTACGAGGAAAGGTTGAGTGAGCTGGGCTTTTCTCTTTAGAAAGATAAAGGTGGCTTGATAGAGGTGTACAAAATGATCAGAGGTATGGGTAGAGTCGACAGCCAAAAACTTTTTCTTAGGGTGGAGGTAGCTATTACAAGGGGGCACAGTTTTAAAGTGAGTGGAGGTAGATTTAGGGGAGACGTCAGAGGTAGCTTCTTTACACAGAGAGTGGTCGGGGAGTGGAACGTATTGCCGGAGAGGATGGTGGAGTTGGTTTCACTAGGGGCATTTAAGCAGCTATTGGGTAGGCATATGGATGATAGTATATGTAGGGGTGGAGGTTAGATAGACCTTAGGATTAGGATAACAGTTCAGCACAACATCATGGGATGAAGGGCCTGTACTGTGCTGCACTGTTCTATGTTCTCTATGCTCTTTGTTGGGTCAGCATTTAATGCCCTTGAGAAGGTGGTGGTGAGCTGCCTTCTTGGACCACTATAGCCCATGTGCTGTAGGCAGACCCAAAATACCATTCGGGAAGGAATTCCAGGATTTTGACTTATTAATGGAACTAGAGTGATATAACTGCACCCAACAATTTAACTTTTCAATTAAAACTTTCTAGTTGATTAAAGATTTAAGTTTAGTATACCCTTATCAGTGGTGTGACCCTTCAATCTTTTATTTATGATTTGGATGAAGGAGTGGAAGGTGGATTAGCAAGCTTGCGGACAATACAAAGGTGGGTCACATTGTGGGCAGTGCGGAGGGCTGTTCTAGGTTACAAAAGGACATCGATAGGATGCAGAGCTGGGCTGAGAAGTGGCAGATGGAGTTTAACCCTGAAAAGTGTGAGGTGATTCATTTTGGAAGGACAAACTTGAAAGCAGAATACAGGGTTAACAGAAAGATTCTTGGCATTGTGGAGGAGCAGTGGGATCTTGGGGTTCATGTTCACAGTTCTCTGAAAGTAGCCACCCAGGTGGACAGAGTTGTTAAGCAGGCCTATGGTGTGTTAGCTTTCATTAATAGAGGGATTGAGCTCAAGAGCCATGAAGTTATGCTCCAGCTATACAAAAGCCTGGTTCAGCCACATCTGGAATATTGCGACCAGTTCTGGTCACCTCATTACAGGAAAGATGTGGAAGTGTTGGAAAAGGTGCAGAGGAGATTTGCCAGGATGTTGCCTGGGATGGAGGGAAGGTCTTATGAGGAAAGGTTGAGTGAGCTGGGCTTTTCTCTTTAGAAAGATGAAGGTGGCTTGATAGAGTGGTACAAAATGATCAGAGGTATAGGTAAAGTCGACAGCCAGAGACTTTTTCTTAGGGTGGAGGTAGCTATTGCGCAGGGGAATAGATTTAAAGTGAGTGGAGGTAGATATGGGGAGACGTCAGAGGTAGGCTCTTTACGCAGACAGTGGTCGGGGCATGGAATGCATTGCTGGAGAGGGTAGTGGAGTCGCCCTCATTAGGGACATTTAAGCGGCTATTCGATAGGCATATGAATGATTGTATAAGATAGGGGTGGAGGTTAGATAGACTTTAGGATTAGGGTAAAAGTTCGGCACAACATTGTGGCCTCTACTGCGCTGTACTTGTTCTATGTTCTGTGAGGCTGGTTCCCATCACCAAGTCACCCTTTACTTACTAGAGCACAGTACACTGGCTGTGGCCAGCCAGATCGGAGGCAGTCCTGAATTGAGGATATTCCAATCTCCTGGTTATATTAGTTGGCTAAGGCTTTCCCAATTGGCTCAGATTAACAGCTCCAATCAAGAACCACGAGGTCCCTAAGTCGAGGGACGTAGGCCTTGTCTTTCGCTTATAGCTTGTCTTGCGACATTTCCACCCTAGGTCTGGACCTCAGACTCAGACATGGGGTGGCACATATGACACCGTGGCCCGTCTCAAGGAGAATTTCCTCCTCTCCTTCCGGTGCTAACTATATCAGGGGTGCATCCATTTTAGACTTTGACGTTCTCTCGACACTAGATGGAGGGGGAGCACCTGTGGTTTTGGAGAGGCCTTCTGACTGTTCTGATGGGTCAAATATGTTCTGCTCTTGCCCTGTTTGTAAAGTTACAGCTTTCAGGTGATCCACGTGTTTGTTCAGTACTGTATCACCTATCCAGCCTTTGTAAGTTATGGGACCTAACCTCTCATAGATCTCGCCTTGTATCTTAAAAGGGCTGCTTCCCCCGAATTAAACAACAGGATAGAATATGACCAATTGTGGCATCAAACAAGAACCCTCAGCAAAATTGAGATCAGTGGAACCAAAACAAAAAGCTTCCTGTGATAACAATATGAAAAATTTTCTGAAGAAAGGTCTAGGCCCAAAACGTCAGCTTTCCTCACTCCCTCACTTAGCGGAGGCACGTGGCTGACATTGGCATTCCTGCTGCCGTTTCACCCTACCCCAGTGTCTGGAAACATCGGGTTTAGCCTGGCATGGAGTCTTCACTCAATCAGCAACCATGCTAGAGTTATCGCTGACGTTGCACACAGGATAGTCCTATAATCTAACAGGAATTGGAGCAGTTTGGTAGCCATTGTCACTGTAAGCTGCTTCTTAAAGTCTGCCTTCAACCTTTGGACTGCTCTTTCCACTAGACAATTGGAGGAGGGATGGTATGGAACTGTTCTATGTGCTGAATGCCATTGGACTTTAGGAAATATTCAAATTCCCTGCTGGTAAATGATATTCCATTGTCAGTGAACAATACTTCCAGGAGTCCGTGTATCATGAACAATACTCACAGCTTCTCAATGGTCATCCCTGAGTTGGTTGAATGAACTTTATTCATGTCTAACCACGTTGAATGGGCAGCCACAATGATTAGGAACACTGAGCCCATGAAAGGACCAGCATAGCCGACACACAACTGTGACCAGGGTTTGAGAGATAATGGGAACTGCAGATGCTGGAGATTCCAAGATAATAAAATGTGAGGCTGGATGAACACAGCAGGCCAAGCAGCATCTCAGGAGCACAAAAGCTGATGTTTCGGGCCTAGACCCTTCATCAGACCCTCTGATGAAGGGTCTAGGCCCGAAACGTCAGCTTTTGTGCTCCTGAGATGCTGCTTGGCCTGCTGTGTTCATCCAGCCTCACATTTTATTATCCTGTGACCAGGGTTTACCAGGATGTCACTAGTGGCAATTTTTGTTCTTGTTGGCACTCTGGGCACTGTCCCACCAATGCAGCTATGTCAACATCCTACCCTGGCCAGCAGACATAGCTTCTTGTGAGCATCCCACCCTCGTCATCGCGAGAGGCTGGTATCCAGTCACCAAGTCACGGAACAGTATACTGGCTGTGGTCAGCCAGCTCAGAGTCAGTCCTCAACTGCGAAGCATCTCATCTCCTGGTAATATTTGTCAGTTAAGACTTACCTGATTGGCCTGGGTTGACAGATCCCAAAAGAGAACCTCATAGTCCACAAGATCCACCTGGTTCCAATCACTACACAAAGTCTGTATTGAAGAGCTGGAGAAAGTTGGATTTAGAACAGATGCTGTAAGTCCTGAGTCTCTGATTATTGACTTCTAACTACCAGAACCATTTTGCTTTGTATAAGATATAACTTCAGTCGCAGGAAGCTTTTTGAGATGATAGGAACTGCAGACCCTGGAGAACCTGAGATAACAAGATGTAGAGCTGGACGTACACAGCAGGCCAAGCAGCGTCAGAGGAGCAGGAAAGCTGATGTTTTGGGCCTAGACCCTTCTTCAGAAACGTTTTCATCTTGTTATCACAGGAAGATTTTTGTTTTGATTCCATTGATCTCAATTTTGCTGAGGGTTCTTGCATGATGCCACAATTGGTCATATTCTATCCTGTTGTTTAATAAGTTACTTCAATCTTTTCACTGGAACAGCCTCTGTCTAACAGAGGAAAACAGGCATAAAACAATGAAAAAGATCACATTACTAAGATAAAATTATAGATAAAACAGAAGTATTTGATCTATTAGGAAATTAAAGCCAAACATTCATAATTTGAGATTTCAAAATGTCTAACCTATTTCTCACTTATAAAAATGTGGTTCTCTTTTGTATTTTTTGTCTGAAGTAGAAATGCTAAAATTGATGTGCATTTGATAATGATCAGTGTCACTCTAACATTGGTTTCCACGCTACTGTTGTCATGTGTTGTATGGTTAGTAACACAGAAATACAATACCTCTTATAACAGAGAGTCGAGCATTATTCATAGACCTCCATTCAGAAACTGTTCAACAAAAGATTGAGCAGAAATTAATTATGTGTTGTAGAATCACTTAGACTCAGCGAACTGTCAGGTGCCTCGAAAAAGCTGTAGCTCCATTGTCATACATCTCTGTTTGTACAAGAAAGGAAGACAAGTTTGAAATTCTTGTGATGGCAGAAAATACAAGCTGTGAGCAATCTACCAAACCAGAGGATGATCTAGATGCAAGTGTAAGTACACCAAATTCCTATTAAATAAATACCTTAATATAACAATTACCCAATCTATTTTCTACTTTCAACCGTGACACGCTAATATATTGGATAAGTGTTTAATAGTAGTTCGAAAGAATTTTACCTGTTTAAGAGTGGGGATTGAAGAACTGATATTACTATTTGATATATAATTTGGTGCATGATATTTATGACAAGGCATGATATTTATTTAAATGAGCTGTTTCATAACAAAGATTATAATAGACATATAATTACTGTAGATTACAGCCTATAAATTGATCAGATGTATAAGATGATCCCATTTTCCTGGTCCCAAAAATCATGTTTTTCAGTATAACTGAAACATAACTGAAGACTCCCCCATCTCATAAATGTTTTCAATCACAAAATGTACTTAAATTAAGGCTGACTACTAATTTTTGGCTCCTCGCATGCATGTTTTACTTGCTTTATAACCAGGTGCAAGGAATTGTGCTGATGATACATATAGTGTTATGAAGAAGGAGTTTCAGAGCACACAAACAGAGCAGACACTGTGTGGCAAATGAGAAAGAAAAACAAGTCTGTCAACAAAACATATGAAGTATGAAGCTGGTTCAAACAAAAAGTTATAAAACTTGCCGACCAAACAAAGAACTCTTCTTTGGTGAGGGAATTCAGTGTTAGAAAAAACTGGCTTGAGAGTGGAAAAAGAAGGAATTCAATGTGGAGAAGATGCACACAGCCAATCTACCACGAAAACAGGCAGAGATGATCTTGAGAAGCACATATCAGAATGGGTCCTTGAAAATCATTAGAATGGTTTCATTGTCACTGAAAATGCAGTGTGTATAAATACACACAAGTGAGTCAAATCAAATTCTGAGTCCAACATAGATATCAGAGCATCAGCTATTTGTATAGCTGCTTTAGGGGACGAAGATGTTGGTGTTGTTGCAGAAGACCAAAATCACTCTGAGATAGCCAAAAGACCTTGATGTCTAAATGACCAGTTTCCACAATTTATCATCAAACAGGCACAAATACAAGGAAGGGTTCTGAGGAAGGGTTACTGGACCCGAAACATTGACTCAGTTCTTTCCTTCACAGATGCTGCCAGACCTGCTGAGCTTTTCCAGCAACTTTGTTTATGTTCCTGATTTACAGCACCCGCAGTTCTTTCAGTTTTTAATCATTGTATCACTTCGGCAACACAGATTAAGTGCTCATAATTTTCAAAACTGAACTGTGGAGAAGAAAAATTGAAAAACAGTTCTTGTAAAAACTACAACATGTAAGAAGACAAGATTTAAGGTGAAATGAGCTTGCATGATTAAAGAAATGTAATGAACGGTTATTTTAATTTTCAAGTGCAAAACCTTGCCAACAATCAAGTTCCTTGGGGAGGTTTTGGTGGATGTCCATGATAATTGTTGGCTGGATGAAAATAATATGAGATTATGTATTCATAATCTGTGGACTGGGGCATCTCAGTGATATACTCAAAGAACATAACCTATTGTTGTTCATATCCCATACAAGGATTGGCTGGATAGGCTGGGACTTTCTTCCCTGGAGCGCGAGTGTTAGATTGAGCAGTAACCTTACAATGTCCTATCAAGTCATGAGAGCCATATTTTAAGTAGATGGGAAGCAGCTTTTCCCCATGGTAGGGAATTCTAAAACCAAAGGCACAGGTTTAAGGTGAGAGGGGATAAATACAAAAGGGTGCAGAGAGGCAATTTTTTCACACAGATGGTGGTAAATGTCAGTAGTGGGCTGCCAGATGTGGTGGTGGAGGCGAGTACAATTTTCTCATTTAAGAAACATTTAGTCTAGTATGTGGAAGGAACAGGGGTGGGAGGATATGGACCAAACATCTGCAAATGAGGCTAAATTAATTGTGAAAACTGGGCAGCATGGACAAATTGGGCCAAAGGGCCTGTTTCCCTGCTGTAAACCTCTATGACTCTATGACTAAGCAGTAAGACCAAGAAATTGCATCAACATTGTTGTTATACTGGGATGGTGTCATATATCCATAGGTCAACATTTAGGCATGTGCCTCAATAAGCAATGTAGAATGGTATAGATGGATAGTTGTTGGAGAATGAAACCTCCACAAAGACTAAAACTATGTTTGTTGTCCCTTTGCTGTTTTATGTGGTTGCTGACAAATTATAGGACGTTATTTGTATGCAAGCTTCTATCAGATATTTCAGAAAATGTGGAATACCAAATTCAGTGGAATGAAAATAAAGTGATTTGTTGTGGAATGATGATTCTGATGACCAATTTAAAAAAAAATCTTGTTTTTCATTAACATCTATCTCCTGGACAGAGATAAGTTGTTGTGATTTATTTTTGTTATTTTGTCCTATTGTAGGGATTGTCTTGCTGTTCTGAAACAAAACTTTCTGTTGCAGACCAAGTCTCCTCAGAGAAGAGACTTGCTGTTTGAGGATTTCACTTTGCTAAGGTAATTGAACAGCCTTGGACAAGGTGAGGCTTTCTCTGGAGTATAAAAATTCAAATAGAGCCTCTTCCAGGACACAATAATAACATGAGTAACTCATCTCATAGGAGCCAAGAGGCCTCTAAACAATAAAGGTCATTTATGAAAGAATCCATTCTCTCTCCTGGTTCCAGACTGCAATTATAACAGAGTTCCTTCTTAGAATGAAGTGGGTATTGAATGTCTTAATTAAATCTTAATATTTTGCTGTTTTTTTCTCTATCCCAAATCAGGTAAGAATTGTATCAACTGTTTTACCAATGACATATAAAAAAACCCCACAGCCACAGGTACTGCATCTGCCACGTGTTTGCTCATGATCCTGCCCGGTTTTATGTCATCAACAAACTTGGAAATGTTGTATTTGGTTCTCCAATCCAGATTGTATATTTACATTGTGAATATCAATATCCAAGCTGTGATCCTTGCATCATCGCACTAGTCACTGTCTGCCACCCAGAGATAAACACATTTATTCCCATTTTCTATTTCTGTCTGTGAGCCAATCATCATTCCATGCCAATGTATTATCCCCCATCTCATGTGTTTTGTGTTAATTTTGCCCACTAGTTTCCTATGTCAGACCTTATCAAAACCTTCTGAAAATTGAAATGCACTGCATCCACTGCTTCTCCCTTGTCAAATCTACTAATGATATCTTCAGCTCCAGTTGATTTGTCAAACATGACTTGCCTTTCATAAACCCATGCTGGCTTTGTGCAATCCTGTTAACTCTTCATAGTGTTCTGTTATCAAAGCTTTTACTGTAACCTCTAATCCTTTTCCCACTACCGATGTTAAATCAACTGATCTATAAATTTCTGTTTTTTTTTCTCAGACTCATGAACAGGAATCTTTTATTAACTGTATAAACTATGCATACAGCTACATAGGAGAGTGCATTCCTATAACATTGCTGGCTTGATCCTAGTTCCAAGTTTTGGAGAAGCCAGCAGGCATCAGTGATGACTTATCCAATTCTTAGAATAGTAGGACTTAGCCTTTACCGAGACTTCTAAGCTTGACTTATATGCTAACATCCATTGTAGTGCATATTGACTGTTTAAAACCTTCTATTTCTCACTGTATTTTTATCCTTCATTGCTTATTTAGATGTTCTGATTTCAAGGAAAATGGACAACTCTGGTAGAACCTGTGTTTATTGCCTCTCCCTATTTGCCCGATGAGCTATCTTTTCAAATCATTGTAGTTGATGGGATATAGGGGCACTCATTGTGCTGTTACAGAGAGAGTTCCCAGATGTTGACTTGATGATATTGAAGGAATGGTGATAAATTATGAAATCAAGAATGTGTTGGATTTGGAGAAGAAATTATAGGTTTCCATTGCTCCTTATGCTATTGGTGGCAGTGGTCATGGGTTTCGAAGGTGCTGTTGAAGGACTTTTGATGAGTTGCTACAGTTCATCATGTGAATCCTGCCTGTGTGAACTGCTGGTAAGGGGGAGTGAATGTTGCAGATAGTGTATGAGTTTCCATCACATGGGCTGTTTTGCTCTGAGTGGTGTCAAGCTCCTTGAGTGTTTTTGGTGTTGCACTCATCTAAGGATTGCAGAGAATTTCATCACATTCCTGGCTTGTGCCTCACAGATGCTTTGTGGAGCCAAGATGTGAGTTATTTACTTCAGAACTCCTATCTCTTGCCTGCTCTTGTAGGCACAGTATATATATGGTTGGACAGTTTGGTTTCTGATCTATTGTGACACGCAGGATATCAATGGTATAGTGATAAATGTCATTTAATATTGGGGGAAACCAGTTAGATCCTCTCTTCTCAAAGATAGTCATTGTCTGAGACTTGTATGTCACAAATATTAATTGCCATCTACTGGCCCAACTCCTGAATATTGTTATTGATGGGACAGCTGAAGATATTTGAAATAAAAATAGAAAATGTTTGAAGTATTAGCAGTGTCTGGGGAAAGATAAATAATTTGATGGATGTAGGTTTCAGACTTAGTCTCCGCTGTAATGGCAGGTCCATTTATTGGTTCTGAACCCCAGTAGAAAGGAAACACATTTTGCTAAGGCTCTTTCACTGACCTGCAGCATGAGTCTCCTTTCTCCAGGATTTCAAGCCAATTGGGTAGAGTGGGCAATATGATGCATCCGTTCTGTGAAATGAAGGATGTTTAATGAAAGGGACTATGATGTGTATTACAATGGCTCATCAGTACATAGATATCTGAATCTGCTTAAAGTGTGGCAATAGTGGGGAGATCTGGGAAGGTTGCTCCCTGGGTCTCTCAATCTTATCTAGTTGCAGTGAAGTAAATTCCCTCAAGTATGGGAGGAACAGAAGAACATTTCAAACTGAGCAGGCATTGATGGATGTGGGAGGAATTCAGCAGAACTGTGGCCTTTCCAACTTGGAGCTAATGGGCTAAGAAGATCCAGGACCCCAGGAGGGCATAAGAGGTGAGTGGCCTAACACTTCTAGGTGTCAGGCCAGCCTCTGACTTTCACTGCATTCACCTGCACTGCACCCCTGGGATAGCTCACCCTACAGCTCCACTTATTCCTTTCTCTATTTCTATCTGAGCACCCAATACTCATTGTCAATCTCCTTTCTATTATCTCTGTCACCCAGATATTTCACAGTCGCCCACTACAAACGCTGGCCTACCATTCACTCCGCACAAACCGTTTCTGAAACTCAGACCTTTCTCCTTTCCCTCATAGAGTCTCACTGCAGGTGAGAAGATCAAATAAACTGAGGGAGAAGTGGAGACCACAGAAGGTGCCCCTCCTTTGACAGCACCTCATCAGCCACCTGAAATGTGTGTGCAGCTGCTCCCCAGGAAGGAGATTTTGTCCGTGGGTGGCTACAGATGCCTGAACTAATCTAGCGTAAGAGCCTGAGTCTCTGAAGCACTGCTGCTCCAATATGGAAAGAGAACACTCACTACTGTGAAGGGGAGTAGTAAAGGAAATGGGGAGCACACTGTGAAGAGCAGAGTGCAAAAGAGATAGAGAGCAGAAGATGTGTTGAACAGGATGGAATGTGTTAGAGTAGGGGCAAGTAGAGCACAGTATGACATTTATAAAATTAATTCTGGGTTTCAAGAAACTTGACTTCTGTGTTACTAGTACCAAGGCCAAGAAAAATTATGAGTGATAACATTGTACCCCGGATCTGAATTTCAATCAGAATGGACATTTAAGCTGAAATTCTATAAAGCCACAGCCACAGTAACAGAATTATATTGTGGAAACTATAGTTTACCCTAGTAGACTGTGCAAAACAACATTTTTCACTATATTTCGTACATGACAACAATAAATCAAATCAAATCAAATCACTAGGATAACACCATTCACGACCTCATCACCTCAGGGGACCTCCCACCCACAGCCTCCAACCTCATTGTTCCCCAACCCCGCACAGCCTGTTTCTATCCCCTTATCAAAGTCCACAAACCTGTCTGCCCTGGTCGACCCATTGTCTCAGCCTGTTCCTGCCCCACCGAACTCATCTCCACCTATCTGGACTCCATTTTCTCCCCTTTGGTCCAGGAACTCCCTACCTACATCGGTGACACCACCCATGCCCTGCACCTCCTCCAGGACTTCCAATTCCCTGGCCCCCAACACCTCATTTTCACCATAGACATCCAGTCCCTATACACCTGTATTCTGCATGCAGATGGCCTCAAGGCCCTCCGCTTCTTCCTGTCCCGCAGGCCCGACCAGTCCCCCTCCACCGACACCCTCATCCGCCTAGCCGAACTCGTCCTCACCCTCAACAACTTCTCTTTCGATTCCGCCCATTTCCTACAGACAAAAGGGGTGGCCATGGGCACCCGCATGGGCCCCAGCTATGCCTGCCTCTTTGTAGGTTACGTGGAACAGTCCCTCTTCCGCACCTACACAGGCCCCAAACCCCACCTCTTCCTCCGTTACATTGATGACTGTGTCGGTGCCACCTCTTGCTCCTCAGACGAGCTCGAACAGTTCATCCACTTCACCAACATTGTCCACCCCAACCTTCAGTTCGCCTGGGCCATCTCCAGCACATCCCTCACCTTCCTGGACCTCTCAGTCTCCATCTCAGGCAACCAGCTTGTAACTGATGTCCATTTCAAGCCCACTGACTCCCACAGCTACCTAGAATACACCTCCTCCCACCCACCCTCCTGCAAAAATTCCATCCCCTATTCCCAATTCTTCCGCCTCCGCATCATCTGCTCCTAGGATGAGGCATTCCACTCCCGCACATCCCAGATGTCCAAGTTCTTCAAGGACTGCAACTTTGCCTCCACAGTGGTCGAGAACGCCCTTGACCGCGTCTCCCGCAATTCCGGCAAAACATCCCTCACACCCCGCCCCCGCCACAATCGCCCAAAGAGGATTCCCCTCGTTCTCACACACCACCCCACCAACCTCCGGATACAACGCATCTTCCTCCGACACTTCCGCCATCTACAATCCGACCCCACCACCCAAGACCTTTTTCCATCCCCACCCTTGTCTGCTTTCCAGAGAGACCACTCTCTCCGTGACTGCTTTGTTCGCTCCACACTCCCCTCCAACCCCACCACACCGGCACCTTTCCCTGCAACCGCAGGAAATGCTACACTTGCCTCCACACCTCCTCCCTCACCCCTATCCCAGGCCCCAAGATGACTTTCCATATTAAGCAGAGGTTCACCTGCACATCTGCCAATGTGGTATACTGTATCCATTGTACCTGGTGTGACTTCCTCTACACTGGGGAAACCAAGCAGAGGCTTGGGGAATTTTAAATTTCCGGGACAGGTATACCAAAGATATCTTAAAAAGTGTTTGAAGTCAACCTGATGTTGGAAATAATTTGTTCGCAATAGGTAGCCATTTAAACAAATAGGGCGCTCCTTCCCAATGCTGATATCTTAGAATCCTGCTTAGAATCCTTCCCACTTCACTGGGACTCACTTTAGGCCATTATTGGTGAGCCAAGCAGGCCAGAATTCAATGCATAGAAAGTGTGAGTTGCATGTGGAGGTAAACAGGTGTCAGCCACTTATGGGAAACAGCACACTTGGTATCCTGACAGTAATATCTCAAAGTGCTGAGAAAGGTATTTGGACATAATTTGTCCAGGCATTTCACCTCAGAGATTTCTTTCAGGGCAGCAGCTCTAATTTGTTTTTGTTACCATTATGCCTTTAATGTCCACTTAGGGTGAAACATTTTCATGGCTTTGAGATGTATAATAAAGTCACTTTCTGGAACAAGCTCAACAAATTCACAAATGATCTGAAATTTTCCTCCGTGACGATTAAATGTTGATTTAAATAACATAATAATTTTGGGAAATCTGATATGAATGTTCATTAATTGCCTAATGAAGGGACTGATGTGTGGCCTCGAAAGTACACCTACCAACATGAATTAATTTTAGTACACTGTTTTCTTTGATACCTTTTAAAAACAATGTTAATGACATTAAACACACTTTGGATGAATGGAAATTGCAGCTTTACTGCTTAGCTCAGTGAGGCTTCCAGGGATGTGATGAGCTGTAATCCTGATTCCACTGTCCATTACTCGGTGTGTGGTGTTGTATTTCCTCATAAATAATAGCATCTGGACGGAAGGACATACTATACCATACAGTCACCTGGGTAATGTAACTATGTTTATCTTAGATGCTGTATAATTCCATTATTTATTATTTAAGCCATGGTGCTAAGTGTTTGAAAATAAGATCTTTTCATGCTTGTATTCTCCTAGGCTTTTTGTTGGTTATTGTTCCAATTGTAATATGAAGTATAAATGTAAAATGTATAACATTATGACAAAGGAATATTGAATCTATTTAGCCTGAACAGTCAGATTTAAACTTCCAAATATTTACATTAAAACAACTACTATGAAGTTTCAAATGCAATTGTATTCCAAGAACATATTAAACATATTCTACATTTGCTAATACCAAAGTCCATCTATTTACAACTGACATTAAATGATCATATTGACTAAGGCCACTCATGCTTCTACCAAAAATAGAAAATGTTGTTATTAATTTAATAATGTGCAGGAGTGTGAAGATTCCTTGTCAATATGATAATTAAATTCATTTTACTTTCTTTTATAGATTGTAATGCATTTTGCACACAAACTCAGATGTGCAAAATTCATTTTATGCTATGTATGATTAGCACTCCCAACTCCAAAATGACTTTAATTTTGTTACAGATTGCAGTTTGAAGGCAAGTAGATGAAAGGTAATCGCGGGATCTATACCTGCATCCCGCCTTTTAGATAGAGGCGCATCCCTGATGAATTTGTTTCCCTTCCATAATGGCTCTCCTTAACTGTCTGGCTCTGTTCCTCATAGATCCTCAAAACCCACCATTTAGACCAAGACAGTGGTTACCCCTCCTAATAAATCCTCCTTTCACTTGGCTTCCATTCCTGTTTAAAAACTTTCTGTGAAGCTTTTAAACTATTTTCAATGTTAAAATGTTAAAAATGCAGGTTGTTGCTGACTTTCTTTTCTCTAACATTTAGGTTTCCAAAATCTCACTCGACATGAGCAACCTGGATGGAATTTTGCCTGTGAAAAGAAAACATCCACGAAAAGGAAAGAGAAAACCCAAGTTACCATTTAAATGTCAATTTAAGGAGACAGCTGAATGTTTCTATATCCACAAAAAAATTATCTTCTTTACTCTGGTGATTTTTGTTATTATGTTAATAACATGGACCTTACTATGGGTCTTTGTACGTAAGTATTTTCCTTAGCTATTCTCATAGAGCAAAATAACTGAATTCTTTGAATTTTTGATAGACAAGCAATCTATTCAAATACCAGTTCTGATATTTTAAAAAATCCTATCAAACATGGATGAACATTTTGACCCTGGTACAGTTTAATACAAATTAGCACCAGATTATAATATCAAATTGAAAGGCTCAAAATTGTTCAGGAACATTTCAGTACTGTTGAAAACTTGACACTGTCTCAAATAATTGCACATTTGTGTTATAAGTTTAGGATTTGCTTAAACACATGTTGGAGTTCAATGATAATGGGAACTGCAGATGCTGGAGAATCCAAGATAATAAAATGTGAGGCTGGATGAACACAGCAGGCCCAGCAGCATCTCAGCAGCATCTCTGATGAAGGGTCTAGGCCCGAAACGTCAGCTTTTGGGCTCCTGAGATGCTGCTGGGCCTGCTGTGTTCGTCCAGCCTCACATTTTATTATCTTGAAGTTCAATGATATTGGTTGCTCCAGTATAAGTGATTTTTCTGTCTCACTGTTACTAGAATTGACTCATATTGTTTCATTGCTAATTATACAGTAGTATTCAGTGGGGAGTCTAACTCTGGTACCTTCCTGAGAATCAAACTGACAATTGATGCCTTCACATAGTAACTTATGTATCTCCCATTCTTTCTGAAAGCAGGCCCTGAAAATATTGGTCAAGAAAAGCCTGATGTCGATCTGAGCTTGTTTATTCCACCATATAGTAAAGATACAGAACAGCAATTAACAAGGCTGTCAGCTCAATCAATATAACATGGCTTCACGTAATTCAAAACTTAAAAAAAGAGAGTTATCTCACAGTGGATTTCCTATCTCAAGTGCTGCAATACGACTTTTAACTGTCTTCCATATTTCTTAACATCTCTGCAAAGATGTTCAGATTTCGCTTTTAAAACTTGATTGAAGATGCATAGATCCTTATTCCTCAATTTCCTGTCTTCATAGGAATTTGAGGCTTCACTTCTAACCACTGCCTCCTGTAGATTAGATGCAAGCAGAGTCTGGTATTTAATGTTTAGCATCCCCCTTCCCTTTAAAAAAAACTTCACATATTTAAAACAACGTAATCCTCGATGATTCCAGTATATGTTGAGAGACTCTGATTTAGGGTATGATTCTTTATGCTTTCTGATACCATGAGCAACATCATGTCACTCCAGGCATTAATTAAAATAGTGTGACTTTAACTTTAATACACAATTCCCAAATGCTTTCAGCTCTTCTCTTCAATCCTATGTGTAAAGTAAAATTACTTTGTTTTAAGACAAACTGCTTAAATGTAAACTAAAAGAACTGCAGATGGTGTAAATCAGAAACCAAAACAGAAGTTGCTGGGAGAGGTCAGAAATCAGAATTAATGATTTGGGACCAGTGACCCTGAGGAAGGTTCACCAGACCTAAAATGTTAACTCTGATTTCTCTTCATAAATGCTGACAGACCTGATGAGCTCTTCCAGCAACTTCTGTCTTTTGTTTCTACTTAAATGTAATTCTTTCTTAATTGCATTCTGTGGAAAAATGTTAAAATGGCACATACTGTGATGATTTATTTTTCACTTTTTTTGCAGGAAAGGTGTTTTTTGTTTCAGAAATCTAATCCTGTTGCACGTATTTGCATTCTCATCCATTCAAACTAATCAAGTGTGTATTGGCCTGATCCTGGCAGAATTAGCAACAATTGCATGAGAAATGAAGTAAATCGTCCCTATGTTTAAGATTTTGGAGGATTCTGGAATAGCACCAGAGGGATAGATACTTTAGTGTAGGACCTATGGGTCTCAGACAGGATAGTGAGTTCTTGGAAGCAGGATAGAGTTGGTTTGGGACCCTGTAATATTGGGGAATTTGGCAGATTTCTAACCCTATTGAAGTATGCTGCAATTATATAAAACTCTAGTTAAACTGGAATATTGTATTCAGTTCTTGTTTCACAAGAATAATACCCAGCCTAAATTGAGAGGATGATTAAGTTTGTATTCCCTGAGTATATCAGGTAGTGATCCAGTTGAGGCATTTATGTGATCAAATATGTCATTAGGGTAAACAGTGAAACACAAATTCTGCAGGTAGTGGTGACCAAAACAAGAAGATATGGTAGATAATTTAGAGCCTGGCAATTCAAGGTACACTAGTAGGAGAAATTTGAGAGGATTTTGCTTAAAATACTGTTGACTTTAGAGGAATTGAAGGGTTTAAAACTGACATATATCATTTTTGTTAGTTTGTGGTCTGGAACTGAAGTTGAGTTTTAGATTGGCTGTAATCTAGCTGAATGACCAACCTGTTTGGCTGAATGGTCTGTTTGTATGATCACATGCCTTAAGGAGCCTGACCTTAAAGAGATCCCGCTGTGTCAGAAGCTAAGGATATCTTTTAGAACCCCGAGGAGCTCCTCTACTCCTCCTGCTCCCATAAAAATAAATGAATATACATCTTTGGGCTTCTCTTTGTCCAGACTGCCAGAGGATAAAGAGTAGATGCACATCCTGAACTGTTGAAAGTTAAAATAGTATTGGCATTTTAAAGTTTTGGCAAAGATCTGTAGCTCGGGTTGTGGATGAGGTTGTTGACTTGCTTGCCGAGCTGGCTTGTTTTTGTTCAGACGTTTTGTCACCATGCTAGGTGGCATCATCAGTGAAGCGCTGAAGTGATGTTATTCTACTCTACTTGGAATTTATACTGCCCAGTCTGTCATGGTGACTGTCATTTTGGTTTTTGGTCTGTGTGGGTTTGTATATGGGGTCCAATTCTAAAGGTTTGTTGATTGAAATATGGGTGAAGAACCATGCCTCTGGGAATTCCCACGAATGTCATTGTTTGGCTTGGGCTACTATGTCCTTGTCCCAGTTAAATGGTCTTCATTGCCTGAATGTACAGATATTAAGGAAAGTTCATCATGCCGTTTTGCTGCTAGCAGATATTCATGTGTTCTGATGGCTAGTTTCCTTCCTGTCTGACTGATGTAATGTTTGTGGCAGTTATTACATGGTATTTTGTAAATCACATTCATTCTGCACATTGTGGGAGTGGGGTCTTTAATCCTTATAAATGTTTGTCGTGGAGTGACTGTGGGCTTGTGGGCCACCATGATTCCTAGTGGTCTTAAGAGTCCTGTTGTCAGTTCCAATATGCTCCTAATGTAGGGCAGTGTGGTCAGTGTGTTAGGGCGTACTGTGTCCTCCTGTTATGTAAGCATCTGTGGATGAAGTTGTGGGAATATCTGTTTAAAGTGAGCATCTTGTATAAGTGTTCTTCCTCTTTCCTGCGTAGTTCTGGAGTGTTGCAGTGTGTCCTGGCCCTCCTGAGTAATGTCCTCATGCAGTTTTGTTTATGGATATTGGGATGGTTGCTGTGGAAGTTGAGGGTTTGAACTGTATGGGTTGCTTTTCCATATACTGAGGTTTGGAACTCCCCATTTGTCAATTGCTCTACCTTAACATCCAGAAACAGACATTGATTGTTGTTTTCTTCTTCCCTTGTGAATTTAATCCCTATGGCACGGTGGCTCAGTGGTTAGTACTGCAGCCTCACAGCACCAGGGACCCCGGTTCGATTCCGGCCTCGGGTAACCATCTGTGCGGAGTTTGCACGTTCTCCCCATGTCTGTGTGGGTTTCCTCCGGGTGCTCCAGTTTCCTCCCACAGCCCAAAGATGTGCAGGCTAGGTGGATTGGCCATGCTAAATTGCCTCTAATGCTCAGGGGTGTGTGGGTTATAGGGGGATGGGATGGGTGGGATGCTCCAAGGGGCAGTGTGGACTCGTTGGGCTGAAAGGCCTGTTTCCACACTGTAGGGAATCTAATCTAATACGCTGTTGATGAGGTGTTGGGTCACTTCTAATTTGCTGCGTTTAATAATGACAAATGTGTAGTCTACATACTGGATCCACAGTTTAGGTTGAATGGGGGGAGGGTGGTGTGTTCTAGTCTTTGCATGACTTCTTCTGCAATGAGTCCTGAGATGGGTGACCCCATTGGTGTACAGTTGATCTGATGTATATCTAACCATTAAAGGCAAAGTGTGTGGTGAGGCAGAGATCTATCAACTTAAGTAGTTGTCCTTGCTGTTTCCTCTCGTCATGTGGCTACTGTTTCTTTGGCTAGTAGGATGTTGTTTGATGTGAATAAAGCTGTGATGTCAAAGGATACCATAATCTCGTTGTCGCTGATTTTTATGTTCTTGAGGGTATCAAGGAAATCTTGGGTTGAGTGGATAGAATGGGGTGATCCATCTGTTAGGTGTTTCAATCTCTGTTGTGTGATGTAGGGAAACAATGGGTCTGAGAGGAATGTCTGGTTTATGTACTTCAGGCAGTCCATAGAAGCAGAGGGCGTTTGTGCCTTCTGGTTTCATTCTCACAAAGTCTGTCGTGGTTATCTGCCCTGCATTCATTAGTCGCTTCAGTGTCTGGGTGATCCTATTACCTCGGTGTGGTGTTAGGTCTATCGCCACCTGTTGGTAAGTGGTTACATCTGCAAGCAATGTCTATGCTTTCTTAATGTAGGATAATAAAGTGTGAAGCTGGATGAACACAGCAGGCCAAGCAGCATCTCAGGACCACAAAAGCAGACGTTTCGGGCCTAGACCCTTCATCAGAGAGGGGGATGGGGTGAGGGTTCTGGAATAAATAGGGAGAGGCAAACCAAAGATGGAGAGAAAAGAAGATAGGTGGAGAGGAGAGTATAGGTGGGGAGGTAGGGAGGGGATAGGTCAGTCCAGGGAAGACAGACAGGTCAAGGAGGTGGGATGAGGTTAGTAGGTAGGAAATGGAGGTGCGGCTTGGGGTGGGAGGAACGGAGGGGTGAGAGGAAGAACAGGTTAGGGAGGCAGAGACAGGTTGGGCTGGTTTTGGGATGCAGTGGGGGGAGGGGAAGAGCTGGGCTGGTTTTGGGATGCGGTGGGGGAAGGGGAGATAATGTAGTCTGGTTTGTTCAAAATGACGGTCATCGCCCTTTGTCTGCTGGTAGAGTTATGATGTTCTTGTCTTTCTTGAGTTTATCTACTGCTTTTCTCTCTGTTGTATTCAGGTTGTCCCCTTTGTTCCTTCTGTGCAGTGTGAGGATTAGAGTTTATTGGATGGCTTGTTGTGTTTCGTCCATCAGTTTGTTGTCTTTTAATGTATTCTCCAGCACAGCCACGAAGTCTGTTCTGCTCACATGCAAAACGAACGTGGTTTACAAAATACCGTGCAACGACTGCCACAAACATTATATTGGACACACAGGAAGGAAACTAGCCATCAGAGTACAGGAACATCAGCTAGCAGCAAGGCAACACAACAAACTCTCCATAATATCGGTACATTCGGACAATGAAGACCATCAGTTTAACTGGGACAGGGTAGCCATAATAGCCCAAGCCAAACTTAGACACGCATGGGAATTCCTAGAGGCATGGTTCTCCACCCATAGTTCAATCAACAAATATATAGAATTGGACCCCATATACAAACCCATACAGACCTAAAACCAGAAATGACAGTACTGACCACAACAGACCGAACAGTATAAATTCCAAGCAGAGTAGAATTATCGGAGGCTCCACTGATAATGTCACCTTTCATAGTGACAAAACTGCAGGGTGGTTTGATCTGAGAGTAAGATAATAGGTCAACACAACATCATAGGCTGAAGGGCCTGTGCTGTGCTGAACTGTTCCATGTTCTATGTTTAAAAACAAGCCAGCTCAGCAAGCAAGTTAACAACCTTAGTATTGGGGTTTATTGATTCAAAATATCTAACTCAGCTCTGAGCTGTTTCAGGCATTTTCCAGGTCTGGTTATTTTGAAGACCTTGACGAAATTGCACAACTACCATAGTGATAACATCTGATCAGTAAATTCCATCCGATTTCATGTTCGGCAGGAGGCCACAAAATCTTGCTCGTTTCTGTACCTTCAGATTTTTGTTAGTTCATTCAGAAAGGCACAATTAAATTTTAGCTTGTATGTCTTGCATCTGCTGAAGTAGCACATGCTTTTCTCTTTAACATTTAGCATTATGCTTATTAAAAATCTCAACAAAAATAGTATTTCCTTTCTATTATACAGTGAGAACACAAAATGTTACTGCTTTGTATTTTGCTGGATTATTCCGTATAGCAAATGTTGAATTTATTCCTGAATATCGAAGGAAGGACTCCCCTGAATTTCTCTCCATGGCAGCTAAAGTTCAGCAAGTGGTAAGAAACCTCTCACACACCATATGGTATATGATATAGGATTAAATATGGGGTAGTATATTCTGAATTCCGAATAATGTTAACAAGGAGTTGCAGGTGGGATATGGCTCAGTTGGATTAACTTGGGAACATTTCCACATATCACATCACGTAAGTAGTGTGAAATTGTAGCACAGTTTTTTTGCCAATAGCTCCTTTATAGTTACTTGTGAAATATTTGCTTCTCCAAAGCTTTATTCAATATGACAAACATTGGGTCAAATTTCCACTGATTAGTCGTAACTTTTGAGGTAGAGGATTCGATGAGATTCGTTCAGTGGTTCACTAGACTATTCAATGGTATGTGCCATTTTCCAAACTAATTGTGGAGAGACCTCAGTGTGATTTCTGACCTTGTCCATCCCAGTCCAACACTGGCATCTCCACATCATGAACAATAGAAATTAGAATTGATGCTGTGCATACTTTAGAGAAAGTTATGGACTTGTATTTTAAAAACTGTTGCATATTTTTCTTTTTCATTAAATTTAAAAGTTCATTATGAGTCATTGAGTGAAGAAAGATAGTAAAATATAGTCTAATTAGATCCTGAGAAAAAAGCCCTGGAAGATTAACTTGATCAGGCTTTGGCAAGAAAGCTGGCTTTACCTGAGCTCTACAGTGTGGTAGACTGTTCACATACCGCATTCAAAGCACCATATCATAGGTAGTAGACTTCATCAATAGAAAAAGACTCTATTCCATCAATGATAATGGGAAATGCAGATGCTGGAGATTCCGAGATAACAAAGTGTGGAGCTGGATAACGCAGCAGGCCAAGCAGCATCTTAGGGCACAAAAGCTGACGTTTTGGGCCTAGACCCTTCATCAGAAAAGGGGGAGGGGGAGAGGGTTCTGAAATAAATAGGGAGAGAGGGGAGACGGATCAAAGATGGATAGAGGAGAAGATAGGTGGAGAGGAGACAGACAAGTTGAAGGGGCGGGGATGAAGCCAGTAGAGGTGAGTGTAGGTGGAGAGGTAGGGAGGGGATAGATCAGTCCGGGGAGGACAGACAGGTCAAGGGGGTGGAATGAGGTAAGTACATAGGAAATGGAGGTGTGGCTTGAGGTGGGAAGAGGGGATAGGAGAGAGGAAGAACTGATTAGGGAGGTGGGGACAAGCTGGGCTGGTTTTGGGATACAGTGGGGGAGGGGAGATTTTGAACCCTGCAGCCCAATGGTATCAATGTGGATTTCACAAGCTTCAAAATCTTCCCTCTCCCCACTGCACCTATAAGGCATCTTAAATGAGTCAAAAATCCTGATACGATTTCCTTGCATTCTCAAATTGCCAAGTAAAACTGTTAGCATTTCAGAATTAGAGGAGGCTCAGGGCCATAATATTCATTAGCTAAATCCATCAACTCTTAAAAGGTTTTAGTATCTAGACCTCAGGGAAAGTCGACTCCTAATTAGTGAAAAAGCCGTGGGTTCGCAAGCTGCCAGGAGTTTTACTCATTTCTTTTCATTTGCCTCCATGCTATTTGCCATTAAAAAAAGTGCATTAATTCCATGTGCTGAGCCCCGGCTTCAATGGCAGGTTCGAATGTGTGAAGTTTTCCAAATAACAATATAATGCCAGAAATGCTCACTCCAACTCAAAGATAACTGCTGTGAGTGAGTTTTTTCAGGAAAGCGCTTTACTCACACTGCCATTGAAATAACTCCGCAAAGATCAGTGTCCGGCCACCCTTTAATTATACGCGGAAAATCCTTGACCCTGGCCTGGCTCCCTCACAGCCAAATGTCGGAGTGTCAGAATCTCTGACATTCATCTTTCTACCTAGAGCCAGGGATCCCTGATTGGACCAGATCAAGGGCTCCAATCAGGGAGCTCGTATTCTATGAGATCCACTTGGCTGACCCCATTATAATCATTGCACTGTTAGTCAGTAAAACACAGTGTCATAGATATGCTCTTTATTGATAGGTTTGCAGTGAAAAATGCAGGAAATTGATTCTATAATCTGCAGGAAAGGCCCTGCCAAGATCAAAGAGTTTAACAGGCCTGAAAAATGCTTATGCTCAAAATTTAGTAATGCTTGGAGTTATTTTCATGCAATGTTAGAAAATCACATTTATATGGATAGAGCTTTAATGTTTACAGATATTGTTTCTCTCATAGATATGTCACTTAATCAGTGTGAGTGATCTCAGTGCTGTTATAATAATTGATTAATTTTATTTCATCTGTCACATGTTGAATTTTGTTCTTTTCTCTTTCTTCAGATGAACAATGTTTATAAGAAGTCACTGTTCTCAAAGTTGTACAAACAATCAACTATTTCTGACTTAAGGTACTTTGACTCACAAATTCATTAATTATGAAGATTTGAAAACTGTTAAATTTGTGCAGAGGTGCCTAAACAATGTCTTCCGAAAAGAAGTGAAATATGCCTCAGAAAAGACAGGGATTTGCTGGAAATTGAGCGGATAATGGCTTAAAAAGTGAAACCAATGTATTACAAAAGAACTTTAATTTTTAAAAAAATGCATTTTTGTTCAGTTTGAGCCTGCCTTAATCTTAGCATTGAAGGAGAATTTCTGTCAATAGTGTAATATGATAAAAGCCTCCTGGTATTGAGAAGATCAAAGACAGTTTGCAATTACCTTTTGGAGAACAGCAAAAGCATCTTTTGGATCTTGGGAATGCTGCAGGCTTGCTACTTGCTAAATTAGAAGATGTTCTTCAAATGCTGGATTGTGACATAGCTAGAGTTGAAATTTGCTAAGTAAAAACTTGATAATTTCTCGATAAAATAATTACACAAAAAGTAGATCTTGATAAAAGGGATTTATAAAAATAAAAGTAAGATTTGTCTATTAATATTGAATTTACTTGTTTGAGGATTCTCCTTAATAGTAAAACCTTATAAACATTAGGCCAGAATTCCATAGCTGCAATGGCTTTTGTGGTTGAGTAGTTGGCAATTTTTCCTACAGAAGGACTAAGCATAAGTGTCCCTGAAAGGTCATGCTGGCTCCTTTGGTTCTCTCTGCCAGCTTGTGCCCCAGGGTAGCCTGGCTCAGCACAGCAGTCCTTTTCTTCTCTCTTTGATGTTACCTGATCAGACGTTCTTCTTGGCATTATGATTTAAAATGGTGTTTAACAGTGTCTTGTACAGAACTAACTTAAGATGGCTGCCATGTAACTTTGGCTGAATACAATGATGACAAAGCAAAGCTAATTATGCTGGAACAAACATAGAAATTGCTGAAAAATTTCAGCAGGTCTGGCAACATCTCTGAATCTGCCAGGTCTGGTGAGCTTTTCAGCAATTTTTGCTTTTGCTTTTAATTTACAACATGCAAAGTCCTTTGGTTTTTATTCAACTATGGTGGAATTCCCTGTGACAGTCTTTCCAGACTGCTGTTTGTCTTAGAAAGTTTGAATTCTCGTAGCTTTAAGGACCCAGTGTTGTCAAAAGATGAATCAACTTCTAAATTTCTCCCTTCGTGATTGATGATGAGATAACATACCAGTCTTTCTACTTTTTGGCTGACAGTGATTTAACAAGGACATCATATGAGTTTTGAGACGCATGTCTGCGTTACTGGGTCCAGTTTAACATGTAAAACTAGTCTTTTTTATTAAATATATATTTTAAATAGATGACAGTAACACTACGCAATAACAGGGATGATATTTTCTGTTGAATCCACAGTCAAGAAGAAGATACAAATTTTTAAACATAACCCAAATGAGAACAGGTCAAATATCATGTTGTAAGCCACAACATAATTGTGAAATGTCTGAAGTTCGGAACTATAGGAATAGCTTGAGTAAATATCAATTTTAATTAATTCAAATCAAACTAAAATATAAACACGACGGAATTTTTTATGACTGTGTTTGAGAATGTTCCTTTTTGTGTTTCTTACATAGTAACAACAACAACGGTGGTGTTCTCGTTCACTTCTGGATTATTTTCATTGTTCCAAATGTGAAGACTCTATTTGTGTGCGAAGACTGTGTCAGTGCAGTCTTAAAGGACTCTATTCAGACAAGCCTGGTAAACCGCACATCGATTGGGTACCTTCTTGGACTTCCTGTGGACATGGACTCAATTGTTGTTAATGGTTATTTGTTTTGGCATTTTGCCTCTTTCTGTTTTTGAAAATTGAACCTAGTGCAACGTGTTATTTTATTGCTAATGGTAAACTGATTCTGCATGAGATTAACTGTGAAGCTCAGAAGCTGATGAAATTAGCTCAGGCATGTACAAAGCAATGCATTTTAATACTCGAAAGAATGAAGAGACAGCATAAACTAAAGTGTGCAAATCTAACTTGGTTGCAGGAACAGAGAAAACTGCATAAATGTTGAAGATGGTGAAACAGGTTGAGAAAGTGGTTAAAAAAGCATTTTGTGATTTATAAGTAGAGGTGGAGTGCATCGAAACGAGAATGTTATGAGGGACATTTAAGAAGAAAATGGTTTGACCTCACCCAGAGTATTATGTCCAGACTGAGCACTGCACATTGTGAAGGCTTCGGGAAGGTGCAGAGAAGATTTACAAGATTAGGGCTGGAAGTGAGTTACCATTATTATGTGTCTTGGAGGAGGTGTCCTGAGAAAAGAGAAGATTGAAAGGGGATTTCGTCAAGATGGTCAAAGTCATCAGATGTCTCAGTAGAGTAGATGGAGAGAAACGGTCCCTGTTGGTAAGATGGTTGAGCATCACAGGACTTAGATATAAATGATTGGTGAAAGAATCAAAGATGACATGAAGAAAATCTGTTGGTGATAATGGGAACTGCAGATGCTGGAGAATCCAAGATAACAAAGTGTGGAGCTGGATGAACACAGCAGGCCAAGCAGCATCTCAGGAGCACAAAAGCTGATGTTTCGAAGGTTCTTGGCCCGAAATGTCAGCTTTTGTGCTCCTGAGATGCTGCTTGGACTGCTGTGTTCATCCAGCTTCATACTTTGTTATCTTGAAGAAAATCTATTGTTGTGCAGTGAGTAGCTAGGATCTAGAATACACCAATAGAGAAAATGATGGAAGTAGACTCAGTTGTGGCTTTCAAATCAGATTGGGTAAATAACTGAAGAGGAAAAATACAGAATTACAGAGAAAAGACCACAGAGTCAAACCACCTAAGTTGCTTTTATAAAGAGACAGCATGGACTGAAGGGTTGATTTGATTTGATTTGCTTTTTTATTGTCATATAGACCGACGTACAGTGACAAGTTTTGTTTTTCATGCTGTACGGGTAGATCATAGCATAAAAAGTGTGTTCGGGTCAAGAATGGCCTCCATCTGTACTGTAGCCATTTTCTGGAATTGATTCTATTTCAAGTCCAACAAGTCACATTATTTGCATTGAAAGCATGGAAACAGTCATCTAGGACTGCGCACAGAAACAGGAGATTCAATCAACCAGTTTCTGTTGGTGTTTAATCCTTCAAAAAACCAATAGCCACTCCAATTCCATATCCCTTTATTCATTCATGTTTTAAGTAACTGATCCATGCTTCAATCACTAACTCTGACAGGGCATTTTAGAGCACAAAGCTCTTGTGTGAAAAGTTTTCTCCTGATTTCTGTTCTCAGCCTCTTGCATCTACTCTTATTTCTAAGTTTCGTTGTTGTTGTAAACCCCCCAACCACTAGAAACTGTCTTTCATCTGCTCTACAGTTTCCCTTTATAATCATAAACATGTCTACCAAGCTAAATCAGTCAATTCTGATGAAAGCAACCATAACTTTTCAAATTGATTTGTTTTTGAATTTCATCTTAACATGCAGCACTTATTATCTGAATTGAACCGTTTCTATTTCTCAACATCCTTCCTTTGGGTGAATCGTCACGAATTGTATAAACTTACATATAATTACTTCTTGACCTTTACATTGAATTCCTTGTCATAAACCCGTAAATCTGTCAGCTTTTTATAGCTTTATCCGCTTGATATGCTACTTTCAATGTCCAGTGAATCACCAATTACCTCTGCTCTTTTCAAAGTAAATTGCAGTAATGACTTTTTTTTAAAAGAAATATATCCCGTCTGATTTACTGGCATTGAATTACGTTTGCTACACTTTTGGTTATTCCTAGATCTTATCAAAGTCACCTTCAGCTATGTTTGGTCATCAGAAATATTTACTTTACCTCATATTTTAGTATCATCTGCAAATTTGATCACTTCCTAAGGATACGTGGAGAGCTAAACTGGTCATAGAGTAGAACTGTGTAGAACACGATTGTCCATTTCCAACCACCCTGAGAAATTGCCTTTTAATCGTCCTTTTACTTTTTGCCTTCCAACCAGTTTTCAACCAATTTGCAATTCCTACTTCTATGTTTCCCCCACCCCATTTTTCCCAATTGCCTCATGTATTAAATGCATAATGAAAGTCCATTTCAAAACTATCTGCGGTAATTCCCACAGTACCTGTCACCTCTTCAAGTAACTCATCAGGTAGAAGTAATTACATGCGAAGATTTATCAGTTAATGTTTGCAACTGACTTAATTCCTAAAAGTAATGAACAACATCATTTAACGATATCCTCTTTGTACGTGCTTGAGTGTACATGAAGAATGCTAAAAAGAAAAATCTTGTATTGACGCATTAGGTAACTGGTGTTATCCTTTTATAAGTTATTCTGTTATAACATTGAAACTGTTAAGCACTCTAAACTAAACATGACTATTTAAAATGAGCTTAACATCTAACCTCACAACAGAATAATTATTTATAATACTCGAGCTTTGTGGTTTCAGGGCCATTATTGTTTTAGACAGTCCATTAAAAACAAACACAAAGATGCTGGAGAAATTCAGTAGATTTGGCAGCTTCTGTGGAGAGAGAAATAGAATTAATGTTTTAAGTTTGGTGTGAATCTTCTTCAGAATCCATTGGTATTTTTCCAGCATTCTGTGTTTGTTTCAGATTTCTAACATCTTCAGTATTTTGCATTTCCTCTAGAAAAACAGTTTGCTAATTGCTTACCAATGACAGCTTGTATAAGTTATTTGTGTGCACCTGCATATGTGTGTGTTGTATGTGTCTTTGGATGAAATATTTAAACTCTTAATTGCACACAACTGTCTGCTTTCTTAATGCATTAGAATAAACTGCATATTCTGAGTATACAATAATTCTTATATCTTTACTTTTGCTATTGATAGCTGGCCTCCGTTCTGATTACATTGCTACAGCTGTGACAGGTGAGAGTTTTAATTTAGTCTGGTCTTATGTTTCTAAAGTAAACGTATAAGGAATAATTTTTAAAAAGGAAGAAAAACGTTATTGAGCACTCTTCATATCCTCAAGGTCTTGAGGGGTGGATATTGGTCAGGCCACCGGGAAAAGTCTTCTTTTAACATTGTATTGGGCCCATATGTGATTACCTGAGACAGCAGACGGAGATGTTGGTGTTTAGAGCTGATAAGCAGAAATAGGATAGATGTTTTGCTGACAGATGTAATTGTCACCTCTCTGAAGATCTGCCTCAGTTCAGATACAGGAATTCAATTGGAAGACATGGGGGAAATACGATTGGTAAAGATGGCTGGGCAACTGATTATAGTAACTCGAGCAAAAGCTCCTGTGAACTCAAATTCAAACATAGGAACAGTCCAGATAAAGCAAATAAAAACTTAACCAAAATATTACAGATTTCTTTAGCAGAATGTTTCCCTTCTTGCAGTGATGTCAGCAGTGAAGGAACATGAGGGGAAAATAGAGGGGGAATGAAAAACCCATCATCTTGACATCGGAAAAAGTTTCCCCAATTTCCCCTTAAGCTTTAATGCAAACTTTAGAATCTCACTATTCAGCAGCAACTACCCTGTTTAGATGGATTTGCCTTTCGTTGTTAGCCCATTCACCACATTCATACACCATTTCTAATTCTCCTCTCCTTCCCCAAGAAAGGAGAAGGCACAAATTCCCAATGTAAGTCAGAACTTGTGGCTGGAGGCTGCAGCTTGCTGACTGCTTGTTATGGCCATTAGCCAAGTCTATCTTCGCCACATTATTCCTACATGCTCCATGGCTACCATTCTCCTCCATCCTCCACACAAGTTGGCAGAGGCAAACCACCAACCTCATCACATCATCTTGCTGTTCTCGGTCCAATTCGCACAACGTTTCAACCCTTTGTACTTGACTTGCAACAGTCATACCACACAAGCGCCAGGTAATGACCATCTCCAAGAAGAGAGTTCCTTGACATTCAGTTCACCATCTATAAGGTACAAGTCAGGAGTGTGATGGAATGCTGTACACTTGCCTGGATGGGTGTGGCTCCACCAATACTGAAGATGCTTGGCACGATCAAGCTTCACGAACACCACGTCCACAAACATCCACTCCTAAGTCAACATAGTGTGGAGCTGGAGAAGTACACCAGGCCAGGCAGCATCAAAGAAGTAGTTCTGAAGAAGGATCCTAACCATTGACTTTCTGACTCCTCTGGTGCTGTCTGACCTGCTGTGTCCCTCCAGCTCCAGATTGTGTTGACTCTGACTCCAGCATCTGCAGTTCTTGGTATCTCCCACTGTCTCTAATATTGGGGCAATAAGTGCTAGTCCAGCCAGCGATATTCACATCTTGTGAATGAGCTAAAAATACACTTTGTAGTCCAGCGACATCTACAACTTGCGTGTTTCTGCCAGGTCACTTTGCATGCAGGGACACAAGTGCATCTCATGCATCTAAAGAGGCTGCATTTTATTGCCTTGGCTTCATTTCTTGGCACTCATTCACTTAGTGGTAGCTCGGACGCTGCTAGTATTGAGAGTGAGGCAGACAGGCAGCTTGTCACGGTAGGGAGCACTGAACGCTCAAGAGGGTAGTCGTGTCACTATACATCACTGTACTATATCAATGTCGCACCTACAGCAGTTGCCTCTGGCTCTGTGGCAAACACACTACCTGTACTTCAACCAAATGATCATGTCTGAAAGGTAGAGGGCATAAGTCTATAGTGGGGACAAGGGATTCTACAGTCCATCAAGGGCCTCATCTGATTCCAGTTCCATGGGGAGTTAGTTGGGAAATAGGCCTAACCAGAGTCCAGGCATCTGTATCGTTGCAGATTGAGTTTTAGGCCATGCACAGTACTTGGGGGTTTGCTCAGTAATAGTCTGGAGGCTTATCAGGGGAAAGTGGACAACTCCAGTCTGGAGATAGGGTTCATTACAGTGGGTCACTGAGGGAATTATTTCAGTGAAAAGGAGTAATTTGACATAGAAGCATGGGATCTCATTGACTATAAGAAAGGATGAGAAACATTGAAAGTGGGAGTAGATTTCAAGGATCAACATCTCTATGGCCTCTATGTGGAGACCGTGAATGATCATTAAGAATATGGCAATTTGCAAAGCAATGGCGCTGAGGGTAATCTGGGGACATATACAATAATGTATACATATTTAGACTGTAAAAGTATCAAATGGAAACTGGGAGGCTGAAAGATCATTGGGGACAGGGCCAGTAACACAGGAGGGAATATAAAAGATATGGGTTATCATGCTGTTTCTTAGGCAAAGCCTGCAAGTCACTTACAAGGACATGAAGTTGAAACTTTACCATTCTTCGAAGTCACCGTGTGATAATAATACAAAATAGCTGCCATCATATGCAAAATATGCAAAGTAAAATGCTGTTTCTTTCTTATGGGGCAGGGTCAAATTGTTTGAATTTGAGACCTTGTTAGGGGAAAGTGTGATCGTTATTGTCTCCATCAGTTCAGTAATACCTCCAATTGACATCAAGCTGCACTTGGCAGATCATTCATCATCCAAGAATGAGCATTACAAACTGTGGCCTCAAGCATTTAGAATTAGGTCAATTAGAATCCTTATAGTTTGGAAACAGGCCATTCAGCCCAACACATCCATACCAACTCTCCATAGAGCATCCCACCCATACTCACATCCCTACTCTATCCCTGTTACCCAGCATTTCCCATGGCTAATCCACTTAACCTATACATCTCTAGACACTATGCAATTTCGCATGGCCAATCCACCTAACCTGCACATCCTTGGACTGTCAGAGGAAACCAGAGCACACAGAGGGAGCCCACGCAGGCACAGGGAGAATGTGCAAACTCCACTCAGACATCCAACCTGAGGCTGGAATTGAATCTGCTGACCCGTTGTTCACATTAATTTGTTTACTGTCATGTCAGCTAAGCAAATGGAGCCAGACAAACTAACTTAAAAGTGTCACTTTGCCATCTACAAGGCACAGATCTGGCGTGTGATAGAATACTCCATTTGTCTGGTTGAATACAGCCCTGACAATACTCAAAAAGCTTAAAGTTATTCAGGACATTTGGTTGGCACCACACCCACAAACACCCATTCCCTCCGCCACCAATGCTCAGTGGCAGCAGTGTGCACTACCTTCAAAGAATCACTACAGAAATTAATTAAGGATCCTGACACAACACCTTCTAAAACCACGAGCACTTCCATGTAGAAAGACAAGGGCAGCGGATACATGGAGCACCGCAACCTACAAGTTCCCTTCCAAGTCACTCACCGTTCTGACTTGTAAATATATTCCTATTCCTTCATTGTGACTGGGTCAAAATGCTGGAACTCCCTCTCTGATGACATTGTGGATCCACCTACAGCAAATGGACTGCAACGGCTCTCAACAGTTCACCAACATCTTCTCAAGGGATCTGTGGATGGGCAATAAATGCGAGACCAACCAACAGTACCCACACCCTATAAACTGATCTTCAAAAAAATTCTATAGCTGTCACTGGAAGATGATGCTTTACTGCTGCCACGATCACACACTGAACTGTAAATATACAAGGACATGGTCTGTGATGTGCAAAGGTATTTTGTCTGCAGGAGGAAGCTATCAGAGTGATTTACTGCCAGAATTCTATTCCATAATGTAGCATGAACACATTGGTTGTGCAATGTACATCTGAATAAAGTTAGACAACTGAGAGCTTCTTATTTAGACTGACATTAACCTCCTTGGGAAGCATCAATGCCCACACTGTGTCAAGATATAATACAAGATTCCATTTTGATTGATGTCAGGTCTCAGGAGTACAATTAATGAAATCGTCTCTACTTTCTGACATTCTCCACACATTATCTGCTTGTGGATTGGACATAGGCATGGACTTGGCTGGAGTCCTTGTGACTTTGCTTCAGATGTGAAGAAAGAAGGAAATTGCAATGCTAACATTGTCAGCAAGAACGGCAATCTCCATTGCCTACTGCACAGCCTCCCGACAGAGCAGCAGCAGGTGAAGATCCACAAAGGAGGTGGGGGACAACGAGCAGAGCCTATACCCACAGGCTGCACTGTCATTTTCTCCGGTTCTGAGAAAGACAGCACAGGCACTAATTCATAATATCTCAGGCCTTCATCAGCAAACAAAGAGACCTGCTGGAGCAGGACCTGTACTTCAAGGGACTGGGTGAGAACGTCATCCCAGCAGTTCATTTCAGGGAGGAACTGGGGAACTTGCATCCAGGATGTCACCAATGGAATTTTCTTCAGATCAAAGCTAATTTCTGATGACAAGGAGAATTGAACAGCCTGGGCAATTCCTGGCTTCTCCAGGAGAAGAGCATTGTAGACTGTACTTATATTGTTTTATCTCACACTGCAGAGATTATCAACAGAAAAGATTTACCCTTCATCAGTGTTTTAATTATATGTGACATCGATACCGAATTCTAGAGGTCTTTACCAAATATCTTGGGGGCTGCCTTGACTTTACATACCAGAAAACTGACAGGCTCCTGCCTCCTTTCAAGGTCCTCAGGCCACATGGGAAAGGTTGCTGGGAGACAAGGACTACTCCCTTCAAATATGACTCATGAAATCTTCAGTCTGATGCAGAATAAAGATACAATGCTGCTCAAACTTCCATTAGGGCCAATTTAGAACAGACATAGGCCTCATTAGAATGTGGTCTCAATGCCTGAGCACTCCAGCAGACCTTACAAGATAGCCCAGACAGCAAAAGCATGTCATTATTACATGATATGCTCTTCACAACTGGAACTGATGTAAAGGGTAGGTCCTGGATGATATGGGATCAATCTTCAAAAGATGAAGATGAAAATGAACATCAGTATACTGGCCAGGAGGGACATCCAGAACAGAACGATACAGCAGTGCAACATCGAGGAGCCAGAACACCTAATTGGAACTTGCTTCCAGGATGAACAGTCTGAATTTGAATTTTCTTCAATTGTTTAATGTTCTGTTGGTTATATGACAAGCAGTTGCTGTTTAGTGCCAAGGGCAGGTGTACCTTAATATTGTTGTAGTCCTTTACCATTTTTAGTTACTGAATGAATATTTTGTTATCCCTCTGATTATACACTTCATATCTATGTGACCCCACTTTCAAGTATACACACATTACATGTTATGCCTTACTGTGTGGTTTACACATACTTTCATATCATTTATTCTCAGTTTGGACTTTTGAATCTTGAAATAGCAATATGTTTTTTGTGCATCTGTAAAACTGAATGATTAATTTGTAAAACAGTGAGATGAAATAGCTTTCAGAACTAATCAGTATTTTTTACCCCTGGAAGAGTTTTTAACCGAACATTTTTGCGTCAAGGTTTCTGTTAAAAAAAAATCAAAAAACATTCTTAAGCTTAAGGAAATAGTCATAGCTTGGGGAAGATATCATTTATGATTTCAGTTTTGGCAGTTATGCAGAATTCCTTGGATGAAGACAATTGTATAAAGCAGTTTTCCTGAGAAGGAAGAAATTAGTAAAACTCAATTACTTTAGAGTCAAGTATTTACTGATAGTCCTAGGTCAGAGGTGTTTGCATAAAACCCTGAAGAGGCTATTTGAAGCCAAAAACATTTAAACTCTGGTGAATAACAGCTCCAATTTGAAACTGCGATGAGGAGGGATTTCTTCTCTCACAGAGTTGTGAGTCTTTAGAGCAACTTGCCACTGAGAACTGGGAGCTGAGGGAGCAGCATGCTTGTTTTTGTATTTAAATCTGAGATAGACAGATTCTGGATCAGGAGAGGAATCAAAGGTAATAGGGAAAGGGCAAAAAAGTGGACATGAGGAATGTCAGATCAGCCATGATCCTTTTGAATAACGGAGCAGGCTTGAGGGGCCAAATGGCCAACTCCTGTTCCTATTTCGTATGGTATTAGATTAAACGTATCAAGGTGTTTGAAAAAGAGTGTGAATACGGTACATGGGATGCTGGTGGGTACTGTGCAAAGGTATTTTTGAGAATGGTAAAGGATTTTTTCTGGGTTTATGAAAATATGTGTTTCAAAAAAATTAAGTTTGTTTTATGAGTAAGTTGTCTGGTTTGTATTATTTTATCTTTATTTATTTTTCTTAACACGTTGTTAAAACCAAATCTACAACATTACATGCTTATGCTCAGTGAGAGACCGCTTCGCTGAGAAATCAAAAGAAAACAAATTAAGATCTATTAAACCAGATTCCGATGTGGGATCTGATTTGTCAAGTAACAATATGCTTCAATGGTATAGGAATGTGGTTAGACTGCATTTGGAGTACTGTGTGCAGTTTTGGTCTAGTTATTTCAGGAAATATATTATTACCATAGAGGGAATGTAATGTTCACTGAATTTGTTCCCAGGATGGCAGGACTGTCCAATAAAGAGAGAATGGGCAAATTGGGCCTATATTCTCCAGAGTTTTGAAAAATAAGAAGTGGTCTCATTGAAACTTACAAAATACTTAAAGGGATAGACAGGTGAGATGTTTTCTTGGTTGCAGAGTCGACAACAAGTGGGCACAATTTTAAAAAAAGGGGAATACCCTGTTCTGAGACAAAGAGAACTTTTGTTACTCAGAGGGCTGAAGAAACTTTGTGTATGTTTAAGCTAGAGATTGATTGATAGATTTCTGATTACCAGAAGCATACAGGTTTACATGTTTTATGGCTGAATGGCCTACTCTTGCCCCTATGATCCTAACATTGGCTGGGATCATAACAATGTCCCATTGATTATTAGGGAAAATACAGCAGCCAGTGAGAATGCAATAGCATCACATGTCACAAAGGTTCGGGAGCACTTAAGGCTTTGTAAGTTTCGTACAATGAAGTCTCTCATGGTAGGCAGCAGATTTGGAAGAATTCTGAAGCACCTCCTTTTGATTTTTCCATCATCAGTTAGCCTTCTACTTTTCAGTATGTAAATTGCTAAGTTGCCCTCAAATGCTTGCGTGACCTATGGGACCTACAAGTGTACAAATTAAGATCAGTAGGTTACTTATCCCTTTGAGTCTGCTTTACCCTTCAATAAGATCATGGCTGATCTGATGGTAACCTCAAATTTACATTTACATCTGCCCCTGTTAATTTTTCAAGCCCTTGGTTAAGAAGATCTAATTACTTCTGAACACTCCGAGACATTCTGTCTTCTTCCAGTGCTTGCTGTGCCTTGCCCTTCTCAGGACCCAACACCTCAACTTCTCCCAACACCAAACCCGATCCCCCTTTAGCCGTTCCAGACCTGACCACCCTTTACCTGGTTCAGATCCATTTCCCCTTCTGTGAGAGAGAGTCACTCATCAGAAGTTCTGGCCCATTATTTATTGTTTTTCATTTCGTTTACATGAGAAAAGAAACATGCGTAGTTATTCTTAACTCATCGCATGGCTTGCACATTGTACCTATGCTTCAGTACAGTGAGGTACTTGACAAATTGTGTATTTATTGGGAATAAAGTGCAATTTGGATTCAAGATGACTGTCATTGCTGCGGTTCAGCTGGGACAGGGATGAACAAGGTTTGACAGAAATAGCAACAGGCTTTGAAATATTGGGGCATTTTTTTTGTGGAACAATCATAAGGGGTTGTTACCTTGGAGAGTCACTCTGATATTGTGACAAGAGGTTTGGGTTGGAGCGATGAGAATGGGGTGGTGGGTATGGGAAATGGCAATCTGAACTTTAGTGACAGATATTTGGCAATGTAGCGACTGAGAATTGAGTAACAGATTGCCTGTCAATTTTCAAGTTCCAGATGGTTAATGCCTGCATACATATCACTGAAATATTTGCTGTGATTTGCACTCTTAAAGCGAGTGACATACCATTTTGTAGTTACTAGTGACAGTTGAGCAAGTCTGCAAGTTTCAAGGGTTTAGGTTGGTTTTTTCATCAATGTTTGAGCCCAACAGACACAAACTTGGACATAAATAACAAAATGTGAAGCTGGATGAACACAACAGGCCAAGCAGCATCTCAGGAGCACAAAAGCTGATGTTTCGGGCCTAGACCCTTCATTAGAGAGGGGGATGGGGAGAGGGTTCTGGAATAAATAGGGAGAGAGGGGGAGGTGGACCAAAGATGGAGAGAAAAGAAGATAGGTAGAGAGGAGAGTATAGGTGGGGAGGTAGGGAGGGGATAGGTCAGTCCAGGGAAGGCGGACAGGTCAAGGAGGCGGGATGAGGTTAGTAGGTAGGAAATGCAGGTGCGGCTTGAGGTGGGAGGAAGGGATAGGTGAGAGGAAGAACAGGTTAGGGAGGTGGGGACAGGCTAGGATGATTTTGGAATGCAGTGGGGGGAGGGGACAAGCTGGGCTGGTTTTGGGATGCAGTGGGGGGAGGGGAGATTTTGAAGCTGGTGAAGTCCACATTGATACCATTGGGCTGCAGGGCTCCCAAGCGGAATATGAGTTGCTGTTCCTGCAACCTTCGGGTGGCATCATTTGTGGCACTGCAGGAGGCCCATAATGGACATGTCGTCTGAGGAATGGGAGGGGTAGTTAAAATGGTTCGCGACTGGGAGGTGCAGTTGTTTATTGCAAACCGAGCGGAGGTGTTCTGCAAAGCGGTCCCCAAGCCTCCGCTTGGTTTCCCCAATGTAGGGGAAGCCACACTGGGTACAGTGGATACAGTATACCACATTGGCAGATGTGCAGGTGAACATCTGCTTAATGTGGAAAGTCATCTTGGGGCCTGGGATGGGGGTGAGGGAGGAGGTGTGGGGGCAAGTGTAGCACTTCCTGCGGTTGCAGGGGAAGGTGCTGGATGTGGTGGGGTTGGAGGGGAGTGTGGAGCGGACAAGGGAGTCATGGAGAGAGTGGTCTCTCCGGAAGGCAGACAAGGGTGGGAATGGAAAAATGTCTTGGGTGGTGGGGTCGGATTGTAGATGGCAGAAATGTCGGAGGATGATGCATTGTATCCAGAGGTTGGTGGGGTGGTATGTGAGAACGAGGGGGATCCTCTTTGGGCGGTTGTGGCGGGGGCGGGGTGTGACGGATGTGTTGCGGGAAATGCGGGAGACACGGTCAAGGGCGTTCTCGACCACTGTGGGGGCAAAGTTCCGGTCTTTGACGAACGTGGACATCTGGGATGTGCAGGAGTGGAATGCCTCATCCTGGGAGCAGATGCAGCAGAGGCAGAGTAATTGGGAATAGGGGATGGAATTTTTGCAGGAGGGTGGGTGGGAGGAGGTGTATTCTAGGTAGCTGTGGGAGTCAGTGGGCTTGAAGTGGACATCAGTTTCTAGCTGGTTACCTGAGATGGAGACTGAGAGGTCCAGGAAGGTGAGGGATGTGTTGGAGATGGCCCAGGTGAATTTGTGGTCGGGGGGGGGGAAGATGTTGGTGAAGTGGATGAACTGTTTGAGCTCCTCTGGGGAGCAAGCGGTGGCGCCAATACAGTCATCAATGTAACGGAGGAAGAGGTGGGGTTTGGGGCCTGTGTAGGTGCGGAAGACGGACTGTTCCACGCAACCTACAAAGAGGCAGGCATAGCTGGGGCCCATGCGGGTACCCATGGCCACCTCCTTTGTCTGCAGGAAATGGGAGAAATTGAAAGAGAAGTAGTTGAGGGTGAGGACGAGGTCGGCTGGGCGGATGAAGGTGTCGGTGGAGGGGGACTGGTTGGGCCTGCGGGACAGGAAGAAGCGGAGGGCCTTGAGGCCATCAGCATGAGGAATACAGGTGGACATGAAGGCTTGTGAGTTCTGCTATACTCTGCAGCTTTGGAGATTGCTAACCTCAGCACATTAGTAAGGGTAAAGATTAGAATGTATGAACCTGGTATAGCCCTTTAACTGTAGCTTCTCCAGGATTCAGCCTGCCAGGAAAAACGGCATCTAATATGTTCATTCATTCCTCAGATTTGGGATCAACATACAGTAATTGCACTTGGAAACTCTCAATTATGTTCAATTGAAGGACAATTGATGGACCATGAAGGGTGTTAAGGAAATATAGATTTACCACTTAATAATCCTGTTCTGTAGTTTTCATTTATACAAATTGTAATTGTGTAATTATAGAACGCATTTATGGAAGTACTTCACTGGCAGAATCTTAATGTGGATCCACATGAATATTAAAAGACTAGTCACCACTGATGATGGCTGGAGCAGCTTTTGGGGGCTGGGAAATCAGGCAGAGATCTATATTGCAGTGTCTTCTTTGCGTGAGATATTCTAATATATTCAAATCAAGTTAAGAGTGGTTTTCCCTCTGTTGACAATGGGATTGCATTCTGCATTCTATTCACACATTTGCAGACACCCAAGGGAAGTTCTGATTATAATTGCATGGATAAACGGGTCAAGGCTTTTTAAGCTCTACTTGTTTCCTTTGTGACTTTTTTTTTATAAAATGGAACGTATGTGATTTTGCAAGGATTTTTTTTCAGGAAGTAACATTGTAATGGAAATAGAAAAACCGATGAGTCTCTGAATTATGCTGAAAAGCTAATTGTACTTGAAGGATTTTCAACAGTGCAGCAGAATAGATAGAATTTGATGAAATAGAGATTTTCAGAAAATAAATTTTCACGCTGTTTACAGAGTGACACAGCATCCAAAGTGCCAGCTATAGAAACAAAGTTGGCAGCTCAGGTTAAGTCAGGATGGGTGTGACATTGAAATGCCTCAATATCATTTTTCAATTTGGGGAAAGGATATGTCATAGAAAAAGTGTATGCGGGGGAAAATTTGGGAAGTGAACATACAATGTCAAATCGCCTATAACAAGATTTTGCATTTTCCAGGTTCTAAATATGTTATTGATAAATTTGCTGAGCAGGCTGGTATTCCCGTTCCTTTAAACTTCTTTGCTGCCTCTGGACGAGTACACTGCTACTTCAAGCTCAATTCGCCACCAGGACATGTCATTCGCCTCTCGCTCACCTCCTTACAGATCGAACCTGACAGCTGTGTCACAGATTCACTCAGCATTTTTGACTCACTTATGCCAATAAGGAGTAAGAATTTGTATCGGTAAGTTTTATAGTGCTTCCGGTATTTTTGGTCTCCTAATTGACACAAAAGATATTGTGAAAATGAGGAACTTAAACAAATTAGCAGCCATAAAGAGGTGATACTCAAAAAATTAACTCAGTCGAAGGTTGACAAATCCAAACAGTCATTTGTTTAAAGAACTTGAGTGTTGCTGAAAAAGACGCAATAAAGATTTTTGTCTTGCAATTATTAGGGTAATTCCCAATATAAAGGGTAAGTGACCTTTTTATCCTGAATAAGAAACAAGTACTGATTAGTAGGCAACTAGATTAGAAGAATTGTCATGGAAAATGCACCAGTTAGATATGACTGACAGTTAACAGCCAAGATTGCACATACTGGAAGATGCATTTATTAATATATGGAGCCTTGTTCTTAGCAGAAAAGAACATATACACACACTGCACTTGCTTTAACTGAGCAAAACAGTTGTCAGCCATTTTTCAGGGAAATTCCTTGACCGATGAGAGTAAAATAAAAGTCAGAACCGCATCAGCATGTTTGCTGATGCTTGCACAATGTTCAGAACCACTCACAGCTACTCAAATACAGGACTTGTCCATATGCAGCAAAATTGAGAATCTTTCTGGCTTGTGCTGATAAAGCTTAAGTAATATTCTTGGCACATAACTGCAAGGCAAAGATCTTTTCCAACAACAGAGAACGCAATCATTTCTCCTTGACATTTGCTGGTATTACCACTGCTCACTGTCAACATTCTGGGGATTACAATTAACCAAAAACTCAATGAATGGCAGAACATTAGGAAGCTCACAAGAACAGAGGGATTTTGGCATGCTTGTTCACAGATCCCTAGAGGCAACTGGACAGTTTTAGTGGGTAGTAGAGAAGACAGATGGCACACCTGCCTTTGTCTGTTATGGCATAGATTATAAGAGTAGGGAGGTTATTTTGGAGCTGTACATGACTATGGTGAGGCCACAGCTGCAGTGCCTATGTGCTTGTTCTGGTCTCTACACTATAGGGAGGATATGAATACATTGGAGAGGGTGCAGAGGCGATTCGCTTTTGTGGGTTAGTGTGCTTTAGCTGTGAAGTAAGACTGGATAAGTTCGAGTTGTTTTCTTTAAAATGGAAAAGGTTGGGAGGGGACTTGATTGTGAGCACAGTGGCTAGGAAGTAACTTATTCCCTTGGATGAAGGGCTGATAATAATTATTTTTCAAGTGAATGACTATCCTGATCACCTCCACTTCCATGAACAAAAACAAAGTTGCTGGAAAAGCTCAGCAGGTCTAGCAGCATCCATGGAGGAGAAAACAGAGTTAATGTTTTGGATCCGGTGACCCTTCCTCAGAACTGATGTGGCTGGGAAAACGTCAGTTTATGTGCAAAAAATAGGGAGGTAGGTGGGGCAGGGAGTAAAAGATGGGATATAGCCCAAAGAGAGAAAACGATAGTTGGACAGACAAAAGAGCTGCTAATGATCAGGCTGGGAGGGGGAATAGTTGTTAATGGGGGCTGTTGTGACTAAAAACAGAGATGTGTAGTGGCAGGCTATGTGGTAACAAGGCCTGGTGTGTGGAGTGGGGGGCTGGGACATGGGAGAGTTTAGGCCCTAAAATTCTTGAACTCAATATTGAGTCCAGAGGGCTGTAGGGTCCCCAAGTGGAAATTGAGGTGCTGTTCCTCCAGCTTGCGCTGGGCTTTACTGGAACATTGTAGCAAACCAGAGACAGAGATGTTGGCCAGAGAGCAAGGTGGTTCATTAAAGTGGCAGGCAACAGGTAGTTCAGGGTCTTTTCTGTGAGCAGAATGTAGATGTTCTGCAAAGCGGTTGCCACGTCTATGCTTCATTTCCCCAATGTAGAGGAGACCACATCGTGAGCAGCGAATGCAGTAGACTAGATTCTTGGGAGTGCAGGTCAAGTGTTGCTTCACCTGGAAGGTATGTTTGGGCCCTTGGATACTGGGGAGGGAGGAGGTAAATGGGCAGGTGTTGCTCTTTCGCCGGTTACAGGGGAAGGTGCCGTGGGGCTATGGGGAGGTGTTGGGGGTGAAGGAAGTGCCACTTCCATAATTGCCAGGATACTGAGTGCTTCCCACTTCACTCTTTAATGTCCCTGATGCACCTGTCTTTATTTAGATCCTGCTTCCAACCCTCCATGTTCCAGGTACTGCTCCACAAACCCATCCGCACTGATTCAGCCTTGCTGATCCCAAAAATCCATGAAGACCAATCCCCTGCTTCCCAGCCTCATCCATCTCTCCCCGCCACCACTAAACATTTGTGTGGTTTTAGAGCTGAACAAAGAACACTGCTGACCTTATAACAACTGCACAGAAATGACAGGTGCATGTAACCTTTAAACAATTGAGAACCAGGTCTATCCTTGTACACTTCTGACTTTATCCTGAAGGTAGTATTTTATTGAACTACTTTCATGTTAATGAATGATCATGCCATGCAAACATATCTTAAATATGTACCCACTGCATTTCTGTGAAATTTTCAACACATTTATTACTGCACAATTACTAAACTATTAATCAAATTTTGCACCCCACTTAAATAAGTCACTCCAGTACAACATTTCCTCCTCCTCCCATCCGTGTACCTATCCAAATATTTTTAAAATGTTGCCATTGTACCTGCCTCAACCACTATCTCCGACAGCCCATTCCATATACTCACAGCTCTCTGCATGAAGAAATTGCCCTTTAGGTCCTTTTTAAATCTATTACCTCCCACCTTAAATTTTTGCCCCCTAATTTTCAATTCCCCATCCGAACGCAAAAGACGATATGCAGTCATCCTGTCTATACCCATCATGCTTGTATGCACCTCATTAAGGTCACTTCTCAATCTCTTATGTTCCAAGGAATAAAGTCGTGTCCTGACCAACCTTTCCCTGTATCTCAGGCTGAATAGACCTGGCAACATCCTCATAAATCTTCTTTGCACACTTTCCAGTTTAAGTATCGAACATAGAAAAGTACAGCGCAGTACAGGCCCTTCAGCCCGTGATGTTGTGCCGTGTAATAATCCTAATCCAAAAATAAAATAACCTAACCTACATTCCCCTCAATTCACTGCTGTCCATGTGCATGTCCAGCAGTCGCTTAAATATCACTAATGACTCCGCTTCCACAACTACCACTGGTAAACTATTCCATGTGCTCACACCTCTCTGGATGAAGAACCTCCTTCTGGCGTCTTCTCTATACCTTCCTCCTAACACCTTAAAGCTGTGACCCCTCGTGGCAGTCAATCCTGTCCTGGGGAAAAGTCTCTGGCTATCGACTCTATCAATACCTCTCATTAACTTGTACACCTCAGTCAGGTCACCTCTCTTCCTCCTTCTCTCCAGAGAGAAAAGTCCGAGCTCAGTCAACCTCTCCTCGTAAGACAAGTCCTCCAGTCCAGGCAGCATCCTGGTAAACCTCCTTTGTACCCTCTCCAAAGCCTCCACATCTTTCCTATAATAGGGCGACCAGAACTGGACACAATATTCCAAGTGTGGTCTCACCAGGGTTTTGTAGAGCTGCAGCATAACCTCGTGGCTCTTAAACTCGATCCCCTGTTAATGAAAGCCAAAACACCATATGCTTTCTTAACAACTTTATCCACTTGGGTGGCAACTTTGAGGGAGCTATGCACTTGAACACCAAGATCCCGCTGTTCCTCCAAAGTATGTCTTTCCTCTGACAGGGTGACCAAAACTGTACACAGTATTCCAAGTGTGGCCTTATACAACTGTAACTTAACGTCCCAATTCCTATATTCAATGTCTCGACTGATGAAGGCCAGCTTGGTAAATGCCTTCTTCATCACCCTGCCGACTTGTGACACCACCTTCAATGATCTCTCGTCAGTAAAATGTAAACACCAAAGTTCCATTTCTGTTGTGTAGTCTTGAGAATGCTGTCCAATGTATTTCTGCAGAATATACATTTTGCACATTTGATTTTAGTTTCCAATTGAAGTACGAAAGAAACAAAGTCAATATATATCTTGAATATTGTTTTACGTTATAATCATAGATAATAGAATTCCTCCAAAAAATAGCGATTTCTAAATGAGGAAACGTGACCAATGCATTGTTATTGTTATTCAAGTGATTATAAATATAAATTTGTTCTATCATTTATGTCTGTCAATTTCAGAGTCTGCGAACCCTTTGCTTCTTTCCCAGTTTCCTTTGTATCTACTGGCAATGGCATGTTTCTCTCATTCAAATCACTCAGAGTGGATGGAATAAGAGAAATAAATGGATATTTTGAGGCAATTCCCAACAAAGGTAAGTTGGAAAACAAATTGTCCATAATTACGTTGTAGCTTTGATAAATTTTACTGAGCGCTTAGAGCTAATAATTGGTGCCCTCTTTGCCTACTTCACAATGAAATGAATCACCATAAAATTACCCATAATTTATCGCAAGTGCTATGAAACAGCTGGCCATCTTGTTGCAGCCAGGTTGTAACAATTCTATGAAGAAACTGAGAAATAAAGCACTAATCCTGTTTAATTACCCATTTGACCTGATCAGCCCATTATAGCCACAAATAAAAAGAGAAAATGACAAAACAAAATCTCAGCGGGCTGGGGAGCACCCACCTGGAGAGAAAAATCAGATTTCAGGTCTGTGATGTCTCATCAGTACTGGAAAATGTTAGACAGGGAATGGGTTTCAATCAAGGGGTAAAAACTGAAAGAACTGCTGATGCTGTAAATCAGGAACAAAAACAAAGTTGCTGGAAAAGTTCAGCAGGTCTGGCAGCATCTGTGAAGGAAAGGTCGGAGTGAACGTTTCGGGTTCGGTGACCCTTCCTCAGAACTGATGGCGGCTGGGAAAATGTCAGTTTATATGCAGAAAATAGGGAGGTACATGGGGTAGGGAGGATAGAGCCCAAAGACAGAGAAAGACAGTTGGACAGACAAAGGAGTTGCTAATGATCTGGCTGGGAGGGGGAATAATTGTTAATGGGGACTGTCAGTGATTAACAACAGGGGTGATAATGGCAGACTATATGGTAACAAGGCCTGGTGTGTGAGGTAGGGAGCTGGGACATAGGAGAGTTCAGGCCCTAAAATTACTGAACTCAGTATTGAGTCTGGCATCTTGTAGGGCCTTCAAACATAAAATGAGGTGTCATTTCTCCAGCCTGTGTTGGGCTTCACTGGAACACTGCAGCAAGCCAGAGATAGAGATATTGGCCAGAGAGCAAGGTGGTGCACTGATGTGGCAGGCAACAGGAAGTTCAGGTCTTTTTTGCAATGTAGATGTTCTGCGAAGCGGTTGCCAAGTCTACGCTTCGCGACAACCGTCCCCCACCAATGCCCCTGAGCAGCTGGTCTACCCTTGGCTGCAGCTGGTTTCCACAGAAGAGCCACCACGCTCACCACTTTCTAAGGCCATTACAACTCAAAATGAATGTAGGAAGCAGGTAAAGTTTAAAAATAATTTGAACAAAACAATTGATTGTTCTATTTACATTTTGTTTAGAATTCGAAAGCACAATAATTTCAACAGATGGAATAAGATTGGAAGGAAATATCACCAGTCCATATTATCCCAGCTATTATCCTCTGAAATGTAGCTGTACCTGGACATTTAAGGTAATGCCTAGTTGATTCTGTCATTAGACAATTTGCAGTGTTTGACTTGTTGGAATGTCTATTATGGAAACATTCTGCTTAATTTCCTTCAAAGTGCCATTATTGGTAACATAATTGATAAACACTCTCTTCAAACTTCGCTTAAAGTAGGTAGTCAACCTGTAGAAGTGCAGTGCTATGTCAAAATAATTGCATTTTACATTGTTGTTCATCCTTTAACTGTAACAACAATTTTAAACTTGTCTTGTCAAGCCAAGTATGGCATTTCACATTAGAACTCATATAAATAGAAATCATATCAGACTATTAATGGTGGTCATAATTTGCTGTAATGTACCATAAGGAGAAGGTTATATACGTGCAAAATGTTTTCTAAAATAGCTTCCTACGTTACTGTGGGATTTAAATGGGCCCTAACCTAGGCATTAGGAGTTATTGTACACAACTGAATAGTTAACAAAATAACTGTTTTTGATATTCATTCGATATTGTATTTTAACCAAGCTACTCATTCTTTCAATTTTTCATTCAACATCCTCATTTTTGTAAGTTTAAGGTGATTTTTGAGTTTTATTAATGCAAGGTTAGAAACATCAGGGAGTGGGGAGGCAGATTTCAGCAATCACCCCCTGACCACACACATGCTCCCACTTGTACTCAGATGGGGGCAGATCAAGACCCCTCACTCATCCCAACAGGCACACCCTTCCTTTTTACCCTCAGGAGGGCAGCCAATGTTCTTGTCTATTGGGGACAGAGTTAGCTGTGGCAGGGATGTAAAGAGGGCCATCAGCAATCACTACATGACTGGGAAAGTAACAGGAATTTCCCCATTTTAGTTTGCCCCTACCATTAAGTCCATTGCCTCTGGGATAGGAAGGTTCCACCCATAGGGTACTTCCAGATCTCAGCGCATCCCAAAGGGTTTGTTTGCCAGTGAACTGTGGTTGCTTTTAAAGTTAAATATGGAAAAGTCATTTCCATGGTCATTCAGTTGGCAATTAGATGACATGAAGTAAAGATGGACATCAAAAGGATGACAGGAGATACTAGAAGGTTATTTTTACCCACAATGTTCTTAAGACATGTATAGGTCAATGGCTGTAGAGTGAAATACAGTCCATACTTAGCTGCAATTCTGATTGTGATGACCGGAAAATTGTTAGTACTCAGTACATTCCAGGCACATGGACCGCTAAATGTGGAAATCTTGCTGTTTCTAATGAACTATTAATCCATATTTAATGCAGAACAACTTCTTTGGCTCTAAATTTGAAAAGTTTATGAATGCAGCATGCCGCTCCCTTAGAATCAAATCTAAAAGTCCATGAAATTTTTGAAATAAAGGTAATTCTAATTTAATTTTTCAACATTCATTTATGATAGGTGAGATTTCATCTTAATCCCATTTAGCCCTTTCAGACAACTGACACTGGCATGAATAGGCAAATGTGCTCTCTGATGGAGGGTCTAGGCCTGAAACATCAGCTTTTGTGCTCTTGAGATTCTGCTGGGCCTGCTGTGTTCATCCAGCTCCACACTTTGTTATCTTGTCCTCCTTCTCTGCTGAGGGAGTTTATGATGCTGCTTGACACTGAAATCTAGATGATAAGCCTGGATGCTGATTAACTAGAACCCAACTCCATAGAAAATACTGTGTGGAAGTCTGAAAATTGTCCATGTTGTTTGTTAATGTTTCCATGTTGCAATTCATTTGATGAACAAGGCTATTGGAAAGGTGAAGGGAAGTTCCTCCACTGTTTGAAATTGTGTATTTTTTTCACACATTTGTTTTTGTGATTCATGCTTTAGTTTACCTGACAGTTGATGTGAAGAGTAAACAGGAAATTGAAATTTTTGCAAGCATGTGAAGGCAAGAAACACAGTAATAGTGAATTTCCTCACCACATTTAAGAAATAACATGGGAATTTTTTTCAGTGACGAGCTTAATGAAACTTTTTTCTGCTTCATTTTTGCTTTCATGCCAGTTTGTGCCATTTCTTTGGGTTTCTGGAGTTCTCTCATATTATGCCATTGGTTTAAGGTGCAGGTCCAGTTTGCCTTGGTTTGGAATGCTGCTGCACTAAAGGCAAGTTACATTTGAGTTCTGTGAGTGCAATGGGGTATCTGGACAGACCTGCTTACCACTGCAGCTAGAAAAATAATTCTAGATGAATATTCACTGCACTGAGATAGGATTCTTCACAGGTGGGAGTGCTGGGATTGGCAGCGAAGGGTTGGTGGAGGGGAAATATTCCAGAATAAGCTAGAAAACACACAATGATTATATGTTTGAGTAATCTGTGACCCATCATGGGCTTCGCTTTAGGTTAGAGGTTGAAAATGAATAGAAAGGATAAGGCAAATCTTAATCACAAACATTCCTTTGATAAATGTTGTGTGGTATTGTGTGTTTATCAGATATCTACACCTTCTCTTGGACTAGCACTGAAATTTCATAACTACACTGTGAAGGAAAAGGGGCTTGAACGGTGTGATCATGGCTGGTGGAAAATAAATGAAAAAATGTAAGGATTGGATTTTGTTTTATTATTACCTGTGTTGCATCTATATAAAAGTTCTCACTTAATATGGCATTTTCATTGCCACTTATCTAGTGAAAACCCATTTGCATCAAGCATAAGTTGTTGTGAGATATACCTTATTAAGCCCCTCGAAGTAAGGATACTTATAGACCTGTTGATGGCGATATCAATGTCCTGAGTTTGGACAAAGAGATTGGAGGGGAGTTGCAATCGTTGGTGACTGGAGAATTTAATATAGTCAGAATCACAGTGCAACAAAATTGGGCTGTTGTGATGCAGTGGTAGTGTCCCCACCTCTGAGTTAGGAAGCCTAGGTTTAAGTCCCACCTGATCCAGAGGTGTGTAATACCATCTCTGAACAAATTGGTTAGAAAATGCCAATGAGACAAAATTATCCCAGATGCATTCGCACAATGAAGGTAGAAAAAATGAGAGCATATACAGGGCATATGTTTGTGTACCTGTTGAATTTTTTTTTCCTCTGTTTCACAGTGCAAATGCAATATAACTGAAGCCAGTTCCCTGAGGTTGTCTAAATTAGCTCTAATTATTTAGGCTCCCTCCATTAAAATCACCATACCCTGAGGGGTTGCTCTCTCGCATATGTGAGAGAGAGAGAGGGAATTAATGGTGAGTTTAACCTGAGGGTCACCATGTCTCTGGGCAAGGGGTGATGTTGAGAAGGCAAACATTCATGTTGACCTCACCCGATCCAGGAATTGAAACCACACTGTTGGAGTCACTCTGTATGATAAGGCAACTGAGCTAGCCGATTCCCAGAGCCCCTAAACAAAGTGCTGAATGAAATATTTACTAATTTGGAGAAAAGATTAACACTCTACTGATCAAAACTTCTTTATTCTCAGTCTGAAATAGAGCTCCAAATAACCAGAATGTTGAAAAATATTGGTCTGTTCACCATTGTAATTGTAGAATATTCTTTTCATTCAGGTACTGTGGTTATCAAATAGATCACCAGACAGTGTTCCACATAGCAAATTTCCTGGTTAATATCATGTTCCAGTGCAGTGGAAAACAATCAGACAAGGCATTTCTAGCAGAGTACAACAGTTATAACATCAGCCAGCGTAAGGATCTTTTTATTGATGAACTCTTAAATAAATTTTATGCACAGCTTGCAATTGTAGCATCATTAAATGGTTACTTACTGTATCCACCTAAGCAAAGCTAAGTATGTCATGAACTGCAAACATGGTAGCAGGCTGTAACAAAAAATTAGACTCCTGCTTTAACCTGATAGACACATGTTTAATTGAGGATGGGTTTGTCATCAGTTTTCAGTGTGATCTGATAATATTTTGCAACTATTTAGATTTATCAGACAAAAGTGACTTCTGTTCCTACATTCTAATTCTACTTCAGTACGATACCCCAGACTTCTAAATTAGCACTACAATCTGGATTTTCATTCTCCGTGACTTTCCAAAGAAATGTGAATTCTTGCATAGGACTTTCTTTAAAAACACAATTGTTTTGTCCTTTATAATTGCAGGTTTTATTTAAAGCAATCTGCTGTTTTTAAAACAACTATTGTGATTACAGCCAATGCTTACTGTTAGATACAGGAGCAGAATTAGGCCATTCAGCCTACTCCATTATTCGATCATGGCTGATATGTTTCTCAATCCTATTCTCCCCATAGCCCTTGATCCCCTTACTAATCAAGAACCTATCTATCTCTGCGTTAAATACACTCAATGACATGCCCTCCACAGGCCTCTATGGCAATGATTTCCACACTCTCTGGCCGATGAAATTCCTCCTCATCTCAGTTCTGAAAGTTGTCCCTTCAATCTGAGGCTGTTCCTTTGGATCCTAGGCTCTCCTACTAGTGGAAACATCTTCTCCACGTCCACTCTATCACGGCCTCTCGGTTCTCTGTAAGCTTAAATGAGATCCCTCCCTCAACCATCTAAACTCCATCGAGTAAGATCCAGAATCCTCAACAACTCCTCAAATGACAAGCCCTTCATCCTCAGGATCATTTTTATAAACAGCCTCTGGACCCTTTCAAGGCCAACACATTCTTCCTTAGACATGGGATCCAAAATTTCCTACAATATTTCAAATGCAGTCTACCCAGTGTCAATACATTTCAGCAGTACATCTATGCTCTTTTATTCTAGTCCTCTCAAAATGAATGCTAGCATTGCATTTGCCTTTCTAAGAGCCAAATGAATTAGCATGTTAACCTTTAGAGAATCCTAAAATAGAACCTCAAAGTTCCTTTGCGCTTTAGATTTCTGAAGCCTTTCCCTGTTTCGAAAATCATCTATGCTTCTATTCTTCTTACCAAAGTGCAACACCTCACATTTTCCCACCTGACGCTTTTCCGGGCCTGTCCAAGTCCTTCCACAGCCTCCCTGCCTGCTCAACAATACTGTCCCTCCACCTACTTTTGTGTCATTTGCGAACTTACCAACAAAATCTTCAGTTCCTTTGTCCATATTGTTAATGTACAATATGATAGTTGTGGTCCCAACACTGACCCCTGTGCCATTGGCTGCCACCCTGAAAAAGATCCCTTTATCCTCACCCTCTGCTTTCTGCCAGACAGCCAATCCTCTATCCATGTCAGCACCTTGTCCCTAACACCATGGGCCCTTAAGTTGCCAGATTGGGTGGGGCCTTCTTCCCACCCATGGACCTGCTTTGTGGCATCACAGGGATCTTCACCCCCCCCCCCCCACCCCCGCCACCCCTCATTGCTGCCATGACACATTTTTAGTTCTACCCCTTCTGAGGTGAATCCCTGCTTGGCCTTTCTATTGCCCGGCCTTGGATTTTATTTTGGGATGGATAGGGCAGAATTCATTGCTCACCTTCGTTAAAATCAGTGCCTGCCACTGTTCTATCTGTGCTGTTACTGCACTGTCCTAGCAGTTTTCCTCTTTGTGCTTTGTTTGCTGGCTTTGTCTTCACCCACTGCTTTCTGGTGCTGTGACATATCCTGGCCAGCTTTTTCTGCTGCCTACTGCTGTTTTTCTGGGTATGGCCACCACTTGCCACCATACAGGAATGTCATTAGGAGCTTGAGACATATGGGGCTAAACTCAAGGCTCCTGCAAATAGCAAACATTTTAAAAGGAGTAGCAAGCAGTTAAGAAGCAAGTGGTATATTGGCTTTCATTGCAAGGGGATCCGCATTCAGAAGAAGGCATTTCTTACTGCAGTTATACAGGGTCTTGTCGAAAGCACCCCCAGAGTATTTGTGTGCAATTTTTGTCTCCCTACCTAGGAAAGAATATACTTTCCGTAAAGGGAGTGCAGTGGAGGTTCACTAGGCTGATACTGGGGATGGCGTGACTGACCTATGAGCAGAGCTTTGTTCAACTGGGCCTGTAGTCTCCCTAGTTTAGAAGGATTAGAGGGGGCCTGGTTGATATGTTTGAAATTCTAACAGGGCTGACCAGATTATATGTAGGAAGATATTGCCCCTGGTTGGGGAGTCAGTTTAGAGCAAGGGGATACAATCTCTGGATCTCGGGTGGGCCATTTAGGATTGAGATGAGGTAAGATTTCTTCACTCAAAAGTTGATGAACATATTGAATTCTCTGCAACAGAGGCTGTGTAAGCCAACTCACTAATGTATTCAATAAAGAGACAGATAAATCTTTAGACTTAAAGGCATCAAGGGATATAGCGAGGAAAAGCAAGAATACAGAATTGAGATAGAGGAGCAGCCGTGATCATATTGAATGGCAGAGCAGGCTCAAAGGCTCTCTGTCTGCTCCTAGTTTCTATGTTTCTATATTAACATTTACTGCTTATAAACTATATACTGAAGGATGGTAGAGCAAAGCTTTGCTGGAGCATTTCTCCATTAGGCCTCAGTCCTTTGTGATGTAACATCATCATCACATTATTATTAGCTATTGTTAGAATACTGATACAGTTAACCCTTTACTCCACATCTTTCAATCCCTTTGCTGGCGAGCTTGTTAAGTGACATGTGATGAAATACTTTTTGGAAATTCATGGATGCAAGCCCTTATCAACCTGATTCTTGCCTTATCAAAAAATGGAATCAAGCTATGTTCTGAAGAAGTGTCCCTGAACCTGAAATGATGACCCTGTTTTCTCTCCACAGATGCAACCAGACCGGCAGTGTTTCTCCACGCTATTTGTGTTTTGCTTTTAGTTCATCATGAGCTATTTAGTTAATTATTAACAAATCCTCCTGTCTTTCATGAATTAATCCACATTTATCCAAGTGCCTGTTAAATTTAAAAAACTCTGACAATAGTACTGAAGGCTTGTGCCCTAGAACCTGCCATAGCCCTAGCCAAGCTCTTCAAGATCCACTACAGCACTGGCATCTACCCAACCATGTGGAAAACAGCCCGGGTTTGGCCTGTGCATAAAAGTCATGGCAAACCCAATTTGGCTAATTATTGTCCCATCAGTCTCCTCTTGATCATCAGTAATACATTTGATAGTGTCATCCACAGTACTATCAAGCGGCACTTGCTCAGCAGTAACCCGCTCATAAATGCTGATAGGGTTCTGCTAGGGCTACTTAGTTCCCGAATTCTTTATAGCCTCGGTTCAAACATGGACAAAAAAGCTGAATTTCAAAGTGTGGTGAGATTGACAGCCCTTGACATCAAGACAACATTTGACCAAGAGTTACATCAAGGAGCACGAGCAAAACTGTTGACAGTACAAATCAGGAAGATCTGTCCACTGGTTGGAGTCATAGCTGACACATAGGAAGATGGTCATAGTTGTTGGAGGTCAGTCACCTCAGCTTCAGGACATGTCTACAGGAGTTCCCCAGAGTAGTATCTGAGGCCCAACCATCTTCAGCTGCTTCATCAATGACCTTCTCTCCGTCATAATGTTACAAGTGGGGATGTTCGCTGATGATTTATAATGTTGAGCATAATTCTTGACTCCCCAAATACTGAAGCAGTCCATGTTCAAATGCAGCAAGACTTAGACAATATCGAGGCTTGGGCTCAAAGGTAGCAAGTAATATTCGTACCGAACACATACCAGGTTATGGCCATTTCCAATAACTGACAATCTAACCACCACTGCTTGATATTTGATGGTTTTACCATCACTGAATTCCCTACTATCCTGGGGGTTACCATTGACTGAAAACTGGACTGGACTCACCACATAAACACAGTGGCTCCAAGAGCTGGCCAGAGGCTAGGAATCCTGCAATGAGTAGCTCGTCTCCTGATCCCCAAAGCTTGTCCATCATCTCCAAGACACCAGTCAGGAGTGGGATAGAATACTCCCTACCTGCCTTGATGGATGCAATTCCAATAACACTCAACAAGCTTGACACCATCAGAGAAAAGCAGCCTTACTTGATTGGCATGGATTCCACTCCCTCCACCAACAATACTCGGTAGCAACAATGTGAACTGTCTACAAGATTTGACACAGAAAGTTGTGAGGGCTTTTTCGAGAGCTCAGTCCAAACCATGAACACTGCCATCAAGAAGGATAAGGGAAGCAGATACATGGGAATACAACTCCTTGCAAGTTCCCCTTCAAGTCATATACGTCAAAAGATGTATGGAAGCATCACCACACACAAGTTCTCTTCCAAATGACTCAGCATCCTTACTTGGAACTTCAATGTAGCAGGATCGAAAACTCCCTTCAAGCAGCATCATAGTGTACCTGCACCACTTCAACATCAATGAATCAAAAAGGCCTCATCACCACCTTCTTGGGGGCAGTTAGGGATGTCCAGGTTTTGCATTACTCCCATAGTATACTTACCTCTTGTTTACTGTCCTCACACCAACTACCATCATCATCCTGTTCTTACATGGCAGCAATTTCAGAATCTGGAACTGAACTTGAGACAGCTTCATCATGTTGCCCCTTCTAATCTGTTGAATACCTCCCGATCCTGTCTATCTTTATTTATACTTTCCTCTTTCCCAGCACACTTCCTGCAGATGCTCTGGACAGATGTGTATTTTCCCATTCGATATCTAATCACATTTACCCTCCATTTGAAAGAGAAAACAGCACTGAATATAGGGATCCAAAGTAATGGCAGAAATTGATCACCCATTACCAGATTAACAATCAAGGTGAAACACAGGAAAATATTGCTTTTGAGAGCAACAAACAATCACAATAACAGGGCAAGTAGTTTTTTGAGTGTCACATCTGCCTGTTATTTCAACCTCTTCATGTACTTCATAAAGCACATTCAATCACCTTGCTGGTCACAAACTGCATGTTGAATCATATCATCTGCCTGATAGAGCTTGTCCTCTTTCTCTTTCCTCTAGATTTTACACACCAGCAATTATTTGAAGATACAACAGAATAACATAATCCTCTTGCAGGTGCAGTCACAGATGGTATTTCTGATTCACCAGCATTTGAGGGAGCAGCATTTGGCCAGGCAGCCAGAAGAAGCAGCTTGTGGTGGCATTGACAGTTGAAGGAATGGCCCAATGGATGGCAGTGCCATTCCCAGCTGTGATGAGGAGGAAAGAAATGCAACCTGCAAAAATGAAAGCTTGAAAAGCAAAAACCTTACAACACATGCGGAGTTCTCACATTTTGTGGGATTGCAAACCATTCAAGGAATTATCAAATTTATGAAGGAACCTGCTCCTAATCTGTGTGGTGTCCCATCACATGGTATCAATGTTCTGCAGTCATCCTTGAAGTATGTAACTACTTTTCGGGAGGCTGCAACTCGGACCTCATACCGAGAATCTCAGTCACCAGTCTTTTCAACTTCACTGAAAGCTCAAGTGGCTGTCACTCAGATTATGGTTTCCTCCTAGAAAGTCTGGCAGCCAAATGGGCAAGTACATTCAAGATATTTCCGATGACCTTATTTTACATGACTGTGGATCAGTGGGATTGTTGGACAACTGGGTAATGGAGTCAGCAGTGGCACAGTGGGAATGACACATATAGGATGTGAGGCACATCTGTTTCCTTTTCACCTTCTGAATGAATACCCACTAGGGAGCTGAGATTGACTGTCCTTGTAGACATTGGAGATCTATAGTGCGTAGCTAGCCCTTCACAGATCAATGGCCACAAACATTTGAAGGACCCTAACATCAACAACAGCCACCCTCCACTGATTAGTTTGAAGCCATTAAACAACTGCTACAGGAGTAACCAAGGGCTAGTAAGCCATTTTTTCGGGAGTGTTCTACAAGTTGGCGCACGGCTGAGAAATGTAGTCAAGATAATTACTGTGCTTGGTATGAGGCAGATTACCTTTTCACATTTGGCATTCTGGTCTACAGCATCTTTTCATAGCTTCTAAGTCTGTCTGGCATTCATATGAAAGATAGCTGAAAGATTTTGATGTTCCTTAATGAAGAATTAATGGAGTGGTGAAGGATATAAGAAGAACTGTTAAGTAAGAGTCAGATTATGTAATTTTTCAAGGCAGTGTGGAAATGAGTTGGTCACCTGCAATGATTAGTTCATGAACTCATTTTTGACATTTCTGTGAGGTGGTGCGGTGACCTTTCTTCCCTGCTTCCTTTCCCACCTTCATCAAATGGTGACTGTGGTGCTCTGCATTCTTCAAATGCCATCTCTGAAATTGAAAAGATGCAACACTATAAAATAATGCAGCCCTCCCCGCCGGCATAAAGAACCCATATAAAGGCACTTCAAAGCAAATTCCCTATAACCTAAAGTTTTAAGTGGGCCAGTTTTCAAGGCCACTAGGGAATGACTGCAGGGCCTAAATACAGAGGAGAAAAGATTGTGAGAAGTTTATCTTCAGGCTTGATGCAAGCTGCTGGTAATGGCCATCATTGACAGTTTGCTGGGCTGAAGTGCATCTTGAGTAAATTGTAGGTGAGTCAACGACAGCAGAAGGGTGGCCAAATTTTGGTGCCAGCAGTTTCCTCAATTTGATAATTCCACCCCAAAGAGTAATGAAAACTGGTATTAAGACCCATTGGAGAAATTGAACTTCCCCAAGCGGAACATGCCCCGCCTTCTACACTGCTTTTCTGGTTGGAAAGTTTAGTAAATATTTATTTTAAATTGAGTGGAGCCTGCTTGCACACTGTAGGGATTCAATGACTCTGTAAGTTGGATCAATGACATAGAAAGAGACAGAACTAAGCCTGGAAGGAGACTTTTGAGTGTTAGGGAGAAAATTTAACTGAGTTGATCTCCAGTTTACCCCCAGTACCATGCAGTAGTGAGTATATTAATAGAAGGCTAGAAAAAATGAATTGTGGCTGGAGAGATGTGCAGGAGGGAGGGCTTTAGGTTGCTGAGACAGTGGGAAGCAGAGACTACAAGTTAGAGGTGTTACACTTGAACATTGACAGGACCAACATCCTCACAAGGTGGCTTGTTAATGCTGTTGGGGCATATTTAAAGTAGATTGGCAGATGGATATGATCCTGAAAAGGAGTACAGAGTAGAGAGAAACTGAAATGGAATTATATGTTAAAACACAAAAATGTGAGTTTTGAAGGCAAAGGGAACATTAGCTAGGTCAGAAAGAGTTAGGTTTAGCAAGACTAAATAGAATTTTTAATGCATGGGGCTGAAGGAATAAGACAAATGAAGTTGGGACATGGATAGGTATATGGGAGTACAGTATCATTCCCATGGCAGAAACTTGGTTGAAAAATGAGCAGGATTATCAGGTCACCATTCCAGGTTAAAGGATACCCAAGCAACATAGTGAGGGGGATTGAAGAATCATAGAATCATGGAATCCCTACAGTGTGGAAGTAGGCCATTCAGCCCATCGAGTCCCACACTGGCCCTCCAGACCTACCCCTGCTAACCTTATCCCTGTAACCCTGGACTCCCCAGAGCTAATGTGCCCAGCCTGCACATCCCTGAACACTATGGGCAATTTAGCATGGCCAATCCACCTAGCCCACACATCTTTGGACTGTGGGAGGAAATCAGAGTACCCGGAAGAAACCCGCACAGACTCGGGGAGACTGTGCAAATTCCACACAGACAATTGCCTGAGGAGGATCAATTGGAGAAGTTGAGACTGTTCTTGGAGACAAGAAGGCTAAGGGGAGATTTGATGGAGACAAGATCATGAACATACTGGATAGTGTAGATGGGGAGAAGTTGTTCTTGCTTGTAAAACAGTAAAGAAAGAGTGGTCATTGATTTAAAGCAATGCATAAATAAAGCAAAGGTGAAGTGAGGAAAAACTTTTTTAACATTATGGGTATTTAGCATATAGAATGCACTGCCTGGAAATGTGGTGGAGGCAAGTTCAATGAGGCATTCAGGAGGGCAATGGATGATTTTGTGGATAGACATGTTGGGCAAGGATATGGGAAAAGGCACTAAGAAGAGGATAGGTGCAGGAATGATGGGCTGAATGGCATCCTTCTATGCCATAACAATTCTGTGATTTGGTGATGTTAGAGAATGGGGAGGTACTAATAGGTTTTACAGTCTTAAAATGGATTAAATTGCAGATGATTGTTGAGGGAAATAAGGGAAGAGATATCACTTGTCCTGGCAGTAATTTCACATCCTTTCTGGCCACAAAGAGGCGCCAGAGGACTGGAAAACTACTAACATTGTCCCATTATTAGAAAGGGGAAAAAGGAACAAGCCAGGAAATTATAGATCAGTTAGTCTAACCTCGGTGGTGGGAAAGTTACGAGAAAGAATTCTGAGGGATAACATAAATCTGCATTTCGAGAGATATGGATTAATTTTTGGGAGCCCAAGTGTCACGTTGGATCCAAAATTAGCTGAGAAGCAGAAAGTGATGATAGAAAGATGTTTCTGTGAACGGAAATCTGTTACTAGTGAGAATCCATAGGCTTGAGCTGGGTCCCTGCTGTTTGTGGTGTAAATTACTTATTTGGATTTAAATGCAGAGGGTAAGACCAAGATTATAGCAGATGACTTGGGTATTGGTAGGATGGTAAATAGTGAGAAGAATAGCCATAAACTGCAGGAGGATATTAACAGACCACTCAGGTGGGTGCAGCAGCAAATGGAATTTGTGCCACCAAAGTGTGGGATAATGAATCTGGTGAGGATTAACAAATTAAGGAATTACACTGTAATGGTTAGAATACTGGAAAGTACTGAAGATCAGAGGGACCTTGGTTTGCATTTTCTCATTTCCTCGTAGTAACAGGGCAAGTCAGTAAAGTGGTTAAAAAGGCATGTGGAATACCTACCTTTATTAGCCAAGGCACTGAATACAAGAGCAAGGTGATTACACTGGAGCTGTGTGGCCAACTACTAGCATATTGCAGGTAGTTCTGGTTACCACACTACAGGAAGAATGTGACTGCACTAAACAAGTTGCAAAGGAGATTTACCAGGGTGCTGCCTGAGCTGGAAGATCTGAGCTTTGATGAAAAATTGGATAGGCTGGAATTGTTTTCTCTTGGTGCAATGAAGGTTGAGAGGAGACTGGAGAGGTGTGTCTGACATTATGAGAGTTTAGATATGGTGGATAGGAAGGCATTTTTTATTCCTTAAAAGACGGGTCAATAACCAGAGGTCATAGATTTAAGGTAGGTTATGGAAAATTAAGAGGAATTAAAATTGGCTTATAGTAATCAAATTGTTGTTGATAAGTATGGCCATGACAGGTTGAACGGCCTTCTGTGTTTTAACTGTCCCTGAGCCTGAGATTGAGGTATCATGAGATATCAGAAGTATACCGAGTTAAGTGTATATGCTGCCCTCAGAAACCTGCATGGCCCAAAAGGCCTGTGGGGCTGGGAGAGGTCTTCTACAAGCAGCCACCCTCCTAGGCTCAGTTACTGCTCCTTCTTGGTGTTCCGCTTGCTGCTTTTGCTGCTGGACTTCATTCTCCATTTTGTTCACAGCAACAAGAATGACACCCATCCTAAACCCTATGCTTACATAAGATAAAATAAGCAAATCCAAGCCAGAAATAAACAACCTCTAAGCTCAAATATTCTTAGAAATCCAAAACAAACAGAGTACATGCATCTCTATGATCTGAATGCTACTTTAATTGCTCCTTCCTGTGGCACTCTGAAACCAATCCCGCCAGCTTTTACACAGTGGATTCAGTGCTAAGTGAAACTTAGCTATTCCATGAAAATATTTCTTTGGGATCCTAGGTGCATCAAATATTCCTGCCTTTTATATGCTCCCTTGTTACAGGCAAAAACCTGGATCACATACATAAAACATATGGCTATTATTGTGGTGATCGGGAATTGAGTGGAAATGTAGTAGTAAAGATCCCAAGGATATTCTAATTATACACCCATTCCATTCCTGTAGGGGAAGTTGGGGATAGAAGATTGGTTAAAATCCGCCCCTTAAAAACTCTGTTTTGAAAGCAATAGGCTGATGTGTTTGTAATTGATAGCCTATTTGTGATTTGGCAACAGAATGGCACAATTATACGTTTCTCCTCCAGAGAAATGCTCAACAATAGCCTTTGCATCACTGTCAAAGGAAAATATGTGTTTTTACCACATTGTACATTTTTGGTCTATAAACAAATACAAAACGAATGAAATAATAAACTGAAAGAAATAAGTGGAACAGAGCTTTCTGTTTACCGCTGCAAAAGATATCTGGGAAATGCTTTGGGCACGGTTCATAAGATGAAAGGTATGATCCTTGCTCTTGGTTCAAGTACCACAAAGAACTACATGCAGTTTCTGACATGAACAGGTTTGCTCAGTTCAGCACATACAAAATCTGACTTCAATGTTAAGTTACTTTAGATGTATAGTGGAGTTGTTCTTTAATCACTTTGTTTTTTTTCATTTACTTCCTCCAGGACAATGTTAACATTGTGCAGATTAAATGAGCTCAATTCTCATTTTTTTTTCTAAAGCTTGTCCTAATGGATATTATGTTTGCTCTACTGGTCTGTGCATCCGACAGTCTCAACGTTGTGATGGATCAGATGACTGCTTTGATGAAAGTGATGAAGTTTTTTGTTGTAGGTACCTCCAAAGAATATTTGCTTTAAAGCTACATTTACTTCACAAAGTAAAAGCTAGAAAGCTTTATGGGAAGAAAACCTAATTGATAGAAAATTATGCAGGCTGCAAATTACACATGTAGATTTTTGTAGACAAATCTCTGTCATATGCTGTTGTCATGCATAGCTGTCCACAGCAAGCCGTAAATTGAAAATTTTATTCCAGCCTGCATTTTCACATGTGCTCAAAGAAATATATGTGCTGGGACTGATATTGTTATCCAAATAACAGTGAGACCCCAATACTTGCTTGCTGGTATTTGCTGAAATGTTACAGCTCCAGAAAGCAAGGTATGGATGCGGATTTAAATGGCATTAATCAAAGCTTGCTTGTGATTGTGTATTTTACCATAAGCTTTATAAAAACATTTTACTTCCTGCCTCACTGAAAGTCATCAAGTGCTGTAATTGCATGGTACATGCAAACTGAATTCCCCGCAAAAAAAGAAGTTCTTGTCATTTCAATAGTGTGAGTACACTGCTGACAATAATACCTGTTAATTACCACCAATTAACCACTCTGGCATTGAAATGTAATTACAAGTGTGGACCTCCATTTCCTCAGATTTTAGTATTTATAGGAGATTATAAAAATGCACTTCAGTAAATTACTTTTTCGTTATATCACCTTTCTCACTCTCATTCAACTTGCCCTTTATTTCACATCCCTGTATGACTCGAGGTTGAAGTCACCTACTCTAATTTACATTTCTTTCTCTGTCCTGGTGTTGTAAATTTCACAAGCCCTCAATGAGCTTGCTTAAAGGTGGGACAGTTTCTTGCTTTGTTCAAACAGACCCTAGACGCTGCATTTCCCTCACATTTCACAATTTCTAAAACTTTGCATGCAGCGTAATTTAAAACCAGAATTTATGGGGCCAAGACTACCAGATGCTACCAGATGTCTTTCTAAATCACAATCTGGCCATAGCTTGGCTATTGGAATGCAGTAAATGGATGCAGTTCATTAGAGGAAATGTCATCTGAATCTGTGCCATTGAAAATTGTCCCTTTTTTTCAGTCTCTGTACTAAAACAACTTTTAATGCAGATTAGGAAGACTGTAAATCAGAAGATTACCAATAATTAAAAAGTAAAATTTATGAGGTAGAAACTCAGCTGGTTTATTGTTGTAATGCCATAGGGCATCACCATTGACAATGCCCTGAACCACTGTTTAATCTGGCATTGCTACTGATGTTCTCCATCTCTGGCCTCACGCTGTTTTCTACTTGAAGGCCCAGAGTGGGACCCAATTAAACAGCAGGATTATAGCCTGTCCAGGCATAAGGGAAAATTAGCCACTATGAGTAAAAGACATGCAATATTAATGAAAGGGAATATTCAGTCATGGCAGCAATAGTAGCATTGTCTCAAGAGCAAACACTTCCCCCTTTGTTCTGTAAAAACCTGTCTTCAATAGATGATGTTCTTAAATGTCAAGCTTCAGAAGTGATCTCTGAAAACATAATTCCCCCATCTGTGCTGGAAATATAGTGAAAAATTTGAAGGTAATGAGACCAATAAGAGAAGACATTTCTTCCAGGGTATGGGCAGTTTTCTTTAGTTTGTTTTTTCTTCATGTGAATGTCCTTTTCAAATAGCCCGATGAGTTTTGACAAGTGGGCTCATGACAACTTTCCTTTGTCTAAATCTAATATTAGACAATAATATAGAAATAAACATACATTGTGAAATTGCAAAGACATTTTTTTTGATTGTTGACCTAGAAACCCCTGCTCCAACAAATGTTGAGAATAAAGCGGTGAAAAGTTTTGAAGGTATTATTTATTGTATTAATTTCCCCTAATACAAGAGATGAAGAGCATAATACCACAGATTTTAACTTTTTAGCATGTGTGAAATAAATGTAAGGGATCCAGCTCCACATTTTCACTTTACAATTTGTGATTCTATGACCAAGGTGCAAAGCCTAGTGAGAGTGTGGGGTGGAGGGGATGTTGGATGGAGGGGGAGTTAAGAGTGCTGAGTTGCACCAATATTTTCTGGGACTTTGTTGAAATGGTTTTTGAGGGATTAACCAGTGATCGTAGAGTAGTTCTCATGCATCAATGGCTGCATGCAGGTTGCCACTTTGTGTAATATGTAATACAGGTCGAAGTCTGAATGTCAGACTTTGCACGCCTGAAATTTGCTAAGGGTTGCAGAAATTATACACGGGTTGTTTACTAGTATTGCCTTATATGACAGTCTCTGAACAGAAACTGAACTTCAGTCAGTACATTTGTTGTAGGCTGTATGAGTTATTGGTGAGGTGATTGTATAACGGTAACAAAACCATAAGCATCACACATTATATGTTATATTATCTGGTTACAGGAAGGATATAATTTAGCTGGAGAGGGTTCAGAAGACCTTTACCAGGATGTTGCCGTGAATGGAGGTTCTAAGTTATAATGGAGAGGCTGAATAGGCTGGGACTTTTTTCACTGGAGTGCAGGAATTTCTGGTGATGACTGCATGCGGATTTATAAAATCATGAGCAGTATAGATAAATATAGATAATAGTAGGTTGCTTTTTCCTAGGGTGGGGGATTTCAAGATGAGGGGGCATATTTTTGAGTAAAGAGGAGAAAGATTTAGAAATGACTTGAGGGGCATTTTTTTTTACAAGGAGAGTGGTTCACGTGTGGAATGAACTTCCAGAGGAAGTGATGGATGTAGGTACAGTTATAATGTTTAAAAGGCATTAATATGAAAGGTTTGGAGGGATATAGGACGGGACAGGCAGGTGGGACGAATTTAGTTTGGGATTATGGTCAGCATGAACGAGTTGAACAGAACAGTCTATTTCCATGCTGTATGATGTTTTAATGCCATAAGAAATAGAAAGAGGAATAGGCCATTTTGGTTCCTCAAGATCACCCATCTGCCTGTAAGATCACCGCTCATCTGCCTCAGGATTCAACTCCTCTTCTGTGCCAGCTCCATAAAGCTCTCAACTCCTTCCCCAGTATTTCAAACTCTATCTTCTCGTTCATATTTTCAGTATCCAACCTTCACAAATCTCTGTGGCAGAGAGTTCTGGACATTCACCACTCTCTGAGAGAAGAAACACTTTCACATCTCAGTTTTAAGCAAGTGCCCCCCATTCTGTAGCTAATATTGAGATTCCCACACTAGTGGAAACATCTACTCTCTCAAGCCCTGTCAGAATCTCGAATGTTTCGATAAAATCCCCCTCATTCTTCCAAATGCTAATGAATAAAAATCTAACTTGTTGAGGTGTTTTTAGTAAGTCAACCACTTCACCCCAGGCATTAGGGTAGTGAATCTTTTTTGGGTTGCCTCCAATGCCAATAGACACTTTCTTAAATGTGGGGCTCAAGCAATATACAGAACTGCAGGTACAGACTCACCAAGATCTGCACAGTTCATGGAATCATAAAACTGTTACAGTGCAGAAGGAAACCCGTTGTGTCTGCATCGGCTCATCAAATGAGCATCATTATTTATTCCCTGCCTTTTCCCCACACTCTTGCACATTGTTCTTACCCTAATAATCATCCAATGCCCTCTTGAATGCCTCAATTGTATCTGCCTCCACCATACATCCAAGCAGCGCATTCCATATCCTAACCATGTGTTGAGTGAAAAGATTTTCTTCATTTCACCCTTGTTTCTTTTGCATATCACTTTAAATCTATACCACTTTGTTCTTGTTCCTTTTACAGGTGGGAACAATTTCTCCTGATCTACACTATCCAGCCACTCACGATTTTGAAAAATATTATTAGAGCCCCTTTTAGTCTTCTTTCCCCCCAGGAGAACAGTCCCAACTTCTTCAATCTATCTTCATGACCAAAGTTTCTCATCCTTGGAATCATTCTTGCAATTGGTTCTGCACTTTCTCTAATATGTTCAAATTCTCCCTCTAACATAATGCCCAGAATTTTTTACAATACTCTCACCGAGGTCAAAAAAGTGTCTTATACAAGTTCAACAACATTTCCTTGCTCTTGAACTTGGTTCTAGTAAAAATTCCTTACTTTTAAACTACAACCCCTGAAAAATAAAGGAAGGGGTTCTGAGGAAGGGTCACTTGACCCAAAATTAAAACTTTGATTCCTCTCCACATATTCTGCCAGACTTATTGAGCTTTTCCAGAAGTTTCTATTTTTTTCCATGAATAATAAAGTCCAGAACTCCATTATCCTTTTAAATGTATGCTTACTTTTTGTGCTGCATGTTCAAGAACATCCTGATTCCTCTGTAGCATATTGCTAGTTACATACTTGCAACCTGAAAATGATCTATTTATCTCCACTCTCTGTCTTCTGTGTGTTAGCCAACTCTCATCCATGCTAATATTATCCCCCATTACCGTGAGGTCTGAACTTGGGGCACTTTATTAAACATCTTCTAGAAATCCAATACATTACATCTACCAGTTCCCTTTTATCGATTCTGCTTGTTATGTCCTCAAAGAATACCAACAAATCCGTCAATTATGATTTCCCTTTCAAGAAGACCATGTTGACTCTGTTTGACTGCATTGAACTTTTCTAAATGTCCTGTTATTTCTTCCTGAATAATCAACTTTAGCATTTCCCAATGACAGATGCTTGACTCTTTGGCCTATAGCTTCCTACTTTCTGCTTCACTCCTTACTTGAACAGAGGAGTCACACTTTCAGCTTTCCACTCCACTGGAACTCTCCTGGAATACTGTGAGTTCTGGAAAATTTCAGACAATGCCTGTACTCTCTGTGCAGCCCCTTTCTTTAAAGCCTTTGGATGCAAGCCACTAGGGCCTGGTGACTTGTCTACCTTTAGTCCTATCAGTTTGTCAAATACTTCATCCCATGTGATAGAGACTGTTATAAGACCTTTTCTCCCATTCGTACTTTGTTTATTTGTTATATTTGAGATCTTTACAGTGTTCCTTGCCTTGAAGACTGATGCAAAATATTGGTTTAAATTATCTGCCATTTCTTTGTTCTCCATTATTTTATCCCCTGTTACATCCTCCAAGCATCCCAAACTGACTGTATCTACACTCTTTTATATAACTGTAGAACTTCTTTCTGTTTTCATATTTCTAGCCAATTTGACCACAAGACTATAATGCTTTCATAAACAATTTTCTGCCTCTTTATGAGATTTTTAGACGTTGTTGTAGCTTTGCAAAAATAAAAAAATCCCAATCCTCAGGCCTACATCTCATTTTTGCCACTTTCTGTAGTTTAGTTTTTGATTTATAAGTATGTGATATGTACCTGAAGAGCAGAATTTCTCCTCTAAGGTCCAGTAAATGCATACCTCTTCAGTGACTTAGTTTCATCATAACCAAGCAGCAGTTACTTCACAGAATTGCTTGTATTGTAAGAGGTGAAGCCTGACTGGGTCAACAAACCTGCCCAAGTGAAACAGCAACATTGGCTGGCAGACACCAACAAACCTAAGCTGAACAGGCAAGCAAGGTTTAATTCAAAAGGAGTCTCAACTCAAAAGGTTCGGGTAAAGTTAGGCTACATTGAAAGCAATCTTAGGGACCTGAACTTAAAGGGCCTGGTTATCAGGGGCACTGGAAGGATCCTGGAAACGGATGGAGGAAACTGAAGCAAAGGTGACGATCACAGTTTTAGAGGCAAGAGGGCAAAGGAAGGGTGGGAGCTGCATATTTCAGGTAGGGAGGTCTGCTGGTGAGCAGAGAAGGTGAATTGAATGCGCAATGGTGTAAGGATAAGGTGGGCATGGCTTCTGGATAGTTGCGGGATTGAAGGACGAGTAAGAATATTGGTGAAGTTAGTGACAGGGCTGAAAGAGATGGGGAGAAATTGAAAACAGGCAGATTGGGTGGCAGAGGAAGGGAGAAGGTCATCACCAATAATAGGGGCACAGCATGCTGTAGATGGGGAGCGTACATTGATCAAATCAAACGAAAAAACTTACAATCAGCATCTCTCTCCTAAATTGACTGATAAAAAGTAAGCCTTAAAATACAAATGGGAATGGCCCGAAATATGTCTGCATGTATTCCTGCACAGCATATGAACACAACCGAGGGAATGGAAATAGAAACTGGGAAATAATATTTTATCAAAACTCAGGTGAGGCCTGAGCAATGACAGGAAGCACCCACAATAGATAAAAGGTGAATAAGCCCTTGCAGTTCCAAACACAAACATCCCAACCATGTATCATGATTCATTTAACTCGGAGAAGAAGAGTACCTGAGAGCCATCACCAGAGGTGATAGTCTGGATATTGTTATTTCACATGCAACTGTACAGGAGCATTCACAGGCAGTTCCTCTCAGCTTGCACACACACAGGCCAACTGACTTCCAATTTTGGAAATCGTGGCAGTGCATGGACCCTGTGTATCTGCAGGTTAATGTCATGAGGATAAAACTGTTACGCAGATTGTAGATTCCAAGGTTTGAGAGTTGGTATCACAGGAGCTAATTAAGACCACCAAAAGTCAGATTGAGTGAATTGATGCACGCATAGAGGGCAGTGTAGAGACCAAGGCTGCAATGACCTTGCACATGACAGAATGAGGAAATGGAATCGGTCCTTGAGGATGTGCCTCACAATGTTGAGCTGGTTGCTGGGGTGACTTTCATTCAACACATTGGCAGTCTGATAAGGGACCAAAGGATTACTTGATTATGTCAGATCTCAGATAGAAAGCAAACATTTCATTTCTGATACTTCTTCACCGATCCAAATGTTTCACTAATTATCAAGGGGTGAAAGATTATCAGGAATATGAAAGAAAATAGAGTTGAGGTTAAAATCAGATCAGTCATGAGCTAATTGAATGGTGGAGCAGGCTCAAGGGCCAAGGGGTCTACTCTTGTTTCTTGTTCATGTTTAACCATGTATTAACTTTATTAAGGCTCAGAAGAGGAAGATGGAAGAGAAGAAGAAATGCCAGTCCCAATAGAACCAGAGACACAAGGCTCAGGAGGCTGGAGCTGTGGGTGAATAAGCAGTGCCTGAAGAGGGGACCTGGACTTTCGGAGCTGTTGTGCAGTGTGCCAAGACAGGGTGCAGTGAAGGTGTTACAGCTCCCTGCAGGCGAATGAAGGAAGTATCAGGGATGTCTTTGCTTAACCTGGCAGATTGTCATCTACATGTGCCACTTCCTGCAGCCAGGTCGGCTTGAAAGGAAATGCTACACTGGTGGAACTGAAGCTCACAGCAATATTTAACTTCCTCACCACTGGCTCCTTTCAAATGGGGACATGTGAGCAATTTCCTACCTGGCAACACACAAGTGTATTTTGGTTTATTAATGCCTTTTACGAGAAAACAATACAGTTTGTCCAGTTTGCCCAGACCAGAAGAGTCGAGGTAGACATCACCGAGTTCCCTCAGGCACAGTGGGCCAACAGCTACACATGTGTAGTGCTCAGAGCTCCCTGGCATCATCTAGCCAGATTTATAACCAGGAATGGATTTCACTCACTCGATATACATCTCATTTGTGACCACAAACAGCAATTCTTCCAGATCTGTGCCTGCTGTCCAGGGAGATGTCACTTGCCTATATTCTGCACAACTCCCAAATTCCTTAAATGTTTGCTTTCCCCTTTCATCATCTGCAGGGTGGTTCATGGGTGACAAAATGTATTGCTGTAAGGCAAGACAAATGACTCCAGTATGAAAGCCTCAGGTGGATGCCAAAGAAGCCCGTGCATCTTCTAGGGCTGTCATTAAAAAGACAATTAGTATCTGAAGGTGCACTTACATTGTCTGAACTGCTCAGGAGGAAAAGAAATATAGACTATTCCAGTACACTTCAGACAGGGTCTCCACAATAGAGACTATTTGCTGCACAGTACACAACCTTACTCAGTGACGGGATGTACACTTAAAACAGGAGGAGATGAAAAACATCTCCTCCTCATGAGAAGAAGGAGACTCTGATGGAGACACTGAGGAATACCAAGCTGATGGTAAAGATACTAAGCAAGAGAGGGCAGAGCTGAGATGAGGCAGAAAGGCCCAGGAGAACCAGATGGTAGTTCTGGTTGACAGCAAATGACATATGTCATCAATTAGAACTAGAAGCCAATTGTAGGGCAGAGACTGTTCTGCCCTCAAGGAAATTCCTGCTTCTAACTTTAAAACTTGGGATACTTTGTGTACTATTAATTAGAAATTAAAGTGTTCCCTTGGCACCAATAAGCTCCTGTCAGTTTACTAGCCAGAGCATCAATATTGAGTTGTACTGGATTATGTGGGGGATGCACATGGACTTAAACCTCAGCTTTTAAGAAGCATTTATCTGTTACAGAATGTAGAGAGGCTAAATTATATTGGTTGATTTCTGAAACACTACTGTTCACTTTCCAGAGTTATGTTCCTCCTAAATGTCAGCTGTTAATGACAGCCTTAGCACTCTTTGCATTGCTCCGTATGATGTGCGGTGGGAGCCTGCTGTCCTGCAGTCTTCCGAATGTCAGAAACTTTTGTCGTCCTGTTTCTTACTGTGCTAACTGCAGGTCCCTGCTGGTGCTGTCTTCACCAGATTTAACACTGAGCTTCCTCTTTTTTAAAATTTTCAAGAACTGGGGAATCTATTTGCTTTCATTTGCCTGATGTCTCCATTAAACGAGTACACAAAGCAAACTCACACAAATAAGCATAAAAGTCACACTGTGTAATTTCAAGGCTTATACATATATTTGTGTGGACATTGTCATATTACCTAGAGTATTTATTTCAACTGGCATTTTTATTATTTCTAATTTAAAAATGGTGCTGATTAAAAATTTCAAAAGAATTGAAATACCACATTCATTCCTACCAAAGTCTCCAAGTAAAGAAAATGTATCTAAATTACAGAGATAGTAAGAACTGTCAATGCTGGAGTCAGAGATAATACAGAGTGGAGCTGGAGGAACACAGCAGGTCAGGCAGTGTCAGAGGAGCGGGAAAGTTGATGTTCCTGGCAGAAACCTTCTTCAGAAATGGCTTTTCTGACCCATGACCCATTTCTGAAGAAGGATCCTGACCTGAAACGTCAACTTTCCTGCTCCTCTGATGTTGCCTGGTCTGCTGTGTTGTTCCAGCTCCATACTAAATTACAGACTAGTTAACTCAACATCTGTCACAGGGAAACTGTTAGAAGCTCTTATTAAAGAAGTTATAGCAAGGCACTTGAATAACTGCACAATAATCAGGCAGAGTCAACATGGTTTGTGAGAGAGTATCATGTTTGACCAGTCTGTTGAAGACCTTTGAGGAGGTAACATGTGTTGTCGTTGAAGGGAAACAGATGGATGTGCTAAGATTTCCAGAAGACATTTGATAAGATGCCCCATCAAAGATTATTGTGGCAAATGAAAGTTTATGGTGTCAGGTTTATCATTTTGGCATAGGTAGAAGATTAGCTGGCTAGCAAGCTGCAGAGAGTAGCCATAAATTAGTCTTTTTTCATGTTGGCAGGAGGTAATAAGTGGTATACCACAGGCATCAGCACAGAATCTCAACTGTTTACAGTTTGAATAAAACACTTGAATAAAGGGACAGAAGGCATGTTTGTCAAATTTTCTGATGACACAATAACAAGTAGGAAAGGAAGCTATGAAGAGGACACAATGTGTTTATGAAAGTGTACAGATCGGTAAGCGAGTGGGCAAAGATCTGGAGAAAAGAGAATATTGTGTGAAAATGTGAAATTGTCCATCTTGTTAGGAAGAATAAAAAAGAAGCATGTTATCTAAATGGTAGGAGGTTGTAGAGCTCTGAGATGCAGAGATCTAGGTCTCCTCATGCATGAATCACAAAAGGTTAGTATTCAGGTACAATAAGTAATTAGGAGGTTAATAGAACATTATGCATGATTACAAGGGAAATTGAAGAGAAAGGAGGGAAGAAAACAAATAACTGCAGGTGTTGAAGATCTAAAACAGAAATAGAATTTGATGAAAAAACTCAGTAGGTCTGGTAGCATATGTGAACAGGAAAAGAAGTCAACATTTCAAATCCATCTCTTCATCTCACTCCTTTCCATCCTCACAATCCAAACCCCGTCAATTTCTCAGCTGCTTTCACTTCTGAAGTAGGGTCACGGGACTCGAAACATCAACTCTGTTTTACTCTCTACAGATGCTGCCAAACCTGCTGAATTCCTCCAGCACTTTCTATTTTGTTATAGAAATAGGGAAGTGATGCTTCTGTTAAACAGGATACTGGTGAGACCACACCTGGGGTACCATGCACAGTATTGATCACTTTCTTTCCTTGATCACCTTAGAATCTTGTTAAGTAAGGGGCTGAACATTTATCAGGGATAGTTGGGAATGCAGACTGAAGGTCACAACCCATGATCACAATAAGATCAGCTCTTATCTTATTGAATAGCAGAGAGGGCTTTGGGGCTGAATGGCCAACTCCTGATTCTAATTTGTGTGTTTGTACATGATGTGCTGTTAACTTTGTTTATGGTTGGATTTAAAATAGCTCCACCGCCAAAAGAGTGCAACACAAATTCTCCTCAACACTATTTTATTTGTAATGGAGTCAATGATTGTGAGAATGGCACCGATGAACTCAATTGCACAGACTGTGAGTATGTAAACAATACGAGTGAAATATACAGATCGATTTATATTTTGAAAATTCTAAAATGTTAGTTTTCATTTTCAGCTGTACCCTGCACAAATGTCACCTATAAATGTCAGAATAACCTATGTATTAGGAAGAGGAATGCTAAATGTGATACAAGTGTAGACTGCTTAGATGGAAGCGATGAAGTGAATTGTGGTGAGTACCATATCTGTTATATCGGGAACACACTATTGAGGAATAATTTATCTCATATGACATCTTTTAACTGCAGAGAAAGTATAAGGTAGCTTATCGGTGGAGTTTACTTAAAATTTATTTTCATTTTGAGGAACTATTTTCTGAAATCAAAGTCAATCTTAAGCAATTCAGGATTATTGAGACAATTCAATTGTCTTTAAGTTAGAAGTTCTGTCTATTCTGATGTAAAATATCAACTTGTCTCCAGTGGTCAGTAATGTACCTGGATAAGTATTATTTTATGCATGCAATTTGATTGCCTGAGTGATCTGAAGGAAGATGCTTGACCAATGATATTATAGTGATTGTTTGTGAATCAAAGCACTGGTGGTTTCCAGTTTTACTAGAATTGTTTGTTTTTATTTCTATCGTGCAGATTGTGGTATTTTGAGGCAGCAGCACAGTCGAATAGTAGGAGGATCTAATGCTCATGAAGGACAGTGGCCTTGGCAAGTTAGCCTGCACTTTTCTGGATCACCATATTGTGGAGCTTCAGTAATAACAAAGAAGTGGCTCTTATCTGCAGCTCATTGCTTTCAAGGGGAAAAGTAAGCAAATAAATCATGATTACTTGAAACACTGTTTTTGGCACAAAAGTAGAGCAGTTCTTTTGCCGAGGCTTTGACTTTAGGATGCAACTCAGATACATCTAAATTTTATCCATTTTGTGATATAATAGAAGCAGTGTATTGTAGAAACCTGCAGTACTGGAGGTTTTACGTCCACTGTGTCGGTACTGGCCTTTTAGAAAGCTCATGTGATCCCCAAACCGCATTACTCCCCAGGTTTGCTCTTAACCCTGTACGTGCTTCATCCTGTTCAATCCTTTTTGATTTATGGCAACAGTTTCCACCACTTCCTTTGTTTCCAGATTCCAACAGTTAATTGAAAGAAGTTCTCTTCATCTTCCCTCTCAGATTCTTTATCTGGAATAGATGCCATTTAGTCTTGTATTCAATACTCAATTAATTCCTTGACAACATTGTTACTTAGCTAGGGAGAATAATATTTTTCTGTCAAATCTTCTCATCATCTTAAAGACATTTACTAGGTCACGTCAACCCATTTATGTTCCAAAGAGAACTGTTCTAATCTCTCCAGCTAGACTCTCGCCCCCAATTACATCCAAGTATACGTCCCTTTACCTTTACTGCAGCTATTACTTCTTTCCTGAAGTGTTGTACTCAGGTAGTGCACAATATTTGTGCTGAAGCCTAATGTGTGATCAAAAAGTTCTGGTATCATTATTTTTTTGCTTTTACCCCTCTATAACACAAACTTACTCATTTTTAAAATCCATATGCCTATAAGTATTTGCATTTATAGGCATTACGGTCTCGTTGCTTAATCTATACTTATCAAGTCTGTGCCATTCATAGTGTATTATTTTTATCTATCAATCCTTCCAAAGTGTCTTCCTTCACAATTTTCTCAATCGAATTCTATCTTTGACACTTTTTCCACATTCTGTAGCATACAAACTCTAAATGCTCTTGTTAATATCCATATTTACATTATTTATAAAAACTCAAAAGAGTAATGGACCCAACACTATCTTTTGGGGAACACGACTACAAAAAGCCTCTTAGAGTGATAATCATTCAACAGCCTCCGCCATCCTTGACTTACTGGAGTTGAATAAATTCCATATCGATATCATCCACTTTCCCCAGAAGTTTTACAAGTTTATTAATTTTTACATTCTTATAACTCTTCCTGGCAAGCTTTAAAAAGAGTTACCAGAGAAAGTTAAACCTGTAAAGATAGAATTAGTGTTAAAGTTAAGCTAAAATTGCTTATGTAATAAACTAAAATATTGATAAAGAAGCAACATGCCACTCTTTACGTGATGGTAATAACAACAATGTCTACACTTCAAAAGTGCTTTATTGACTGAGAAATGCTTTGAACATCTTGAGGATGAGAAAGCTACTATACAAATTCATTTCTTATTTTAGTCTTGTATTCAATGGTCAATTAATTAATTAACAACACTACCATTTACCATCTCCATTAAAATAATAAATAATGAAATGATAATTGTTGGTTGGGGCGCTCTTGTGGCACAGTGGTAGTTTCTCAATCTCATGTCTAGGAGACCTAGGTTCAAGTTCCACCTGCACCAGAGGTGTGCAATGATGTTTTTCTGAACAAGTTGATAAAAAAAGTTAATAGAAAGAAAGATTTTAACCTATTGTGTCAATAAGAATTAAGTTCCTGTTGAATATTAAGAATATTGTTTTAATTCATTATATTGTGTGGTAGAATGAACTTTGTATTCCAGATACAAGAGCTTTTTTCTCTTTTTAAAAGAATGTCTGATCCCAGGTCATGGGTAGCTCATTTAGGAATGCGTTCTCAAGGAAATGCAAAATTTGTAACTGAGCTCAAAAGGATCCTTGTTCATGAATACTATAATAGTCGAAACTTTGACTATGATATTTCACTGCTACAACTGAAGGCAGCGTGGCCAGATACACTTGCATCAGTAATCCAACCAATTTGCGTCCCCTCACTTACTCAAGTGATATCCAATGGTGAGAAATGCTGGGTGACTGGCTGGGGGCAGAAACAGGAAGCAGGTAAGAATATCATGAAGTTCCAAAATATTTTATTAAATTTAAGGTCTTCGCTGTATTGATATAAGCACATTTTATCGATTTTTTTCAAACTTCCGATATAATTTTAAACCGAGGAAAAGTTTGACTGGAATTACAATGAGGCTCACTTACAGTTCTACACTTGAACATGCCCACTGTTTCCATTTCTTGTAACTGTTTTAAATTGTGTCCAATCAGTTGCAGCTTTGATGTCGTGCTTAATCCTGAGGTGATTTTTTTTGATCATGTAACCATACCATCACGTTGTTGTTACAAATACAAGTTTATATGTTAGTTACCCATTTATAATTTGAAGTAAAATGGAGTGATGAAGAGGTTTGTGTGATCTGCTTTGAATCAGGTCTAACAGCAGGCCTGGATGGCTCAATTTCCATGTTGGCAGGGATTTTTTGAGATGTATGGGGAGCAAATTGTAAATATTCACAACTGAAAGCAAAGGCAAAGCAGTTGTGCTAACTGTGGATGGACTCTCAGTCTCTGAGATTTTCAACAGATGGAAACATAGAATCCCTACAATGTGGAAAGGCGCCATTTGGCCCATCCAGTCTGCATCAACCTTCTGAGGAGCATCCCACCCAGACCCCAACTTTGTCTCCATAATGCTGCATTTCCCATGGCTAACCTTGCTAGCCTGCACATCTCTGGACACCAGAGGGCAATTTAGCATGGCCGATCCACAAAGCATGTGCATCTTTGTGACCGTGGGAGGAAGCTGGTGCGCATGGCAGAAACCCCTGCAGACACAGAAAGAACATGCAAACTCCACATAGACAGTCACCCAAGGCTGAAATCAAACCCAGCTCCCTGGTGCTCTGAGGCAGCAAAGCTATCCACCATATCCCATACAGAGTGCAAAGGAGGTTTCACAGAGGAAGAAAGGACAGCAGTTAATGTGGTCAGCAGGGAGGACAGTGCTTCCTTTCTGTGAATTACCAAACAGAAAAGCAGGAGAAAAGTCAGTCTCATGTCAAGGAGACACAAGCTGCAACAATATAGGAATTTGGAAGAGTCATCATGACATCGTCAGTGAGTGGAATAAATTATCATAGAAGCTCTCACCTCTAACATTCAGATCAGGACTTCTTCAGAAACTGAGAGAAGTGTCTTTGATAGTCACTCAACATTCCGATTTGGTGAAATGGGGAGAATTGAGAAGTTGAGAGTGACAATGGATTGGTTCCTGTAAAAACCTCAGTTCTGTGGAGAGTGAACAGTGAGGTACAACTTGTGGCATGGGATTTTGCTTATGTTAACATGCTAAAGGTGGATCTTTTTTGTAGGTTAGAATATTAGCTCCTGACTAAGTGTTTAATCATTTTTAAAATTCATTTATCAGATATGGGTGTGGCTGCCTGGCCAACATTCATTTCTCATTTCTAGTTGCCCTTGAAATGGTGGTGGTGAGCTGCTTTCTGAACTGCTGCAATCCATGTGCTGTTGGTAGAGTTAAAATGGTGTTAGGGAGAGAATTCAGGATTTTACTTAGCAATTCCGAAGGAATGGAGATATATTTCCAAGTCAGGATGGTTAGTGGCTTAGAGGGAACTTGCTGGTGGCAGTGTTCCCATGTATCTGCTGCCCTTGTCCTTCTAGATGGAAGTAGTCAAGTATTATCTAAGGATCTTTGGCAAATTGCTGCAGTGCACCTTGTAGCTAGTACACACTGCTGCTACTGAATGTTGATGGTGGAGGGAGTGGATGCTTGTGGAAATGGTGCCAATTAATTGGGTTGCTTTTTCCCGGGTAGTCAAGCTTCTTAAGTGCTGTTGGAGCTACAGTCGACCAGGCAACTGGGGAATATTCCATCACACTTGTAACTTGTGCCTTGTAAGTGATGGACAGGCTTTAGGGAGTCAGGAGGTGAGTCACTTGGCACAGTATTTCTAGTCTCTGACCTTTCTCGTAGCCACGGTATTTATATAGCAGGTCTGGTTGTGTTTCTGGTCAATGGAAACCTCTATGATGTTGATAATAGAGGCTTCAATTTTATTTAATTTGTTGCAAAAAAGATATCAAACTTCAAATCTTTTGTGATCTTTCAGCTGGCCATTGAGCATTTCAATAATGTTTTAAAAGTTATTGGTTTGTATAGGGATCTTATTCCTGTTTAAATCCACCTCTGTAACATGGTTTCACTTCAACTCTACCTCAGCACATTTGCCTTTATGACTGCAGATCCAATTCTGTTCTTGTCAGCCACATGTCTTTCACCTACATGAACATGCTGATCCCGAAACTCTGATATCTATGTATAGCTCATCGAAATCTAATTCACATCTCTCCTGGGCTTGCCAACTTTCATTGACTATCCATCCCAGAATGCATCAGTTATGAAATCCTTATCCTAGTTGACAAGCCTCTCCATGACCTCATGCCTTCCTGTCTCGTCCACTTCCACAAGCCTTCCAGGTTGGTCGTTTTTGGCCATGTCTTCAGCCGCTTTGGCCCTAAACTCTGCAATTTCCCCCCACCCCCTTTAATGTCTTTCTTGTTTATTTGTTGTTGAAAACAATCTCTTTGACCAAGCTACACAGGACAAAGTGTAAAAGTTAAAGAAATTGACTCACTGACACCTTTTCAATTAGGGATAGGCAAAACATGCTTTCTCCTTCTATTACCTAGTATCAAAAATGTCAAGTTTGGAAAAAGAGAAGTATATTGGACTTTGTTTTTCTCTCCACATCTTTATTGTCTAAAGTGTCATAGGATGTTTTTACTGTCTTAAATTTTGTAAATGATTGTATGCTATTAAACAATTAATGATCGTACACCCGAAATTTTAGCTGTACATATTTCCAAATAAAATTGTATAAACTGGAAAATAGATGCTTGCGCTGTTGTGTTACAGAAAATGAATTCGTTATCTTTATAGCTCAAGGCAAAAGTTGAACTGGGTTGTTCATTACTTTAGATTCATTTGGAGACTAGCTGGCACCAAGATGCCTTTGTGCAAGCACAAAACTGCCCAGCAATCACTATTGAGTTGGTTTTAAGTAGCAGAATTGAAAGGAGCAGTGGTGCTCAGACCTCCAACAGTTGGCAAACAAGAGAGATCTCTCTCTCTCTCCCTCTATCGCTCTCCTCCTCCTTCTTCTTCCCTGTGAGTGAAAGAAAATCAGTACTAAACAACTCCAAAAGGAACAACTTCAAAATAAAAAATCTAGGTTCAAATGAATGGCTACTGATTTGTGAATCATTGCAGTTGAGAAAACCAGATATTGTCACCACAAACCGAAAAAAAAGTATGAGAAAATCAATTTATTTCCACTCTTGTGATGTGGACTTTTCATCTACGGATTTTGTTCCTTTTTGCCTATTATTTCCACTCATAATGTTCCTGCACAACAGTTTACCTTGTGTGTACTGCTTATACTATTTGTAAATGAATGTGTGCATATTCGAAGCTAAAGAAGGTATAGTTTAAGTTGCATATTTATAACTAACAATCTATTTTGCAATTTATGAAAGGATAAGTTTTTTTATAATAAATAAGTTTTTATATTCTTTATCAGTGGTAGAACCTGGTGTGATAGTCTTTCAATTTAGATGGTGGTTAATGTCAGGCAAAGTAACCATCCTAGTGATTAAAAAGAACTGAAGATGCTGCAAATCAGGAACAAAAGCAGAATTTGCTGGAAAAACTCAGCAGGTCTGGCAGCATCTGTAAAGAAAAAAATTAGAGTTAATGTGGCCCTTCCTCAGAACTGTTCTTTATTGCCAATCCCTAGTTGCCCTTTGTGACAATTGAATGGTTTGCCAGGCCTCTTCAGATGCTGGTAAATGCCTAACCACATTTATGTGGAGTACAGTCACATTTAGGCCGGATCAGGTAAGATAGTTTCCTTCTTCAAATTGGTTTTTGTTACAATCAATGATAGTTTCATGATCATAGAGATGTACAGTACAGAAACAGACACTTTGATCTGATTTGTCCATGCCAACCAGATATACAAAATTAATTAGCCCCAATTGCCAGCATTTGGCCCAATCCCCCTCAACCTATCCTATTCCTATACCCATCCAGATGCCTTTTAAATACTGTAATTGTACCAGCCTCCACCACTCCTTTGACAGATCATTCCATTAACGCACCACCCACTGTGTGAAAAAATTGCCCCTTAGTTCCCTTTTAAGTCTTTCCCCCTCTCCTTAAATATATACCCTCTAGGTTTGGACTCCCCTACCCAGGGGAAACGGTCTCATCTCTACCCTATCTGTGCCCCTCATGATTTTATAAACCTCTATAACATCACCCCTCAGCCTCCGATGCTTCAGGGAAAATAGCCCCAGTCTATTCAACCTCTCCCTATAGGTCAAACACTCCAACCCTGGCAAATTCCTCGTGAATCTTTTATGAACCCTTTCAAGTTTAGCAACATTCTTCCTATAGCAGGAAGAGCAGAGGGCACACAGAATTCCAATAGTGGCCGAGCCAATATCCTGCACAGTCGCAATATGACCTCCCAACCCCTATGCTCAATGCATTGACTAATAAAGTCAAGCATACCAATCACCTTCATTATCCTGTCTACCTGGGACTCCACTTTCAATGAACTATGAACCTGCACTTCAAGGTCTCTTTGTTCAGCAACACTCCCCAGGGCCTTACCATTAAGAGTATAAGTCCTTCCTGGATTTTTGGTTGCTGCTTAAGTGACATAATCATGAAATTATTGTCTTTCCCCAAATACTGAATTAAGTGTTAAAAATTCTACTGAGCATAATAAGACAAAGTTAAGTAATGCTTTTGTAATTTTTTTGCCTGCCTGAAGATAGCAGTGATTCTACAGTTCTTCAACAAGCAGAGGTTGAAATCATGAATCAGTCACTCTGCCGTTCCACCTATGGACTTGTCACTCCACGCATGCTCTGTGCAGGATTACTTTCAGGAAAAAGAGATGCTTGCCGTGTAAGTAGAAAGGCAAATTCCCTTATCAGAGATAAAATTGAACTTAACTGTTAATGTTTTTACTAACAATTGACGAGTATTCAGATTTTCTATTTCCAGCATTATAGATATTTTCTAACCAACATGTTTAGAGCTCTGGAGAAGGCGGGATTTGAATCCAGATGGCTCAGAGCATTGACACTAATTCCAGTATTGCACAGTCTCCTCTCAATGGATGAAAGTACCGAGTCACCAAGAAAAGCAGAAATAGTGAGCAATGCTGTATTTTACAAAATTATTGGTGGAAAAACATTGCCCTTTTCAGAACGACTACATATGCAATTGTTTAGTGTATATCAGCCTAAGGGGAGGCAGAGGTGCCGTGATAATGCCTCTGGAATAATAATCCAGAACCCCGGGTTAATTTTCTGGTGGCACCGGTTTGAATCATACCATGGCAAATGGCACAACTTAAATTCAGTAAATCTCTGGAATAAGAAAGAAGTGATGACCATGTAACCTAAGTTGTAAAAACCTATCTGATTTACTAATGTCCTGAAAGGTTTGAGCAATAGGGTGAGGCTGAATAGGCTAGGGCTATTTTCCCTGAAGCATAGGAGACTGAGGGGTGACCTTATAAATGTTTATAAAATCATGAGGGATGTGGATAGGGTAAATAGCCAAAATATTTTTCCCACGGTAGAGAAGTCCAAAACTAGAGAGCAAAGTTTAATGTAAGAGTGGAATGAATATAATTGGAATGTAAGGGGAAACTTGCATTCATAAGATAGTGCATGCATGGAATGAGCTGCCAGAGGAAATCATGGAGGCAGTTACAATTGGAACATTTAAAAGACTTCTGGATGGACACATGCATATGAAGTATTTAGAGAGATAGGGGCCAAAATTAATTTAAGATATTTGGTTGGCATGGACACTTTGGACTAAAGGGTTTATTTCCATGCTGTACGTCTCTGACTACGATGATAACTATATCTGCTGGCCTTAAGTAGTCTGGTTTACATGTGCCTCCAGGCCCACTGCAATATGATTGACACTGAATTGCCCTCCAGGCAGTTAGGGATGGGCAATAAATGCCAAACAAAGCAATGATGTCTACGTGCCATGTATGAATGAAGAAAAGCTGTTCTTTGTAACTAACATTTCAACAGTTTTTGAAAAATACCACATCATTCACACCATGCAGCTTGTTTTCATCTGCATTGCCATCACAAAATTTTCAAAATTAGGTGGCAAGAAAAGCCATCCAGAAGTACCTTCTCCCAAAACAACATGCTTAGCATTGAGGCCTCAATCATGCGTAACTACCTCTAAATTCATTCACAGCTAAAGACTCCCAGGAGAAGAATGGAAACACTTTAGGGATATCTCGAAGCACCCCGAAGAAATCAAACAAATCTGTCAGCACCTGGGAGTCACTACCTTCTGACTGACCAAAATGGAAATTTATTTGGGAAGGCACAAAACACATCAAAAAACTTTGTTGGGACCAAATACAGGCAAAGCCAAGACACCGGGATAGTGCACAAACCTGTAAACCCCAACTCACCTTCCTGTCCCAAAAAGCACCAAGTACCCTCCCTGTGACAGTGTTTGCAGGTTACGCATAGGATATATCAGCTATCTCAGAACCCATTGATCTAGAATAGATGCAATTTATCTGATATCTCGAGAGACTTGCTAGGGGAAGATCAGTCACACAAAGTAGGCTTTCCTGTGTGGTTGAAAAATTAATGCAGCCATGTACGTATTTGCAGAGAGATCGATTTAACTTGCTATGTATGCAAATTTTAAACAGTTGTAATGCTTTGCATTTGTGGCCAATATAGCTGCATGGACATACACGTCCATTTACTGATGTAAAGTGTGCAAATCTGACATCAGACTTGTGGCAATTGAAATAATGAATTATCAACTCCATTGCATATCTTTGTGCACATTGAATTTATTAGTACTGATCTAGATCAATAGTAGATTCAGCTACCATAATGTAGCATCATTGCAGAATCGTCATTACATCATGGTGGGCAAATTATTGGATAAGGCTCTGAGAGACAGGATTAATGATCACTTCAAAAGGCACAGTTTGATTAGTAATAGTCAGCATGGGTTTGTGAGGGGTAGATCATGCTTCACAAACATTATTGAATTCTTTGAAGAGGTGACCAAATACTTGGATGAAGGTAGAGCAGTGGATGTGGTATACATGGATTTAAGTAAGGCGTTTGATAAGGTTCCCCACGGTAGGCTCATGCAGAAGGTAAGGAGGCATGGAATAGGGGGAAATGTGGCAGATTGGATTCAGAATTGGCTGACCCTTAGAAGACAAAGGGTGTTAGTGGACAGAAAATATTCAACATGGTTGCGAGTTATGAGTGGTGTACCACAAGGATCTGTTCCGGGTCCTCTTCTATTTGTGATTTTTGTAAACGATTTGGATGAAGGAGTGGAAGAGTGGATTAGTAACTGTGCGGATGATATGAAAGTGGGTCGAGTTGTAGATAGTGCGGAAGGCTGTTCTAGGTTACAAAGGGACATTGATAGGATGCAGAGCTGGGCTGAGAAGTGGCAAATGGAGTTTAACCCTGAAAAGTGTGAGGTGATTCATTTTGGAAGGACAAACTTGAAAGCAGAATACAGGGTTAATGGAAAGATTCTTGGCAGTGTGGAGGAGCAGAGGGATCATGGGGTTCATGTCCACAGTCCCCTGAAAGCTGCCACCCAGGCGGATAGAGTTGTTAAGAAGGTTAGCAAAATGCAGGGGATGGGGACAATTGAAATGTGGAGCGGGATTAAGGAACAGATTTTGCGTGTCCTTGATACATATGTCCCTGTCAGGCAGGGAGGAAGCGATAAGGTAAGGGAACCATGGTTTAGTAAAGGAATTGTATCTCCCGTTAAGCAGAAGAGGGAGGCTTATGTGACCATGAAATGAGATGGTTCAGATGAGGCGATGGAGACTTATAGATTAGCTAGGAAGGATTTAAAGAGAGAATTAAGAAGACCAAGGAGGGGACATGAGCAGACATTAGCAGGTAGAATAAAGGAGAACCCGAAAGCTTTCTATAGGTATGTGAGGAATAAGAGGATGACTAGGGTAGGAATAGGGCCAGTCAAAGACAGAGGTGGGAAGTTGTGTGTGGACCCTGTAGAGATCGGAGAGGTGCTAAATGATTATTTCTCATCTGTCTTCAATCAGGAAAAGGAGAATATTGTAGAGGAGATGACTGAATTACGGGCTACTAGAATTGAAAGGATTAAGGTTAGTAAGGAGGAGGTGTTATCAATTCTAGAAGGTGTGAAGGTAGATAAATTCCCTGGGCCAGATGGGATTTTTCCAAGGATTCTCTGGGAAGCTAGCGAGGTGGTGGTGGAGCCTTTGGCCTTGATCTTTGAGTCCTCATTGTCTACAGGTTTCGTACCAGAGAACTGGAAGATTGCAAATGTTGTGCCCTTGTTCAAGAAGGGCAGTAGGGATGACCCAGGTAATTATAGACCTGTGAGCCTTATGTCTGTTGTAGGGAAAGTTTTGGGAAGGATTATAAGAGATAGGATTTATAATCATCTAGCAAGCAACAATTTGATTGGAGATAGCATGGATTCGTCAAGGGCAGGTCGTGTCTCACAAACCTCATTGAGTTTTTTGAGAAGGTGACCAAGCATGTGGATGAGGGTAGGGCAGTTGACGTGGTGTACATGGACTTCAGTAGACCCTTTGATAAGGTTCCACATGGCAGGCCATTGGAGAAAATAGAGGCACAGGATTGAGGGAGATTTAGCAGTTTGGATTAGAAACTGGCTTTCTGTAGAAAGGCAACGAGTGATGGTTGATGGAAAATATTCAGCCTGGAGTCAGGTCACTAGTGGTGTACTACAAGGATCTGTTTTGGGACCACTGCTGTTTGTCATTTTTATAAATGACTTGGATGCAGGCATAGATGGATGCGTTAGTAAGTTTGCAGATGACACTAAAGTTGGTGGAATGGTGGACAGTGTGGAAGAAAGTTGCAGATTGCAGGGAGACTTGGATAAACTGCAGAATTGGGCTGAAAGGTGGCAAATGGAGTTCAATGCGGATAAATGTGAAGTAATTAACTTTGGGAAGAATAATAGGAAGGCAGAATACTGGGTCAATGGAAAGATTCTTGGTAGTGTGGATATGCAGAGGGATCATGGTGTCCATGTACATAGATCCCTGAAAGTTGCCACCCAGGTTGATAGTGCTGTTAAGAAGGCTTACGGTGAGTTAGGTTTTATTGGTAGAGGGATTGAGTTCTGGAGCCATGATGTTATGCTGCAACTGTACAAAACGCTAGTGTGGCCTCATTTGGAATATTGCGTGCAGTCCTGGTCACCCCATTTCAGGAAGGATGTGGAAGCATTGGAAAAGGTGCAGAGGAGATTTACCAGGATGTTGCCTGGTCTGGAGCGCAGGTCTTATGAAGAAAGGCTGAGGGACTTGGGTCTGTTCTCATTGGAGAGAAGGAGGCTAAGAGGGGATTTAATAGAGATATACAAGATGATCAGAGGATTAGATAGGGTAGACAGTGAGGGTCTTTTTCCAAGGATGATGATGTCAGCTTGTACAAGGGGGCATGAGAGGCATGGATAGAGTCGATAGCCAAAGACTTTTCCCCAGGGCAGGATTGACTGCCACAAGGGGTCATAGTTATAAGGTGTTAGGAGGAAGGTATAGAGGAGACGTCAGAGGGAGGTTCTTCACGCAGAGAGTTGTGAGCGCACTGAATAGTTTACCAGTGGTAGTCGTGGAAGCGGAGTCATTAGTGACATTTAAGCGACTGCTGGACATGCACATGGACAGCAGTGAATTGATGGGAATGTAGGTTAGGTTATTTTGTTTTTGGATTAGGATTATTCCACGCCACAACATCGTGGGCCGAAGGGTCTGTACTGTGCTGTACTTTTCTATGTTCTATGTTCTATGTTCTATAGCTACCAACTGAGGGGTGAGAGATTTAAGACAGATGTCAGAGGCAAGTTCTTTACTCAGAAAGTGGTAGGAGTGTGGAATGCCCTGCCTGCCAATGTAGTTAACTCAGCCACATTAGGGGCATTTAAACAGTCCTTGGATAAGCATATGGATGAAGATGGGATTGTGTAGGGGGAGGGGCTTAGATTAGTTCATAGGTCGGCGCAACATCGAGGGCCAAAGGGCCTGTTCTGCGCTGAATTGTTCTATGTTCTATGTATAGTGTGTAGGCTTTCATTAATAGAGGGGTCGTATTCAAGGGCCATGAAGTTATGCTCCAGCTATACAAAAGCCTGGTTCGGCCACATCTAAAGTATTGCGACCAGTTCTGGTCGCCTCATTACAGGAAAGATGTGGAAGTGTTGGAAAAGGTGCAAAAGAGATTTACCAGGATGTTGCCTGGATTGGAGAGTAGGTTTTACGAGGAAAGGTTGACAGAGCTAGGCCTTTTCTCTTTAGAATGACAAAGGATGAGAGGTGACTTGATAGAGGTGTACAAAATGACCAGAGGTGTAGATAGAGTAGACAGCCAGAGACTTTTTCCGAGAGTGGAGGTAGCTATTACAAAGGATCATAGTTTTAAAGTGAGTGGAGGTAGATATAGGAGAGATGTCAGAGGTAGGTTCTTTACTCAGAGAGTGGTCAGGCCATGGAATGCATTGCTGGAGAGGGTAGTGGAGTCGGCTTCATTAGGGGCATTTAAGCGGCTATTAGATAGGCATATGGATGAGAGTATAAGATAGGGGTGGAGGTTAGATAGACCTTAGGATTAGGGTAAAAGTTCGACACAACATCTTGGGCCAAAGGACCTGTACTGTACTGTTCTATGTTCTTTGCTCCATGTTTTGCTAACAGTCAAAATAATTGAAACATATTTCATGATTAAATTATACTGGAGTTTTTGCATTGTATTGATACCACAGTAAGTACAAAAGTAGATCCTAATGCAGAAAGTAACTGTTGCTTTCCATAACTCAGAAACAATAAAAGATGACATGATAAAGGTGGTAAAACAGGATTTTCCACTTCTATAAACTCTCAGAAATCTGTTCCCACCATGACACTTTCCTGATTTGATTGCTTGTCTACGATCACGCTCATTTTCATATTTGGATTAGTTCCCTTCTCTATTCATATCACTGTAGCAGTTCAAAACCATTATACCCTGTGCAACGAATTGGCCTATCTTCAATGAAATAAGCTGTTTGCAATTGTAAACTCAGTATTCCCATAATGCAAATTATAGCAAACATATCATATCATTTCTGCACACACCCCATATCTGCATATATATAGTGCATTTTTTGCTGCCATTTTCAATAGAAACCCCAGAGGTGGAGGGGTCCAGTGGGGAACTGGAAGAGCAGCACTTGAAGAATTTACAGCTAAATTTGCTCAAGGCTAGTCTCAAACCCTGCATAACTGAAATAACCCAGTGCTTTATTAACAATTGATTATTACTTTTGTATCGAATCATTATACAGACAGGGATCTCATCTATTCCTCTCCTCAGCGTATGCAGTAACAACATCACATTTGTGCCAGCAAGTGTTGTACATCAGAGTTTTAGCACCAATTACATCATGGGGTAGACTGAAGTTCTTACTGAGGCCTTGAAAATTTGCCCCCATAATCCGTGCTACAGGTAGGAGATGAGACTGATGTTCCCTGAAGACAGACTGAGAGTAGTCAGTGACAAAGCAATCGAAGGCTATGGTGATCTCATGGCCCTGGCCATCCTGCCTACAACCCTAGCCCAAAAAGCTTTAGGACCTGATCGAGGAGGTTACCCCACATCTCACAGTCAGAGAGTCATAAGAAAGAGATGCTTCAGCCCAGTGTTAGGCACAGCTCCCAGGTCCAGATATTTTTAACAACAAATGCAAACAAAACAGAAATTGCTGGAAAAGCCCAGCAGGTCTGGCAGCATCTGTGAAGACAAATCAGTTAATGTTTTGGGTCGAGTGACCCTTCCTCAAAACTCAATGAATGTTAACGCATGTTTGAGGAAGCTACAAAGATCTTGCAAGGTATCATTAATGTTGAGAACTTGATGGGGCTTCTAGTGTTTTAACTGACATTGGAGTTTGAATTTTGTCCATGGATATCTGGGATCTTGGTGGATAGTGGGACAAACAGTATATTTCATTAATCACTGAAATTCTATAATTGAGAACTAAGCAGTGGAATGACCAATGAGTGGGATAAAACAAAGTTGGGGAATTCCTTTTGAAATCATACTGAAAGAGAAATAAAAAGGACAGGAAAGGTTGGATGCAAAAGAAGGCAAAATAAGAAACAAGTATATTAAAATTTTACAGGTTTATTATCTCTGAGAACAAGTCACACCCAAACAGAATGAAACTCAGCCCTTCACACAAATACTTCATGGCACAGAAAGAAGCCATTTACTCATCATGCCCATACCGGCTCTGTGAATGAACAACTTACATTGTGCCATTCTCCTATCTTCTCTCTATAACTGGGCATGTTGTTTCTTTGCAAAGAACAGCCTTATTCCTCTTTTGACAACATCTTCTTTACTTTCTGACCAGCAAGGCACATTTGGAAGTCACTGATAATGACATGTTCTTAAAAAGGTACTAATGCTGATAATTATTGGAATTATCCTCCAGTAACAAATACAACAGGCTTATGAAAATTATGGTTTTTAACTTGTAAGATGCTGATTTCACACTGCTCAGAGTGAAACAGAACAAACCAGCCAACACTATGTGGCGATTTGTAATTCATTGACTTTTGTATGAAATAATGGCTCTGAAAGGGTTCATGTTGAAGACTGCATTAAGCTCCATGCAATCTGAAATATTTCACAGCTTAGCCCTGGGGAATACTGTTAATCAAATAAGCCCTTAGACATAGTATAGAAAAAAAAGAGTTTGTACTGTTGGTTAGCTCAGTTAGCTGCAGAACTGGTTGTAGTGCAGTGATGCCCAATAGCATGAATTCAATTCCCACAACAGCTGAGGTTATCTAAATTAATGCACAATGCTTGGAAGGCAATAGCCTAGTGACATAGCTGCTGGACTATTAATCCAGAGACCCAGGTAATATTCTAGGAGCCGAGGTTTGAAGACTGCCAATAAGTAAGATTGATGAGTTGATAGGTTTATGATTATGGGCTTTAGTGACCCCCTCTCTGAACCAGGAGACCTGACTGCTCTATGGATGTGTAGTAACATCTCTGAACATGTTGAGTAGAAACGAGGATTGGTGCCAGCACTTTATCAAAACAATTATTCAGTGGTGGTTAGTTCTACAGCACACACAATACTGACCAACTTCCGTGTGATTGATGTGCCTTTCAGACACAGATCGATAATGTTTTAAATTTGTAATATTTATTTTCATTGTCAGTCTTTTCAGGACTTTGATTAATATTGCAGGGTGACTCTGGAGGACCGTTATCTTGTCAGGAAAGAATTGGTGGAAGATGGTTTCTGACTGGCATTGTTAGTTGGGGCCATGGATGTGGAAGAGAAAATTATCCTGGGGTCTACACAAGAGTGTCAAAGTTTGCCACCTGGATCCAGCAGCATGTCACTACTTTACCAATTATTGATGATTTTACATAGTTACACATTTGGATTATATAATGAAACTTAATGTGACTTTTCAATGTGTTTACATTAAGAAGGATTACATATTTATCAAAATGATAATAAGGTAAATATAACTCTTCAATTATGCTATTTAAATGAAAAAATAATTTCCAAAATCATAAGACAGTGGAAATTATTCATATGAACACTTATGTTACAGATATAACATGCAAAAGCAGTTGAAAATTTAAATTCAGCTTCCCAACCTTAACATAGTGGTTTAAAACACAGCTCTGCACTCCATAAGGAGTTGTTATTTTTAAAATGACACAATCGTAGAATGAATACCTTGTTTTCTGGGAATGTAGAAATAATAATACATTAGCACAAGATCTAGAAACTGAGTGATTCACCTCTATTTTTATGTTTATCATGATAAACACCATAGCTGAGGAAAAACTCTAGATATACCAAGTTTATTTAATTTTTTGGAGCCAATTTCAAGCTATGGATATTTACTGCTTGACAGAAAGGATAAATATTGTACAGTTCATTCCATTTACTTTAGCTTAAGAAAATCTCTTGAAGTGCAGTTTGGAGACTGAGTTATCGTTTACTGTATTTGGAGAAATCTCACTTTGATTAAGCAACAGAAAGTAGAGGGGTGACAGGAAATATCCATTCTTGGTCAGTAATTGGTAAAGTTTTCAAAGATCAGGCATTAGCCATATTTCCTGTCAAAAGTGAATGGACCACAATCAGATTACACTTCGTATTGTTTTGCAGAAAACAAACAAGAACAAAGTCGAAAATAGCCACATTTTTTTTCACTTTCGGGTACTTGTAGTTGTATGTCAATTCATTTCGCAATGACTCTCTCAGTGAGAGGAATGTTGATTGAAGGATCCAAAGCATTGTGGATCTGCCTACAGCACATTGACTGCAACGGTTCAAGAAAGTAGCTCACCATCACCACAATAAATGCTGGCCCTGCCAGCTTTGTCCACATCCCATGAATGAATATAAATAAAAATCACAGGAACTCATGGTATGCCTTATTTGTGCTCCTTAAAGTGTTGTTACCTTCTAAATTGTGAAACCTTCTACCTTGGTTTAATTCAAAAGATTTTGATTTTGATATACCTTTTCTTTTGATTTGACGAGGTTACAGTAGTGATCTGATAAGCTGTACTTGCATTGGAAATTACTTTTATTCCGATTACTTGTGTGTGAGGATTTATGTGATGCAAGGATTAAGTATAATTGCTCTGTACTACAAAGAGGTCTAAGTTAGTGCAGTTCTGGGAAAGGAAAGTGCTATTCTCAAGTAAAACTCGAAATATTCTCCGTCCTATCAAAAATAGGAGGAGGTTAGAGTAATTAATACAAAAACAAAAAAATTCTGTCAATATCCACAATTTATTTCCTTACATATTTGAATGGAATTCAAATGTGGTATCCAAGTGTTACTTTACTGTTCTTTTTATACAAATACAAAAGCAAGGAAAAATGTACCTCAATTTGTTTCTGAATTACTCTGTCAGTGGTAGGAACATTGATTGAAGGATCCAAAATATTGCTTTTTCACTGATGATACTATATTTTTCATGTTGATCCAAACCAATGTATGGCAGTATCCATGAGGTCTGTATTTGACTGTGAGGGATGCTCACCCAGAGGAAGAAAGCAATACTCCAGTGGTGTATAGTACGTGCTTAAACTTCAACAAGTTATACCCTGCTCCCCTTTCTTTGCTTTTTCCTTAAGAAAGTTATTTTAACCCATAAAAGTTTGCTACCGTTCTTTCAGTTCATTATTTCATTGGAATCACTTTCTGCAATTGTTTCACACTCTGATTCATAGATGTCAACTAGTTGTTTTTTGAACAAGGATGCAGCATTTGCTTTTTCATTTGAAGTACTCACAGCGAGCTTCATGGGACAGGTCAAGCTGTCATGGTATAATGTGGAAAATACAACTGGAAAGAACTTCCTACCAGACACACAGTTTTGTTGTCTGCTTACATGTACACGTATTGCAATGTCATTAAAATATGTAGGAATATTAACATAAGCACAAGCGAAAATCAATGTAAGCAATTGGGAACCACCAAATTCACGTATATTCCTCTTCAAAGTGTGAAAATGTAAGTTTGAAACCATTATTCATGCACATTAGCATGGCACGTTTAAGAACAGACAATCATGTTAACAATGTAATTTTTGTACAAAATAAAAGCAAATTATCATTAGTTTTTTTGTCTTGCATTCAACGGGACAATTTAAAAGAACACCAATTTTAGGGTAAAAACAATATTTATAATGCATCAGAGTTCTGATTGGTAGAAGTGATGCCCTAGAAAATGCACTAATTAATGATAATTGACAATTAACTGCCAGGCTTTATTTAAGTTTTAAATCAGGCATGTTGAGTGATTGTCCGTGTTAGGGCTGTTTGGGGCAGTTGTGTCCCTACCTCGTGATCAGAAGGTCCTGGTTCAGGTCCCACTTACCACAGAGGTGTATCATAACCTGTCTGAACAGTTTGATTAAAAATGTTTTTCTGGCTGTTTGTTCAGGATATTGCTCTGAGAAATGAACCAGTGAATGATGACTGAGTTAAAACAAATCCAGTGAGTGTAAATGTTCTTTCTGACTGCAAAGAGCAGAGTCCTGTGTATTGACCCAAAAAGAAAAGAAAGTGCTGGAGAAACTCAGCTGGTCTGGCAGCATCTGTACAGAGATAAACAGCTAGTGGCTCGAGTCCAGTAGATAGGTTCTTGATCAGTAAGGGTATCAAAGATTATAGGGAAAGATAAGTAAATTGGGTTGAAAAACATATCATCCGTGATTGAAAAGTGCAGCAGACTGGCCTCATTATGTTCCTATATCTTATGATCTTATGGGTTCCTCATCAGACTCTTCTTCATTGAAGATGCAAAACTGGTTAATAGACTTAGTTTGAAAAATGAAAATATAAATAGTTGCCCCTTGAAAAACCCAAAGTGCACACACGTACTCATGAACACACACATATATACATCAGGTAAAGGGGGAAAAGAAAACTAATTTCTGTTTTTCACTTTGGGAATCTTTGGCCAATTAATCTTAGTTCTTGAAGGCAAAAAGGATAAGATTTGAGATATTTAGATAGCTGCCAGTCTGACTTTCTGGTTAGACAGATGTTACCAAAGAGGCACTGTTGACTGTGAGATCTTGGCAGACACATCTTTCTCAGAAGCAGAGTATCAAGAAATTTTCCAGTTGCTCTTAAAGAGGACAATTAGATTTCACATTGAATTCACCTCAAAAGTGCAGCAGAAATAGGAGATATAATCTGAGCAGCTTGTTCTTTAGGAGGATTCTCCCTGTTGAAAATTTAAGTCTATGAAACATTGTTCAAACAAAACAGGCTGAGCTCCACCAGAGCCATTGCTGCCTCAAAGTCCGTGACCATAAAATTTCATCTTGTTACCGCACTAAGGCTCCTGAGCCCTGCTTTGAGATGCCCTGATCAATGTGCTATTGACAGTCATTTAAGTCCAAAGTCACTAACAACTTCATCACTGCCTCACAGCACCAGGGACCTAGGTTCAATTCCACCCTCAGGTGACTGTGTGTGTGGAGTTTGCACATTCTCTTTGTGTCTGTGTGGGTTTCCTCAGGGTTCTCCAGTTTCCTCCCCACAGTGCAAAAGATGTGCAAGTTAGGTGGATTGGCCGTGCTAAATTGCCCATAGCGTTCAGGAATGTGCAGGCTAGGTGTGTTAGCCATGGGAAATGCAGGGTTATAGGGATAGGGTAGGGGGATGAGTCTGGGTGGGATGCTGTTCAGAGGGTCATTGTTGACCCACTGGACTGAATGGCCTGTTTCCACTCTGTAGGGATTCTATGAAATTCTGTGAAATTCTACATTGTTAATGACAGGGACAAAGTGCAATTCGAGTAAGTAGCTTTTTAAAATGTTTCTCATAAACATAAATGTCGCTGAAGCAATTTTTAATGCAATAGTTCATCTGACCCACTCTGACTTCTGAGAAGTTTCTGTTCCTGCTAAGTGCGGTTACATGATTATAGCAGCTGTACCAAATACATACAGATAGGCACTGAAGTTATCTTGCAAACATTTCTTTCAATCTGAAAATGGCAGATGCCCCTCAAATGCAACCACAGACACAACAAAAAAACATTAGTGAGGGTCAACTAAAATTCAACACAAAAACAACTGCAAAACTCTAGAGACAAAAATAGAAATTGTTGGAAAAGCTCAGATGGCCTGGCAAAACTTTCTGAGAAAGGGTCACTTGACCCAAAAAGTTAACTCTGATTTCTCTCCACAGATGCTGCCAGATCGGCTCAGCTTTTCCAACAGTTTCTAATTTTGTCTCTGATTTACAGCATCCGCAGTTCTTTCGGCTTCTTTCCAAAATTCTAGGACCGCCAGATTTTGTTTCTGCCTGGCACATATTATAACTCAGAACTGCTTACACTTCTTTTGAACTAACTGCAGGAAAATCATTTATCCAGATCTTTAGCAAGGGGGCAACACACTTCTACCAGCCCAGAGCAAAACAGAGCATAAAAATATAATCACATGCAAAATAAATGAGCTTCTGAATTTCCTCGATGTCTCTGTTTTATACCTGCCTGGTTGCAGATAGACAGGAAGTTCTGCTTCCAACTGCAGGTTTGTGAAACTAGTAACTCTGACACAACAACACAATCTACATGTGGCATCTTTCCACCTTTGCAGATACCATCAGTGATCTGATCATACAAGACAGGAAACACTCAACAGGTTCCTTTTCCAACCCGTAGAGTCTACCCCATAGAGTCATAGAATCATACAGCAGACAAGCAGACTCTTGAGTCCAACTTATCCATGCTAAGTTTCCCGAACTAAACTAGTTCCATTTGCCTGCATTTGGCCCATATCCCCCTAAACCTTTCCTATTCATGTACCTGCCCATGCTGTGTAATGAGACAGCAGCCCTATGGTCTGGTTGGACTGTCATGACTTTCCCTTCCAGCCCTTGTGGTGCAGTGCTCCATCCTTTGTCCTACGAGACCCGGGTTCAAATCCTACCTGTTGCACAAGTGTATAAAAGAAACCATTGAGCAGATTGATTAGGAAATAACAAATCCAGCTTGTGTCTCGTGACAAAAAATAATCGAACTGCGGATGCTGGAAATCAGAAATTGCTAGAAGAACTCAGCAGGATCCGTGGGGAAAAAGCAGAGTTAAAATTTCGGGTCCAGTGACCCATTTTAAAGAAGGAGCCTGAAGCTCATAACCTGCTGAGTTTTTCCAACACCTGGCAGATTAGACACTATATATATCCGTGCGCAGAAAAACAGGTCACATTTGAAGTCACACGTCCGTTCAGCAGAATTGGACGCGATGTTTGAGCTCTAGTCGAATGAGATAGTTTCATGTCCGAAATTTCTTTTTGAAGACTCTCAGCCCAGCTCAGGGCGGCGCAGTTTCCGACAGGACACGTGCCCTGGATCGACTTTTGGTTAGGGTTCCTGTGCAGTTTCTGTGCCTGTAAGTTGCTGCTCCCTTTCTGCTGGGCTCGCTGGCCGGTGGCGATTCGCCCGCTCACCAGGAGGCCAGAGTGGGGCAAAAACTCTTCTGGGACCGTGGGCTCTCAGAGGCTGGTGTAAAACGGCGCTTATAGAGTCATTGCAGACACAGAAGGATCGGAGTGGCTCTGGACGGTTGTGGAAGTGGGGTGATCCTGAGCAGCTTCTGCCTTTAACGAAGTAAGGCAATGTTAACTTTTTCAAAACGGAGGGTCTGTGAGGTCTTCAGTATTTCAGACGCTGTCGCTCATCCACACAAACAGGTAACACTCACCAGTGGGCAACAGGTAAGGTGTCATCGCCTGGATTTTAACAATCACACTGGAAAAAATAAAATTGAAGTATTTTAAAATCAAGTTTTTATCTTTAAAACAAAAAAACAGCTTGTAAATTATCGATGAAAATTTCTTGGTAACACTCAAAACCTTGTAGGCAACTTTTCATTGAACTTCATGATTTCGTAAAATTACAATGAAAGTAGCAATTTTCTCATCAGGTAAAATTTATTTCCAATGTATGATATCTGAAATACAGACTCGGGTAAAAAGAGAGTGTATATTTCCGTTGATCAGTTGTTCGTTATTAATCGTTAATTGCAAAGCTTAAACTGACGTTACAATACCAAGATTCAGAATCAATAGATCGTTTTGTAACAAACGTCAGTAATAACAAAATAATTGCCCTAATCACAAAACATATTTTCTGATATACTCGTTACTTGATGCAATGTAAGTTTTAGTCTAAATTTTTTTACTATTAAAAATAGAAACTACACTTAGATGGACAATTTAAACCAAAACAGCAAGCTGTAAAAGTTACATTTGATTTAAATATTTTTCAGTATCCATAGACACAAATGAAAATATGTTTCTTTAACAGGTTTGCCTTTCAAATATGCTGTACTAGGATCAAAACTTCTTGATGGATGGAGTTTAAAAAAAGCTGAAATAACAATGAAAGTGTTTGAATCACCATCTGCACTGTAAGCGTAACAGTTATCATAGAAATTCCAGTATACTTTAGGTGATCAGATTCTGTTTCTACTTTTTTTTCCTTCAGAAATATCCTATTGCAGATTGTAACAAAGAAAGCTTGCCCACTGATCAGTGTCTCAATCTCTCATCGGCCCATTCTGTTGGTCCATTAGCACTCAAAACCTACCTCTGCCCTCTGGAGTTCTCATCCTACAGGTTGGCAAGAAGTGAACCCTGCAGAAGATGGATCCTTGGCTCATTGCCCATAATCCCTGTAACAGCAGCAATAATTGTTGTTGTTCTTTGTTACTGTTTGTGTAAGTTTAAATCCTGCATTTTGATTACATAAATTAGAAGTCAAGCAACTACTGTCTAGGTGTTTGACAGTGCCGTATAAGTTTAGCTTGAGTGTCTATAACAACTTAGCAGAAGTTCCATGTAGATACAATCTACAGAATGTGGATGTAAGGTGTGATTGTTCTCCTTTTCAGCGCCTGCCATCTCCATTTTCTACCTGAGTGGAAGTCTAGAAATCTCTAACCTCACCTATACCAATGAGTTAGGAGACCCACACTCACAGCAATTTATTTCACAAGCACAGGCAGTTCAAAATTATGTGAGTTTCAAGTTTTTTTTAACAGTACCATTTTGATCAGTAGCAAATGTAAGTAATATGTGTGGTTATGTCATGATAATGCTATTTATCTATGACCCATTTTATTGACTGCTTTCACTTTGAGCAAGAAAATGATTTTGAACCTGATAATATAATTCAAACTAACACGGTTACTGTTTTATTGCCTTGGAGGACAATATATCATTATGTTTTTCTCAAATATGATTTGAGTAGAGAGTAACAAATGCTAGTTTTGCACATAAATTTTATGAGTAAGTAGTCATCACAGCCAGGTTGTCATATTAGAAAGGCTATTCTATCTGTTCTAAGAAGGAAAAACAAGGAAACGTGGGCCAGTTTTTAAATAGTCCAATTGGAGGAACAACAGCAGCTACTTCAGATTTTGTTAGATTTTTGTGTAAAGGTACTATTTAACAACAATAAATATCAAATTACACATTACACTGCATTAGCAATTCAGCAACTTTCAGATTTTATCTTGGTCGAATAGGTCTTTTGCATCATAAGTACAAGGTGCCATGTAAACATTACGGAATAGTCAATCCCAGATACAGCAATTGTGCAGACTAGCATGTTATTTTATACAGATCAACCACTATAGAGATTTGAATATAGTTGGCATTGCTTTAAGGTTAACCTGATTTTTGCATTTCGTCACTATGTTTGTTGATGGGCAGTATCATAGCAAATCCTGAGCAATACTCTGCTCAAACATATGCAAATAGGGAAGATGTGTGGTGATATTTGGAGACACAGTTACCAAAGTACTTTCACAATGTACTTGCATATTCATTTCTGTGTTGAATTTCTTTATTTTGCTGCTCTGTGATATTATTTGTGCTTTGAAAGATTTGGACTTTACAAAAAAGTTGGTTTGGGAACCACCCTCACCTTGGTTAAAGCCATGGTATCTTTAGCCTATGGCTGTTACAATAGCGAAGTTATAACAGAGAACAACCTGCATGCCAAACTGCAGAAGCAACATATGATCAATGGACTGAAGCAAATCTGGAATATATGGATCATTGCAAAACTCTACAGCCCTGCCATACTCAATCATGAATAAAGGTGGACAATTAACCAAATAGCTAGAGGAGCAGATGCCAAAAATATCCCCATCTTCATTAAAGGAGGAGCCCAGCTCATCGACATCACCATTCCTTCACTGCTGCTATGTCCGTTGTGTACCTATGCCACAAGAACTGCAGTGGTTCAAGACCAGTCAGGGATGAGCAGCAAATGCTGGCTTTATCAGTGACACTAATGTCTCTTGATAGAATTCACAAAAGTATGCTTTTGAAACCCAGTCTTCATATCACTTAATTTCTGCTTTTCAGTTTACCTTGTCTTTTATTTTATTGTTTTCTACTTTGATGGAATCCAGTTCCATTGAACTTCACCTTGGTTTTTGAAATTGAAAATTCAGTACTGTATTTGTAATTCAGTATAGATGCAGTACTCCACTTGAGGTCAAACTAGTGTTTTCAATAGATTGAACATAACTTTCTTGCTACCGTAATCTATGTTCCCTTGATAAAGCCCAGAATACTGTCTACTTTATTAACCACTCTCTCTACCTGCCCTGCCACCTTCACTGATATATGCACATTTACACCAATTACCTCTGCTCCTGCACCCCTTTAAAATTGTACCCTTTATGTTAACTCTGCCCATTCTTCCCAGCAAAATGAATCACTGCAGACTTCCTTGAATTAAATTTCAGCTGCCACTTATTTGCTCAGGTCCACCAACCTGTCTATGACCTTTTGAAATTCTATACTATCCTGATTTTGATTCATTACATTTTCAAGGTTTGTATGATCTGCATATTTTGCCATTGTACCCTGAACATTAAACTTAAGATCTTTGGTTGGGCTTGCAGTCTGATGCATTTGTGCGTGCAGGCAATTAATATGAAAGTACTAGGATCCTGTTTTAAGTAGGCAATAAGAATTTGCGGATGCATTGTACCTTTGTCAACAAAGCAGTTACAAAGACAGGCAGTGTCTGCTACATCCCCATGGCAATGACCCGACCAATCGGAAACTTCCTCCCTGGTCCTGGAATTAAGATTGCCAGTTAACTGTTCTTGCTGCATCTCTATGCCAATGATGGCCTAACCAATAGTACTCTCTTGTTCTGGGAAATTGTCTTTTTAATTTCACATCTGTTTCTTGCATCCTAGCTTTGATGAGTGCAAAATGAAAAGCTACAACTCCAGTCTCTGTTTAGCAGTTTTTAAGTTCTAATTTTTTTTCACAACTCTGTTGTGCAGAGTTCTATCAAATGCCTTTAGAAAATCCATATGCCTCACATGAATAGCATTGTTTTAATTTATTTGTTTCTGGGTGCAAGTTGCATTGGTTAGGATAGCATTTATTGCCCATTTCTAATTTCCCTGGAGACGTTGGTGGTGAGCAGCTTTCTTGAATCACGACAGTCCTTGATTAATAGGAATACTCACAAGGCTATTAGGAAGGGAGTCTCAGAATTCTTGACCCAGTGACAGTGAAGGAAAGGTGATGCAGTTCCATTCCTGATGGTGTGTGGCTGAGAGGGGATCTTACAGTTGATTGTGTTCCCATGGATATGCTGACCTTGTCCTTTGAGGTGATAGAGGTCATGGGTTTAGAAGATGGTGTTGAAAGAGCAATAGGGGTTAATGTCATGCATCAGGTAAATAGCAGACACTGCTGCCACTGTGCATTGGTGGTAGGAAGATTGATTGTTGATGGTATTGGATAGGTTGCCAATCAAGTGAACTGCTTTGTTCTGGATAGAGTCATGCTTCTTGCATATTGGTTGGAGCTGCACCATCCGAGTGATTTGAAATCATGCTGTCGATATGTGCGTTGCAAGTGTTAGCCAAGGGGAAACAGGGGTGAGTTACTTGCTACAAAGTTCCTAGCTTCTGACCAGCCACACTATTTATATGGCTGGTATGTTTAGGTTTGGTCAATGTGACACCAGATGTTGATAGTAGGCATTGAGTGATAGTTATGGCATTGAGCTACAAGGGATATTGATTAAATTCTTTCTTGTTTTGTGATGGTGTTCACTAGGATACTCACAGGTATGGGTCCCTGGAAAACAAGCCCCATTTCTGTAGTCGTTACAAAATATAAAGGTTTTATGAGTGCACAAAATTTCCCAATTCATTTGTCTTTTAAATTTAGTTGACAGAAAGCACAGACCAGGTTTCTGTACTTAATAAGAATGACTATTTATTATAAATAAATAGCCTCTAGCTGATGGTAAACAGTTATGAACTGTCAATATATCGTTCTCTAATCCATTCAAAAATACTCCACCTACTCACACATAGACAGCAAAAAAAATTGGTGTCATGGGTATACGGAAAGACTGGGAAGGCAGTTCAATGATTTCTGCCTATAGGGTACTCTGAAAAGATCCCTTTGGCTTGTCAGGACTTGCTGCTCATTGTCCTCCTCTGAACAACTTCACTTGCTTGCAGGAGGCACAGAGTGACTGGTTGACTTTAACTTACAAAGTCTCTGATTTATTGGATAAAAGCCACAGCCTACAGCACCTGATATGGGAATAAAAAACTGGATTTGTTCATGCTTGAGGAACATGTTTCAAGTCAGTAAAGGGTGGTTCCTTCCTTTTCAGAGGTAAGGCAGTTTCTAACCAGACATTCACACCCATAGCTAGCCAGGAGCTAATCACATAGTTGTTGGCAGGCAGAAGATCTTTGTCATTGCTTTGTGGAATAGTGACCTGCCATCAATCAGGTGCTTCCAGCTGAATCTCCCGTCCTGCAGCCCAGCCCAAGTGTAGTACCCTCTCCCATCGTTTGGACGTGCAGCAGTGCAAACAGCATCCTCAATGAGCGTCAGGTAAACTGCTTCCACAAAGCGCTTCCATAACCCTTGCCCTCCAAAACAGGCCCCTTCCCCCCTCAGTCCATGATCAAAGGCACAAAAGAAAATATGGTTTGCTGATGAAAGAACTGCTGATGCCGTAAATCAGAAACAAGACAGAGATTGCTGGAAAAGCTCAGCAGGTCTGGCAGCTTTTCTGTGAAGAAAAAATGGAGTTAACATTTCGGGTCCAGTGAGAAGTTCTGAGGAAGTGTCACTGGACCCGAAACGTTAACTCTGATTTCTCTTTACAGATGCTGCCAGTCCTGCTGAGCTTTTCCAGCAACTTCTGTTTTTGTTTAATAGTCGGTACAATTGCCATTGCCTCGCACTTGTGTGGCATGAATATTACTAGCACTCAACGGTCAACAGTCCAAGCCTGGATATTGTCAATATCTTTCTGCTTATGGATATGGACTAATTCAGCATCTGAGGAGTCATGAGTGGTGATGTTGTGTCATCAGCAAAGAACATCCCGACTTGACCTTCTGATGAAGCAATTAAAACGGTTGGGCCTAGGAAATTACCCTATGGAACTCTGGCACTGATGTCCTATGTGCCAGGAATGACTCCACTATTTGAGAGCTTTCTCAGATTCACATTCACTCAAGTTTTACTAGGACTTCCTGATGTCACATCCAGTCAAATTCTGCTTTGATGTCAAGGGCTGTCATTCTCACCTCACCTCTGAAATTCAGCTCTTTAGTCCATGTTTGAACTAAGGCTGTAAGCTGAGTGGCCCTGGTGGAACCCAAACTGGGGATCACTGAGCAGGTTATAGCTGAGCAGGTACTGCTTGATAACACTGTTAATGACACCTTCCATTCTGGTGATTGATAGCAGACTGATGGGGCAGTAATTAGCTGGGTTAGATTTGCCCTGCTTTTGAGTACAGGACATACCTGGGCAATTTTCCACATCCATCCGCTCCCCCAACCCCACCTCCTGTTGGATATTCACCATCCCTCCTAACCTTCCACTCTATGATGCTGAACATTCTGTACTCAGCAAAGGTCTCAGCTTTATTCCGCTGCATCCCCACCTTAACGGATTTTGGGCATGACATGATATCAAACTCTTCCTCTGTTGTCTTCGCCTCCATGCCCATTTGTCTGGACAAGAGCCCTCTCCCCATCCCACAGACCCCTTAGCCCAGTTCGAACACTCTCCTTCCACCTGGACCCCTTCCTCTGGTCTTTTACTTGCACCTGGCCTGTTTATTGTCAACTGTCGACATGATATTGGTCGCCTCAATTTCTCTGCACCCCCCCTCATCAAATCTGACCTATCTCCCTCTGAGCTGACTGCACTCCATGCGTAGTAATAAGTTCTGAGGAAGGGTCACTAGACCCAAAATATTAACTCTGTTTTTTTCTTCACAGATGCTGCCAGACCTGCTGAGCCTTTCCAGCAACTTCTGTTTAAGTCCTGCCCTGGTTTGCCTTACCAAAATGCAACATCTCACATTTATCTAAATTTAACTCTATCTGCCACTCGATGGCTCACTGGCCCATCTGAACAAAGATCCATTGTGCATTGAGGTAACCTTCTCCACTGCCCACTACACCAATTTTGCTGTCATCTGCCAACTTACTAACCATGTCTCCTATATTCACATCTAAATCATTTTTATAAACGACAAAAAGCAGTGGACCCAACACTGATCTTTGCATGTCCTCAGTACTATTGCTGGAATACTGTCAGGGCCCATAGCCTTTACATAAAGTGCCTCCAGCCATTCCTTAATATCATGTGGAGTGAATTGAATTGGTTAAAGACTGTTGTTTGTCATGCTGGAGACCTCAGGAGATGGATCACCTACTTGGCATTTCTGGCTAAAGATGGCTGCAAATATTCCAACCTTGTCTTTTGTACTGACATGCTGAGCTCTTCTATCACTGAGGAGGGTAATGTCTGTGGAGCCTTCAGCTCCAGTTAGTTGTCCATCAACATTCTGATCTGGATGTGATAGGACTGCAGAGCTTAGATCTGATCCATGAGTCATGAGATTGTTCGATCTTGTCTATTGCATGCTGTTTCCTCTGCTTGACACATAAGTTGTTCTGTTTTGCATCTTCACTCGATTGACAATTCATTTTTTATGACTGCCTGGTGCTGCGAGCTTGCTGTCCTGTGCATTTCATTGAAACTGTTGATCTCTTGGCTTGAAGGTAATGATAGAATGGAATTTACGCTAGGCCATGAAGTGCAATATTATTGATTATAATTCTGCTGCTATTGATGGCTCACAGCACCTCATCAGTGTCTTGTTATAAGTTGCTAGATCTGTTTAAAATCTGTCTTGCACAATGCAAGATATTCTCCACGTAAAGACTGGACCTAGTCTCTATGTAGACTGCGTGGTAGTCACTCCTACTGATACTGTCATGGACAAAAACATATGCAAGAGGTAAATCATTGAAGTAAAATTTAATTTGATGTTTTTCCTCTTTTTGATTTCTTCAAAACTACAGCAGACCCAGTCTAATACATATGACCTTTAGGACTCTGCCAGTTCAGCCAGTAGTAGTGCTATTGAGCTCTTCTTAGTGATGGATATTGAGGCCCCTCACCCAGTCTGTTCTGTGACCTTGCCCTGCTTGATGCTCCTCTATTGGGGTCCATCTTGGAAGACTATGAACTAATCGGGGTTAGTTAGGAGTAGCTGGTAATCAGTAGGGAGTTTCGCTGTCCATGTTTGACCTGATGCTGTGAGACTTCATAGGGTCTGGATTTTGTGTTGAAGACTCCAAGGACAACTTCCTCCCAACTGTATATCACTTTATCACCATCTCTGGTGATTCGGTCCTGCTGTTACTTTTAGTCAGGTGGGGAAGCACCCTGAACGGGTGAAAAGGCAGTACAGAGGGGCAGCACGGTGGCTCAGTGGTTAGCACTGCTGCTTCACATTGCCAGGAACCCGAGTTCAATTCCAGCCTCAGACGACTGTCTGTGTGGAGTTTGCACGCTCTCCCTGTGTCTGCGTGGGTTTCCTCTAAGTGTTTCAGTTTTCTCCCACAGTCCAGAAATGTGCAAGTTAGGTGGATTGGCCATGCTAAATTGCCCATAATGTCTAGGGATGCATAGGTCAGGTGGATTAGCCATGGAAAATTCAGGGATGTGGTAGGTGGGTGAATCGAGGTGGGATGTACTTTGGAGAGTCTGTGTGGACTTGTTGGGCTGAATGGCCTGTTTCCAGCTGTAGGGATTCTATCATTTTATGATAGGGGGCATACAGGATTAGTGGTGAATGGGGGTTGGGCAGGGTGACACTGAGTGAGAAGAGATGTTGAAAGCATTAGTGACAGTGGTAGAGGAAGTGGTTTCAGTAGCAGAGATATACTGAGTGTGAGGTAGGTGTGTGAATAGAGAGACTTGAAGGGATATCTGACAAATTAGGTAGCAGGGCTAATTAAAAATATGGTTAGCAAGGCATATGGGACCCTGGTCTTTATAAAGAATAGAATAGTGTACAAAAACAAAGAAGCTATGAACTTTTTTATAAAACACGAGTTTGACCACAGCAGGAGTAGTGTCCAATTCTGAACATTTAAGAAGGACGTGGAGGCTTTTGTAGAGGCTACAGAAAAGATTTATGAGAGTGATTCCAAGAATGAGGGGTTTGATTTAAGCAGACAGATCAGAGATGATGAGAGAATAGAAAGTTTAGAGGAGTTTTGATCTGGATTAGTTGGTGTTGGTAGAGAGAAATTGTTCCCTGTGGAGTAAGGATCAAGAACCAGCGAACATAAATGTAGGGTGATTGGCAAAAGAGTGAGCAGCAATATGAAAGAAGTTTATTTCCCAGCAAGTGGTCAGGATCGGGAATGTGCAGCCTGACGGATGAGCGGAAGCACATTTGGTTAAATACCTGGAAGTACCAAAGAGGAAGTTTGTGGAGGGTTGCAGGGGAAAGGTGGAGGTATGGGACTGGCTGAACTGGTGTTGCAGAGAGACAGTAAATACTCTGCAGGTCAAATGTGCTGTTTTATTGTTTGGCTTTGATGTTGATGTAGATCGAGGAACCTCTGTACAAAAGGTGGAACATGCAACCTGGTGATAAAATGATGCTGATCATGACGGAAGCAAAAGGAATGTTTGCCTGGTTCCTTAGTGCTTGGTGCAGGATAATTTGACGTATGCTACCCTTCCAGGAGATGAGAATTGTGACCTGCTTGAAGGACAGAAGTTTCTTCACATATGAAAACAAAATCTGAAGTTGTGCAGAGTTTATACAATCAGGAACAAACCATTGCCAATGATATTTGTATAGTTTGGAGTTGCCATTTTGGTTCACTTTACAGGAAACACCTGAAACACCAGCAGTAGATGCTTTGAACTCCCACAAAATTAATTTTGTCTCCTGCTGTTTGGAGATTCAGTTCTTACTGCTGACTTGGGCATTAAGGTGAGCCCCACTTTGTTAAAATTGAACAGATGATTGATAAGTATCAAGGATTTGTGAAAACACCAAGGTTTGTTTTCAATATTGTCGTGACTGCCTTAAAAGATATTGAAATCAACTGTAAAGTGCAGAGATTAAACACGCAGATTGTGGAATCAATGATCAGTATTAAGTTGGATAAACATAAGGTTATTCATAAATAAGAAGCAAGTGCATCATGTACAGTACATTAGTAAAGGTGTGAGTGAACATTACAGAATGGAAACATGTTTGTACCATTTTTACAAGGTTGCTGTAACTTGTCCCCTGAAGTCTCAGCAGACATTCACTTCAGTGTTTTGTGTGCCATCCCTGGGTCTGGACATGAGTAGAGTGTGAATTCACAAAAGTTTTTTAATGCTCATCCACTGACATCAAGAAGGAGTGTGAGAATCGCAATGAAAAGGCAGCATGGTGGCTCAGTGGTTAGCACTGCTGCCTCACAACACCAGGGACACCGGTTTGATTCCAGCCTCAGGTGACTGTCTGCGTGGAGCTTGCATGTTCTCTCTGTGACTGTGCGGATTTCCTCCTGATGCTCTGTTTTCCTCTCACAGTCCAAAGATGTGCAAATTAGGTGGATTGGCTATCCTAAATTGCCCAGGGATATTTAGATTAGGGGTTAGACAATGGGAAGTGGGGGAGTGGATCTGGGTAGGATGCTCTTCAGCGGGGCTGTGCGGACTTGTTGGGCAAAATGGCCTGTTTTCACACTGTAAGGATTCTATGCAAAGTCACCCGATTTTCTGGAATGACAGAACTGTAGTGGACCAATAGTGATAAAGTTGAGTACCATTCGATGTATCATTCTTTGGTTGTGCAGTTACCTATAATATCTGCACGTTCAGGTGGAGTGTAAGGGTAAGATTGGATGAGGTAGAACTAGTTATTTTTTATTGAACAGAATCGGCCTATGTTCTCCGGAGTTTAGAATAAGTAGAGGTGACCTGATTGATTCTTGAAGGTCTTGTCAGGGTGAATTCTGATCACCCCTCTCCAGGAGTTGCGAAGTCTGGAGCTGGGTGCTTTTGTCGCTGGATAATTAATTGACTGCTTAAGAATGAGATAAGAAGAAATTTCTTCACTTAGACAGTTAAGAATCTTTGCCATTTTTTTTATTCCAGAGTGTTGTGGATGCTCAAGTTGTTGAAGTAAGCAATATGGGGTTAGGGCAGGAAAAGTAGAAGGATCAGGTGTTTTCATACTAAATGATAGAGCAGGCTTGAGAAGCAGTACTAATGCTGTTATTTCTTATGGTTGTTCTTATATGTATCTGAACTAGGTCGGAATTTAGAAAAAGAAACCAAAAGTTATATGAATTAGAGAAGCGATTAGAACTGAACGTGATTCAGTACTTAATTAAAATGATACCAATTTTGGATATTTAGTTGTCTCTAACAGAGATTCAATGGGTTGCTTTGAATCTATGATATGGCAAACTGATCAAGACTAAGCAGAACAAATAGCCATTATTCATGCCACACTTACTTACACTCTCATTAACTGTCAGTTTTCAGAACTGTACGAGCCATCTATATTGGGAAAATATTACCTAAAATCTGTCATCACTGCATTTAGGTGAGTACAAGAATGTTCTTAAAATTCTTTCGTATAATTCTGAGTCAGTTTAGTTCTGTTTGCTAATTTTCAGATTTATTAACAAAGTATAATCCAGAGGTGATTGGTAAGTCGATATATTTGTGTTAAAATCACCGGTTTATGTACAGGTAAATATTTCTTGACACACATATTCATGGCTCTGTAAAGGAAATGGTTATTTCTATTCTGGTAGACTTCTTTTAAATGTGTTCCTTCCACTGTTTTACAAATCTTACCCTTGTATTAGCTGTGTTCCCTGTGAAAAATGTATCCATATAGGGAGTACTTGATATGTATATGTATGAGCGGACTCTTTAGGCATCATGGGGCTCCTCCTATGTAGTTTTTCCAGCACCAGTTTATGATTCCCTTTGTGACTAGATCAGGAAATTCGGCCGTCTCAATTTTGAGAACTAGAATTTAAGGCATTTGTCTGGAAATTGTGCAAAGTATCATATCACAGCATGGGCTTCTACCCTGTGACCGATGATTGCCTCATTGAAAGCCAGTGTTTTATCTAATGACATTAACATGGCAGTTTTTTGTTGTCGGTGGTTTATCATTGCCTCCCACTTTCAGGGATAAGACAAAAAAACAGACCTCAAGTCTACCTCAGCTGGAATGGAAATCAATCTCTCACAATTCTGAATTACATGCCATTCAACTGACTGAACTGGGACCTTGTCCATAAAGTGTAATGCTTAAAACATTGTGCTTTTTCCTTGAAGTACTTAACAGGCAAAATAATATATTACTTAAATGTTTTTCTTAAAGCAAAATTATGGTTACCATAGCAAAGTGATAGAATTGGCATGTTTCAATTCAAGCTGTCTAATTAGAAAGCTTGACAAGCCCTCTTGTGGTGCAGTGGCAGTGTCCCTTCCCCTGGACTGGCTCTCCCCCTAACTCTACCTCCGGTTCCAGTCCCACCTGCTCCAGAGGTATGTAATAATGTCTCTGAACAGGCTGATTGGAAAAAGAAGGGCAAATCAAAGGAAATCAGAAGGCTTAACACACCCTTCTGTGGCACAGTGGTACTACCCCTGCCAATGGAGTGGGAGACCTGGGTTCAAGTTCCACCTTCTCGAGATGTGTTTAACAACATCTTTGAGCAGGTTGAATAGAAAAATACGTTAAATAAAAAAAATTAGAGAGGTTAACTCATTAGGGCATCACTTGAACCAATAGCATCAGTTGGCAATTGATCCATTATGGCTATATCCAAACATTTTGTTCATTTTGGACCAGGAGAGACAAAGAAAAGCAGGTTGTATTTTAAGCCTAAGATAATAAAATGTGAGGCTGGATGAACACAGCAGGCCAAGCAGCATCTCAGGAGCACAAAAGCTGACGTTTCGGGCCTAGACCCTTCATCAGAGAGGGGGATGGGGTGAGGGTTCTGGAATAAATAGGGACAGAGGGGGAGGCGGACCGAAGATGGAGAGTAAAGAAGATAAGTGGAGAGAGTATAGGTGGGGAGGTAGGGAGGGGATAGGTCAGTCCAGGGAAGACGGACAGGTCAAGGAGGTGGGATGAGGTTAGTAGGTAGCTGGGGGTGTGGCTTGGGGTGGGAGGAAGGGATGGGTGAGAGGAAGAACCGGTTCGGGAGACAGAGACAGGTTGGACTGGTTTTGGGATGCAGTGGGTGGGGGGGAAGAGCTGGGCTGGTTGTGTGGTGCAGTGGGGGGAGGGGATGAACTGGGCTGGTTTAGGGATGCAGGTGGGGAAGGGGAGATTTTGAAACTGGTGAAGTCCACATTGATACCATTAGGCTGCAGGGTTCCCAGGCGGAATATGAGTTGCTGTTCCTGCACCCTTCGGGTAGCATCATTGTGGCACTGCAGGAGGCCCATGATGGAGATGTCATCTAAAGAATGGGAGGGGGAGTGGAAATGGTTTGCGACTGGGAGGTGCAGTTGTTTGTTGCGAACTGAGCGGAGGTGTTCTGCAAAGCGGTCCCCAAGCCTCCGCTTGGTTTCCCCAATGTAGAGGAAGCCACACTGGGTACAGTGGATGCAGTATACCACATTGGCAGATGTGCAGGTGAACCTCTGCTTAATGTGGAATGTCATCTTGGGGCCTGGGATAGGGGTGAGGGAGGAGGTGTGGGGGCAAGTGTAGCATTTCCTGCGGCTGCAGAGGAAGGTGCCGGGTGTGGTGGGGTTGGAGGGCAGTGTGGAGCGAACAAGGGAGTCACGGAGAGAGTGGTCTCTCCGGAAAGCAGACAGGGGTGGGGATGGAAAAATGTCTTGGGTGGTGGGGTCGGATTGTAAATGGCGGAAGTGTCGGAGGATGATGCGTTGTATCTGGAGGTTGGTAGGGTGGTGTGTGAGAACGAGGGGGATCCTCTTTGGGAGGTTGTGGCGGGGGCGGGGTGTGAGGGATGTGTTGCGGGAAATACGGGAGACGCGGTCAAGGGCGTTCTCGATCACTGTGGGGGGAAAGTTGCGGTCCTTGAAGAACTTGGACATCTGGGATGTGCGGGAGTGGAATGTCTTATCGTGGGAGCAGATGCGGTGGAGGCGGAGGAATTGGGAATAGGGGATGGAATTTTTGCAGGAGGGTGGGTGGTAGGTGGTGCATTCTGGGTAGCTGTGGGAGTTGGTGGGCTTGAAATGGACATCAGTTACAAGCTGGTTGCCTGAGATGGAGACTGAGAGGTCCAGGAAGGTGAGGGATGTGCTGGAGATGGCCCAGGTGAACTGAAGGTTGGGGTGGAAGGTGTTGGTGAAGTGGATGAACTGTTCGAGCTCCTCTGGGGAGCAAGAGGCGGCGCCGATACAGTCATCAATGTACCGGAGGAAGAGGTGGGGTTTGGGGCCTGTGTAGGTGCGGAAGAGGGACTGTTCCACGTAACCTACAAAGAGGCAGGCATAGCTGGGGCCCATGCGGGTGCCCATGGCCACCCCCTTAGTCTGTAGGAAGTGGGAGGAGTCAAAAGAGAAGTTGTTGAGGGTGAGGACGAGTTCAGCTAGGCGGGTGAGGGTGTCGGTGGAGGGGGACTGGTCGGGCCGGCGGGACAGGAAGAAGCGGAGGGCCTTGAGGCCATCTGCATGCGGAATGCAGGTGTGTAGGGACTGGACGTCCATGGTGAAGATGAGGTGTTGGGGGCCAGGGAATTGGAAGCCCTGGAGGAGGTGGAGGGCGTGGGTGGCCTCATTGCCTCATTGGCAATGCTGTACTGATGTTTTAGCTCCAAGTTTCATCCTTCTCTGTTCATATTTGTAATTTTCTTCTGGCTCTAGATTTTCCACCCATCTTGCATTGGTTTTTCAAAAAAAAACTAAGGTAGTGAGGAAGAGAGGCTGGAGGTAGTACTGCAAAATGGATGTGAATGTCCTTCTCTAGATCCCCATCTATTCCTAATGTCCTCCAAGTTCCAGTTAGAAGTGGCTGGTGATGTACAACACATCTCTACATTGGTGGGTGTACGGTAGTGATACTGCAATGATGAAAATACATTGTGGTGCCCAGATTCAATTCTAAAAATAGCAAAATTATATCTAGTTGACAACAGCTGTGATGCCAATTTCAAAAATGTTAATCTGTTTAACTGGCACTTCAGTGGCTGGGAACAATGAGATAATGAAGCAGGCTTCTGAATTCTGTTGAACAAAATCTGTGTCCATCCTGCAGGTGGATTAACTGAAAAAAGCAAGCATTATGCAAATAATGCCAGAACAGAAAATTGGCAAACACCAGAGGACAACTTTGTGGTCCACTGAAGACCTGGCATGCTAAAGAGTCTCTCTGATGAAGGGTCTAGGCCCGAAGCATCAGCTTTTGTGCTCCTGAGATGCTGCTTGGCCTGCTGTGTTCATCTAGCCTCACATTTTATTATCTCGGATTCTCCAGCATCTGCAGTTCCCATTATCTCTGATGCTAAAGAGTCAGCCTATTTTTGCAAAAGCAGACGTCCCATGCTCTAGAATCAAACCAAAACATTTAATTGCAATTGAAATATTCCAAATGTACAATCATTACATTTAATAGAGTAAGTTACCTGTGCCTATAACACAATGCAATGACTATAAAACATTATAGAAATTTTTTACCTGGTTTTATTAATATAAGAAAATAAGTACATTTTCCAAATTGAAAAGCGATGGTATGACATTAAATTGTTAATTTATTCATCTTATATCACAAGCCACTGATTTCACAGGGCAGTACTTACTCTCTGTGTTAATCTTATTTCTTTGTGAGTGCATTTTCTTCTGCATCAGCAGCTCTGTATTTCCAGACTCTGGTGTTTACTGTTTTGTACCTCAGAAACCAACTGTAGCCATTTCACTCCATCCCAAGTCTAGACCCTTGCCTTGCAACCTAGGGCCTTATTTCTGAACTAGTTTGAAGCTGTACTGTGCTCCAGCCCTGGCCTTATTTATTGCTTCACGGATATTGAGCTCAATCTTGAATACAGCTATTTACTGCTGCATCAATGGTCATACATCCAACTAACACACACAGACACACACACGGACACACACACACAGACACACACACGGACACAGACACACACACACAGACACACGCACACACACACAGACACACACACACAGACACACACACATACGAAGGGAGGGAGTGCATGAGATACATTGATTCAGGTTAAGAAAAATAAAGACTTTGAGGGAAACTCCGAAAGAGCGAGGAAAGAATGGCAACGTGGGCATTAAAGGTGAAACTGAAAGGAGCACCTGTAGGGAGATTGAATAAATGCTCAGTTTTTGATGTGTGCTATGGCAATTCAAAGCTTAGTATCAGGGATAAAATATGTAGTCAGCTTTTGATTGCCAGTTTCCATGTCAGTTTTTTTTTCAGTTGCATATATGTGAAAGTTCTGAGATATTTTCACTTCTCTTACTGTTGCAGTGAAGGAGAAGAAGGGCTTCGGGCATATTATTGGAGTAAGTTCTCAGCTCCAGAGAATGTAGCACACTACATCAAAAATGCAACCACATCTAACTTGCAACAAGTTAATGGCAAAAAGCTGAAAGTGGCCATGCTGAACTCTTCTGAAGAGATATCCTCCACCGAAGAAGATTTCGATGTTTACGCAGTTGAGCTGTTTGGTAGTGTTTTTACATCCATAAATTGAAGATTTGTGCAGTTGAGTCTATTGGTTTTCTATTATTCATATTCTTTTGAGTAATCACTGTCTTTTCTACTTTTTGCAGCTTCAGGATCTGAAGAGTATGACTTGACAGTAAAGTCAGGTAAACGTGTTTTAAATCCAGCTCTTATTATGTGTATATATCCCACTGATAGACATGAATATTAGTTCACATGACTGGGTGCTCCTATTGTTATTACATGGAGGCTGATTTGGATTTTGAGACGGTTGAAGGTGATGGCCAGGGATCATTGGTGGGCCACTCACATATTTGCAGTGGCCACAAGCAGCTGGTCAGTGTTGAGCAGGGGCAGAGAACAATACAATTTTGAATGGCTGTTGCACAACCTTAGAACATAAATGAATACATCTCTTAAAAAGAGACATCATTTCACTTGGAGCACTTAGTAGTTGCTGTAAGCATTTATTCACAGCAGCATAAGATGCCAAAAACAAGAGCTTTAAGGTTCAGTGACAATGGTGGAAATCCCAGTAGAGAAAGTGAAGCCCCCTTATGCTCATATCATTCTGGAATCCCTGCACAGCCTTGAAAACAAACCTTGGTGAAAAAAAGCTTAAGTGTTAAATGCTGGACCCATCATCCGAAGGACAAGGATTCGGTGCTGCAGGAACTTAACAACATTTCAAGGTGAAGAATGAGAACAATATCTCGCTAGCTCAGTCTCTCTGCATTAGTCCTTACCTCACTTTTCTTACCCACTGCTGCACTCCAAACCTTTCTTTCTTCCATTTTAATCTTCTTCAACCACAGCAAATTTCTGCGCTATTTTAAACCGTTGCAACCTTCATACACTCACCTGCAGCTGATGCTCCTAAACCACATGCACACAGTAACTGTGTTCAGCTGGTCACATCTGCCAGCCCTTTTATTCTTCTGCTGCTTTCCTTAGTGGTGGGTTTTGTTGCACATGAAAAGCTCCCTAGCCTTTTCCAAACTTGTTGCTTTGCCCTCTCAACATGCAACTGAGCTGAACATGTCGAGCAACACATGAATCATATTCTAACTCTCGCACATTTTCTTTGCAGGACAAATGGGCTACAATGAAAGTAGAGATGCCGAGACTACTTTGCATAGATAGAGCAGGAATCCACAATTTTTATTAAGTGAGGACAGCTCAGGAGTTATGGCAATGGCAAAGCTAGAAGAATTTTCATCAAGGTTGCCCATTTTTTATTTTACTATTTCTGTTTCCTTTGGAAACATACATATAAGCACAGAGAGAAGGCTGGAGGGAGAATAGCCTGCCAGAAGAAGTACCATTACTTGCTCCCTTCTTCACAATCAACAGTGTTATTGAGTTAGATAGTGAGCTAGTGGGGAGATGCAAGGTGTTTCATAAAGCCAAGTGACTGCAATGCAGTGACCAGAGGAAGGGAGATTCTGCTGAAGACTAGAGTACAGAGATGGCAATTTCAGAAGCCCGTCCTACAAAAAGGAATGTTTTCATATCAGTGACAATTTTTGGAGGTATTTGACAGCGTGCCTGGGTGCTGCTGCAGCAATGTGCTTGAGAGGATGGACGTGTACAGTTTCAACTTGTGCATCATGCTGGCCAGTAACATTAGTACTCTGCAGCTTACCATGGGGCACTATCACCAGCACCTTGTACTGTGTTTGGAGTCTAACTCTGTTAACTCTCTCAAGGTAATAATGATGGAATCTGTTGAACCTTTTGAAAACACTTTTATTTTGTACATTTTGCTCAATACCTGCATTCTTTTCACATGGTTAGAACCTCTGCTCACTTCCAGCTCTTGATTCTTAATCATATCACTCTTCCATCACCATCATCATCATTATCATTATGGATGCTTTTGATGTTAATCCCATTACATTCTCTTCAGTTTTTTACAGCTCATCATCGAAGTGTCAGGATATGGAAGTTTTAACAAATAAAGCAACAAAATTCCCGTTTTAAGCTATTTTCCTCCTTTCTTTATTTTAGCTCTGTTTCCGGCTTGTGAGTAAGCTTTTCCCTAAATTTACCTGTGCCACTCTTTAGTCAGTCACTGGGAGGTTCTCCAAATTGATCCAGGAGCTATGCCCATTGATTTGTTAGTCTCTCAATGGGCATATGTCTGGTCTCTCCTTGGTATCTCACTGTTAAGGTGCAGGCAAACATCAACATTTTTTGGATGTGGAATTGTAGCTGTCAGCTCTTACAGTTATATTGCAAACTACAGCACAGTGGAGCACCACCACATTGTGTCACTGGAATGTTCTTTATCACAGCTGTAGAGGAGCATTATACTTCCCACAATATAGCTGACAAACATTAGCTGTGACATTCTCCTATTTGAAATATTCTATCCATTGGTCTTGTTTTTCTCCCATTACTTTGCACATTTTCATCTTTAATATTTCTGTCTTACCAGAGAAATTTGAAGTGCTTTGTAGATTTTGTCTTGGTCTATTTAATAACCTTGAATTGTCAACTTTAGCAATGTAATATGTTTCAACTGATGTAACTTAATCCTTCATTAGCTCTGACATCGACAAAATTATAACATGGCCAGTGCAATTTTTATTGAACATATATATCTCCCACCTGCCTAATGACAATGAATAATATTGCAGAATATCAAGCCACAATGGAACCAATGAAAACTCCAGTTCTTTGGTGTGCTACATTAATTAGTTAATGCCTGTGGTAGGGTCTGACTGTTCACAAACTGGTCACCACATTAACGTACTGAACAGAGGCTGTGCTTCACAAAGTAAACATTATGTGACAGTTCCAAGATAAATAAATGGCAGTCTTTTTCTTTGAAGTAGTAGGTCAGCGAGATCCTGCCGTGAATTAGAGTGCACAAAATGGGAAACTTCAACCATAACTGTAACATGAAAACTGAAAGGAAATGTATTTGTTTCCTGTTGTGAACAATTATTAATGTTGTATCTTATTCAAAAGTGCAGTTTTAGAGATGGTTAGATAATTACATGAATAGGTTTGCTGGATACCACATTGCTTTTATCAGTAGCTTAAACCCACTGCACAATCCATAGTTCGTTACGCAATTAGTTCACTAATACACTTTATCAGTTGTTAAAAATTAGTTGTTATTGAATAAAGTCTATTATCAGTGAGACTAAATCTGTTGTATTGATACCAAAATAGTCGCACTTCTGTGTTGTTTTACAAATAAGCAGGCTTCAGTACAATTCATTTGCTGATGAGACTGAGTATTGGCCCTTTATAAAAGGCTGTGTATAGACAATTCTATATTACAGCTGAGTTGTTTATTTATCCACTATATTTTACACCGAGGACAACAAGCGAATTGTGTAATTAAAATGAACTACTATGGATTCTGCTAAGGACTGATAACAAATGTTTACAATATGAAGTGTTGTCTGCTCAATTTTGATAGTCAAAGTTTTCTACCTTTTGAATCATTGGAGACCATTTCTTCAATGTACAATTAAAGATACATGCCAAAACACTGTGCAAGTCCTGAAGTGCGGGCCTAAGTGGGAACTGCCCAAGAAGTTTATATTTCTGAAGGGAAATGGCTCTGCTGCCCACGAACAAATGTCTTCAGCTATATTTGAGTTGGACACTTTGGTGCAGATCCAGGAAGCGTACATGGGCAGTTTCCCAGGAAATTGATGGATTAAAATCTTATCCAACACCTGGAGTAACCCCATATTCTCTCCTGAATGACCATTCCTCCTCCAACCCAAATTGAATTGACTATAACCCATCCTGGCTACACCTAACTGACCATCCGACTACCCACCAACTTGATGTGACTGACTCATTGACCTGACTAAAACACTGTCCCCACCTGAGCACTCCTGCCCTGACTACCCACTAACCTATCACAACCATGAAAGACCTCACAACTTAGTAATTTTTAGAACATTCTTCCAAAGCTTTCTCCCATGGTGATGCCATTTAGTGGCTTCAACATTGTTGTGACCCCACTGTGAGAACTTAACCCGGGGTGGAAGGAAGGATCAGTGAGAGCAGAGAGTGCAGAAGAGTGAACATGTGAGAACTGGACTGGGCTGTGCTGTGCTGGGGAAAGAGCTACACAATAGTCGTTGCTGTCTCTGAGCTCACATCCTCAACACTTGGGGCCCCAAGCCCCTGAACCCAACCCCACTCTTTGAGAAGCCCTCTTGTAGGAAATTAGTCAGCCTTTATTCACTACTATTTCCATGATTATAGTATGAATCTCATGTGTTATATTACCATAACAACAGTGAGAGACTGGCAGATCCCTTTTAGAATTTAAACTATACTTCCTCTGCTTGTTGGGGTAGGTCTGTAGGTTGTTTTCAAGCCAGTGGAAATAATTTATTCTCTAGCAATATGCTTCATGTAGAGCCAGTACAATACAGAGCAAAACATTCAAGCCTCAAACAGGGTTAGAGATTTTTTTCAAAATTCTGAAATTACTTTAGGACATCTTCGCATAGACCGACATTACCTTGGCAGATTTTTGGCAGTAAGTTCATTTGCCAGTGGTTGCCAAGAAAGTTCTGCTGGAATTCAGTGGCCAGTGGAGAGGATCGTTGAGGAATCCAGTTATCATTCCCTGCAAGAATTGGTAATTTGGATCATCCTTGCTTTTAAAAGGGTCTGGTTCAATATTTGTTAAGAACTAGAATTACAGCTAAAAACATTGCTTAATAGAAGAACTGAACATTTCATTTCAAAATGGAATAAAGTATTTTTCTGTGAAGGAGATTGCTGGGTTTATGGGAGAAAAATCATAGCCTTGTATGCTCTGGCATCTGGATTTCCACTGGTTCATATGTTTCTTTTTGAATTAACAAATTTTTATTACCTTAAGTATTGTATAATTTCTCAAAGCCTTAATTGATATTATGGGCTGTAAGAGTTTTTATTTAGATTGTCTTTCAGTTCGTTGATTTCAGCATGAAAATCGTAACCTTCAGAAAGCCAGAATTTACAGTCTACAAGTGAGATGGGGGGTTGGGTTTGGTTGATCTGTGCTGAGAAGATTGAAATAAATCCAGGAAAAACTTAAACCTGATAGTAGGCAGGAGTGCATGGTTGACCAGCTTCTCAGGGTAATGCACCTCTGAAGGGTTCATGCATGTGAACAAACCAGCATTTGTAAATTGCCAAATGCAAAAGTCCCTGATAAAGAAGTTAGTGATTTCATGCAGGGTTTAAAAGGAAACATAAAGCATTACTAATGTGAAAAATGTAGAAATCTATTAACAGGATAGGAATTTATTTGTGAATTACAATACTTAGCCATTTTTATTTATAACTACAAGGCAGTATGGCATTATAAATGTTTAACAGTTGTTAAATAATAAGGGAATTCAAAGTTGTTGGCTAAAATTCTGGTTTTACTTGGACCTTTGCTTGTAGTATGTGTTTCCTTCAATCTCTTTGTTTTGAATACTGTATTGCACCTATTGCCATTTTAAATTATCTTTGCAATTTGAACACATTACAAAATATGGTGGTTATGTTTTGTGTTGTTAACTTTGATTCATTCTCTCATTTTGCAGCGATTTCTTTTGATCTATATGCAAAACCAGGCAACAATCGGACGCTGACATTAACACTCCCAAAGAGATCCTATTACCAGTGGCGACTCCGAGTTCCAGCAGGCCATATTGTACACTTAGTGATCTTGACCCTTCATGGAGCAATTCCAGGAAACTGTGCAATCCATAAACTATCAGCCTATGATTTCCTACTTCCTGTACAGAACAAAATAATAACACGGTAAGACAATAGGCATTTGGCGTGATTTAATTCAATATAGTGAAACCGTATATTCATGCCACAGTGGTGATGTTACCTCCTAGCTGAAACATTTGGTTCCTTAAAGGAATAAATGTGAAATTTTACCTTTGTTTTACTGACTTCTGGTGTTTCATCAAAAATAAGTATAGTGGTACTACAAAGAGTTAGGGCTAACCTGGAATCTAACCTGAGACCACCACCTCTGCAAAGTTTTCTGTTGGCTTTTCATGCAGTAGTCCCAGCTCGAAGTGTATCAATCGTGGTTATAGTTTTTGAATCATGTTTCTGTATTTGCATCAGGTATTCCATGCAAAGCACCAAAACAAATGCTGATAACTGCGTCCAGTTTTGGGCGCCCTATTATAGGAAAGATGTGGATGCTTTGGAGAGGGTTCAGAGGAGGTTTACCAGGATGCTGCCTGGACTGGAGGGCTTATCTTATGAAGAGAGGTTGACTGAGCTCGGTCTCTTTTCATTGGAGAAAAGGAGGAGGAGAGGGGACCTAATTGAGGTATACAAGATAATGAGAGGCATAGATAGAGTTGATAGCCAGAGACTATTTCCCAGGGCAGAAATGGCTAGCACGAGGGGTCATAGTTTTAAGCTGGTTGGTGGAAAGTATCGAGGGGATGTCAGAGGCAGGTTCTTTACGCAGAGAGTTGTGAGAGCATGGAATGCGTTGCCAGCAGCAGTTGTGGAAGCAAGGTCATTGGGGTCATTTAAGAGACTGCTGGACATGTATATGGTCACAGAAATTTGAGGGTGCATACATGAGGATCAATGGTCGGCACAACATTGTGGGCTGAAGGGCCTGTTCTGTGCTGTACTGTTCTATGTTCTATGTTCTATGTTCTATCTAACTTCATGGATTCTTGTGACTAAGGAGTCACCATTAGTGATGATCAACAGAAATATAAATAAATAGAATATAAAAGCAGTGAAGTGCTGCTGAGCCTTTATAAGGCTCTAGTTAGGCCCCAGTTAGAATACTGTGTCCAATTTTGGGCCCCACACCTCAGGAAGGACATACTAGCCCTGGAGCATGTCCAGCGGAGATTCACATGGATGATCCCTGGAATGGTAGGTTTAACGTATGATGAACGGTTAAGGATCCTGGGATTGTACTCATTAGAGTTTAGAAGGTTGAGGGGAGATCTAATAGAAACTTACAAGATAATGTATGGTTTAGAAGGGGTGGATGCTAGGAAGTTGTTTCCGTTAGGCGGGGAGACTAGGACCCGTGGGCACAGCCTTAAAATTAGAGGGAGTAAATTTAAAATAGAAATGAGACAACATTTCTTCAGCCAGAGAGTGGTGGGCTTGTGGAATTTATTGCCGTAGAGTGCAGTGGAGGCTGGGATGTTGGATGCCTTCAAGGCAGAGATCGACAAATTCTTGATCTCAAAAGGAATCAAGGGCTATGGGGAGAGTGCAGGGGAGTGGGGTTGAAATGCCCATCAGCCATGATTTAAATGGTGGAGTGGACTTGATGGGCCGAATGGCCTTACTTCCACTCCTATGTCTTATGGTCTTATGGTCTTATATCTATTATAGAAGTCTTAAATTGACACAAGCCAATTTGGAGAACCACCCAGAAAGTTCCTGAGCAAAATTGCTTTCATTGTCCATGTTTAGATCTGTGGGGTTTTTATATGAAGTGAACTGTTTTTGGAAACTCATGTGTAAATGTACTGAAATTTAAATACTTTCAGTTTATTACAAGTAACCCCAGTGGTCATAAATACAAAGAACTATTATGAAAACATGAACATTTAAAATTCTTCACCAACTTCAGGTATCAGTGACAAAGACCTAAAACATTCAATTACAAATACCTATTTCTAGCCCAGATCAAACAAAAATGTTACCCACTCACACATTTCCAGGAGTATTGTGGCTGGACTTCTAAGGCAGGAGAAGTCCAACAAACCACACAGGAGGTGGTGGAATGGATTGGTACAAAAACCATGTTCATTTCTTATGGTAATAGCTGTTGTATTTCATGTTTAAAGGCTCCAGAAGCCAATATGATAGCAACTGAGAGAAGGTAAGTATCCAAGATAAGTGAAGAAGTAGGACTGAAGATGGTGTGAAGGAGAGGAAGGTAGGTATGTGAGGGTACGGTGTACCAGGTGGATTTGAGTGTACAAGACACTGGGCTAGTAATCTAGAAACCCTAGGCTAATGTCAAACGACATGGGTTTAAATCCCATCAGAGCTGAAATTCAATTTCAGCATAAATCTGGAATAAATACCAACCCTTTTGCTGACACTAGAGTCACCATTGACTGTTGTTCAAACGCAATTGGTTATTAATGTATTTTCAAGAACAAAGTCTGCCATCATTAGCTTATATTTCTGAGTAGTTAGGGATAGGTAGTAATTGTCGGCCTAGCCAGCATTGTCATCTTGCCATCAACAAATTTTTTGAGAAGGTGGGATGGGTTAGATGTCAGAGACAGTAGTCATGTATTTGGGGATGAAGGAAAGTCGATGGATGTTTGATAATGGGGCTCAGTCAAGTCATTGTGTTGGGTGAGTGTAACATCAGTCAGATGGCTGTGGGAGAGGGGTTAGATGCTCGGGATGGGACCTGTGTGAGTAACTGAGCTTCCAGTGGTGAGTCGGAGAGGCGGAGGCCAATTTCATGTTTAACCAGGATTTAGAACAAGACATAATCCCTCTAATTAAGGGAAGTAAATCAGAAGCTGCTGAAGTGTCTGATTCTAACTCAGATTTGAGGATGTTTTCAGAGGGTTCCAGATGTCAGGCAATTGTCTATTGGAAGTTTAAACTTCCCAAGCAATTGCAATGTAGTCAGTGCATACCCCTGAGAGGTCTCAACATGCACCTTTCAGTATATACCTGGTCCAAGACAATCCAGACACTGGAAGATGTGGGCCTGTATTTAACACAGTATGAACTGGTATATAATTTTTTGTAAAATAACTGTGCTGCAAGCAGAGTTCTCCAGGCAGTGTTATTGTTAAATGCTTATGGAAAATATAGTTCAGGTTCAATTTTCTGTTCTTCATGTTTAAGATTTTTGAAAGTGAAGGAATTCTTCAATGCAATTTTTCTAATGAAGGTGCATAAGTAAGAGAAACTTCTCCCATACCGCCAATCAAATAAGTCTAAATTCAGCAAGTTCTTCAAGTTGATTAAAAAAACTCAATTACTTCTTTTTCAGTTGGTGTGGCTCACCTGTAACTTGGAATCCTCCGGTTATCAGATTGACTTCATCAGGCAATGTAATGTTGGTGACATTTTCATCAAATGTACCAAGAGTTGGTTCTGTATTTAAAGCATATTTTGAGGCTGTTCGAAAAAGAGGTAGTTTTCAGTTTTTTGTGTTAATATTCACATGACAGATCAGAACTTGATTATTGCTGAAAAAAAATTGTTCAAACATTTTGTTTGCGAATCATCAGAATGGATGCAAAAATATCAAATTTCAAAAGGAACAACAATTTATACGGCATGAGGGTAAAGTTTCAAAACTCCTTTTCTCATAGAGTATAAATTGTTACCCCCTTTGAGATCTGGTAATTGTGCATCTGTCTGATAAATGCAAGACAAAAACCTCCATAACAATACTAAATTATTATTCAGAAAGTATTTTGAGTGATATAATTAACATTAGGCCTTCTGTTTTTTTTATTCAAATTTAAACCATAACTTGGATGGGTAGGTGGACAAAATAACCTTCTTTGTGCAGATGCAACTAAACCTCGTTGATAATAGTGGGAGTTACAAAGTCATAGAGTCATACAGCATGGAAACAGACCCTTTGCTCCAACTCATTCGCACTGACCAGGCATCCCAATCTGACCTAGTCCCATTTAACAGCATTTGGCACAAATCCCTCTAAACCCTTCCTATTCATATACTCATCCAGATGCCTTTTAAGTGTTGCAATCATACCTATCTTTTTTTTAATAGAACCCCTACAAGTGTGGAAACAGGCCCTTCGGCCCAACACGTCCGCACCAACCCACAGAGCATCCCACCCAGACCCAATCAACTTAACCTATACATCCCTGAGCACTACAGGCAATTTAGCATGGCCAATCCACTTAGCCTGCACATCTTTGGACTGTGGGAGGAAACCAGAGCACCCGGAGGAAACCTGTGCAGACACAGAAAGAATGTGCAAACTCCACACAGACAGTTACTTGAGGGTGAAATCGAACCTGGGTCCAGCAGTGCTAATCACTGAGCCACTGTGCCACCCCTTCTCTCCACTGCTTCCTCCGACAGCTTGTTCCATACACGCACCACTCGGTGCTTGAAAGAATTACCCCTCAGGTCCCTTTTAAATCTTTCACTACTCACCTTAAACCAATGTCCTCTAATTTTGGACACCCCCACCCTTGGAAAAAAGACCTTGGCTATTTATCCTATCCAAGCCCCTCATCATTTTACAAATCCTGTAAGGTTTATATAAGGTCACCCCTCAGTCTCCAACACTCCAGCGAATAAAACCAGGCTGTTCAGCCTCTGCCTATAGCTCAAACCTTCCAGTCCCAGTCTAAGTGATTTAGCCTAATATTCATTTGCTTTCAAAATTCAACACAAGGAAAAAAATCTAATTAGATTGAGAGGAGACACTGGAGTGAGTTTTCTCAGCTCTTCGTGCTCCGTTATTTTGTTTGGAGAGCTGGCTTGTGATATAGACTGATGCTGACAGTGTGGTTCAATTCCTGCACTGGCTGAGGTTACCATGAGAGGAGTCTTCTTCTCAACATCTCTTGCTACCTGAGGCATGGTGACCCTCAGGCTAAACCACCACCAGCTGTCTCTCTGTAATGAAATAGCAACCCCATGGTCTGGTAAGACTAGAGTTAATTTATATAATGTTGTTTAGCACCATTATTTAGCCCCTGTCCGTCTTCTAGTTGTTAGCATTTAGGATTTCTCTCTCTTGGATGGAAGGAATTAGTAATTATCTTTGTGAGCTACCAGCTAGCAAACATCGTTGATTAATTAATTGACTTAAAATGCATTTATTTTTTACTGAAAATCAAAATAACATTAATATATATTTTTTTCTTTATCTCTTTGTCTCTCAATCTTTTTCCCTCGTACTACACCTCTGGCTGTTATCTCCATTTATATTTATTCTTTTCCTGATGTTTATTTACTTTTTGCATTTTAGGAAATACAGAGCAAAATCTACATATTTTTTATATAGCAAAAAATTAATGTTTACTCCAGTGCTTTCTCACATAAATGCTCTGAACCCATTATTGTCATTTTATATGAATTAAAAATTTGGTGACTTCTTCAAAACATCTGAATAAAGTACTACTGAAAAGGAAGTTAACAAAAATTACTCCATTGATTGATTGTAGGAAATTAGATACAATGCACACTCAGAAACCAAATTCCAGCTTGTAAAATCATAGTCATGGACAAAAATATCAAGGATCAGGTTTTAGGAGCAGGAGAAACCTTTTAAAACCTTCAAAATGATATTATTCAGTTGATCAATGCAGTCATATTCTTGTTAACGTATAAATTTGGGCTTTAAATTTGCATCAGCACATGTATTACAAGTTAGAAATTGCAATTACTGGGGGGAAATGGCTGAAAAAAAGGATAAAAACTGCATTTTAAGCAGCCTGTGAGAGTCCAGAGGAGGGATTAAAATCACAAAGTGATCTATTCTCACTGTGTAAAGCAGAGAGGTCTGTTGTGGAGCAGTGGTAGCATCCCTATCTTTCAGCAAGGGGGCATGGGAATAAGTTCCGCTGCACCAAAGGAATGTAGGGCAATGTTTGAAAGGTTGATTTAAAGCTAGCTACATTGGAGGAGATGGTGGTATCGTGGTAACAGTGTAAGACTAGTAATTCAATACCCCAGCTAAATGATCGAGTGAATTTGTTCAAATCCTAATGTGGTAGTTGATAAAATTTGAATTAGGCACTCTTGTGGTGCAATGGTAATGTCCCTACCTCTGGGCCAGGAGGCCAGGGGGTTCATGTATCACCTCCTTCAGTGGTGTGTAATATCATCTCTGAGCCAGTTGATTATAAAGTAATTGGAATGCATCGTATTAATACCTTTTATTTGTATTAATACCTTTTATTTCGACAAGCCTGCAGTGGTGACATACTTAGGAGGTCCTCATTATGAGTTTTTAATAGAACTCACAATTCAGAAACTGCCTTCAACTTAGCATAGCTATCAGTTGTGAACAGTGATTATAAGCAATCTTTTCTGCATGCTAGGGGACCTTTTTGGAACAGAAAATGCCTATGCTCAGCCACAGCAGACACCAGATAGAATATGTATGATTTAGCAATATTAAGGTTGAAAATGGTTTTTTATTTGTAGCAATACTGTGTTTTTATAAAATTAAATATTGTTTCTGATCACATATGCATATGATTTGATTGTCTTGAGTTCAGGTGTGGAAAATCTGAAAATTAAATGTACCTTCCACATCCTCAGAATCTCAGTGAACAAGAATGAAACGGACAAAGCAGAATTATGGATGATTTGATTTTTCCCTTCATTGTTCCAATAACAGTTCCCATTCTCAACTTCAGAAGAACTATAATTAAAACATACTTACCGTGGGGACATATCATGATTTTTGACATCTTCATTTTGAGATGCTTGTATGCGAGATTGATGAGTATAATACAGTTGAGAAAGTTTGTGATAAGCAGCTGTGAGCTCTGTGATTTCAGTCTGCTGTATTATTAAGCTGTGATATTTCTAAATAATTTGAGATATAAAGAAACAATTGATTCCTTCTCTCACAAGGTTGTGGTGGTAACTTAATATCCTGGAATGGCTCCTTGAGCTCACCCTACTACCCTCGTTATTATCCTCCCAAAATTGACTGCACTTGGACCATCACTGTAAGTAGCAATAAGATTATATTAATTTAAATCTGTCCCCATCCCTGAAATTTAGTCTTTCAGTGGAGAAGAAATAGCAAAACTAACCCATTGTTTATCTGGGGAAACAGATCTGATCAATAATGCCTTCAAAATATGGGTGCACAGAACTGAAGTTGCTTTGTTGATAACTTCTCTATATTTCTGTGTAAAATTTGTACTTTTGAAACATAAATTTTAGTGTAGCACTGACAAAGCAATACGTCCTTACTTCTGCTACACTTAATCTAAGAAAATTATTTACACTTATATTGCATATTTCATGATTTCCGGATGCCCCAAGGTACTTTTGAGCCAATGAAATAGCTTTGAAATTTAGTAGCTATTGTGATTTCAATTATCCTGGAACTTAGAAACTTCAAAAACTGGTTGAAAAATTGTTAGTACGCTACTTAAAATAGTGACTGCAATGGTTGGATCTTTGAATTTATTTTCCGAATCATAATTTAACACATCGTTGGCAATTATATAAAATCAAACATATGAATGATACATTGACTATAATAGTTGTCATCTCCTTCGTTAACAGACACCTGCAGTAGGATATAGTATAGCCCTTTCTATTATTGTTTTGGAAGTCCAAGCAGGATCCCAAAGTTCAAGCAATTGTGATAAGGACTGGTTGGAGATCGAGGGAATCAGGTAAGATGAGCAGATTGTAGAGTTGCCTGCTGCACTGCAGCCAATATGAAGAAAGGTGGTGTGATCAAATTTGGGGTGCCTAACAATATTGAGGGTTTCAAGCAGATAAAAACAGAGAAACAATTTCCTCCATTAGGGGAAATCTAACATTAGCAGACACAGTCTTAAAATATGAGACAGATCAGTCAGCAGTAAAATTAGAAGGACTTGTCCAAAAGGCTTTGGTGCTATGATAATTTACAAAAGGAGAAAGGCAGAACAAATTGGACTTTTGGAGATGTAAGGAATGATAGGTTACTAATGAGGGCCTTGTTGGTGAAAGTAAGATCAGGATTTTTGAAGGGCACTGACATTTTTGACTTGGCATGACAGACGGAACTGACCCTGTAGTGGAGCTGGGAGTTGTTTTCGACTTTTTGTTTGTTACAGTAGAACTTTTAAAGCATGAAATACTGTTGTACATTATGTTGCTCCCTGGGAATTTTATCTTTTTATTACTGATAATTCTAGGAAGAGAAATTGAATAGGAAAGGGGTGCAAGGAGGACAAACAGTTGGCCGGATGCCTTAGTCTAGGAGAGATCCATGAGGTCCTTGTTAGAGATAAAAGTGTAAGAGATGGGAGAAAAATCTTTAAGAAAGCACTTGGTGGAACCCTGGGGTTCAACCTGCCATCTAAGCTCATCCTAGAGTAGTGGATAGCTTCGACACTGGAGAATGAGGTTCAGTGAGGCTTGAGCCAGTTCTGATAATGAATGATAAAGCCAACATTGTGCCAAACATGTTTACTTTTATGCTCCTTGGATTTGAATTAATGAGGATGAAGGCTATAGCAATGATAAGAGCAAGAATGGAAATAAGGTTGCCTAGGGTGAAGCCATTTAACATAATAGTGAAAGACCAACTTAGCAAGTTAACAAGTTCTAGTGTAATGTGGCTCAGTGTTAACATTTGTATCTCGGAGTCAAAAGTTTGAGGTTCAAGTCTCACTCCAGAGATAAGCATATAATTTAAGATGACAGTCTGTGCAATACTCAGGGATAGATACACTTTTGGAGGACTATTTACAAGGGGTGATATTAAAGCAAGCCCTCATCTACTCTCAGGTGGACATAAAAGATCCCAAGGTACCATTTAAAGGCAAGCAGGGAACTTCTCCCTGGTGTGTGGCCAACATTTTTGGCTTAACAAAGTTAACAAAAAAGGTTTATTTGGTCATTATTATTATATGTTTTGTGTAAATTAGCCGCTGCATTTCTTGCGTTGCAATAGTAACAACAATGACAATGATTCAAATATACTTATTTGGTGGAAAAAGATGTTGGGCTGTTCTGAAGTCATGAAAGATGCTGTAAAAATGCAAGTACCTCCTGATTGTAGGGCATGTGAGAGGAGAATTCTTTTGTTTATTTTCACAAAAGTGAAATGAACAGACAGCAGTGCCATCTCCTGGAGGCTGTAGTAGTGAGCACTGGTAACCCATGTAAGGAATGTTCATTGAAGTGAGGACTTTCAACCTTTTGTCTCAACAGCAGCTCAAACAACAGGCTGAAGACTTATCATAATACTTAAAAATTATTCAATGTATAACATCTCAATTGCTTCCAAATGTTACCGTATGATCTTATCAAGAGTTCTTCCCCAACACACAAACTAAATTAAACAGGATGATTGTCATTATTGTAACATTTAGATAAGCTGGAACATTTGGATAAGATTTGTACAACCTCACTCCTTCACACCATCTGTGACAGAGTTTTGTCATTATCTGAGACACTTGTACTTATGGCTGACAACATCCACAAGATTGTGGCATTTACCTTCACTAAGATTACCCTGTTCTCGTTACACAAGATAGACACAACATTCTATGTTGGCAAAAATATTGACTGTTTCAGATATAACAATTTTTGGAGCTCACTCATTATCCATTTAAATAGTTGTTAGTCTTGAGAATGGTTCTTGCTTTATTGAAGTGCATGGACGTTTTATAATCAAATTCAGCTTTAAGAAGTAGTGTTTATCGATGAGGATAGAAACAGGGGTTGTTAGAAACATAGCCAGACATGCAGGGCAAATATCAGGAAAAATGGACAAAGATTTTTTTTTATTCCTCAATTATCAACAATATCACTGGGTTACAACAGGTGGAAACGAGTCTGCAGTGTATGTCAAAGCCATTGTTGAAAGCAAGCCGTAAGAATTTTACTTACTGGATCTAAAACGTCAGCCATGCCAGTGGTCGCATATGTTCAGATGAGGCCAACTTCGACACAGGAGCCTCTGAAATGCCCCCTTCTTCCTCAGCTGAGGATTCCCCAGCACCTTTGTCAACAGGGCCCTCAACTAGGTTCATCCCATCTCCCGCACTTCCGCCCTCACCCGTTCCCTCCCAAAGAGCGATAGGGTTCCCCTTGTCCTTACCTACCATCCCACCAGCATCCACATCCAGAAGATCATCAGACACCATTTCTGCCATCTCCAGTGAGATGCTACCACCAAGACACATATTCCCCTCCCCTCCCTTTTCTGCAGGGACTGTTCCTTCCGAGACACCCTGATCCAATCTTCCTTCACGCTCAACATCCCCCAACAGATGCATGGCACCTTCCCCTGTCACTGGAGAAGGTACAGCTCCTGCCCATTTACCTCCTTCCCTCCCCAGTATCCAAGGGCCCAACCATACCTTCCAGGTGAAACAACACTTCCCAGAATCTAGTCCACTGCATTCACTGCTCACAATGTAGACTCCTCTACATTGGGGAAATGAAGCATAGACTGGTTGACCACTTCGCAGAACATCTACATGCTCCCTGAGCTACCTGTTGCCTGCCCCTTTAACACACCACCCTAGCCAACATCTCTGTGAATGGCATGCTGCAGTGTTCCAGCGAAGCTCAATGCAAGCTGGAATCACAACACCTCATTTTCCACTTGGGGACCCTGCAGCCCTCCAGACTCAATATCGAGTTCAATAATTTTAGGGCCTAAACTGTCCCATGTCTGAGCCCCTACCCCACACATCAGGACTTGTTATCATGTAGCCTGCCATTACACAGTACCTATTGTTAGTCACTAACAATTCCCATTAAGAACTATTCACCCTCCTAGCCAGGTTATTAATTTCTTTGTCAGTCCAACTGCTCTTCGCTCTATCATTTACTCCCTACCCCAATCCCCTCCCCATTTTCCGCTTATAAACTGATGTTTTCCCAGCCATCATCAGTACTGAGAAAGGGTCACCAGACCGGAAGTGTAAACTCTGATTTTTTTCTTCACAGATGCTGCCAGACCTGCTGAGCTTTTCCAGCAACTTCTGTTTTTGCACCAAATAGTGTGTTTATAACTCGATTTAAACTAAAGACAGCTAGATAAATGGAGCACAATAGTAGTAGGCAGACCTAAAATATTTTCTTGAATTACTGCATTTATAAAATTGTAATTTAATAAATTACATTTAATCACAACTTTTGCTTTTGTAGGTACTGTAATCGAGTAACTGAGGGTGGCTTCAGCAAGATTTATGGGAGATCTGTTAAAATTATGTTTAATTCTGATCAATCAATCACCTATAAAGGATTTTACTTGGAGTACAAAGCCTTCAGCTATGAGGACCGTAAGGAAAATTATTATTTTGGAGTTTTGATTTGCAGGAATGATTCTCCAACTTGAACAAGAACAATATTTAGGATATTTTTGTGCTGATTTTTACCTTAGTTTCAGCATATAATTGTTTCTTGGTTGCAAAACAGAGGTGAAAGTTGGCTATGCTAGTTTCTGCTCCAAAGCATACGTTCACCTCCATTCCCCAAAAGTTCCTTATGTACTTGACCCTTCCTGCAATCTACATTTTGAGCTATTTTAATTACATAATAATATGGGCCATTTGCAATGAATATCCTGCTTTTACATTTGCAAAGTTCTGTTTCTGAGCCTGTAGAAATACAATAGTGTGTTTTTTCAATGTAGCATTAAAACAATGAATTAATAAGCAAAGGTTTGCAGTAAAAGTAAATGGAGCTAAGATTTCACATCTCACTTCAACAGCTGAGAATTTAAATTAAGCTCATGAAATAAATTTGGAATCAAAAGCAAGGATGAATTTTAAAAAAGCATCCGTTAAGATAACTATGAAATTACATGATTGTTGCAAACACCATGGTTTACTGAGGTCATTTACAGAAGTGAAGCTGCCACCCTTACCTGGTTTTGTCAGTTGTGACTCCAGACCTCAGTAATGTGGGTAGCATTCAGTTAACTTCAGAAATTATCTTGCAAGCAAACCAGCTATTCCCAGACTACTATGAGAAACTATAAAAGTAGCAAAACTAGATGGACCACTTCATGGCAATTTAGGCACCTATGTCAAAGGTGAAGAAGAATAGAATCATAGAGTCCCTGTAGTGCAGATGGAGACCATTTGGCCCATTGAGTCTGCATCAACCATCCAAAGAGCAACCCACCCCCATATCCTATCCCCATAATCCTGCATTAACCTTGGCTAACCTGCACATCCATGGACACCATGGACAATTTGGCATGGGCAATCCAGCTCACCTGCACATCTTTGGTTTGTGGCAGGAAACTGGAGCACCTAGAAGAAACCCACGTAGACATGGAGAGAACATGCAAAAACCACAAAGACAGTTGCCTGAGGCTGGATTCACACCTAAGCCCCTGGTACTCTGAGGAAGCAGAGCTAACCACTGTGCCACCCTGAAGGCCATACCATGACCATTAATTTTGCAAAGTCCTCCTCATCTACACCTGGAGGTCCATCAGTGTTGAGAGAGCTGTTGCACAATTCAGTCCAGCAACTCACAAGCTGCAGTGGCTCAGGGTTAATGTAGTAGTTCAATTCGCTGTCATGAAAGCTCTGACACTTGCTATATTGACCATGGAAGCCACTGAAAGAGGCTTCTAGCACATAACACTGTGCATCATTGCAAGAAGCATACACGTAGCAAAGTGCAGAATATTCTGAAGGTGGGAGATCTCAACGTCTGCCACTACTGGTAGCGCCACTGCTGACTGAGCTGGTCTAGTCCTGGAGGACATTGCTGCCAGACTGGGTCTGTGACAGACAATGAAATAGTCAGTACAAAAGAAATTGCTACTTATTGGTGGAAGTGACAACAGCATAGTGCCTGTGGAGAGAGCATCCTATCTTTACACTATGAAAAATGTTTTATGTAACTGTCAGTTATCTCAAGCTGTTAATCAAACATAATTCATGTCAATGTGACATTGCCCCTTGTGATTAATAAAGCCAACTTTTACTGTAAAGATATGTTTTCTATGTGAATGAAGCTATATTTTAAACTCTCATACAGCATGTCACAAATTTAAGGAAGCATATATAATGCTAGATCTTTAAACTGTGTTTAAATTTATATAACACTATCTTCTGCAAATTTTATTGCACAGCACGTCAATACATCTTTAACCAGAATTCCTAAATTTATTATTTAACTAGCTTGCCCGAACCAATTTAAGTGCAAGGATGGATCATGTATTTCTTTAAAGAACCATTGTGATGGATGGAGGGATTGTCTGGATGGCAGTGATGAAACTAAGTGCAGTAAGTTATCATGTTTGTTTATCATGTGAACGGTCCTTTATTTTCTCCAACCAAATTGTAAAGTTCACATTATATATGTGCATAATTGCAAACATAATTCAAAAATAATGTGAGGTGTAAACATTATACAAAACTGAAGAATGTCGTGAACTAGATGTGTCTGCAGAATGATCAATAACTGTGAGTTTGTATAACTAACTGAGCATTCTTTTTAAACATTCTGGAGCGTTCCAAGTTAAAAATAACCAGCAGCAAAGCTTCAAGCTTAAACAAAACTGTGGTGTTAAGTACTAATTTAAAAAGTGACACAGTTATAGCTAAAAATACAGATACAACAATTAAAAGTAGGTACAGATGAATGATACTTATAAAGATCAGTCTGTTACTGTTGGAAGTCTGTTACATGCTTGACGGTTTCCTTCCCAAAGTGAAGTGGATGAAAAATTGAGGTCAGAAATTCTGCATTTGTTATGGCCACTATTGTCAAATAGTTGTAGATTCCTTCCACAGCTGGACTGAACTGAAAATAAAGGAAATGAGGCCTACTTTGTGTTGCTTTTATAATGTGCATGTTGTTGACCTTGGGAATCTCATGAAATACTGTAGTCCTTTAGCTGAGTTCCTTACCTCTTGTTGAAACCCTCCTCTCTTTATTGGTGTCTCTGAATTATTCTTGGAGTTCAGACAAAATTGTGTCTCATGAGTTATCCTGTGCAGATCAAAACTTAAAATGCCTGCGGCATTAACTTTTATGAATCATTGGTCCACAGAACAATGCTGAAATTTACAGCTTCCCGTAATTTCCCGTAGTAATAGTTTCCTATTTTCTCGGAAACTTTGATTCTCACATCTTTATATTTTCTTTCCTTCCCCATTCCTGTTTAGTAATTGGAAAGTTTTTAACATGTTTGCTATCCTACGCAAAATGTTTCAGGTTTTAGAATTCTCAGACATGCATGTTGCCGTTTATCTGGCTCCTGCTTTTGTAATATATTCATGCAGAGTGGTTTGAATTTTTCCATTTGCAAAAGGTCGTCTCAATCCCAAAGTGTCATACTCACAAATTAAGCTTGAATTCATTTTACACATTTTAGATTTACTAGGGCTGGAGAACATTATCAGTATTTAATAAATTATGTGCACTGTTTGTATTTGACGTTCTGTCTAATGCTGCAACACCAACCTGAAATGTTTTAAGTTCTTTGGTTGCAGATGCTGCCAGATATGCTGTGTTTCTAGTATTTCCAGTTTAATTTACAGTCATGCTGGTTTTATATTGCTGCTGTTCAAATAAAAGTAAATATGTTGAAATAAAGTAAGCATGTGGTGCAAGTTAGCACTACATTATACTGTGTGTAATTTCCAGAAGAATCTTCAGCTAATTGGCTCTATCTCCAGATGGAAAAAGATATAGATCTTTTGTATCAGTGATAATGGGAACTGCAGATGCTAGAGAATCCAAGATAATAAAATGTGAGGCTGGATGAACACAGCAGGCCAAGCAGCATCTCAGGAGCACAAAAGCTGACGTTTTGGGCCTAGACCCCTCATCAGATTAAGGGTCTAAGGCCCGAAACGTCAGCTTTTGTGCTCCTGAGATGCTGCTGGGCCTGCTGTGTTCATCCAGCCTCACATTTTATTATCATAGATCTTTTGTGTTGTCCAATCAAATTCAGCATTTGTTTCCTGTTGTAATTGATGCCGAGAAAACACTTCAATTTGTCTGCTTTTTGGCTGACAGTTAATCAACTTACAGGAGCCATCATGTAAGATGTTGCGTTCATTAAAGATCGGACTGGTAATCATAAAATATATAATGGTATACTAACATGAACGTGGGAGATGAAGTATGAAATTTGTGAGATGTTATCAGTCATGAGGGCATTCATAAGATTGTGAGATTGTACTTTTTTCCCTAAGTATCAAAACTGTCCGAGGGAACTGTAAATTTGAACATAACAGCCCGTTGGTGTCATGACATAACGTTTCCATGACAGGCCCATTATCACAAAATCGATAAATGTATAGCAAAATGACCAATTTGATTAACCGTTGGACAACAAAAAAATCCATATCTTTTGTCATCTGGATATAGAGCCAATTAGCTCAGAGCTAACAATTTTTGTTTCATTCATGGGATGTGGGCATTACTGGCTAGACTAGTATTTATTGGCCATCCTTAAATGCCCAGAGGACAGTTAAGAGTCAACAACATTGCTGTGGGTCTGGAGTCACATATAGGCCAGACCAGGTAAAGACAGCAGTTTTCATCTCTAAAGGACATTGGTGAATCTGTTGTACTTTTCCCCAACAATTGACAGCCATTCATTCCAGATTTTTATTAAATTCAAATTCTAACTTCTGCCATTGGTGGAATTTGTACCCAGTTCTCTAGAAAATTGCCTTGATCTCTGGATTAATAGTCGAGTCATAAATACTAGGCCATTGCCTCCCACATGAGGTTTCATCTGTAATAGAAAAATAACTTTATTATAATACACTTTAACATAAGGCAAATAAATGAAAGGATATTCTAACCAATCTCTATGCCACTTAATCTATACTCTTTCAGAAACCTCAATTACACACACACTCAATCATGATTAAGACAGACCTAAAGTAAACAATTCGAGATGTTTACTGTGGGTGAAAAATATAGACTTGGCAAAGAAAATTCTGAGAATCTAAAGTGCAGACCACAAAGTGGAAAGTTCTGTTCTTACAGTCCTTTCAGTTTTAGCAATGATGATGTGCTGTTGTCCACAGTGTGACGGTCATTCTTTGATTCAGTGGATGATATGGTGGACTTGGGTCTTTTCTCGTTTAGGGCCTGTTTCTTTCGAGCTTACTTGCTTTTTCTGTCCTTTTCCCCCAGAGAGCAGGAGAGGTGGATGTTCTTTGTTTGCAAGGTCTGTTTCTCCTGCGCCAATGGCACTGCAGCTCAACCAATCAGGGGTTGTTGTCAGACAGAATGCCCTTAACTCGAAAGATTCTGGATTCTCCCACTCACTGTTTCAAAAAGCAACATCATATTGCACAGTTCAATAACATATAGCAATTGAGAGCAATTGTTATTTTTAAATGGCAAAACTTGTGACTTCAAGTCAACATTTCCCCATGCCACCACTGACCTTTGACTCATGTTTTTTCAAGAACCTTGAAAAATATTTAATGAACCTACAACCACCATACTCCAGGGAACAGAGTTCAAAAGGTTAACTGTTCTCTGAGGAAAAAAATCCTAATTTTTATCATAATTGGGAGACCCATCTTATTGTTAAATTGTATTTCCCCATTTGTAGGCCTCTCCATAAAATGAAACATCGTTTCAGCATTTACACAGTCAAGTCCCCTCAGGATCTTATATATTTCAATAAGATCACCTTTCATTCATCTAAACTCCATTGGAATCATCCCAGTCTGTAACCTTACCACATAAGATAATTCCTCCATCTCAAATGTTAGTCAAGTGAACCTTTTCTGGTCTGCTTCTAATACATTTATATCATTTACCCATCATTTGACTGTCATTGTTTAGAGAAGTGATGTTGTCAGTTATCTGCAGTAAACATGAAAACTTACAGCAATATGATATTTTAAAAGGTACCAAAAGTGCATTCAAAAGTGACTAAGAGTAACTTTTCTAATGGAGACGTTTTCTAAACCATAGTGACTGTACAACATACATTCACTATGATGATGCTAAACTTTGGTTACTGAAGTTACAAGGAAAATTTGAGATATCACGTAGATAACTTTCAATTTCAGCTTTACGAAGTCAGCCGTGTCTAATTTTTCTTTGTGTTTGTTCTGGATAGATTGCTACTTCACATGTCCAAGTGGAATCTGCATTCTACACGGATCCATTTGTGATGGAATCAATGACTGTGGAGATGAAAGTGATGAACTAAATTGTACAAGAGCAAGCAAGTGTCTTTAAATTCATTCTTCACTTTCCATTTTTGTTCTAGCAAATCATAGAAGTATTTTTTTAATGCATGCATAAATGAACCAAGATACATGTATAAATTAACCCTTGAGCTATGCAAATTTTCAACATAATAAACAGTTTTTGTGAAACTTCTTACTGGTTAGACCTTAAGGATTAGATTTCATGAGTAACTATTTCTTAGCGTCAGTCATTAAAGCAATAGTTCCATGGAAACCACAGAGCGTATGGAGCCAGAGCACTGTTGTTTATAAATGATGTAATGTTTATATATGAAGGTAATAAATCTTATGATATAAATATCACAAGATGTAAATTCTAGTCCACGGTGTTATGGGGACTGTTGCATTGTCATCCATAATAATTGGCACAGGATTTAGCTTGTGCGTAAAATTTAATATAAAGCAATAACGTAGAATGAATACGATGAGCTATTTGGGATATTAGTGCAGCAACAAGAATTTTACAGGGAGGTGATGACTTTATCGTATTGTCATCGGCCTAATAATTCAGAGATGCAGATAAGGTCTGGGGGCCTGGGTCTAAATGGTGGATGGGGAATTTTGAATTCAATAAAAATCTGGAATGACCATGAAACTGTTCATAGTTGTAACAACACATCTGGTTCACTAACGCCCCCTAGGAAGGGGAACCTGCATTCTTAGCTGGTCTCCAGACCCATAATAATGTGGTAACAAAGTGTGGAGTTGGATGAACACGCTAGGCCAAGCAGCATCTTAGGAGCACAAAAGCTGACATTTCGGGCCTAGACCTTTCAGCTCCTAAGATGCTGCTTGGCCTGCTGTGTTCATCCAGCTCCACACTGTGTTATCTTGGATTCTCCAGCATCTCCAGTTCCCGTTATCTCTGACCATAACAATGTGGTAATCTTTTAACTTCCTTCTGAAATGGCCCAGCAAGCCATTCATTTTTATCAACTGCTAAAAGTCTAAAGAAAGGAATGAAACTTAGCAGACAATCTGACATCAACTAAAGCACCAACAATGGCAAACTCAGCCCTATTGACCCTGCAAAGTCCTCCTTCCTAACATCTGATGCTAGTATCTGTCTTGCAGACAGGTCTAGCACAAGCCTGACATAGTCGTGCTCACAGAATCATATCTTACAGACTGTCTCTTTATCCATCTTCTATCCGCCTCCCCCCTTTTTAGTTTAGAACCCCCTTCCTTTCCACCATTTCTGAAGAAGGGTCTAGACCCGAAGCGCCAGCTTTCCTGCTCCTTTGATGCTGCTTGGCCTGCTGTGTTCATCCAGCTCTATTGTCCCTGGGTATGTTCTGTCCCACCAGCAGGACAGACCCAGCAGATGTAGCTGAGCAGTGGCATCCAGCTGGGTGGGTGTTGCCCCAGAAATATTCAACATTGATTCCAGACCCTATGAAGCCTCATCCTGTAAACATGGTCATGAAAACCTCCCACCAGTACGCCATCATGTTAGATACCAGTCAGAGGAAGCACTGAGGTGGCAAGAGCACAGAATATACTCTGGATAGAAAACTTCAGTGTCCATCACCAGGAGCAGCTCACCAGCACCACTACTGACTAGGTTGTTGAGCTTTGAAGGACCTAGCTGCTAGACTGGGTCTGCAGGAGCTGACGAGGGAACCAACAAGAGGGAGGTACATACTTGAACTCCTCAAAAGTAAGCCTGCCACAGATGTATCTGTCCATGACAGTATTGCAAAGAGTGACAACCAACACTCCTTGTTGAAAAGATGTCATGTTTAAACATTGAGAATACCCTTCACCATGTTGCCTGGACCTATCACCTCATTCTAAATGGGATGGACTTCGAGCAGATCGAGCAGCTCAAGACAAACCATCCATGAGGCACCATAGGACGTCCGCAGTAGCAGCAGAAACATAGTTCAAAACAACCTGTAACTGGGTGGCCTGGCAAATCCCCAACTTGTCATTTCTCTTAAGCCAGTGGCTCAATCCTGGTTAAGTGGAGGCTGCAAGGGGGCACACATAAGGATGAAGTGTCACCCCGGTGAAAGTAAACATGTCTACTTGCATGCTAAACAGCAAGTGATAGACAGAGCTAAGCAATTCCACAACAAACAGATCGGATCTAAACTGAACAGTTCTGCACATCCAGTCATCATTGATGGTGAACAATTAAACAACTCACTATCCTTACTAATGGATGAGTCTAACACCTCAGTGCATAAGATGAGCCTGAAACATTTGCAGCAATCTTCAGCCCGAAGTGCCTGGTGGATGATCTATCTTGGCTTCTCCAGAGGTCCCCAACACCACACATGCCAGCCTTCAGCCAAATCAATTCACTCCACTTCACTAATCAATTCATTATCAAGAAACTCCTGGAGGCACTGAATACTGCAAAGGCAATGGACCCCAACAACATTCTAGTAATAGTACTGAAGAGTTGCACTCCAAATCTTGCTGCTCCCCTAGCTGGGTTCTTCTAGTCTAGCTACAACACTGGCAACTACCCAATAATGTGGAAAATTTTGTCTTGTACACAAAAAAAGCAGGACAAGTTAGACTGCCCTGGTCTAATCTCGGTCACCAGTAAAAAGATTGAAGGTGTTGTCAATTGTGCTATCGAGTTTCACTTACTCAGCAATAACCTACTCGGTGATTTTCAGTTTGAGTTCCAGCAGGGCCACTCAACTAATAACCTCATTACAGCCTCAGTACAAAGATGGACAAAAGAACTGTGACAAACACTACATTGGACAAACTGGCAGAAAGCTAGCCACCAGAATACATGAACATCAACTAGCCACAAAACGACATGACCCCCTGTCACTCATATCCTTACACACAGATGAGGAAGGACACCATTTTGATTGGGACAACACATCGATCCTAGGACAAGCCAAACAGAGACATGCACAAGAATTCCTAGAAGCTTGGCATTCCAACTGGAACTCCATCAACAAACACATTGATTTGGAGCCAATCTACCATCGCCTGAGAAAAAGAACAGGAAATGACATCACCAACCCAAGGAAACCTAACCAGATAAATAGAAAGCGGGACATAACACCAGTGCTTCGTCGGAGGCTCACTGATGATGTTACCTAGAATGGTGACAAAACATCTGGGGACAAACCAGCAAGCTCAGTGAGCTAGCTTACATCTGGAACACAATAAAGACCCACTCTCTTGTGGACCGAGAGGAGGAGAGTGCTGTCTTGGAGGTGAAAGGAGGACGTCGGGTTGGCTGTGCACCCTTGCGACCAGTGGATCTTAATGCTGGCTTCGGCCTAACACTGGTTCAGGGGAGCAGCCAACCTGCAACGATGGCTGCGGCAAGTGCTCGTGCCCCAGGTCAGGGGGTCCGGAACACCATCCGTGTTTCTGTAAAGAAGGTGGATGAAGGTGCACCTGTGGACCGCACCTTCTTCGTGAAGAGGGTCCTGTTGGAGTGTTGCGGGTTCGCTGCTGCGGACATTTACTGCCTGCAGGATTTCCCCGGAGGAGGTTTTTACGACGTGACCTTCCGGAGTGCCAAGCTTTACGAGCGCTTCCTGGAGGTTTTCAAGGAGAAAGGAGGTGAGGGCCCCCTCTCTGTATTGACTGCTATCCCACTGTTTGTGATGCCAGCGCAGAGGAGCCGTATGGTGACTGTACACATGTACAACCCGCATGTGCCAGCAGTTGATGTCCTGACCTTCCTCGGAAGGCATGTGAAGGTGGAAGGGGACCTAACTGACATCGTGGACCCCTTTGGCATCTGGACGAGTAAGAGGCAGGTGAAGGTGACGCTGAGGATGGGCGCAGATGGGAATGTCGCACACCCACCGTCCAGCTTCGCGATCGGCGGGAGCAGGGGCTACCTGACCTATGCAGGGCAACCTAAAGTCTGCCATGCCTGTGGTAGGTCAGGTCACATGGCGGCCGACTGCAAAGTCACCATCTGCAGGAACTGCAGGGAGGAGGGACACCTTGCAAAGGATTGCCCACGAGAGAGAAGCTGCAACCTTTGCGGGGAAGCGGGCCACTTCTATAGGGCATGCCCGCGGCGGGGTACCACCTACGCCCAGGTCGCCGGCAGGGGAAATGCGGGGCCAGCGCCCCCGGAGGAGAGGAAGGCACCAGGGCCCAGCAAGGACCCCACTAATGTGCAGGAGGGCCAGGCCGTGCAGGAGGGCCCAGCCCTGCAGGATGGGCCCGAGGCCAGCAAAGCACCCCTGCAGGCTCCGATCCCCCCCGACAACCCAGAGCCAATGGAGGCGGCGACAGGCGACCCAGGGGAGTGGACTACAGTCCGGAAAGCGAGGAGGAAGGTGCGTCGACGGGCCCAGGAACCGCAACAATCAGGCGGGAAGAGGCAACTACGGGGGGGCTATAAGAGCTCCTCTGACGAGGAGGATTCGGAGAGGGCCCACCCGAAGCAGAAGTTAAAGGTCTCGAGGGGGAAGGAAAGCAGCACCCCGCTTCCAGGCGATGGGAGGCGTCCTGAGGCTCACTCCGACACCCAGTCAAGTGCCGCTGGAGCACTGGAGGGCCCCCCGGAACTTCCAGGCGGGAAGGAGGAAACAGCGCGTCCCCAGCCTGACCCGGAGCCGGACCCTCCTGCCTCCGCACCCCTGACGGGGGGATGCCACCCGGAAGGCAGCACGGACGGTTTCCTGAGCCCGGAGAGCATCCAGCAGTTAGCCCGGGCAATGGGCATGCAGGGACAGATGGAGGGGCTGGACCTTGGACTTGGGGAGGGTACTGCGGTCACTGCCCACAATGGGGGTACGAATTGCGAGCATTAATGTGCGCAGCGTCAAGTCAACCGCGAGATGTGTGTCCACGTTGGCCTACCTGACCACCATCAAGGCGGACCTCCTGTTTCTGCAGGAGTGCGGGATACCGACCTCGGCAGGTACGGGAAATGGTCTGGCGCCTGGACCTGTGGGCCTTCGATCTGGTCGGGGGGTAACGACTGTCGCTCCTCGGGCCTGGCTATTCTGCTGTGGGGGCGCAACTTCACCATCTCTCAAGTTCAGGAGGTGGTGGGGGGGGCGCCTCCTAGTGGCTGACATCACCTACAGGAATGCTCCCCTTAGGCTGATCAACGTGTACGCCCCAGTAGTACGGAGTGAGCGGTTGGCTGTCCTGCAGCGGCTTCCACCCCTGCTGGCTATGTCCAGGCCGGTCATCCTAGGCGGAGACTTCAACTGCATCATTGATGCAGATGGAAGATCCGGCGTGGGGACAGCGGGTGGGGGGATTCAACTGGACGTCACGTCCAGATTCCTGATGGGCACGGTGAAGGACGCCAAGCTGCTCGACGTCTTCAGCACCCCTGCAGACGGAGCGCAGCAGAGGTACACCTGGTCGCGGCCAGACGGGTCTATCCGCTCAAGGATAGACTTCCTGTTTGTGTCACGGACGTTCTCGGTCAGATCCACCGGTGTTGAGCCGGTGTTCTTCTCTGACCACTGCCTCCTGTTGGCCGACTGTCACTTACAGGACGACCAGCCGGCCGGCAAGGGGACGTGGAAGCTCAACACGACTCTGTTGACCCCAGAGAACGTCGAGGAGCTTAAGAGGGAGTACGCCGGTTGGAGAACCGTGAAACCCCTCTTTGAGTCTCTAGGCGACTGGTGGGAGTCGGTGAAGGAGAACATCAAGAGGTTCTTTGTCCTCAAGGGTGTTCAGAAGGCAAGAGAGAGGCGGGGAAAGCTGTCGCGACTCCAGAAAAGGGTGCAGAACCTGCTCCTTCTGCAGTTGATGGGGGTCGATGTCACGGAGGACCTCCGCGAGGTGAGGGGCCAGCAAGCCTCGCTCTTCGCCGCGGAGGCTTCCAGGATAATCTTCCGGTCCAGGGTCCGCTCCGTGGAGCAGGACGAGACGTGCTCGCGTTTCTTCTTTCAGAAGGTGCACAAAGAGAGCTCTGTGCTTAGCCGGCTGAAGGAGGACGACGGCTCGGTGACGTCGTCTCGGCCCGACGTTTTGAGGATCAGCAGATCCTTCTATGCCGGACTGTACGACACGAAGCCCACGGACAGCACGGCCTCCGAGTCGTTCCTGTCGTCTATCACGGAGGTCTTAGACGACGGCACGAGGGAGTGGCTGGACCGGCCGATATCCCTGGACGAGCTGGCCAGAGCCCTCAAGTCCTTGCAGAGGAATAGGACTCCCGGAAGCGACGGCTTACCGGTCGAGCTGTATTCCGCTCTGTGGGGCCTGGTCGGCTAGGACCTGCTGGAGGTGTACGATAGTGCGCTTCGGGCAGGGGAAATGTGCAAGTCCATGAGGAAGGGCATCATCACCCTCATTTACAAGAGGAAGGGGGAGAGGGAAGAAATTAAGAATTGGCGTCCCATTTCACTTTTGAACGTGGACTACAAAATCCTGGCCAAGGTCATTGCCAACCGGGTCAGGTCTGTCCTGGAGTCAGTGATTCACACTGACCAAACCTGTGCTGTGCCGGGCAGGAAGATCGCTGAAAGCCTCGCGCTCATCAGGGATACGATCGCCTACGTACAGGACAGGCGGGTGGACACCTGCCTCGTCAGCCTGAACCAGGAGAAGGCCTTTGACAGGGTCTCTCATGCTTACATGAGGGACGTCCTCTCCAAATTGGGGTTCGGGGAGGGCATCCGCAATTGGATCCGGCTGCTCTACGCTAACATCGTTAGTGCAGTCTCGATCAACGGGTGGGAATCAGACAGTTTTCCTGTTAGATCTGGAGTCAGGCAGGGCTGCCCGCTCTCTCCTGCCTTGTTCGTGTGCTGTGTGGAGCCCTTCGCCGCCTCCATCAGGAAGGATGTGAGCCTGAAGGGCGTGACCATCCCAGGCAGCGGAGGCCTTCAGGTCAAGACCTCCCTGTACATGGACGATGTCGCCGTCTTCTGCACCGATCGTCGGTCGGTGAGTAGGCTGTTGGACATCTGCGGCCAGTTTGAACTGGCCTCGGGTGCCAAAGTCAATAGGGGTATGAGCGAGGTCATGTTCTTCGGGAACTGGGACGACCGCTCCTTCATCCCCTTCACTGTCAGGACAGACTACCTGAAGGTGCTGGGTGTTTGGTTTGGTGGAGCTGGGGCATGCACTAAGACTTGGGAGGAGCGTATCGCCAAATTTAAGCAGAAGCTGGGCAGGTGGACGCTCCGGTCCCTCTCCATCGCGGGTTAGAACCTGGTTGTCAGGTGCGAGGGGCTTTCGGTACTATTGTATGTGGCGCAGGCCTGGCCTATTACCTGGACCTGCGCCGCTGCGGTCACCCGGGCCATCTTCCACTTCATTTGGGGGTTGAGGATGGACCGGGTCCGCAGAGACACCATGTACAAAGACCTGGGAAATGGGGGAAAGGGCGTACCAAACACCACCCTCGCCCTGACGGCTACCTTTGTGTGCGGCTGCATCAAGCTGTGCGTAGATCCTCAGTATGCAAACACCAAGTGCCACTACTTACTGAGGTTCTACCTGTCCCCGGTGTTGCGAAGGATGGGCCTGGCCTCGTTGCCGCGGAACGCTCTGAGTAGTTGGACCGTTCTGTACCACCTGTCCTTCGTGGAGAAATTTTTGAAAGGAAACACCTTTGACCACAAGGCCGTCAGGCAGTGGTCAGCACGTAGTATCCTCAGGACCCTTCGGGAAAAGGAGAGGGTGGATCCCGTCGTGTGGTTCCCCACGCAGACTGCCAAAGTCGTTTGGCAGAATGCCTCATCGCCAGAACTTTCAAACAAGCACAAGGATATTGCTTGGCTGGCGGTGAGAGGGGCTCTGCCAGTGAGATCCTTTATGCATGCCCGGAATCTCTGCACCACTGCACGCTGCCCTCGAGGTGGCTGCGGGGGGGAACGAGACTGTTGACCACCTCCTTCTGGAGTGTGCCTATGTGCAGGAGGTCTGGAGGGGGATGCAGTGGTATTTGTCGAGGTTCGTCCTGAGCAGCTCCGTGACGCGGGACTCCGTGCTCTACGGGCTGTTTCTGGGGACGCACACCGAGACCAACATCAACTGCGCCTGGAGGACCATCAATGCGGTGAAAGACGCTCTTTGGTCTGCCCGCAACTTGCTGGTCTGCCAGCTGAAAGAACTGACCCCGACCGAGTGTTGCAGACTGGCGCACTCCAAGGTCCAGGGCTACGTGCTGAGGGACGCGCTAAAGCTTGGGGCAGCCGCCGCCAAGGCGCGGTGGGGAAAGACCACCGTATGAGCCCCATCGTCCAGAAAAGGGAAAAGAATCCTATCTGGTACCTGGGCCCAGCTGGCGCCTTCCCCAACTGGTCAGGGGGCCAACTGGGACTGTGCGGGGTGACAACTGCCGGGGTGTTTTCTTTGCTTTGTCTTTTTTTTCTCTGTTTTGTTTTTTTCCTTTAGTTGGTGTACGTACCCCCGGGTAACCCGGAGTGGCTTGCATGACTGGGTAGGTGTATAAATGTTTTTTTTTGTACATTCTATGAATAAAGTATATTTTTTCAAATAAAAAAAAGGTGATGAAATGTCTGAAAACTAACCTTCCAGCTCAGCGAGCAAACTCACATCCAGAACCTCAACCTGAGCTACAAATCTTCTCAAAACTCGATGGACAAAAGAGCTGAACTACAGAGGTGAGGTGAGATCAATTATCTTTGACATCAAGGCCACATTTGACTGAATGTGGCATCAAGGAGCCCCAGTGAAGCTGGAACTGGGAGTCAAGGAAAGGACATTGCTCATTGGAGTCATACCTGGCACAAAAAAAAGGTGTTTGTGGCCAGTCATCTCAGCTCCAGGGCACCTTTGCAGGAGATCTTCAGAGTAGTGTCTGAGGCCTACCCATCTTCAGCTGCATCATCAAAGACCTTCCCACCACATACAGGTCAGATATAGTGGTGCAAAGTGGTGATTGCACAATGTTCAGCAAAATTTATGACTCATTAGATGCAGAAATGGCCCAAGACCAAATGCAACAAGAGGACTAATATTCAGGCTTGGGCTGATGACCTTGTAGAGGTTAATAAAATCATGAAGGGCAGGGATAAGGTGATCAGCCAAGATCTTTCTACTGTCCAGAACTAAAGGGCAAAGGTTTAATGTGAGAGGGGAAAGATTTAAAAAGGACCTGAAGGGTAACTTGTTCATATAGAGGGCAGTGCATATATGGAATGAGCTGCCAGAGGAAGTGGGAGGAGGCTGGGTCAATTACAACATTTACAAAGGCATCTGGATGCTTGTGTAAATATGAAGGGGTTAGCGAGATAAAGCCAAAGGCTGGTAAATGGATGTCTGGTTGGCACAGATGAGTTGGACCCAAGGGCCTGTTTCCATGCTGTATGACTCTATGACTTTAATTGCCAGACAATGGTCACTTGTCGCCATCATTTCTTGACATTTAATGACCTTACCATCACTAAATCCCTCACCATTAACAACCGGGGTTATCAATGTCAGAAACTCAACTGGACTAGCCATATAAGAACTTTGGCTACAAGAGCTCATCAGAGGCTAGGAATAACTGTAGTGAGTAACTCACCTCTCGATTCCCCAAAGCCTGACTGTTATCTGCAAGACACAAGTTAGAAGTGTGTTGGAATACTAGATAACAAAGTGTGGGGCTGGATGAACACAGCAGGCCAAGCAGCATCTTAGGAGCACTAAAGCTGACGTTTCGGGCCTAGACCCTTCATCAGAAGAGCTTCTGACGAAGGGTCAGAATGTTTTCTGATGAATGGTCTAGGCCCAAAACGCCAGCTTTAGTTCTCCTAAGATACTGCTTGGCCTGCTGTGTTTATCCAGCCCCACACTTCGTTATCTCAGATTCTCCAGCGTCTGCAGTTCCCGTTATCTCATGTGATTGAATACTCCCTGCTTTCCTGGATGGGTGCAGCTCTAACAAGTGTCAGGAAACTTGACGCTATTCAGGATAAAACAGCCATTTGATTGACACCCATAAACATTCACACCCTCCACTACTGACACTCAATACCAACAATGTGAAGGACCTACAAGATACACTGCAGAAATTCACAAAGGTTCCTTACACAGCCCCTTCCATCCCAAGGCCACTACCATCTTGAAGGACAAGAAGGAAATGCATGGAAATACCATGACTTGTAAATTCCACCCACCACCCCCCCCAAACCACTCACTATCCTGATGTGGAAGTATTCCAAGCCATTCCTTCAGTGTCGCTTGATCAAAGTTCTTGAACTCCTTTCCTAACAACTATGTAGGCCTAACTATGCCAAATAAATTGCAGTGATTCAAGAAGGTAGCTCACCACCACCTTCTCAAGGACAACTAGAGATGGGGAATAAATTTTGGCCTGTCCAGCCATTCCCACACTCCATCTTTGAGTCAACCAAAATATTTAAAGTCTAGAGCCTAATCTAATTATATCAAACATCCAGATATTAATCATTATATTTGTATTGAATTTGTATTTAAGGCATCAAAGCATTTTATGACAAAACAAATTAAGAAAGTGATTTAAACCGGAAAGTACAAAATCAATGTAGCAACATTATAAAGTAACTGATCATTTTAACATATTGTTGATTGGTATACCACATATGCTTTGCTTCTTGCCACAAAGGGTCATATTATGAACCTGAGCTATATAAAATTTTAGTGTGTTATTTATTCAGATTTTAATCAGAGGTCTGAGATAGTCTGATAGTCTCCTTGGTGCGGCATGAAGTTCCAACAGGGTGATTGTTTGTGCATAAAAAAGCCTTTGGATCCTGTTTTGGACATTTAGATAAAATCTGCTTCAAAGTAAACTGGGTTGACCTAAAACTGACCCTTATAGTGAATAAAGTTAACCACTGTTTAGGGTGCCCATTCAGTACAGGACTGAAGAAGTGTTGCATTTTTGGAGCCAATGGCTTTCAAATGAGATGTTGGACTGAAGCCTTGTCAGTAGTGTCAGGTGGATGTAAGAGGTTTGAAGAGGAACAAGGGAGTTCTTACATATCCTGCCCAATATTTATCTCACAACCAACACCTAAACCAGATTTTCTGGTTATTTATCCCATTATTGTTTGTGGAACAGTACACAATTAACTTCTGTATTTTCTACATTGAAACTGTGACTATGTTTCCAAAATACCTCATTGACTATTAAGTACCTTGGAACATTCTTAGGTAATTAAAAAAAAACTATGTAAATGCAAATCCTTTTTTGTTCTATTTTTCACTGAAGCCAAATTCCGTTCCACAGTATAGGTTCAACTTGCTTTGTACAAAGAACATATTCCAAGTATTATCCTGGATGTTGATGGAACATTATATAGGGTGTCTGAAAAAGGAAAAAAAAAATCCAGGAATGGGCTCACAACATTTTTAAGTCATACGAATAATTATTTTAATAATGTTCTAGTTTCTGAATACAAGAGTAGGTCATTGTGTGATCCTAATAATTGCTGAGACTGTGTATAGTTGAATTGCTGGTACGAAATAGGGCCTTGTAAAAGAACGTTATTGGCTGACTGCATCCAGAGTCTCCATTTATTTACTTTAGCAAGTAGCGTGGAGAGCTGTAGCACAGTTATGACTGCTTGATTCACAATGAATTAGTTTACAAATGACAGGAAAAATACTTTTCTTGAATTAAAGAAGTATTCATTAAATGTTGGCAAACAATGTTGAAAAGACTCCCATTTACTTGCTGGTAAATTTAAAGCTTTTCCTTCAGTCTGATGTTTGGGTTTCCTGTAGATGTAGCTTTTGTTTTTGCATTTATTCCATCCAACAATTTATAAGTGACTAATACTTTGCATGGAATTAAAGAACTTAGGTGTTGCTGGTATTTCCCTGTAAAGGTTTTGCACAAAAGCTTTTTATTTTGTGAGGGAAAGACACATTCGTTAGTAAGTCTTTGTGAACCATGTGATCTCTCACCAGTGATCTTTCCTTCGGCCCATAAAGGCTGCTCCTTTACATCATATAAGTGCCATAATGGTAAATGTGTGAACAAGATTAATCCAGAGTGTGATGGGAAAAGAGACTGCATGGATGGATCAGATGAATCAGGCTGTGGTATGTTGAGGTAAACTGTGGATGTGATACACTGCAAAACGTGGCACACATCAAGCCACATTTTTGTTGGGCACTATTGTGTTAGTCTCCAAAGTGAATAATATCTGTGGAGAATGTTACACTATCCAAATGTTATACTACACTAGTTTGTTTTATATTGTTGTAGGTTTTCTCATGATGTCACTTACACCATGAAATTATATCTATGTACTCCTGGCAGCATTTTATCAAAGGCATTAACTTGTACATCCCTAATGTCAAAAGTAATATATAGGAGAATTTTACAGAAATGTTTCAATATATCCAAATTTCACCAGAGATTACAGGGAAGAATATTACAAACCAATTACAAGGTAAAATGCATTAAATAAATAGACGTAGCCTCAGATAGTCAGAATTATTTCTCTAGTACCTGATTACTGGATGGTTAGCAAGTTTTGAGAAGATTTGTAGCTCAGGTTGAGGTTCTGGATGTGATTCTGGATTCCAGCTCAGCGAGCAAACTCACAACCATTACTGGATGGTTCCTTGAAACAGTGAGACATGTGAAATGAGGTAAATCTGTAATAAGATGTACATAGATCAATGCTTGAAGAGTTAGAAATTAAATGCAGGAAGTGAAGATTATTGGGGCAATAGAGAACTACATAGTGGTTACTATGCTAGAAACAATACTTAGTTCAGCAGATGCAAGTGAATGTAACATTCAAGTTTGCAGAAAATTTGGAAAAGAGAAACTGGATAGAAAAGAAAGTTGTGTAGCTCTATATATTGGAAAGCCACAGAGTTAGATATCAAACCTTAGAAGGGAACTCTGAATAAGCCATCATTGATTTTAAAAAAAAATCCATACTAATAAGACAGGCAGAATTTCCCCTCCTTAGGAGGTGGAAAAAATCATCAAATATTTGGACCAATATGCCCTGCAGTGATGTGATACTTTTTACTTTACTTTACCCCACCAACTGCCTCTGCCTAACACAACAGCAATTAAAGACTTGGAGATAGTCCACTGGGGACTTCCGTGACTCATCAGCAATTAATGTTATTAAATGGTCAATTAATTGACACTTAAGGAACTCAATTCACCCCCAACTCAATTACCTGCCTTCAGTGTTGGTGAGGAGCCGGACTGGAATATCAGGGCCCTCGTTGATGCATTGTAGAGTAATTGCCCAGAGCATGGCACTACAGTTTGTCATTCAAGAACTCTAATGATGTGCGATTGACATCGCTGCTGTAAGTGAGAGCTGGAAGCTGGACAGGGGCAAGTTGAGGAATACTGATGCAAGGGGAAAGCAGAAGGAGAGCACAGAGTTCATGAACAGAAATAGAAATTGCTGGAAAAGCTCAGCAAGCCTGGCATCATCTGTGGAGAGAAATCAGAGTTAATGTTTCGGGTCAAGTGACCCTTCATCAGAGGGTCATGGAGTTGGATTTGACACAAAGAATAAACTTGTCAACCAGCTTCATCACTGAACTTAGCAGAAGGAGGCAGAGTCTGTGGGAAGGATGTTAGCATTTAGAGATGTAATGATGAAAAAATAAAGAGGAAAAATGAGAGTGGTGAAAACAAATAGCTGAGGCTCAAACTAATTATATACAACCAGACATTCCACAAATGCTCTGTGTCATGACGCCTGCAGATCCTAAATTGACCTTGTCTTTGGACATATTATCCTTGCATGCAAGTGATAGCCAATAATCTAATTAGAATAACTCAGTAAGCCCAGCTGGTAAGTAACTCACTTATTGTTGAACACTAAGATGGGGTCACTAATCATCACACACATGAAGTAGTTCCAGTCTTGGACAGATAGTTCTGCTGACCCATCCCTGGGTCCACTTTATGGATATTTTTAATCCACTTGTTCAAACATGCTGTTATACACCTTTGGAGTAGGTGAGACTCAAACCCAGGCCTTCTGGTTCAGAGGTAGGAACATTCCTGTGCCACAAGGCCCATTCTGGGTCCATTCAGAAATGGTATCATACCCCTATGAAACAATTGAGTCTTGAATCTAGGCCTCCTGGTCGAGAGGTAGGGACACTGCCATTATGCCACAAGAGCACTGTGGGTAGGTCTGCTTTATAAGTATTCAGAAATATTAACACACAACCAAATGACTTTCCTACCACCAAATCACTGTGACTTTTATTTTTTGTGTTTCACTATTAACCATTTGGGTCTGCTTTTTTTTTGTCTTGTATCTGGAAGTGTTATCATACACAACCAAATGACGTTCCCACCACCAAATTTCCATGATTTTTTTTTAAGCTATTAACCACCACCAGTAATCACCCATTCAGCTAATGGATTTGATTTATAAAGAGCTCATGTGATGAGTTACCAAAGGAACTCTCACTTAACAAACTCCACAGGGAGATTAATTAGTGATTCTCCATGGCACTTAAATGGGTTATCACATATGCAATTAAAAATACACATTGTAAAGATGTTCAGAAAGCTAGGAAATCTTGGGCGAAAAATATAGCATCTGAAATTAACTTAAAAAATTCTATCAGTTCTTCCAGAACAAAAAAATTTAAAGAACGGGTAAAATCTATAAGTAGTATATATAAGACTGAAACTGATGATGTCCACAAAGTTCTATTTTTTCTTCATGTTTTGCATAAAGATGTGATTGAATATTAGAGGGGAAAGAGTGAATTTTGATAAAGGTTCTCATATTTATTCACTATCACCTCTGTGGAGGAGTTGTGGATATTCTGGAAAACAGCTAATTTTTTCCCAGGGTTTCTGCTTTTCATCCAGTAAAGTTACAGAAGATAAGTGTGACAACCCTCATCGAAACTTATCCCTGCAATCCATTGCAACTGTTGTTAACATGGATATTAATTCGGCCATCCCACCAGCTAGACACAAGTGTAGGTCCGTTAATAATCCCACCAATGTTCGAGTAGGGAGTGACAGTTTTGCGCTGCTTTTTGCTGTATCATTAGTTGAATCATAAGTTAGAACTAGTGTGTGCTAACTACATATCAGGATAGTTAATTTTGATACACATAAAATCCTTCGTTACTATTCACCATTTCTTCAGTTATTAACTGCAATGAAAAAAAGGAATCCTGTAATACGCTTTTTCTTTCGATTTATGTGCAGAAATTGAATCAGACAGTATTGCACCAGATATGAAATGAGTTATTTTTATTGTGTTTTAATTCAGATAAATTGTTGGAATGTAATGCAAATAGAAATATAAGTCTCCAAATCTGTTTCAGGATGTGGAACAAGCCCAGCCAAGAAAACAAAAATTGTCGGGGGTGAAAATGCCAAGAGAGGGAAATGGCCTTGGCAAGTTAGTCTGCAAATGGGGATGTATGGACATATATGTGGAGCATCCATTGTTTCAAATCGTTGGCTGGTGTCGGCTGGCCATTGCTTCCAAGACTCTGACGCTATCCAGTAGGTCGAAATATGATCATTATCATCCTGAAATTGAGAGAGATGAAATGTTCCTTAAAAAGTAATCATTAGTTTAATAAATAATTTATTTTCTAATTGAATATTTGAAGTCAACTAACCAGCAGCCTTGTGACCTAATGGTATTTCAGGTGGTCAGTTAACAAATCATTAACATTGGATTCTCCTTAGTTTGGCAAAACTTGTGGTGAAAGCTCACTTTTTTCTAATTCAGAGGTGAAGGTTTTTCTCTACTTCCCAGTGGTTCACACTAGAAGTGCATTATTGAGAAACTGTACATTCCCAGCTCACAGCCTTCTACCCATTAACTATATTAATGGAAGGTAATAAAGTCTGAAGGCCACATTACCTGATGTACTGGAAGTGGGAGCTACCAAATTTTTACTCCTTTTATCCCTCTTTTAAAAAAATCTTTTATAACACTTAAATCTGCCATTTAGATATAACAAAAGAGGCTTAAGTGTAATATTAAATTATCTTCATTCCCAAAGACTTAAATTCTACAAATGAGAAATGTCAATTGTTCCTGCAGGATTCTAACAAACCTCTCACTTGTCTCAAGAGCAATTACCAATGGGCTGTATATGTTGACCACATCAGCAATTACCACATCCTATGAATGAAAAACAAATGCCCTGGAATGTCTGTTGTGCATATGGCTTCTATTTTGAGATCAAGCAAACTCTGTGATGGTCAATAACAGAGTTAAGGGAATGTTGAAGAACAAGAAGGGTGACAGTGCAATTATGATTGTTGGCCCATGCCTTCAACTGCCTAGCCTGCAGCTCTAGGATTCCCTCTCTACATCTCTTATCCTATCAATCTCACTTTCCTCCATTAAGATGCTTTGACCAAGCATTTGGTCATATCCCTATGAGGCTTGCTGTCGTACACTCTTTTTTGCCCTCCTGTAAAATGCCCAGAGGTGTTTCATTTTGTTAAAGGCACTGTATAAATATGCATTGGGTATTAAAAATAATGGGTGAGTTGTTTGCGAGCAAGAAAGGTTCTGCCGAGCTTGTCTCTTCCTATCTGTTCCTGCATTGCCTTCTCCTATTCTCGGTTGCTTGCCGTTGAGTCAGTTGTCTAGCGTACCGCTGACCACCAAAGGTCTCTCCATCCACCCTGCCTGATAGTGCAAGGCCTTTTCAAAGTTGTCCAGGCAGCAGAAGCAATATTTAACTATCAGATAAACCTGATGCATTTTTGTGTTAACAAATTTCTATTATGTCACAGAATTTCCTTATTCTTACAGATATTCCACCTCGTCAGCTTGGACGGCATATTTAGGCTTGAGGTTAATGAATAGAATGAGCTCTTGGATAGTGACCAGATCAATTAATAGAATTGTTACTCATCCCAAGTATGATGAATATACATCGGATTATGACATTGCTCTATTAGAATTGAAGACACCAGTCTTTTTCAGTGATTCCATCCAACCTGTCTGCTTACCTGCCATCACTCATGTATTCAGTACCACATCAAACTGCTATGTCACTGGTTGGGGAGTCCTAGGAGAAGATGGTATGTTGCTTTTGTAAATGCTGTTGACAGACAAACAATGAGAATGTGTTTTTTCTTTGCATAATGAAGAAAACACTGCATTCCTAACAAATATGCAGGTAGGTAAAATGACCAATCCTGTGCTGCCCAATTTGAAGCTCTATGTGAATGTGCATGGATAATTAATGCTACAATGTTGTACACTAGTCACTAATCCACACATGCGGGAGTGAGCATGTGATCATTGAATTTATTTTTAATCTTCATTCAAGTTAGCTGACAGGGTAAAATGTTCATTTATGTGTTTTGGTGATTAGTGGAAATATGCTTTGTTTTATTATACTATCCTAATATATACTGCACATGTTTATACTCAGGTAAAATAGCTTTGTTACTGTATTTTACAGTATTTGACACTGTAAGTTAGTTAACAATAGAAAAATTTGCCTGGGAAAGGTATGTAATTTAGGATAAGGATTTACCTTTATTTTGCCATATTTATCTGAGGCAGTGTTTTTACATTACTGCAAGTTTATTGGAAAATGGCAACCTTTATTGATCAAGTCCTGCTCCCTGATTGAATATTAGGGAAGTGCTAATTATGCCGGGTTGATAATTTTGATGATTCTGAATTCCAATGAGTCAAAGTCCACCACAACAGCCTGAGAGTTTGATATCAGTTTAAAAATCTGGAAGTAAAAGATGGCATCAGTAAACAGTAATAATCAGGCTGTCAGATTATTGTAGATACCCAAATACTTCATTCACATCCTGTAGTGAATAAAACCTGTTATATTGTCAGATCTGTATGACTCCAGTTCCACTCCAGTCACTTAATTACTGCCTGAAGTAGCCCAGCAAGTCACTTTGTTACATCAAATTGCTTCAGACATTCATGACAAAGCTGCACAACCACCTTCTCAACCAATAAATTGCAGACTTGCCACCAACACTTGCATCCCAGGAATGAATAAAAAAACATGTTCCACCACTGTCAGATGATTTCACTATTTTATTCATACATTATTTCAAATTAGCGATTTCAAATCTGAGCCACAAGTGTATTTGTGAGTTTACTAATGTCCTTAATATACACTTTCTCCAGTTCATCAAGAACCCGAAAGAGAAAGGTGCCCAACTGTTGGATTTGTAGACATGTTCCCTTAAGTACAAGGGATCATCAACATACACATGTGTGGTCCTCAGAGCTTCATGATATCATCGAACCAGATTCCTGAATGGAAAGAGGTTTCACTTGGATGTTTCACCTCCCTCACCCGAACATCCCATCATCTCCAGGGCTGCCTTGTTGAATAGTCCCCAGAACAGGAATGGTTGTTGGCCCAGTGAAAAACTCTCCAATTGATGTCAAACCAATATAATGCTGTGCCTGTATCCACTCTGTTTATCATTTGGACAGTCTGAGGGCGCAGTTCCATTGTCTGCACTGCTCAGGTACACGCCAGATAGGATCTCTGGAAAAGTCACTGTTATCTGCATCCTGCACCACCTAGCTCAGTGATAGGGTGAGAACCTAGCAGAAAGGAAGGTGGACCAGCCACTCATCTTCTCAGAGAAGGGATCAGGGGAATATGGTTGGAGATGTTGAGGAAGCCAACACTGATAAAGCAAAAGTGAACAAGCCATGGCAATACTGAGATGTGGCAGCCAAACTAGAGAGAACCTGATAGGAGCTATATCTGAAGGCAAATTAATTTGCATGAACGTTTGTAGATAATCAGAACTATTAGCCAATTTGTGTGCAGAGCTGCTCCTGCTTTCAAGTGGACGTTTGCTTTATCAATTTATAACATAAAAATACTTTGGCATAGACTGGATTTTGTTCCCTTGGCATCATTAATCTCCTGTTTTGTTCACTGTCCAAAGCATCAGGATAAAGTTATATAGGATTACATGAGGGCTGCACTTACATGACTCAAACCTTCACCTGCAAGGGGCATTCATCTAACTCAGAGATACATAAGCGTTGCAGTATGCTTTTGATTCACAAAACCCAATTCAGTTCCCACTTGCCGCAGGTGATGTTCTTGCAAGGGAGCAGCTATGAATAAGAGCCTAAGTGCTTTTTGCACTGCTCCATTTGACTCGCATGTGTCTAGGATGACCATTGCCTCACAAGGAAACCATTAATAGTCATAAACCTTGACAAATTGAAGGAGACCATAGTTGCATTTATGTCAAATAATATCTTATCCAGAAAGTTGATACCTGAGCACCCAAAGCAATGTTAGTATTGTTTAACCTTTCTTATCCTACCATTATGTTTCAGTGCCACATTGGCAGCTGCAACTGAGCTTGAGGAAGATTGCTAAATGTTTGCTACTTTGCTTTGAATTACTTTGGTCAGTGTGTTCTGTTGGGTCTGGACCACCAAACATGCTGGAGCAATTTCCCCAGCCTGAACAGGTGGAGTCAGTTGGGTGCCTGGCAGAGGAGAGGTGGTGTTTCTGGAGTTTCCTGAGATGATGATCCCTGGATGCCTGGCTGTTGTTCCTCCTCCCTATTGGTGTGGAATGGCACCTCCCTCAACCTTTGAGAGATGGGGCATGTGGAGGACGGAATCACTAGATACTAATTGCTCTGTTGCACGTGGTTGTCAGTAGTGACTGCTGTCCATTCCACAGAGGCAGACATGTGCTAACATGCTGGAAACACAGCAGCAGATAGACATTAGGCAGAATCCTCTGTCTTTGCTCCAGTTTGTACAGGATCTTTGGAACCTTAGGCAGATTTGCCCCTACTTGCCTCTGCATCTTTATCAGCTCTTTAGTTGCTGATTCAGAGATTTGTCATCTGTATTGGTTTCAGGGACCTGTTCTCCAGATGTTCACTGAGTACCTGAGCTTGGCCATTTCTTCTGCTTCTAGCTGCAGGTCTGTGATCACCAGAATGTGGGACCAAACCTACTCTAGACACATTGCATGCTGAGATGAATGTCTCTGCACTGGTGGAAAGTTGGGAAGGAGATCCTGACAATGCATCTTCTAAGACCAGTGACTGTTCCTCCCCAAAGGTGTGCTGCAAGATTCTGGTAGAGATGGACATGCAGGCTGGGAGTCTTCTTCTTTTGGTTCTGTCTTGGAAGAGGAATCCAGAGCTGCACAGAAAACATAAAGAACTGTTAGTGCCATAGGTTGCCACCTTTACCCACTATTTTATTAAAATGCTACTGACATAGCATCATAGAGTTGTGCAGCACAGAAACAGACCCTTCAGTCCAACCTGCCCATTCCCGCCAGACATCCTAAATTAATCTAGTCCCGTTTGCCAGCATTTGGCCCATATCACTCTAACCTCTTCTTATTCATATATCTTATTCATATACCTTTAAAATGTTGTAATTGTACCTACCTCCATCACTTTTTCTGGCAGCTAATTCTATACATGCACCACCCTCTGTATGGAAGAATTGCCCTTAAATCCCTTTTAAATCTTTCCCCTCTAACCTTACACCTAGGCCCTCTTGTTTTGGACTCTCCTATCCTGGGGAAAAGACCTTGGCTATTCACTCGATCCATGCTCCTCATGCTTTTATAAACCTCTATAAGATCACCCTCAGTGTTCAGCACTACAGGGAAAATAGCCCAAACTATTCAGCCTCTCCCTATAGCAGAAACCCTCCAACCCTGTCACATCATTGGAAATCTTTTGTGAACTGTCACATTTCAGAGCAACTGCTTGATGTCTTTGGAACTCTCTTCCACAAAAGATGGTGAAAGAGGAGTCACTGAAGATTTTTATGGCAGAAATGATAAATTCTTAATGAGCAAAGAGTAAAGGTTATTAGAAGTAGTTGGGAATGTGGAATAATCAGATCAGCCATGATGTTATGGAATGAGGGGCTGAGTGGCCTGCTGTGCTTCCACTTCATATGATTGTATGTGTAGCTGGGTACAGCAGATGATAGTCTTTTCTTCACTAGATGGTTGTAGATAATCAATCCTTCAGCACACTGTCTGTGCTGTTCTGCCAACTCTTCAAAAGTGTCTTCAATCGTCATTCCCCCCCATTTATGCACATTTTTTTTTCTTGTAGAAGAAGAGAAGCATTAAAAGATATTAGCATGGGCACATGACCACTATGGCTGCATTGATAGAGATGTGAATCACCCAGAGCAGTGGCTGGGTGGGTTATTAATAAGGAGAATATATGGGGAGAGTTGTGAGCTAATTGGTACTGATTGAAAGTTGGTTCAGTGTTGTCAAAAAGCTAGAGTTGATGCAAAGCGGCAAAATATTGTGTGCACCATCTATGAGATGTTCACCTCAAATTTATTCTTAAAGGTTTTGACATTAATCCATTCAAGCATTTGGTGAAAAGCTATCAGACATTTCCATTCTCCTAATTATGAACCGTCAGTAACCTGGTAACATTTGAGCTGCTGAGTATTGCAGCTTCTTTTATATTTTAATTGTGAACCATTGCAGATTTGCATGAGCCAGTCACACTGTGGTTAGGTAATACTACATTGGTAGCTGCAATAAAGCGTTAAACATTGGATGTACATGGGGTATCTAATAGAGATAGCGTGCACCCAGTCTTGCACGTTACAGTCCTAGTCCTGTGCAGTAACAAAACAATATTCTCCCACCACTAAATTTAAATATCTTTCGTTGCTGTAAAAATACTGTTAAACACATAATGTTATTTGATGCTAAAGACAGATTGTCCGTCGTCTTGCAGTGTTTTTGTAAATCATGCTGTTACTTAAGTTGAGTTGTGTCTCTCCATTACCAAGGTTACTGCCCTGGTCTTGGCCCTTTTTTTTTGCATCTTCATGTGATTTTTGACTCCAAAGCTGAATGTTTTACATGACTATTAACCTACTGGAAACTGAAATAAACTAAATGTAAGATATTGGTCAGAAAAGTATATTTTTTCGGTGTGGATGTGTTTAAACAAAGGAAGCACAGACTTATTTAAGTATCTTCTGCAGTATCTACAGAGTGCAAGGAGATAATTTTGCCAAATGTGAATCGTAGATCCAAAAGATGTTCAGTTCTATGGATAGCATTCAACTAAACAAAACCTTTTCCGTTTGTTAGGTGAATTAGCTACTGTTCTTCAGGAGGCCAGTGTGAAAATAATTCCTCTCAATATTTGTAACAAGCTATACAAGAACTCAGTGACAACTAGAATGCTGTGTGCAGGCTACCTTCATGGTGGAGTTGATGCATGCCAGGTAAGTAGCTACGCATTTCAGTATGGATAGTTAACAGAACAATTAAAATACAGAATTAGAGATAATGGGAACTGCAGATGCTGGAGATTCCAAGATAATAAAATGTGAGGCTGGATGAACACAGCAGGCCAAGCAGCATCTCAGGAGCACAAAAGCTGACGTTTCGGGCCTAGACCCTTCATCAGAGAGCCTCTCTGATGAAGGGTCTAGGCCCGAAACGTCAGCTTTTGTGCTCCTGAGATGCTGCTTGGCCTGCTGTGTTCATCCAGCCTCACATTTTATTATCTTAAAATACAGAATTAGTTGGTTTAACTTTCACTAAATTATACTGTAATGCCACTTAAGATTGATCTTTATTGTATAAATGAATGTTGATTTTAAGGAGGATTGTCTAGTATAAAATAGCTTTTTCATTAAACTTTCATTTTAATCAATTTTTATATATAATTTTACATCACCCACTTGCAGGAAAATAATTTCCACACCATTGTAATTTACTGGGCTATTTTCCGCAATCATAGCTGCAAAATAAAACTATATATAGTTACACGGAAACATAGAAACATGGAAGATAGGAGGAGGAGGAGGCCATTTGGCCCTTCGAGCCCGTTCCACCTTTCTTCACGACGATGACTGATCATCCAACTCAATAGCGTAATGCTGCTTTCTCCCTAGAAACTTTTGATCCCATTTGTCCCAAGTGCTATGTCTAGTCGCCTCTTGAATACATTCAATGTTTTGGCACCAACTGCTTCCTGTGGTATTGAATTCCACAGGATCACCACTCTTTGGGTGAAGAAATGTCTCCCTTTTCTCCATCATAAATTGTCCGCCCCGAATCCTCACACTGTGACCTCTGGTTTGGACACACCCACCAGCGGGAACATCCTCCCTGCATCTACACTGTCCAGCCCTGTTAGAATTTTAAAAGTCTCTTTGAGATCACCCCTTCATTCATCTGAACTCACAAGAACACAAGAACCAGGAGCAGGAGTGGGCCATCTGGCCCGTTGAGTTTGCTCCACCATTCAATAAGATCATGGCTGATCTTTTTGAGACTCAACTTCACTTACCTGCCTGCTCACCATAACCTTTAATTCATTTGCTGTTCCAAAATCTATCTTTGCTTTAAAAACATTCAATGAGGAAGCCTCAACTGCTTCACTGGGCAGGGAATTCCATAGATTCACAATCCTTTGGGTGAAGAAGTTCTCTTCAACTTAGTCTCAAATCTGCTCCCCCTTATTTTGGGGCTGTGCCCCCTAGTTCTAGTTTCATCCGCCAGTGGAAACAACCTCCCTGCTCCTATTTTGTCTATTCTCTCGGTAATTCTGTATGTCTTCATTTCATTCTTCTAAATTACAATGAGTGTAGTCCCAGCCTTATGCTGTCCTCATAAACCAACCCTCTCAACTCCAGAATCAAATTAGTGAACCTCCTCTGCACCCCCTCCAGTGCCAGTACATCCTTTCTCAGTAAAGAGACCAAAATTGTACTCAGTATTCCAGTTGTGGCCTCACCAGCACTCTACACAGCTGCAGCAATAACCACCTTGTTTTTAAACTCCAGTGAAAGACAATTTTCCATTAGTCTTCTTAATTACCTGCTGCACCTGAAAACCAACTTCTTTGTGATTCATACACAAGGACACCTAGGTCCCTCTGCACAGCAGTTTGTAGTATTGAGAAAAAAAACTCATAAAATACTTCTGATGAGAACGTACTTGTTGATTGGGAATATTTATAGTTGGCAGCTGTCTAATATCTGGTTCACAGTAACTGGAGAAATAGAATGACACAAAAGCGATATTACAGTAATCATATTAGTTATTTCTGACACAAAGTAAAATTCTGTTATGTTGTTGCCCTAATAAATGATGCCACCGGCTAGGGTTAATCTGTTACCATTCATTTCATACACTTCAATGTTTGGAACATTAATATACAATACTGTCACTTAAATCATACAGGAATATCATAAATCTAATGATTAATGTGCGTACTTGGTCTGATATCTTTTGTATCTCAAATATAATATAAAAATAGTCCATCTAATATGCATTTCCAGTCCATCGTGTTTGTTCTGCATCAAGTTATTGTTTCACTCTTTAAAAAAGTATACAAAAGAAACAAGAAACATTTCAGTGGATATCTGATACTGAAGATCTGTAACAGTTCAATGAATTTACTTGCTCACGTAAAAACATAAAAGTTCTTTGATGCTGGAGACAGACTGTCTGTGATCTCAGAGCAATTTTACAAATCACATTGTTAATTAAAGAAAAAGTTTAGAGCTGTAACTCTGTCACCAAGGTTGCTGCCCTGTTACGACCTTTGTCCTATCATCAACACATTCAAGTGAGGTGAAGTTCATGAATGTTCATACCAGTCGACTGTTCTAGTCTCCATATTTGTCTGGGCTATGTCATATATTATGGTGCTGTCCTCTTCTTTATGAAAACTGTTCATTGTTTCTGCATAATTCTAGACTAGGTAACCCCCAGTTTCCTCTTCCAATTCCTGCTGTCCCATTGTCCAGCTGCATGAAGATACCCTCACGAGGTTAAATTCCTACTTGTCCAATCATAACCAATCCTATCTAATCAGATGATCGTCTGCAATCATCTTTTCCAGCTCCCACACAGCTACCTCTGAAGTCACTGAAAGATCCAACATTGCCCTCTTATTTTCATGCTGACCCACCCATTTGTAACATCATCCAACAACAACTCATTGTCACCTTCTCAGGAACAATTAGGAATGAACATCAAATGTTAAGTTTGCAATTGATGCTCATATCCCACAAAATAAAGAAAGAACTGCACAAAACATTGAATTTACGTAGTGCCTTTGATGCAATGAAATATTCTCGATGCCTTATAGAAGTTTTGTAAAGCAAAATCTGGCATTAAGCATCTAAGATATTATTAGGGAAGATCACAGTAAACTTGGTTATAAGGTGTGCATTAAAAAAGGAAACAGAAATAGAAATGTGAAGGAGCTTTGGAAGACAACTCTTAGTGAGCTGAAGGTACAGCTGCCAATGTTTCAGCAATAAAATCGTGGACGCTCAACAAGCTAGAATTAGGGGCTGCAGGACGCCTTCAGCTAGATCCCACATAAGAGATAGAATGTAAAATTAAAACATGTGAGATTATGATAGTGTAGTAACATAGATTGAGAACTGGTTGTCATACAGGAAACAAATAAAATAAATGGGTATTTTTCCAAATGGCAACCCATGAGTAGTTGGATACTGCAGAGGTCAGTGCTTGGATCCTGACTATTAGCTATATCTATTAATGATTTAGATGAGAGAACTAAATAATACCTCCACGTTTGCAGATGACACAAAGCTGGGCAGGAGGGTGAACTGTGAGGAGGAGCCTGTATAATTTGGAAAGGTTGAGTGAGTGGCCAACTGCATAGTAGGTGAATTATAATCTAGATAAATGTGATGTTATACAGTTTGGTGGCAAAAACAGAAAGGTAGGTTGATATCAGAATGATGGTATACTTTGTGTATACTGGGAAAGGGGGATGTGTAAGGAACTTGGGTGTCCTTGTACACCAGTTACTGAAAGTAAGCATGCAGGTACAGCAGGTGGTGAAGGAGGCAAGTTGGTCTTCATAGCAAGAAGATTTGAGTACAGGAGCAGGAATGTCTTCCTGCAATTATACAGAGCCTTGATGGCATCACACCTGCAATATTACATGCAACTTTGGTTTCTTTGTCTGAGGAAAGATGTTTTGGAGGTGGTTGCAGTACAACAAAGACTGATTTCTGGAATGACAAGGGTGATCTATGAAGAGAGGCTTGATTGTTTAGGACTCTGTTTACTGGTGTCGGCCATTTAGGACTCTGATCAGGAAAAACTTCTTCTCCTCATAGAGTGGTGAGTCCATGGAATACTCTGCCAAGGAAAACACTTGAAGCCAAAACATTGAATGTTTCAAGAAGGAGTTAGATATAATTCTTAGGCCTGGGCAGATTAAAGGGTATGAAGAGATAGGGGGAAGAGGCGACTGAGTTAGATAATCAGCAATGATTGTTTTAAATATGGAGTAGGTTTGCAGCAAGGATGAAATGGCATTCTCCAGCTCCCATTTTCTCTGCACATATTTCGTAAGCTTTTGGTTAGAAGGAAATACAGAGATAATAATGGTCAAGGCCAACATGAAATTTGGAAGCAAGAAAAATAATTTTATAATTGAGGCTTCCTTATTGCAGCCCAATGTAGTTCGTTTGGATGATGTAGAAATGGGATTTGGCACAAGTAAGGAAACAGACAGAATGCAAAATATTCAAAATGTTGATTGTCAGCAAATAGAGAGAAGCATACAGTAAGCAGTTCTTTATCAGATTGGAAGGGAGTATGCAAAGATGGTGATGACAAGTGTTTGTATTAGGGCCAAATCTCCCTTTGGTGTTGAAAGCAACATTTCTCATCTTTGTAGATAAAACAAACTTAGAAATGTAGTTAAACTGAGGAGGGTTGTAACAAATCTCAGAGGGCAGAGACAGATTGGGCAGGCATATTGCAGATACATTTTAATGTAATGATTAAGTGTATTTTGGAAGAAAAGTAAGAAAAGGTAATACAAATTAAACGATACAGTTGTAAAATGGCTGCAGCAATGGGGAGTTGGGGGTTCACATACATAAGTAATTGAAATGACCTAAATAGGTGTCAGGTTATTTTTGTTAGTCAAAAAAAACACAGACAATCCTAGGCTTTCTAATGAGGAATATCGGGTTGAATCTTGCCAGCAATCAGCTAAGTGTCATGAAAGGTATGAGTTTTCTTGTGTGATAGTCCCAAATTCACTCTATTACCGAGGCATCATGGTGTCCTGCTCGTCCAATTCTCTGACTCACCACAAATGGAGGCGCTAGCCACTGCCCCACACCTCTCAGTATTCCTGGTGCAGTGCCATCTTTAAAGCCCAGCTGTGTATCCAGTCAAATGCAAGAAGTATGTGGCTGCCCTCATGGTCAATTTTATTTGCCCCCACATCAGACAGAGGGTATTTGGAACCCTGATTTGCTGACAGGCACCTGGAGATCCTACTGGATGGCAAGTGCAGGGGGTCACTGGCCTGCAGAGGTACAGAGGAACAAGCAGCAAGCTGGAGTCACCAGGTTACTGCTGTGACTTTCAAGTTGGGAATTTACACTGTCGAATTGAATAGATGGGAGAACGGGAAACTGCATATCAACAGGTGAGATGATACACTGACGAAGAAGGTAATATTTGCAAATAGGCTTCACATTGCTCACCAGCAAGAATCTTGTTTTCCCATTCAACACTTGGCTGAAAAATGGGACTGATGGCAGGACACATTCACCAATGTCCATGTACTTCAGGGTTGGGAAGATTCTGCTCATTGATTATAAAGGCAGAGACGTTGTTCCAAGTTTTTAGAAAATCTATAGGTTGGTTTCAGCTGGATTCCTGTGTCAATTTTAGGAATCACACATTTGGAAAGTTGTGAAAGCTCATTAGAGGAAATTTATGGACACCTAGATTGAAAGTCTAAGCACATTTTTTTAGTAGGCAACATCAAAAATTTGAAACAAAACTATACATGAATTTTTAAAAGATAAAGGAGTAATTCTGCAATGTGTCTGGCAGTGAGGATTACCTGCCTGTTAAAAATACTTAGAGATAGTAAGAACTGCCCGTGCTGGAGTCAGAGATAACACAGTGTGGAGCTGGAGGAACACAGCAGGCCAGGCAGCAACAGAGGAGCAGGAAAGCTGACATTTTGGGTCAGGGCCCTTCCATGCTCCTCTGATGCTGCCTGGCCTGCTGCATTTCTCCAGCTCCACGCTGTGTTAAAATACTGCCTGGTTTCATTACAATGATGTACAATTCTCCCATTATTATGACCTGGCATATCATTTGACATACTGTGAGAAATTCCTATTCTTCTAAAGTGGTTTTGTGTACCTTCTATTGAAGGGAGACTCTGGAGGTCCGCTGGTTTGTCTGGGGAGAAGAAGAAAGTGGTTTCTCGCAGGAATAGTCAGCTGGGGAGAAGGATGTGCACGACGCAATCGCCCTGGCGTTTATACTCGAGTTTCAAAATTTTCTGACTGGATCAAGCAACAAATCAGTTAACTCAGTGGTTCTTTCTGTGAAGATGCTTACCATGTTTCTTAATTGGAGTTTTTAAAAATATTTCAGTACTTTTACTTATAGCTTACAGGGGAGCCTGTATGATGGAAAGTAATTGAGCCATTCATTCTATATGCTACCATTTTGGAGATTCAGTGGCCTGTAAAAGACAATGGAAGAACAAATACCAGCCTTTGTTTGAAAAAAACACATGGTACATTGGTTAATAGCACACAACTGATCCGTGTCAAGAAGCTATATGTACATGGACATGAGTATTGCTAATAATTGGCATTCTTACAAGAATGGTACCTTTGTTATTAGTTTACTTAAGAGAAAATATTACTACATAATAATTATGTATATTTTATAAAGGTTTTCAAATCCAATATTTCAGAAGTATCTAAAAAAAAGATAAATTCTTTGAAAACGGACAATGTGTAGAACTATCTACACTAGGTAAATGCATAAACTTTACTGTTTAATAATTAGTTACCACAATGTCTTTATTCTGAACATAGTAATCATTGTTAGAAGTATCACATTTATGATTGTGAACTGATATGTCATTGATATTGGGTAAAACGTTTCAGCCAAATCTCAAGTTAAAAGTACTTTCAGACTAAACAGCTGTTTTGTCAAATTTAACTTAAAAATTAACACAATTTTAAACAAACTCCATTTTCCATTTCTTCCAATATCACAGGGCCTATAACCCATTCAGTAGTTGGACAAAATTATGTTATAATGTTGAGGTGTGGAAAAGAAAACATGAAGGCAACAATATCTCTCTCCTGCTTCAAAATATTCATCTTTTTGCCTCAATTCACTAACTTCCTTCCTTATTTTTGGTGCCTCCTCAATTCTCCCATAAAATGTTTCGCCTTGTAAATGGCTATGTGTAGATACAAGTGGTGCCTTTGGCAAGACAATTTATTGGTATTAAAGCCTCTTTAGATTGTCATACGAAGAGTTACAGATTATAGCAATTACTCCAATGCTGAGTCAGTCGACATTTTAATATAGATATGCAATCTGTTATCATTTCAAGTTACGCTCCACGAAATGGTACCAAATAAAACTATAGGTCTAAGGAAACAGGAGTAGACATGCTTGTTCCATTCTGAGTTTATTTTATAAACATACATTGTCACTAATATTCTTATTTTTAGAGTAATTCTGGTGGTATTTACACTTGAAAAGAGATCACACATTTTGATAATTGTAATCAAAAAATCTAATACAGTTTATAAGGTTCAATAAATAGGTAAGAGGACTATGGGATTCCTTCCTCTTTAGAGAGAGACAACTGTAGAGTTTAACCTGAGGGTCACCATAGCTCTGGCGATGGGCAAGGTTGAGAAGGTAGGACCTTCATGGTGACTCTGCATTGCAAACTGTACATGCAGCCAACTGAGCTGACTGATGCATTCAGTAATTCCCATACAATTGTCAAAACAAATTAATTGATCTTAAATTAGTAGCTGCAGCAAGTATCTGAATTTCATTGACAACACAGATAACAAGATCCAAATTATACCTAAAAGCAAAGAATTACTCCACAGTTCTCAATGTTGTTGATTAAATGTTTCTCCTTCAAGGTTATTTCGTGAGAAAATAGTTGCAAAAGTCTGCATGTAAATATACCAAATGCCACATGATAGTTGCAATCTTTAAAAGGCCAGAGTTTCTTGAACGGTATTCATTTTGAAATTTATACCCATTTCTATGCTGGCCTTGCTTAAAGGAACTTAGGTAAGGAATACCAAAGGAAATTTGGGCTGTGTGAAACTCAAGAACTGGTATGTTATTGGCACAAATGAAGTGTGACCAAGGGGGTAATAGTTCTAGAAAACTGTCTTTTGCAATGTTGTATCCTTTGATTTTCTTGTATCTGCTGCTCTCTCTCTTCCATTATTTTGCAGAGTGCACCTACAAGGAAAGCTATTCCATATTATGTAGCCCTGCATGTACAGACACAGTGGGACTTGACGCAAGCCAAGAGAGCACTTTGGCAAACTATGGTGCAAAGCGCAGTGAGACTTTTTAAATAAATGTTGAAGAAATTGCAGACAAATTCCAAACATCCCAGCTGGGCTGATATCAGTGGCTTCAGGCCTGTTAAAGTCTAAGCCAATTGAGATGAATCTATGCAAATACGTTAGTTGCTCTAATCCAGTAAATGTGCAAGTTATCCTTTTGCATGGGAGAGTAGCAATGTAAATAAACAGTAGAAGGTTTCAGTAGACATGTCTTAGTTGTCCAAAAGATTGAGGGAACATGCACATAGCAACATTTAAGCATAAAAAGGTTTTAAGTTGATTGTGCAAATTTCGCAGAGGAAATCATGCACACTACTTTCACATCTTAGTTACATCAAAACATTTCAGTAATTCCTGGCTGAAGGTTTGCAGCATATTCAGTTTCATTGCCCATTAGATACAAGTGATAATTTATTCATACTTCTTGTGAGCTTTCTGTAATTTCCATGTCATCCATAGACAAGGAGTGGCTCAGTGGTTAGCACTGCTGCCTCATAGTACCAGGGACCTAGGTCCAATTCCAGCATCAGATGACTGTGTGGAGTTTGCACGTTCTCCCCTTGTCTGTGTAGGTTCCTTCCCATAATCCAAAGATGAGCAGGTTAGTTGGATTGGCCATGCTAAATTGCCCATAGTGTGTGGAGATGTGTAGGTTAGGTGGATTAGCCATGGGAAACACAGGGATAGGGTGGGGTTGGGGGTAAGTCTGGGCGGGATGCTGTTCATGGGCTGAATGGCCTGTCCCCACACTGTAGGGATTCTGTGTTATCAAGGATATTAGACTGATTCCTCTAATCAATTTGATCCAACAGATGTACATAAAGCCAGCAAGCCTGAGCCTCAGAGTTCTGGGACAATGCCATTTAGAGTTAACTTATGTGACTCATATTTATTTTGGAATATTAACTTATCTTTCAGCCATCTTTTCATTGATGGTTCCTCTCAAAGACGGTCTGCTATATCTATTTCAAAGATATATACCCCAACAAGGAACAGGAGTTTTCAGAGAAAATGTGAAATGGATTTGCTGTGATATATTAAAGTGTTGTATGCATATTCTACTCAGTTGAAAAGGCACATTGGATTTATGAGAATATCTATATGTATTTTTCAAATGGAATGATACTTTATTTATTCATAATATCTTTGCAGTTTTGCAATACATTTCCAGTGTTATCTTTTTCTCCTCCAATTTTTGAAACACAGTTTGTGATAAGTAGACCCATGAGGATGCTGCTTAACTTTGAGTGCATTTGTCCTTCATGTAAATGTGACATGTTTCCACTCTGTAAGTATGTATTTTAAATAAATGTAAATTCTGTGATTTCAATGTGGTTCAAAGTGAGTTCATAACACATGATGCAATATGCTGACAATTCCTTCTTTGTGTGCTACCTACAGCAGAGCTGCATTTTTGCAAAACTTTATTGCGCACTGTAATAAAAATTGGCTTTATAACTAATGTTACATTTTAACAATGGATAAATATAAAATGTGTTATTACTATTTAACTTTCAAGTTCTTTTGATTCAGGATCCATTCCTTTAGCTTAGAAAATCTATCTTACTACATAAGAAGGGTGAGAAAGGGAAACCAGGAATTTACTGACCAGTTAACCCAACATGTTGGAAATTTGAAATGTCTATATTTGTGGATACAATGATTGAATATTTTCTAAATATTAAGCTGATCAGAAAGAACAGACATAAATTTTTAAACTCTAGGCATGCCTCATAAATTTGTTTGAAATTCTTGAATTGATGACTAAAGTAGTAGACAGGGAAATGTCTATAGATGTTTCTAGTATTGACTTTCCAAATACATGTGATAAAATGCCTCGTAAGAGATTTTTAAAATTGAAATTCAAGCTTTAAAGATTGATAGAAAATTATTGAAATTGGGAGTAAGTGTAGAGATAATGGGCCCCCCTGCTGTGGGCTCCTCATTGCTTTCCTTCTGCTCCTTTGCTGTCGATCATGAGTTGGCTGGTGAGTAGGAGAAAAGAGCGAGTGAAAGGGAGCAGGTTAGCCATTCAGATACAGGGAAGGGCAGACACTGGTTGGTACCAGGGTGCTGAACAAAGCAGAGAATGAAGCAGCAAATAAAGGTGAAGGTGTGAATGGGGGCAGTGAACAGGGCAACAAAGAGTAAGTAAGCTGTAGTAAGCATTCATGACATTGTGTGTACACACCAATGGACAGAATGGGATGCTGATTTCCTGATGCATAATGGCAGGAGGCAGTGTTAAAATTACAATTCACCACCAAATTATTTTCTTCACCAGGAAGAAATGAACAATGAGTTTATTATGTTATGACTAGTTTGTTTTCCTTTCATAATTTCCAATCTAGTTCTCTTATAACCTGGGACTTTGAGATTTTTTTACTGATTTAAGATTGTATTGGTATTCCATGTTTCAAAGAGGTGGGAACTTTGGTGAAAACAATCTCATTAAAATGGCACTGATCACTTTATTGAACTTTGTTGAACCATGAAAAGCTACATCCTAGGGAAGATGTAATCAATTTAATTTGGCAAGTTTATTTTCTAAAATATCCACTCCCCATTGCACCTTCAATTAATAAGACATACAGGAGTTGAGTTATGAAGAACTGCTGATGCTGGAGTCAGAGATAACGCAGTGTGGAGCTGGAGGATCACAGTAGGCCAGGCAGCATCAAAGGACCAGGGGTCGATATTGGTTTAGTAGGAATCCAGCTGGATCTGTGTGAGGATTGAATATCTAATTCCTCAAAAGCACGTGCTCACACACCATCAATGAGGCGTTCAACATAATTTGGCTGAAGTTCTAACTGAAGCTTAGCTAAGGTTGGAAAGTTAGAAATAGGAAGGTAATATAATTGCTTTTAGGCACATATACTAGAGTTGCATGTCCTTTCAGCTCAGGCTATGGGGAAGTCGGGCTGGCTTCGCAGTTGTGTTTGATTAGTTTGGGAAAGCTAGAATTGGTACAGTCCATTAAGGCTGTGGTGCAGAATGGAAAATGGCACGTCTGAAAACCAGGACATTTTGTCATCTCGAATTCTCCAGCATCTGCAGTTCCCATTATCTCCAGACCAGGTCTAATGTGGGTTGAAAAGAAAGCCTAACCAAGACTGGAGGAGTTGGATCTGAGATAATGGGGCTGCAGATGCTGGAGAATCTGAGATAACAGAGTGTGGAGCTGGATGAACACAGCAGGCCAAGCAGCATCTTAGGAGCACAAAAGCTGACGTTTCGGGCCTAGACCCTTCATCAGAGTTGGATCTGGCCTGGGTTATTCCTCAGGCTTGAGTCCCAATCGGTTTCAACACATCCACAAGGATTCTTCTCAATAAAATGCTGTGATTTTGCTGAGGACTGGGAGCCAGAGCTTGTTCTCACGCGTTTGTGTGGCCGGCGGCAGCAGCAGCTCAACCGAAAAAAACCCCTCCCCAAGCGGAGAATTCCTCCCTTTCCCCTCCCTCAGGATGTGTTTGTGGTAACCCGACCCGCTTCCAACTGCAAGAGGAGAAAGAATCAAAAAGAAATTGTTTCCACAGTTACGCCGGCCGGTGATTCGCAAAGAAATGTAACAGTAACGAAACAAAGTGAAGCGATTTTTGCTTTTGTTTTTTTTCCCTTCGTTTCGAAATTTTGCGTGGAAAATGAGAGGAGAAGCTGCTGAGCGCTTTACTTGTTCCAGTCAAAGCTTGCCTCCCGCTGTCTGCAGCAACCAGGTGAGTGAAAGGAATTCCCTGAGGGAAGAAAAATGTTTCTCCTACTTGTGAAAACATCCGAGGTGCTTTTTTTTCTTTCTGAAGAAATGAACCGAAGTCAAATGGGCACGCATGATGACTGACCAGTATATCTTTTTAATGTTAAAGTATTCATTAATTAAGGACATGCAACTTTGACATAAGTTGTGCATAATGATTTTGGGAGCAAAGTTAAATGTTGTGGTTCTTTAGATTACGGGTCATGCTAAGTTGAGCACCGCTGCCTGGTGTCAAATGCTCACTTTTCAAAGCACCTCTGAGCTGTACGTCTCATCTTTCTCGGCGTCCTCGCCTAGCCTTTTCATTCTCACATCTTTTTCTTTTCAGTCCAATCTGAATTTCGGACATAATCCACCAATTGAATTGGCTCAATACCATCCGGTTACATTAAGTAGAGGTTAATGCTGCAGTAGCAACTTTAACAAGTTAGCCGAAGGCCTCTATGTTGTATTCTTAAGAATATTTTGAGAGCTTATACTGAGAAATCAAAAATGTACCATATGTACTTGGAATAACTATTTGTGTTGATTGACAAAAGGGACTACAAAGTGATATATGTGTTTCCCTTTTACTTGCCAAACACGGCAGTGTTGCCGATTAAAAATCAACTGGTAATAGTTTTACATGCACTTCTATCCTTTTTCAATTTCAGAAAATTACTAATGAGATCAATTCTAATGGTAGCCTACTGGCTAAGCATACTATCTGTTGTAATCAGCGCAGACCAGAAGTTATCAATAAGTCCTTGTCTGATCACAGAATTATAGTTGGAAAAGATGGCTGCAATGTTGTTGAAGTGAGATCAGAAAAGTGTTATAACTCCAAAATATGTGTAGATGTAGGAAGAAGACATCCCTGTTGATGCCTCCATTGATGAATTAGCCTCCATAATCACTGACACATGAAGACTACTTTGGGTAGTATATTGAAGAGTTGATATAACTTGAGGAATTGTGTCTGCAGGAGATGGGAGAAAAATATGGGGAACACGGACCATTGAGTCAAAGAGTTTTTTTTGTGCAGCAAATCTAAAAAATGGGAGAAAAAGACATCTGTAAGGAGTTCTTGCATGATGATGCAACACTTGAAGCTACACTTCCAAAATCCTTTCATCCATCAGAAATTAAACATTTATTTTATGAGAAAAAACAAGAATATCACCAGAAGCAGAAGCACATGCCATCAGGACGTTTTAGTATCCACCGAACAAACTAGAAGATGACCTAATAAAACATGTCAAAAAACAAGAACTATAGAACTGGAGATGGTTTGGATTGCACAGTGAGGTGCCACATTGAGGACAACAGGCCTTTCACATAGGTAGATATGCACAAGTTTGGGTGACACCAGATGGTACTTCTAATGATAAAATAAGGATAGCAGCACAAGGTTTTGAAGAAAAACTGGGGACTGATGCAATAGTAGACTCACAGATGGCAGGAAAAGCAATTTTGATTTTTTTCTGTTAGCAGCAAATACTTGGGAATGTAAGTCAATTGGTATTAAAGCTGCATATCTGTTGGGAAATCAGATCAAGTGAAGTGCTTCTTGGTCCTTCAGACGAGGCACCAAACACAGTAGGGACATTTTGGTGATTAAGTAATTATACGTATGGCCTAAATGATACATCTAGAGTTTGGTGCTTTTCAATAAGGCCTGCCTGATTAAATTTGAGTTGCCTTCAGTTAAAAGCTGACTCTGCCATGTTTTATTGGTTTAAAAAGGAGTTCTTTTCAGGCATCTTTATGATCCATGGAGATTTTTTTTGTGGGGTGGGAGCAGTGAATTTGAAAACACTGTTACAATTGGGCTTAAAGAAGAATTCAAAATTGGAAGTCAAGCTTTTGGCTCTTTTATATACATTGAGTTGAAGATCAATGTCACTTTATGTTACCAATCTTATTGGGAAAATATTGGCTCCATTTGTCAAAGCAGGGCTTCACAAAATTGAAATGGAGGAATTGTGAAGTTTTATTGAATAATTGAGTTGGCCTTTCACCCAAACAAGACTATCTTGATGTGTTAGAATAAAAGCAAAATGTTGTGGAACCTGGAAATTTGAAATAAACATCGGGAATGCTGGAGAAATGCAACAGTTCTGGCAGCATCTGTGGAGAAACAAATAGAGTTAATGTTTTGATTCTGATATGACTGTTAGAGTTAAGTTCAACAATGAAAAATCATAAGATGCAAGATAATATTCAAGTGTACAAAACATTGAAAACATTAAGATGGAGCTTTGCATTTTGAACTTTACAGCATTGGGAAATTCCAGGAACATAAATCTTGTTTTTAATGCAGCTACTTATGCAAATCTTATGCAAATATGTGTGATGGATGCTGAAGTGCTGCAGGGAATATAATTTTTGTTGTAAGAAACCAAAGTAAGTGTTGCCCTTTCACTTGGGAAGGTAAAAGGAGCAGACAGCAATACAAAGTACCGTGGCAGCCGACACTCTTGTCCTTGGTGAAGCAGAACACATGACATTTTTCGTCACCATAATATGGAAAACAATTCTAGAAAGAGATTTAGCAGCAATAACCATTGAGTGCTACATTGATAATAATTTGTGTGATTTAAAACAGATGCTAGAGATGGAGAAATCACCAAATTGAAATGAGTCAATAGCAGCAGTCAGCTATCTGATTATTTTGCAAAGAAAGTTGTGAGTTCTAAGCAACTTTTGGACTGGGAAAAATACGCTTGGAATTTTAATGTGCAATGAAAAAAGTGGATCTGTAGTATGTTGTCATTTTGTATGTTTAGTTTTTTTTTCATTTTTATGTATGTTTATTTATAAAAGAAACAGGAAATGCGTTAACATCTAATACGAACTGAAGAAATGCCTGCGACTTAATGGAATAAGGGAACAAGCGATGGCATGAATTTGTATTAATTTAGGAGCTTATGGTCAATGGGATGAGTTTTAGGGAGTGCAACTAGCTAAAATAAAGCTGTCACTAAATACATGGATTTGGATGCTGTTTAAATAGTTATCTTTTGTCCAGCAGCAAAGAAATTTCAGTGAATTTTGAACTGTCAGAAAGATAGTAGTAGACTTCAAAAGGACGTAGACAGCTGGTGGATTGGATGGAAATGTAGCCGATGGAATTTAATGCAGAGAATTTTGACGAGATGCCTTTTTGGAGGAAGCCAAGCAACTTAATACAAAGGGTATAACAAGCTAAGGACCTGTGGGTATATGTATATATATCATTGAAGAACACAAGGCAAGTGAAAAAAGTAGTTAATCAGCCATATAGGATTGTGGGCTTTGTAATAGGAATGTAGAGTACAAAAACAAAGCGGTTATTGTGAACCATTATGAAACACTGATTAACACTTACTTTGAGTATTGTGTCTCGTTCTGGGCAATACGTTTAAAGAACCTTGTGAATGCATTAGACAGGGTTCAGATAAAAATGAAATGAGTAGTTTCAGGATGAAAACTTTAGTAACGTGTTTAGATTGAAGGATTGTATATAGAGATGAGAAGATTGACGAGAAGTTTGATAAAGATTGAAAAAAAAATCAAGAGCCTGGATGGAATAGATAGGGAGAAACAGTTCCAATTGGTGGAAGAGTCAAGAACTGGATGACTCTGATTTAAGTGTATGACAAAATAGCATGAATAGACAAATTAAACCTTTTTACGAACTTAGAAGGTTAAAATCTGGAATGTAGTATCTGAGAATGTGTTTGAGGCAAGTTTAGTTATGATTTCCAAAAGGGAATTGGATAATTACTTGAAAAGTTGAAAAAAAGTACTGCACGATTGGAAAGTTTTAAAACCTTTTCCTGTGGAGGAAAACAGTTTGCAAAAGTGCCCAGATCACTGTTTGAAGTAATGCAGTTAGTGGAGGAAAAAAAAACTCTAAATTGGAAGATAGAGGCAACAGAATGAATCAAGGAAAAGATTGGAGTTGCAGAAGCACAATACAGAAGGTGGTGAGAAGTAGTTTTCCAACAATTGAAAAAGTTGTTTGCCGAAGGAATCCTAACATGGAAGACCCGTAATCAATCAAAATGCCATAAGTAAGTGAAACTGCAAATGGTGAGGAAAAGGGATTGGGGTTGAAGAGCTGTTTAATGGCTAGTGAGAGTTATTAATATGATACTTCCAATACCTTAAAAAGTAACTTAATACAAGTGAAGATTGAAATAAAACCATTACTGAAAAATGGTGGAAATAATGGCAATGAGGGCTAGAAAGGCAGACAGTTGTACAATTTTGAATAATATTTAGATATGCATATTTAATATGTGCTTAATTTTATGTTTCCTTTATTCCTCCAAAGCTTTGTGTGTATTGCATCATAAGTTCAGTTTCTGAATGACAATGAAGTCAGTTCCAGTATTAAAGCAAGTGTTAACTTTTCTTCTTATATTGTCACAGTTAAATTGTTTATGTACTTGAAGAGCAAACTCTCAGAAAATGAAATGTGTTCGAAACATAGAATATGAAATGGCCATATATGCTGACATTTTTATTTCAAAGTGTTCTGTCTAGCTGAAGATGTATAATTGTAATTTCTATTCAAAAGAATCCAACTTAACATAGAATTCTCGGCTTCACATTCCACATTTATACAGAACTATTTCTTTTTAGTGGCTTCCTGAGCCTCAAAGGATGGAATTGACCGATATACACCCTAATAGGAAAATAGGACAGAGAGGTGTAGGGATGGGTTCCTGAGCTTGTGGCCTGGTCAACTGGAAGGATGGCTATTGCTGGTGAAGCAGTTATAACTGAAATGCACAAGAAGCCGAAATTAGGTGTGCTGATATCTCGGGGTGAATGGAGGTTGACGATAATATGGATGAAGGAATGGCTGAGTTCATGGAAGGATTTGGAAACACAGATGAGAATTTTCAATCAAGATGGTCACTGGGAGCTAGCATAGTTTAGTAAGCTAGGGTTAATAGGGGAACAGGGATGGCAGTGAGTTCAAACTGAACAGCAGTGTTTTGGATAACTTCAAGTTTATGGAGGGTACAACAAGGAGTGCATTAAAATAATCAAGTATAAGTAACAGTTTAAAATGTAGGCAGAGATCTGTAGCTCGGGTTGTGGGTGAGGTTGTTGACTTGCTCACCGTGCTGACTTGTTCTCGTTCAGATGCTTCATCACCATGCTAGGTGACATCATCATTGGAGCCTCTGACGAAACTGAGAAAGCTGTCCTATTACGCAGACTGAACTATAGCCATAAAGATGCAATCAGAACAGACTTCATGGCCTCCCTGGAGACTATATTAAAAGACAACAGACTCACAGACAAAACACAGCAAGCCATCTGACAAACTATAATTCCCACACTACACAGAAGGAACAAAGGGGACAACCCGAACACATCAGAGAGAAAAGCACTAGAACTTCATAGGAGGCTCCACTGATGATGTCACCTAGCATGGTGACAAAACAGCTGATTGAGAACGAGCCACTCGGTGAGCACGTCAGCAACCTCAGAGGTAATAGTTGCATGGAAGAGTGGTTGAGCAGTACATGAGGTGAAACCAAGCAACATTTTGAAGGTGAAAATTGGTGATCTTGTTGATAGCATGGATATGAGGTCAGATGCTCACCTCGGGATTGAACAAAACCATTGACAGAAACTTTCCAGCCCTCTGAACACGACGTAAGTTTTGGGGGACAGGAGGATTGCAAATGTGACACCATTGATTAAGGAAGGGGCACAGGATAACCCAAGAAACTACAGACCAGTCAGCTTGAGATCAGCCGTGGGAAAACTGATGGAGGCCATAAAACGGAATAAGGTGAATATACCCTTCTATAAGCTGGAGGAAAAATAGGTTAATACTAGATGGTTGACATGGATTTGTCAAGGGCAGATCATGTCGAATAAATTTAATTGAGTTCTTTAAAGTGACACAGACAGTGGATGAGTGTAGCCCTTTAGATGTTGTGAACTACTTGAACTTGCAGAAAGCATTTGCTTCGGGGCCACATGGCAAGTTAGTCAGCTAATTTTAAATGTTTGGGATTGGTGGGTCCTTGGAAGTATGGATTAGAAGTTGTTTAAAACATAGGAAACAGAAGTTAGATGGAGATGGGTATTTCTCAGACAGGAGATTGATTAAATGTGGTATTCTCCAGGGATTGGTATTAATTTTTCTGATTTGGGTATACAAATTGGTGAGGACCATTAAGAGCAAAATCTCTAAATTTGCAGCTGATACTAAGGTGGGAGAATAATGAATTGTAAGGATGATACTGAGTCACTTCATAAGGACATTGACAAGTTGGCCAAATGAGAAAATAACTGGCAGATAAATTTCATTGCAAAGAAATGTGGGGATAACGCATTATGGTAGAATAAACACAGAGAGACAATACAGATTTAATGCTACAACTTTGAAGGGAGTACAGGTACAAAGGGACCTTGGGGTTCACGTGCATGATTCTCTGAAGATGACCAGCCAAGTTGAAACAGTTATTAAGAAGGCCTGTAGGATCCTTGGGTTTATAAATATCAGCATAGAATATAAAAGCAAAGAAATGATGCTTCACCTCTTCAAATCGTTGGTTGAACCACAGTTGGAGTGTTGTGTTCAGTACTGGGGACCTTTATTTAAGGGAGTACGTTAAAAACTCTGGAGAGAGTTCAAAGAAGAATGATACCAGGAATGAGGAATTTTGGATACAAGAGAGGATGAGAAAAATTGGGCTTATTCTCCTTGGAGCAGAGAAGATTAAAAGGTGATCTTATTGAGCTGTTCAAAATTATGAACAATTTTGACAGGATAAGGAATTTTTTGTTACCATTAGTCGCCATGTCATTAAATAGAGGTCACAATTTCAGGATTGTCAGCAAGAGAGCTAGGAGTGACATGAGGAAAAACTTGTTAGGATTTGGAATGCTCTGCCATAGAGAGTGGTGGAGGCAGATTCCACAGGAGATTTCAAAAGAGAGCTGGACATATGTTTGGAAGTGATGAATATAAATGGCTAGAAAATGGGACTAGTTGGGCAGCTCACTTGGGAACTGGTACAGTTTTGATGAGTTAAATGACCTCCTGTATTGTAAAATGCTATGATTCTATGAAAGACATTTTAAAAAAATTTAAGCCCCAGGATGTGATCATCACTGGCTAGGCCGGCATTTATTGCCCGTCCCTAATTGGGGCGACACCCAAATTGTGTAGCTCAGTGGTTAACACTGCTGCCTCACAGCGCCAAGGACTTGAGTTCAATTCCAGCCTCAGGCGACTGTCTGTGTGGAGTTTGCACATTCTCCCCGTGTCTGTGTGGGTTTCCTCCAGGTGCTCCAGTTTCCTCCCATAGTACAAAGATGTGCAGGCTAGGTGGATTAGCCATGCTAAATTGCTGTAGTGTTCAGGGATGTGTAGATTAGGTGGGTTATAGGGCGATGGGTGTATGTGGGATGCTCTGAGGCTCAGTGTGGACTTGTTTGGCCAAAAGGTCTGTTTCCACACTGTGAGGATTCTATTATCTATGGGAATTGTCTGGAGGACAGACTGTGAACAGACTAACTTAATCTCACTGTTGCCAGGGAGAGATAAACAATTGGCAGCTAAGCAACTGAAACAGATCTTTCTCTTATTTATTCCCTTTAAGAAACGGGACAGTCTGTGAGCCTGTAGGCCACGCTTTGCTTATTGTCAAAACATCAGCCCAGATTTCTCTACTATTCCTTACCGATGTGCAGTTATGATCCTCTCTTTTATCAAAATAACTATGTATATGGAGGAAAAGACAAAAACCTTTGAAACAAAACACTGAGTCAAACCTCTCCAACTATTGTATTGAGAGTAGTGCTTTTACTTAGCATGGACTCTCTTGAATCTCTCCCTTTTCTATCTTGGGCTAGTGGAGGTTGCTGTCAATGATTCAGTAACCTTCCTCCTTTCAACCTGAACCACATTTTTAGAGTTTTTGTTCTTTGTCTGCAATGATCTGTCACTTCTCAGCTTCAGTAAAACAGCCGAGAATACATTTCTAGAATTTGGGGCCCCTTACCAATTACCCAGTTCCGCTCACTCCGCCCTTCACCGAGTCTGCTGCACCTCTAGTCGTCATAGCTCCTATTCTGTTGACAGATTGTCAGTCTTTAATTAGCTGATCATTATAGCATTCTGTACTCTTAACCATAGAATCCCATTGACAACAGCCATATTGTTTCTTCCTAATCAACCCTATATATATCATTATGGTCATTCAAACAAAATCCAAAGGTTAGCTCTGTGATTCACATAGATTAACAGAAATTTTGACTTGCCACTAACTCACTGCATGAGGAGATTTAACCCAATGGATTTAACTTTGCCTTTTGATCCTTTTTATGACATTAGGAATATAATTTGAATACTTAAAACATTTTATAGCAATTTAAGTAACCTTTATATATCTGGACAAATACTTGAATAGGAAGGGAATAGAGGGATAGGGGATCTTGTAAGTAAAAACCCTTTAATATAGAAGGGCAAAATGTGTTGGTGCAGGCTTGTTCTTGTGTTGTGTTATTTGTTATTCTTTATTCTATCTCTTTGATATGGATGTGATGGTATCTACTCTATGTACTGTGCCTTTTAGCTGTTTTGTCAAAGTTTCATGATGTTTTTCAAATTATTAAACCATATGCCACAAATAAAAATAAACCATATGATTATGCCTTTTCCAAAGTTTGAGTAAATAAAGTTATCTTTGTATAACCTTCAGAAGGTTAGCCATAATACTTGAACAATACATATTGTACAATCATTTTCAGGTATATCCTGCAGATTTAACCACACCAGGCTGTCCATCAAGCCGGCACTTATCTGCGCAGTACCCACAATTGTGCCATGAATCTTTGAATCCTGCAATTCCTGAACAATCCACGCAGCTTTACACTCAGCCAGGAATTGGCCTCCTGAACAAATCTAAGAGATGTGATCCAACAAGAATTGTTTTGATCGTGCTTTTGCTGTTGGTCATATTTGGAGGAGCTGCAGCCATTTTGTGGTATTTTGTCTGTAAGTAAAGTTATAAATTCAACTAGTGCCATTACAGGAGTAATTTAAAGCTTAGTAAACATTTTTAGAAATCTAGAAAGACGCTCTACCATTGGGTGACATGGTGGCTCAGTGGCTAGAACTGCTGTCTCATAGTGCCAGGCACCTGAATTCAATTCCACCCTCAGGTAACTGTGTGGAGTTTGTACATTCTCCCTGTGTCTGAGTAGGTTTCTACCAGGTGCAGTGGTTTCCTTCCACAGCCCAGAGATGTGCAGGTTAGGTGGATTGGCCATGCTAAATTGTCCATTTTGTATAGGAATGGGTAGGCTAGGTGTATTAGCCATGGGAAATGCAGGGTTACAGGGATGGTCTTTGGAGGGCAGTATGGACTGAATGGCCTGCTCCCACACTGTAGGGATTCTGTGATTCATTGACATGTTCAAAGGTATTTTAACTGATGCTTTTGACTGATATTTTTGAAGTTTCCCGAATACAAACTTCAACATTTCAACGTACAAAAGGTGCACTACATACTGGACATCTCTCAATATAGTGCACATGTGATTGTATGTTCCTAATGTTTGTCCACTAGCTTGGCTTCTTTTGAAGTTAAGCTTCTAATCTGTTGTGTTGTTGTTGGAGAAACAAACAAAGAAACAAAGAAACCTACAGCACAGGAACAGGCCCTTCGGCCCTCCAAGCCTGCACCGATCAAGATCCTCTGTCTAACCTGTCATCTATTTTCTAAGGGTCTATGTCCATTTGCTCCCTGCCCATCCATGTACCTGTCCAAATATATCTTAAAAGACGCTAACGTGTCTGCGTCTACCACCTCCACTGGCAACGCGTTCCAGGCGCCCACCACCATCTGTGTAAAGAGCTTTCCACACATATCTCCCTTAAACTTTCCTCCTCTCACTTTGAACTCATGACCCCTTGTAATTGAGTCCCCCACTCTGGGAAAAAGCTTTTTGCTATCCACCTTGTCTCTACCCCTCATGATTTTGTAGACCTCAATCAGGTCCCCCCTCAATCTCCGTCTTTCTAATGAAAATAATCCTAATCTATTCAAGCTGTCTTCATAACTAGCACCCTCCATACCAGGCAACATCCTGGTGAACCTCCTCTGCACCCTCTCCAAAGCATCCACATCCTTTTGGTAATGTGGCGACCAGAACTGTACACAGTACTCCAAATGTGGCCGAACCAAAGTCCTATACAACTGCAACATGACCTGCCAACTCTTGTACTCAAAAGCAAGATTTGCATTTATAAGGCACTTACCATGAGCACCAGACATCTCAAAGTATTTTACAGCTATGAAGTATCTTTTAGAGTGTAGTCTGTGATGCGATATAGGAAATGTTATAATTAACTTGTGCTCCACAATCTTCCCCAACTGACTCAGTGACAATGATCAGCTAATCAGATTTCATTAATGTATATTGAAGGATAAATATTGGCCAGCACACAAGGAATAATTCCCTTGATCTTCAAAACAGTTGCATGGAATTTGTTACACCTGTAAGAACAGGCAGAATGGGCTTCAGTTTAACATATCATCTGAAAACCAATGAATTGCTCACATAGTGGAGAGCCCACCATGATTGTTATGCTGTAGAGAAATCTTTATTCTGAACTTTACTACCAACTGTGCCACAGCTGACACAAGTATTTATATACATAAGTGATGATGCTTTTCAGTATTAAAAATAAAATGTTATATTTGTACTTTATCGTTAAATGGGTAGATGGGACCAGGAATCCACAAAGCCAGGTTTCTACCAATTTTAACATTTTTGTGATTTTCTGAAATTTCATCTACCAGAGAGGACCAATATGTAAAACAGGAAAACATTTTTAAGGAAGGCACTGATGATGCAGCAATATCTCAAGGCCCATTTTCTGCATTATGAGCTCTTAGAAGCATTGAGAAAAGAATAGGAGCATGAGTAGATCATTTGCTACGTACAACTCCTGCTTGAAATAAATATTCTGGCCTTGATTGCTTCCTGATTGCCAGAGGCTCACTGCTTGTGGGCTGAAGAAATTTCTCCTCATCTCTGTCCTAAATGGTTTACCTGTATCTTTAGACTGGTTCTAGGCCCCCTCTTCCTGCATCTCACCTGCCTGGCTCTGTTCGAATTTTATAGGTATCGATGAGAGCCCCCTCATTCTTCTGAACTCCAGTGAATAAAATCCTAGCCAATCCACCCTCTCTTCATACATCAATCCTGATATCCCAGGAATTAGTCTGTGTGTTACTGAGACCGAAAGGTGTGAGCTATAAGGAGGGGCAGGATAGGCTGGGAATTCTTCCCCTGGTGTGTGGGAGGCTCAGGTCTGACCTTTTAGAGACTTATAAAAACATGGGGGCAAAGATAAGGTGAATAGCCAGGGCCTTTTTCTCAGGATAGGGGAGTCCAGAACTAGGGGGTGTAGGTTTAAAGTGAGAGCAGAAAGATTTAAAAGGGACCTGAGGGGCAACTTTTTCCCAAAAAGTATAGTGGGTATATGGAATGAACTGCTAGCGGCAGTGGTAGAGATAAGGACAATTACAACATTTAAAAAACATTTGGACAGGTACATGGACAGGTAAGGTTTAGGGGGATATGTGCTAAATGCAGGCAAATGGGATTTGTTCAGTTTAGGAAATGTGATTGGTATAGACAAGTTGGGCTGAAGGGCCTGTTTCTGTGCTGTATGCCTTTTTGACTCTGTGACTGTAACTGGTTCCAAAGCACTAGAAATCCTTGCCCTCACACCATCTCTTCAGCCACGTATTCAGCTAATACATCCTGCTATTTATACTTTGACTTGCACATGGCAGTGGTAGTAATCCTGCGATCACTATGTTTGAGCTCCTACTTTCCAACTTATTTATTTATTTACTATGTCATTGTACCAACATATAACGCTGACTTTCACCATGCCCTCCAGAATGTCCTAGATTCTCTTGACCCGAGCACCAGGGAGGCAACATACCATTCTGGAGTTTCGTTTGCAGCTTCAGAAATGCCTGTCTCTTCCATTTCCTCTGTTACAATTGCATTCCTTCACTTATTACTCTTACCCTGTGTAGCAGACCAAACTGTGTTGCAATAAATTTGACTGTTGCTGCTTTCCCCTGTGAGGCCATTCTCCTCAACAGTATCCAAAGCGATGTATCTATTTCATCTTATTGTAGGAAGGATATTATTAAATTGGAGAGGGTTCAGAAAAGATTTACCAGAATGGGAACGGAGGGTTTGAGTTGTAAGAGTAGGTTGGATAAGCCGGGACTTTCTTCAATGGAGTGTCGGAGGTTGAAGGAATTTCATAAAGATTTATAACATCATGAGGGACATTGATACGGTGAATAGTAAAAGTCTTTTAATTCGGGCAGGTGAGTTCAAAACTAGGAGACATTTTTAAGGTGAGAGGTGACCAATTTTAAAAGGACATGAGCAACTTTTTTTTACACCGAGAGCGATTAGTGTGGGGAATAAACTGCCATAGGAAGTGGTCGATGCACGTACAGTTGCAACATTAAAAAAAAATTTGGGTAAGTACATGAATGGGAAAGGTTTGGAGGGATGTGGGCCAAACACAGGCAGGAGGGACTAGTTTAATTTGGGAACATGGTCCATGTGGTTTAGTTGGACTGGAAGGTCTGTTTCCATGCTGTGTGCCTCTATAACAGGAAGTGCTGAATGTCTTAGAAGACTGGTTCACCTCTTTCCCATGACAAGTACCTTACCTGCCCTGAGCAGAGCTTTTAATTCATTCACGGCACTTGGGCATCACTGGCTGCCTGTCCCTCGCTGCTTTGGAGAAGGTGGTGGTGAGCTGCCTTCTTGAACTGCTGCAGTCCACCTGCTGTCGGTTGACCCACAGTGCCACAGGGGGAAAATTCCAGGATTTTGACCCAGCAACAGTGAAGGAACAGCGATATATTTCCAAGCCAGGACAGTGAGTGGCTTGAAAGGGAACTTGCAGGTGACGGTGTTCCCATGTATCTGCCTCCCTTGTCCTTTTGGAAGGAAGTGTACGTGGGTTTGGAAAGTGCTTGTCTGAGAATTAAACAGCTGTGCCTCTGTTTAGCACTGGGCAGATAACACTGCGCACTCATCTTTGCTGCAAAGAATGATGTCAATTCCCCTCACTATAATGTCACCTAATACAACAACATGTCTTCCTGCACCTGTCTTCACCCCAACTTCCTGTAAGGCTTCCTGTACCACAGTGCTACAGTCAGTTTGCACATTGACCCCGCAGCCCGCATTCTCATCCAAACAAGCTGAGAAACTTTAAACCTGTCGGACAATTGCAGAGGCTGACAGTTCTGAACTCCCATCCTGTTCACTTTACCTGCTTCATTGACAGTCACACACTCCGAACACTTACCAAGTCAGAAGACACTATCCTAAGTGGTGCGACAGCCTTCTGGTACTAAGAATCCAGATATCTTTCCTAATCACAATTCTTCATTGTTCACATCAGGATTTCATTTCTCCAGAAAGAAAATCCAGATCAGTTTTTGCAAACTTGAGCAGTAAAAACAGGAGATTAAAACTTGAATGTAGTGGGTACTTCAGAATGAATAGCCCAATCAATTAATAGAAACCTGAGCAGTAAAACACCTGAGCTAACTGAATAGCTGAGGCAAATTTGCAGCTTGTCTCAAAGCTACAATGAAAGAGTGTGACAAGCCAGTCTGCTGTTCTGTCTTAGTCATAGCTCTTCAGTTTGTTATGATGTTTGATCCGATCAGCTGCAGAAGATACGTGGGGGAGGAAGGTGGTGAGTTGCAGGATCAGTTTGTAGGGCGCGTCATTAAATTGGGAGGATTGAAGGAATACTAGCTGGCAGAATACAGCAGCAGATTTAGAGCTGCGTAGGATGTGGCAACACTCTGTACAGAAGATAGAAAAACATCTTGATATGCCAGTCCAGCAATAGAGCAACATAATATAGCAAAATGATAATAATGGGAATTCTTTGTCTAGATAACTGAATTCCATCTTGGTATCAAATAGCCTATTCATTTGAACAAACGTCAGTATATTGTATAGGAGTCATAGAGGTCTATGGCATGGCAACAGGCCCTTCGGCCCAACTTACCCATGCTGTCTAGTTTTCACAATTGAACTAGTCCCATTTCCCTGCATTTGGTCCATACACCCTCTATACCTATCCCATCCATGTATCTGTCTAAATGTTTCTTAAATTATGAAATTGTGCTCGCTTCTACCACTTCCTCTGGCAGCCCATTCCAGACACTCAACACCCTCTGTGTAAAAAAAATGCACCTCTGGACCCTTTTGGATCTCTTCCTATCCCCTTAAACCTGTGTCCTCTAGTTATAGACTCTGCTACCATGGGGTTAGGCTGCTGGATATCTACCGCATCCGTGCCTCTCATGATTTTATCGACCTCGGTAAGGTCACTCTTCAGTCTCCAATGCTCTGTGGAAAAAACATATTCAACCCCTCCTTGTAACTCAAACCTCCCAGTCCAGTTAGCATCCTAGTAAATATTTCCTGCAGTCTTTCTAATTAATATCCTGTCTATCGTAGGGTGATCAGAACTGCACACAGTACTCCAAATGTGGCCTCGCCAATGTCTTGTACAGGTGCGACAAGATGAACCATCTCCTATACTCAGTGCTGTGACTGATGAAAGCATGCTTGCCGAAAGCCACCTTCATTACCCTGTCTACCTGTGGCTCGACTTTCAAGAAGCTATAAACCCATACTCCTAGATCACTTTGTTCTGTAACGCTACCTGGGGCCTTACCATTGACTGTGTAAGTTCTGTCCTGGTTTGACCAATCAAGACGCAACACCTTGTTTTATGAAATGAAGCTCCATCTGCCATTTCTTAGCCCACTGGCCCAGTTAATCAAGGTTATCTCTATAGATTTCAATCAGGCTTCAAGTTCATTATGACTTGCCTCGCAAGTAGGTTCTGAAAGTCATGTTCTTTTTGTTCAGTCTTGGGATGTGGGCATTGCAGGCTGGGACAGAATTTATTGGCAATCTGTAGTTGCACTCAAGAAGTTGGTTGTGAGCTGTCTTCTTGAATGATTGCGGTACATTTGGTGTCGGTAAAAACACAATGTGTGAGGAAGAGAGTTCCAGGATTTTAACCCAGCAACTTTGAAAGAATGGTAATATGTTTCCATGTAAGGACAGTGAGTGGTTTGGAGGGGAACTTTCTGGTGGTGGTGTTCCTGTATAACTGCTGCCCTTGTCCTTTGAGGTGGTAGTGATTGTGGGTTTGGAAGATTCTGCCTGAGCAGCTGAGGTGAATTTCTACAGTGTCCCTTGTAGATGTGCTGCTGCTGCTGTGTATCGGCGTTTGAGAGAGTGAATGTTTGTGAACTGGAAGTGATAAAGTCCTGGATGGCAAAAAACTTACTTGTTTCTGGAGGTGAATTCATCCAGGCAAGTGGGGAGTATTCTTGCCTTGTGCCTTCTAAACGTTGAATGGGTTTTGGGGAGTCAGGAGGTGAGTTACTGACTGCGGAATTCCAAGCCTCTGCCTTGTTGTTGTAGCCACTATATTTATATGGCTAGACCAGTTCAGTTTCTGGGCAGTGGTAATCTCCAGGATGCTGACAGTGTGATTCAGTGATGGAAGTGTCAATGAATGTCAAGGGCTGATGGTTAAATTCTCACTTGTTGGAGATGATCATTACTTGTCACCTGTGAATCCAAGCTCATATATTGTCCATGTCTTGCTGCATTTAGACATAGACTGTTTCGGTATCTAACGAGTGCAAATGGTGTTTAACATTGTGCAATCATCAATGACCATTCTACTTCTCAAAATTCATACAAAAGCAACCATATAATCACTACTAATAATACCTTTACATCTTCTTTGCATTATCCCACGTTTTTGGCCACCAGGTGTCTTTTGTTGTGATATATGAATTGTTTCTTTTTTGTACAAATTACACAACATTGCCGTGCAGCTAATCTTCTGAGGATGGTACTTTTTAAGCATTTTCCTAAAAATTGAAACACTGGTTATTTTCCAATCTTGTAAGCATCCTTGTAAAGTTTCCTTATTAGCTTAGTTTCCATTCTTAGATCCATTTCATCCGGCTCTGTTGCTTATGAATATTCAATTTCACCAGATTCTTTAAATCCTCAATTCCACCTCCCTGCCTTGATTCAGAATTCTTGAGCCCCTCACTGATTAAAAATCCATCTGTTTCCAACCTTGAATATACCTAAGGACTTGATCTCTGCAGCCCTCTTTGGTAAATAATTCCACCAATTTATTATCCTCTGAGAGAAGGAATTACTCTTTATCTGTGTCTCAAAAGGGCAACCTCTTATTCTGAGATTTATACTTGTTGGTCCTGGAAGTTGAAACAACCTCTCCGCATCCAAACTATCAAATCCCCTAAAAGTTGTGTATGTTTTGATTAGAATGCCTCTCATTCTTCACAACCCTAATGAGTACAGGCCCAACTTACTCTATTCCGTGTTTCTGTTAAATTTCTACGGTTTAAGAAATTGTGGGCTGTAGTCCGTTGTTTCAAATTTATGAGAAATAATAGAATCGAGTCAGAGTCATACAGCATGGAAACAGATCCTCTGGTCCAACTAGCCATGCCAAACATAATCCCAAACTAAAATTGCCCCACCTGCCTGCTCCTGGCCCATATCCTTCCAAATTTTCCTATTCATATACTTATCCAAATGTCTTTTAAATGTTGTAATTTTACCGCATCCAATACTTCATCAGGAAGTACATTCTGCATGCGAACCACTCTCTGTGTAAAAAAATTTGCCTCTTATGTCTTTTTTAAATCTCTCTCCTCTCATTTAAAAATGTATCCCCTAATCTTAAAATTCCTCACCCTAGGCAGAAGACAGCTACCACCAACTCTACCTGTACCTCTTATTATTTTATAAACTTCTTTCAGGTCGCCTCTCAACTTGTGATAAAAGTCCCAGCCTATCCACCCTTTCCTTATAACTCAAACCTACAATACCCGGCAGCATCCTGGTAAATCTCTTCTGAACCCTCTCCAGCTTGATGATATCCTTCCTGTAACTGGGTGGCTAGAACTGGACACAGTATTCCAGAAGAGGCCTCACCAATGTCCCGTACAACCTTAACATAGCTTCCCAACTCTTATATTCAAAGGACCGAGCAGTGAAGGCAAGCATGCCATATGCCTTTTTAACCATTCTCTCTAAATGTGACGGAAACTTTAAAGAATTATGTACCTGCAGCCCTAGCTCCCTCTGTTCTACAACTCTACCCAAGGCCCTACCATTAAATGTATAAGCCCTAGGATGGTGACGGCGAGCACGAGGAGGCATAGCTTTAAATTGAGGGGTGAAAGATATAGGACAGATGTCAGACGTAGTTTTTTTACTCAGAGAGTAGTAAGGGAATGGAACGCTTTGCCTGCAACGGTAGTAGATTCACCAACTTTAGGTACATTTAAGTTGTCATTGGACAAGCATATGGACGTACATGGAATAGTGTAGGTTAGATGGGCTTGAGATCGGTATGACAGGTCGGCACAACATCGAGGGCCGAAGGGCCTGTACTGTGCTGTAATGTTCTATGTTCTATGTTCCTACCTTTGTTCATTAGTAAATCTTTAACTAAGCCTGCAATCCCAGGAGCAGCTGCAAGATCCGTGCTGCTTCTTGTCCATGTTGCAAAAATACCTCAGATTTCAGAATGTAGGGAAATTAATCGACATGTTGCATGCATTGCAGAATTTTGTCACATACAAGCAAAATGAAGACTGACAACCTTTCTGCAATACCAGATAATTTAACTGAAAAAAAGTTTACAAATTTATTTGCAAAAACACAATGATTTGAAAACAGCAGAGTCATTGTGATGGAAACTTTTAACTTTCCATATATTGATTGGGACCCCCTTTGTACCAGGGGCTTTGGGTGAGCAGAATTTGTCAGGTGCATCAAGGATGGTTTGTTGAAGGAAAGTATATATAGTCCAAATAGGAAGGGGCCACACTAGACCCAATATTGGGGAATGAGCTGACAAGGTGATTGAAATTTCAATGGGGGAGGTTTCCGGAACAAGTGACCATAATTTCTGAAGTTTTAAGTTATTTATGGATAAGGAGAAGAGTTGTCCTTGGGTGAAAGTACCAAATTGAGGGAAAGCTAATTACAACAATATTAGGCAGGAACTGGGGAATGTGGATGGGGAGTTGGTGGGGTGGCTGTTTGAGGGTAAATCCACATCTGTCATGTGGGAATCTTTCAAAGGCCACACAATCAGACATCAAGATCAGTGTGTTCCTGTGAAAATGGAAGATCAGGATGGCAAGATTTGGGAACCTGAGCTGACAAATGAAATTGTGAGCATAGTCAGAAAGAACAAGAAAACGTAAAAATGATGCAGGAAACTGAAGACAGACAACCCCCCGGGGAATATAAAGGCAGGAAAGAAACCAGAGTTTAGGAGGTCTCAAAGGGGCCACAAAATGACCTTGGCAACAGGATTAAGGAAAATCACAAGGCTTTTTATATGTATATAAAGAGCAGGAGGATAGCTAAGGAAAGGGTTGGTCCACTTAATGACAAAAGAGGAAATTGATTTATGGAGCCAGAGGATGTGGGTGAGATCTTTGACAAATACTTTGTTTCAGTATTCACAAAGGAGAAGGACATGGTGTTTGGTGAGTCTTGGGAGGGGTGTGTTGATATTCTAGGGCATGACAATATAAAAAAAGGAGAAGGTATTGGCTGTTCCAAAAAAAAGTACAGTAGACAAGTTCACGGGATCTGATGGATCTATCCCGGAATACTGAGGGAGGTGAGGGGGGAATTTCTAAAACCTTATGTGAAATCATTGTATCTTCTTTAGTCACAGGCTAGACCTCAGAGGCCTGGAGAATAGCCAGTGTTGTTCCTTTGTTTAAGAAGGGCAATAGGGATTTCAGGCCCATGAGCCTTATTTCACTGGTGGACAAATTATTGGAAAAGATTCTTTGGACCACGATTTACTCACATTTAGACTTAATAGTGATAGGCAACTTGGCTTTGTGTGGAGGAGGTCGTGTCTCACAAACTTGATTGAATTTTTCAAGAAAGTGACAAAGACAATTGATGCAGTCATGCTGGTGGATGTTGTCCATACAAACTTTAGCCAGCCCTTTGACGAGGTGCCTCATGGCAGGCTGACCCAAAAGGTGAAATCGTGTGGGATCTGCAGTGAGCTGGTAGTATGGATACAGACCTGGCTTTATGATAGAAGCCAGAGATCAGCAGTGGAAGGGTATTTTCGTAATTGGAGATCTGTGACCAGTTGTGTTCCACAGGGGTCAATGCTAGGACTGCTGCTTTTTGCAATCTATATAAGTGATATGGGAGAGAGTGTCGGTGGTCTGATTAGTAAGTCTGCAGACAAGACAAAGTTTGGGAAAGCAGCGGATAGTGAGGAGAATAGCCAGAATATTCAACAGGATATCATTAGGCTGGAGACTTTGGTGGAAAAATGGCAATGAAATTTATTTGAGGCACGTGCATTTTGGAAGGTCTAATACAGGACAGAAATGTATAGTAAATGGCAGAACTGTCCACATCAAGTAGATGTTCACCTGCCCATCTGCCAATGTGGTATACTGTATCCACTGTAACCGTTGTGGCATCCTCTACATTGGGGAAACCAAGCGGAGGCTTGGGGACTGCTTTGCAGAACACCTCCGCTTGGTTCGCAGTAAACAACTGCACCTCCCAGTCGCGAACCATTTCAATTCCCCCTCCCATTCCTTAGATGACATGTCCATCCTGGGCCTTCTGCAGTGCCATAATGATGCCAACTGTGGTTGTAGGAAAAACAACTCATATTCCGCTTGGGAACCCTGCAGCCCAATGGTATCAATGTGGATTCCACCAGCTTCAAAATCTCCCCTCCCCCCATCCCATAACCAGCCCAGCTCGTCCCAGCCTGCCTAACCTGTTCTTCCTCTCACCTATCCCGTCCTCCCACCTCAAGCCGCACCTCCATTTCCCACCTACTAATCTCATCCCGCCCCCTTGACCTGTCTGTCCTCCCTGGACTAACCTATCCCCTTCCTACCTTCCCACCCATACTCTCCATTCCACCTATCTTCTCCTCTATCCATCTTCAGACCGCCTCCCCCTCCCTCCCTATTTATTTCAGAATCCTCTCCCCATCCCCCTTTTCTGATGAAGGGTCTAGACCCGAAACATCAGTTTTTGTGCTCCTGAGATGCTGCTTGGCCTGCTGTGTTCATCCAGGTCCATCCACACTTTGTTGTCAAGAACTCCCTTAGTATTGCCTTTATTGATTGTGCTCACAACATGCTGTGAATTCAAATTTACAGCCTTCTTACTTTTTTCATTCCTTCATGGGATGAGGGTGTCTCTGGCTAGGCAGCATTTATTGCCCATCCCTGATTGAGAGTTAAGAGTCAATCACATTGCTGTGGGTCTGGAGTCACATGTAGGCCAGACCATGTAAGGATGGCGGTTTCCTTCCCTAAAGGACATTAGTGAATTAGATGGGTTTTTCTAACAATTGGCAATGGATTCATTGTCAACATTAGACTATTAATTCCAGATGTTTGTTTAATTCAAATTCTACCGTCTGCCATGGCAGAATTCAAACCTGGGACCCCAGAACATTACCTGGGTCTATGGATTAACAGTTAAGCAGAAATACCACTGGGTCTTCACAACCCCTAATAAATTCATGGTTATCATTAAATTCTTAATTCTAGACTTTTTACTGAATTCACATTCCACCATCTGCCATGGCAGGTTTTGAACCCAGGTCCCCAGAACATTAGCTGAGTGTCTGGATTAACAGTCCACTGATAATACCACTGGGCCATCAGTTCTTATGTGTTCAAGATAAGAATGTTAGCAAAAGCACTGCAGTTGACATGTGACAAGGTTGTTAACCTTGCCAAGGCTTGACTACTCCAATGTACTGCTGCCAAGCCTCCCATGTTCTATCATCCACAAACTTAAGGTCATCCAAAACTGACCATGTGCTAACATGCACGACGTCTTGTTCACGCTTTGTCATTCCAATTACTGAACTACATTATGTCCCAGTCTGGCAATGCCTCTGTTTTAAATTCCTAATCCTCGTTTTCACGTCACTCCACATACTTTCTCTGTCTAAATCTGTAAAGTTGTCATTCTTGGAGCCCTGCACATTATCTACCCTTATCCAATTCCATCTTCTTGAGCACCTCTGGTTTTATTTGCTCAGAAATTAGATCAGCAGGTATCAAGATCCTAATGCCTGGTGCTGCCTTCCTAAAAGCATTGTAGGTCTAACAGAAAATCGACTGCAGTGATTCAAGAAAGCAACTCAGGACCAACTCTTCGACAGCAATTGTGGATGGTCAATAAATGCTGGCCCAGCCGCTGATACCACATCGCTTGAATGAATAAAAGATTGCTCTTGTTCCCATCCTCATTTTACAAGCTCCATAAAACCTACCTTTAAGATCAGATTTTGGTGATTGATCCTGATGTATTATCAGGCTCCGTGTCATTTTTATTCAGTAATGCTCCTGTGAAGTACTTTGTGATCTTTAATTCATGCAAAGGTGTTAGAGAAATTTAATTGTTGTTAGAATGCTTTTTAAAAAAATTCTTATCACTTTTTATTTTACCTCTTAAAGCTCTACTTTCATATTCATGAGGATTTGACAAATAAATGTGTTACTTGCAGTAGAGCCATAGTGATAGTATTTCTCATCCAGTTTATCGAGAGTAAAGATTTTCACTCATTAATGACTTCTGAGCACTGTAATAGTTTTGGCTAACTTTTTATATTCTATCAACTCTAACAGGTGAGATACCAAATGGCAGAGTTTACTTCAGTGGTTCAGTTCACCTTGTAAATGCCATCTTCAGTCCTGCATTAACAGACAGCAGATCCCCTGAGTTCATTCACTTAGCCAATCAGGTTGAGGAACCAGTAAGTAACATACTTTTATTTGTTGTTTGTACAGTTTTTCATTCATAGAACAATTCGCAAACTAGAACTTACTTGGCTACAAAGGAGACATGCAAAATTATTAGAATACATAACAGGAAGAAGTTCTGCTTCGGTATTATTGGCAGTCTGGTTGAAAATTGTATTTGAAATTGTGGTTATTTCCTGGAGTGAAGTTAAAAGTTCATCTTCCCATATAAATTTATTTCCATCGTAGCACATGCCAAGTCATCCCTGAGACAGCACCAACAGAATGCAGAACAGAATGTTATGGTTTTTGTTCCATGTATAAAATCATGGAATCATGTATCAACAAAAATATTATTTGATATATTTGGGATTTGCAACTGATGCAATTTTATAATAGAATTGAAAATGACATTGAGCATAAAATGAACGTCTTACGATGAACCTAGTCCAATACTTGCAAATTACCTGAAATTAAATCACTGATAATTAATTTAAATAAAACGACCAAACAGTTTACCAGTTTCATTGCTGTGCAACAATTTGTTTCATTTAAGTTAAATATTTTTGGTATTTAAAATGTATGTGTGTGCCTTTGCATTTAAAAATAAGTTTAATTTGAAAAGCATCCTTGAGCAGTCAAAATAGGCGCTATCAGCATGCTCATTATTTTGAAATAAAAACAGAAGTTGCTGGAAAAGCTCAGCAGGTCTGGCAGCATCTGTGGAAAGAAATCCGAGTTAATGTTTTGAATCAAGTGACCCTTACTCAGTTCTGTTTTTGTTTGAATTACAGCATCCACAGTTCTTTTGGTTTTTATTTTTTTCATTATTTTGACCTGTTTGCATGGCTGGTGTTGTGATCAAAGTCAGTTTCAAGTGCAAAGAATTTTAAAACCAATGTTAATGATTGTGAAAACTCAATTTGTCCTCAACATAATTTGTACTTATAGATCTAAGATTTGTATTCTTCTAGGATAAACCATAATATTAAAAATCCTAAATAAATTCTGCTACATTTTATTCGCCACATTAACGGTCTCCTGTTAGTGAAAATATTTCATGATATAGAAAAAGAGATAACTAATTCTTGATAAATGTGTTAGTGATATATTTCTTCTTAGCAAGAATAAAGTAACTTGGGGCAGAATTTCTCCATTATTTTTATAAGTGTAGGAGCGAGCATGTTTGCTGGTGTCCAATATAACCAACTGCAGTGCCAAGAAAACTTGCCATCTTGTCTGCCAGGTCAGTTCATTAAGAGCTAACAAGCAGAGCATAAGCGAGTTTTTTGATGAACCTGAGGCCTGGATACAGATAGATCCAGCGTCAAGATGATAAGTATGGTTTATATGTGGGAAGAGGTGGCTCAGATATAAGTTTATGGGTGGTTTTCAGAGGCACATTTTGATGCCCTCCCCATCTATGCCTGCAGCTCCCCCCAAATTGGGGCAGCTGGATGTGCTGCTCAGAATGTACAACAGGCAAGTTGACCCTGCTTACCCATTCAGGAATTCAAGTGATAGAGGACATTACAATTGGATCCTTAAGTGGCCATTAATTGACCACTTAAGAGCCTTAATTAGTGGTGGATTGAGAAACTCACTCATGGACTTTTTCACTCGGAACATAATTAATGAGATGGCAAGAAGTGAATGCGTCTGTCCCTAGGGCCAACACACTCCATTATTTCTGCTCCTGCCTCCTGTTTTTTCACCTCCAGGGAGAGGAAATTGCACCCTTAATCACCGATAGACCAAATAGAAACATAGAAAATAGAAGTAGAATAGGACAGCTGTCCCTCCCTTCAAACCTGCTCTGCCATAAAATAAGATAATGATTGATCATCCAACTCAGTACCCTGTCCCCCTTTATCCCCAGATCCTTTGATTCATTTTGCACTGAGAACTCTATCTAACTTCTTCTTGAAAATAGTCACTATTTTGACCTCAGCTGTTTTCTGTGGCAGAGAATTTCACAGGTTCACATTCCCTGGGTGAAGAACATTTTCCTTCTCTCAGTCCTATATGACCTACCCTGCACCTTTCAGACTGTGACCTCTGGCTGTGCATTCTCAGTGCTCGGGGACATCTTTCCTGTGTTTGCCCTATCTCGTCCAGTTAGAATTTTATAAATTTGCACGACATTTTCCCTCATTCGTCTAAACTCCAGTGAATATGTTTCCCGCATTTTCCGCAACACATCCCTCACACCCCGCCCCTGCCACAACCACCCAAAGAGGATCCCCCTCGTTCTCACACACCACCCCACCAACCTCCGGATACAACGCATCATCCTCCGACACTTCTGCCATCTACAATCCGACCCCACCACCCAAGACATTTTTCCATCCCCACCCCTGTCTGCTTTCCGGAGAGACCACTCTCTCCGTGACTCCCTTGTTTGCTCCACACTTCCCTCCAACCCCACCACACCTGGCACCTTCCCCTGCAACCGCAGGAAATGCTACACTTGCCCCCACACCTCCTCCCTCACCCCTATTCCAGGCCCCAAGACGACCTTCCACATTAAGCAGAGGTTCACCTGCACATCTGCCAATGTGGTATACTGCATCTACTGTACCCGATGTGGCTGCCTCTACATTGGGGAAACCAAGCGGAGGCTTGGGGACTGCTTTGCAGAACACCTCCGCTCGGTTCGCAATAAACAACTGCACCTCCCAGTCGCAAACCATTTCCACTCCCCCTCCCATTCTTTAGATGACATGTCCATCATGGGCCTCCTGCAGTGCCACAATGATGCCACCCGAAGGTTGCAGGAACAGCAACTCATATTCCGCTTGGGAACCCTGCAGCCCAATGGTATCAATGTGGACTACACCAGCTTCAAAAATCTCCCCTTCCCCCACCACATCCCAAAACCAGCCCAGTTCGTCCCCTCCCCCCACTGCACCACACAACCAGCCCAGCTCTTCCCCTCCACCCACTGCATCCCAAAACCAGTCCAACCTGTCTCTGCCTCCCTAAACTGTTCTTCCTCTCACCCATCCCTTCCTCCCACCCCAAGCCGCACCTCCATCTCCTACCTACTAACCTCATCCCACCTCCTTGACCTGTCCGTCTTCCCTGGACTGACCTATCCCCTCCCTAGGCCCCCACCTATACTCTACTCTCCACCTATCTTCTTTTCTCTCCATCTTTGGTCCGCCTCCCCCTCTCTCCCTATTTATTCCAGAACCGTCACCCCATCCCCCTCTCTGATGAAGGGTCTAGGCCTGAAACGTCAGCTTTTGTGCTCCTGAGATGCTGCTTGGCCTGCTGTGTTCATCCAGCCTCACATTTCATTATCTTGGATTCTCCAGCATCTGCAGTTCCCATTATCACTGAATATGTTCAGTCCTGCTTTTGTAAGAACCAGTCTGGTAAAGCTTTATTGTAGTCTCTCCATAGCTAGAACATCCTTCCTCAAAAAGAGACAAAAACGGCACACAATGCTAATGCTAACTACTTAGAAATAACTGGGTGGTGGAATTTGATTTATTGCTTTGGTTTATTTTGTGTTTGGCAGTTGGCCGAAATGTTTAGAAGATCACAGTTGGCGCAACGCTTTGTCAGTCTCAATGTCATCGCCTTTAGGTAGGAATTCATTTCTTTAATGTTCTCATATACTTGTTTTCCACTCAAATCAAGTTTTTTTTAAAAGACTTTTTAAATGTTCATTTGTTTTTGTCATCCATTCAGAGATCATTACTGATCCACCTATGTGTATTGCTTTTCACTGAAGCTTAAGAGTTAGGATCATCATATATTAATACATGCAAACATGTAGTTAAAATTCTGGGCTTTGCAACTTACTGATGTTACAGTTTCTAATTATTCTGGCAAATTACTCCTTTGAATGAAATGTGGTTTAAGTTCCGAAAGGAAAAACAAATTTTACAGTATTTCTAAGACACACTTTAATAGCCATAAATCAATGCTAACAACTACAAAAGCTGCATTTGTATAACACAACTTTTGTAGAAAACCATCAGGCACATCATAACTGTGATTAGAAAATGGATCTTTTGTCAAAGAAATAGATGATGATCAGTAACGAAAATAATAGTTGCTACTGGGAGGGAAGTTGAAAAAGTATTGGGAATTCAAAGTGATGTCAAAATTTTCCAGTTGGAAAGGCATTGGAAAGATTTAGATGATGCACATAGGCCCAGGAGCTAATTTAGATCAATGCCAAAGGGTTTGATGAGTGAGAGAGATTTTATTTTTGACAAGCTACAGTTTATGGGGATTGACTAAAACCAAAGTTGACATCTTACTTTCATTCTGCAAAAATGAATATTTGTAGTTCATTAAGGACGGTTGGGCAGACAGCTATTCTGAATTGTCCTGTACAGAAAAATCTGAGAATTTTTGTTCTAACAAGCTTTTACAGCAATTTTTATGTGTTGTTTAAGGAATCTTTCAAAACAATTGTTTAAAAACATCAAATACATGAATTGTCTTAAAGTATTTTAATGGTACCATTTTTACTCAAACTTAATGCTTCCAACAAGTACACCAGCCTCACACTGGCTGAAAACTTTTTGAGATATTCATAGATTATCAATGCAAATGTTTTGGCTTCTTGCAGTTGGGCTTTCTAATGTAATTTAATATTTTATCTTTTTTCACAGTGAAGGAAGTGTTTTAGCTTACTTCATGCTTACATTCTCTGTGGGGAAAAATAGACTTCTGGAAGACAATAAGGTCCTACACGCAGTTGATATGGTTAAGGTATTGAATAACTACATGAGGAAACCAACTGAATCAAGCAATACAACTGAGCATTTGGAAAAGTTTCATGTAGACATCAATTCTGTTAACATTTACGGTATGACAGTTTTCTTGTAATATTAGTTCTCATGATTAGAGTTGTCCACTTTTACATTTTCTCATTGTATTTGTTCGAGGTCTGTAGATCGATCCATGTATCTCTGTTTGAAATCAGTATAAGATTTATTAAAAAAAATAGGCAGTGTCATGAACTAATCATGTTAGATTCTTCTTCCAGTCTTTTATTCTGAGAAATGGAGATGATCTTAACTCTAAGTTGTATTATGATCAATGTATCACTTTGAAGGAACATTTTTCTTCTTAGTTAAAGACAGTGTAACAAAAGTATTAGTTTGTCAGTCATCCAGTCTGAAGCTTACTTTTCATATTATTTTTACAAAAGAAAGTCTGAAAGTTCCACCTTTTCAGAGATCAAGGGAGTGTACATCAAACAATGTTTTCACAGTTGCATGGTTCTGGCTGTTTTAATGGTTTCATTCAATATAATATGCAAATCTATAAACATAATAACATTGCTCATAATAAACGTTTATAAGTGTTCATTCACTTTGAGTACCATGGAATATTTTGAAATTTGTTGCTAATGCTTTTATTTCTATTATCCTGTTGTAGAAACAGAAAATGATGAGCATTCTCTCTTCTCGGAAGAAGGTAAAACATTTTTTAAATAACTAAGTTACAGGTAACTTTTCTTTCTTTTGCTGAGGCTTGTGTCAATAGTCCATACTGAACTGGCACAATATTCGTAGTAGAGTCTGTTTTTACAACAGTGAATGTAACTCAGAAAGTTTCAAATTGACAATTACAAATATTATGCAATTTAATAGTTTGCTATTTCAAGAAACATAATATAAAATATTTGTTTGAGATAAATCTCAAGTACAGTTTGATGAAAAAAATAAATTTCTTCTCAATCTCTCATACAACAAAATTGCTATTTATAGGAAATTACCCCTATGTTGCAAGGAATATGTTGTCTTACTTGATAGATGATAATTTAGTATCAGTGTCTTAAATGTAATACATTTTACAGTTCGTTAATCAGTCGCTTTCTAGCTGATCCACTTAAGATTTGGTGCTTCATAATGTTAGAAAGGATTTATTCAGCAAGTAGAACATCATGACTGCTGTTACAGTTCTGTGCAGCGTTGTACTTGGTGATATTAGTTCACAATAAATCTTTTATTGCCAGTGACTGGTTTGTAATATATTCCATTATTGAATACTGTTTAAATTGCGATAATTGTTAGATCTATTATTAAAACGATTGGAAGAATACTAATGCTACATGCTTTTTCCCCCCAGTTCAATTATTTCATTATTCAATATTGGGAAGAACAGATAGTCATCATAGATCTACAAATTTGAGAAAGCATAGTTCATTAAAAGAGAATTATTATGGAAAAAAGCTTCCAGTGGTACTTTAACAACTTTTTATGAAATTTCAGATGTTTTTAATTAAGAACTAAAATATTTATCTCCCTGAGCACATGCATCACAACATGTAATGCACAATTTGCAACAATCATGGACTCCAATCGAATTCTTTAAACCGCGGATGGACATAGCTAACGAAAGGCCATTGCATGATGCCAGTATTTTCAGTGCCATGGATGTAAATTGATTCCAAAACAGCAATCACACTATGCATTTGTTTTCTGGTGTGAGCAGCCATCTATGTGCTGTTTGTGGTTGTTTATTAACATGGGCATGGGTCCATGCGTCAGCAGTAAGCCAACTGAGGAAACTGGATAACTATTTGAAGAGAAAGCACCTACATGGCAATGAGGAATGGTGTGGAGGTGTCGGTGTTTGACTGGGTTGGACAAGGTCAAAAATCACATGACACTAGGTTATGGTCCAATAGGTTTATTTGAAAACACTAGAATTCTGAGCGTTGCTCCTTTGTCAGATGGAGTGAGAGAGGCAGCAAGACACAGTATTTATAAGTAAAAGATCAAAAGATCATGAAACTGATGCAAATGTGTTGAACAAACCTAAAATGGCTGGCTGACTCCCTCCTGTTAAATCTTTAATCAGTTAGAAAGGAGATGCAGGTTTCAATTGATTAAAATGCAAGTTCCAGAATTTCTTTCAAGTCATTGCTCCGGGTTAACCAGGGGTTTTATGACTGTATACATGAGGTGAAATCTCAGGTCAGACAACGCATTTTCGGAGTTAGGCCTTGTTTAGAATCTGTCTGTGTTTTCACCTGGCCTCAGACTGCTTTCATTTCCAAAGCAGGAATTTATAAAATACCCCATTGACTGACTGTCTCTACAAATTGTGTGTTTTTTGAACAAAATAGAATTTATCTGCAAATATAAATCTGGAAGTGCAAGTTCACCTCATTTGCAGATTTGTACTTGCAAGTAAATTCTTGTGTGCGTGTGTGCATGCGTGTGTGTATGTGTCGCCCCGCCACACTATGCACTCTCACATACACGTACACACACACAGGCACACATATGCAAACACTATCTCAAACAAACACACACACAATCTCTCTCTCCCTCGCACACACACACACAAACCTATGGGGTAAATTTGCATTTCTAGATATATTCTATTTTGTTCAAAAATTGCAGTTTGTAGACACAGTCACTTAATGGGGCATTTCAAAAATTCCTGCTTTGGAAATAAAACCAGTCTGACTCTAAGTTAAAATATAGATAGATTCTAAACAAGGCCTCACACCTGAGATGTCACCTCTTGTATACACTAAAAAAACATTCAGTTACCTCGGGGCATTGACTTAAAAGAAACTCTGGGACTTGCATTTTAATCAATCGAAACCTGAAAGTTTTAACAGGAGGGAGTCAGCCAGCCATTTTAGGTTTATTCAATACATTTTCATCAGTTGTTTGATCTTTTGATCTTTTACTTATAAATTCTGTGTCTTGATGCCGCTCTCACTATACCTGATGAAGGCACAACGTTCCGAAAGTTAGTGTTTTCAAATAAACAAGCAGGATTATAACCTTGTGTTGTGTGATTTTTGACTTTGATGGGGAATGTGCAAAAGAATGGCACCAGCTGAGTTACTTTCCCAGAGAGCCAGCATGGATATGATGAGCTGAATGGTCTCCTTTTGTTCTGTAACATTGTACGATGCTATCTAACAGTATTGTACTCAGGAATGAGTGAAATTGACTGAATGAGAATCAGTGTGACTGGCAGTCTTCTTTTGGGGCAGCATCTGCTTTAGCCACCCAACATCTTTTCTTTTAGCACTCATCACAATGAATTTCACCAGCTAGCACATTAAACATACATAAAAGCTTATAGATGTTGTGTCATTTGCCTGATAAGGATGTTAGTTGTGAGGAGGATACAAATTGATATAGCAGGGTTAAGTGATTGGCCAAACATTTTGCAGTCGGAGTATCATATAGAAAAAGGTGAGATTTCCCACTTCAGGAGAACGAAGACAAAAGCTGAGTATGATTTAAATGGACAGAGACTGTAAAATGCTACTGTACTGAGGGACTTTGGTGTCCCTTTACATGAATTACAAAAAGTCAATATGCAGATACAGCTAATAATTCAGAAGACAGATGTAATATTGACCTTTATTGCAAGAGCATGAAGTCTACAAGTAGGGAAGTTTTGCTACAACTGTAAAGGGAGTTTGGGAGCCTCCCTCTAAAGTACTGCATACAATTTTAGTTTCCATAATTAAGGAAGGATCTACTTTTCATGGAAGCAATTCAGTGAAAGTTCATTAGGTTGATTGCTGGGATGAAGGCAAAGACTTTTGAGGAAAGGTTGAGCCAGTTGGGTGTATATTCCATTGGAGTTTAGAAGAGTGAGAAATGGTCTTACCGAAACCTATCAAGATTCAGAAAGAGCTTGAATGTGCTGAGAGGTAGTTTCCCCTTCTTGGAGAATCTAGAATAAGGACTACAGTATAAAATAGGGGTTTTTCCATTTAAGATGGAGATGAGGCAGACTTTTGCCTCTGAGGTTTGGTTGTTAGTGGTTGGAATTCTTCCTGCTAGCTCACATTGGAGACTGGGTCATTAAATGTATTCCAGTTTGAGTCAGGTTTTTGGTTGTTAGAGGAGATGAGGGCTTGGGGGGTAGGCAGGGAGGTAGAGTTAAGGCCCAAGTCAGATGAACCATGATCTTATTGAATGGTGAAGGAAATTCAAGGAGTTAAATGGCTAATCCTGCACCTAATTCTTATGATATAACCAATGTTTCCTACATTGCAGAGTGAGTGAATAAGTGACAAAATGTGTATGCTTGTCTAAAAATCAAGATGAGTTAGGAAGTTAGACTTTATTGGAAAGCTTTTTGATGGGGCAAGCCTTTGAAAATGCCATTGTAGCGTGACTTCCCATTGCAGTATGAGCTACACGATAAGTATAATCTGTAAAGTTGTCCTCACTATGTAATATTTAGAGGCAATCAGCATGTAGCAGATTTAAGGAAAACCTTTTGTATCATGCATGCGTTGACTTGATGTTGAGAAACAGTAGACATTGGAGAACTGTATATTGACAGGATTTGAACCAAAAATCTTTCTATTTATTCCTCGGCTGCGTTGTTGCTTTCGTGGTTGACACTATTCTTTCCAATGCATGCTACAGTGTGGAATTCTGGATTCTTCTTTTGCCTCTACATGCAGCATTGGTCACAGAGTGGAGTTTAAATTACTACATTTTTGGTGCTGCTGCAGAGTCAATTTCAGGTTGTACAGCTTGCACATTTAACATAAGTGCTGATGCAGTCTGTAAGAAGGTACAGCCCACCTTTTCTTTGCCCCATTCTCCAATGTGTCTTTGTACAAAACCAGGCTGAACCTGCAAGTTACTGCAAAGATGGCACAAATAGGCAGTCAGAAAACTTGTGAATCCGTTCTTGTCTCCTTTGCACTTAAAGTAAAAAATGAGCTCAACTGAGAACTCTTGAAGTGCAAAAACAGTTGTGGTACAATAGGCTTCCTTTTTTTTATAATGAGAGAGATATATGACACTGCAAAGTTTGTGTTTTGTTCAATCTGCTGTCTTTATTAGAAACGTAATTACTGAATCTATGAAGGAAATCTGCCAAAGTTCTAAAAGCATTGGAGATAAGAATAATCTACGAATAGGTTTGCAACAAAGGCAGGTAATGCAACAAAGAACAAAACAAAATCACAATGAGCAAAACAGAAGGTGAAAATTAAATTAATTTAGGTGCTTAATGAAAAAGGCAGAATATGTTGACCTAAACAGGCAGGGTGCTCATGGTGTGATATTTCCCAAAACCAATTTTACCACTTAATATAATGGGGCACATGAAGAAATAAGATTTATAGATAGTGTAAAACAAGCTGCATGGGAAAGTGGCAAGATAGTTTCGAAAACAATAGACCAGCAAGCAGCTGTATTTGGCAAGAGAAGATTAATTGCCTTCAATATTCTAATGACTGAGATTAGATCATATTTTGAGACAGGCTACAGTTTGACCTGAATTCTATATTCTGGTTGACTGCAAATTCCAAATTGTAACTGAGATCAAAAATAACCTGGGGATTTCTGTGACACCTGCATCAATTTGATACAAAGCAGATTAATTTGACAAGAATCTGTATCAGACTATGTCCTCCATCCCTCCCTGCGTAGAATATTACTGGCACATTTGGGGCGACATGGTGGCTCAGTGGTTAGCACTGCAGCCTCACAGCACCAGGGACCTGGATTCAGTTCCAGCCACGGGTGACTTTCTGTGTGGAGTTTGCACATTCTCCCCGTGTCTGCACGGGTTTCCTCCCACAGTCCAGAGATGAGCAGACTAGGTGGATCAGCCATGCCAAATTGCCCATAGTGTTCAGGGGTGTGTGGGTTATAGGGGGATGAGTCTGGGTGGGATGCTTCATGGGGCGGTGTGGACTTGTTGGGCCAAAGGGCCTGTTTCCACGCTGTAGGGAATCTTTTTTAAAAAATTCCTGCATGTTAACCTTTTCCATTACATTTAACTAAGTTTAAAATTGATAATTTATGGTGATGTATGAAATATTCATAACATCCAGGAACCTCCCCAAAACCATTTGTACAGATTCAATTTATTAGTTTCACCTTTCACTGGCACCCAAGCATACTTCATGTTCTAGTTGTTACTGAACAGTATTTCCCAATGATCTGCTGTTGTAACAAAGAACAAAGAGTCTTTCAATTTTGTCCCAACATTAAGTTCTAATGATTTTATCTTACTCCTCAGCATGTCCTGTGACTGATAGAAGAATCCAGTGGCACAAAGCGTCATCATGTCGTTGGGAGATGAGGGCGCCTGAAAACCATTTGCTGCAATTCACAATTGAGAAATATTTTATGAATGATGATTGTAGCCTGAATTACATTGCACTTTACGATTCATTGGTGCCTGGAAAAAAGAAACTAATCATCAGGTAAGGACAGGCAGGACACCGGACAGGAAATCTACTCCAAAGGAACTGTGCAGTTCATGCAGGGACTGGAAAATATTTGTTGAAAACATGAGCAATTAAGGACATTGGGATGCAGGCCTGCAGGCCATGATTTTCCTCTTGTTTTCTTCTTGCAAAGGTTCTGCCCAGTGTTGTCTTCCAGTTGATGTGGGTATTAAAGGGCAATGGTCATCACCTGGAAGGAAGGAAAATCTTGAAGGTACAGTGGCATTTTTTGAAATGATCATGCTTTTTTAATATGCGAGGATCACTTTCAAAGTGCCCCTGTTGCAGGATTTCATGCAAGATGCTGAAGAATATCAAGAAGTGTGCCAGGCACATCAAGCTTGACTGCCTGCTCATTATGCAGTTATTTGACACCTGTTACTCTACATCCTCAAATCCATTGTGATCACAATTGTCTTGTAATTTTGTTTCCTTCTAGATGACAAGGAATTATCTCTTGTACCAGCAAATCTACTGTTTAACGAATGGCTGGGTGGTTCTTTCATTTCTGTTCCCAGTAACGTGCCACATGCATCCTCAGTTTAAGCCGAATGTTTGATTTTGGAAAATATCAGGATCCATTCATGACATTGTAAAAATGAACCTTTTTAATGTGACCTGCACTGTGTGCATCCTTTGGTCCTGATTGTATCTGTGCTGTGAATGAGAACCCGTATTTGAACAGAGATAATTGGAACTGCAGATGTGGGAGAATCTGAGATAACAAGGTGTAGAGCTGGATGAACACAGCAGGCCAAGCAGCATCATAGGAGCAGGAAGGCTGACGTTTCGGGCCTAGACCCTTCTTCAGAAATGGGGGAGGGGAAGGGGGTTCTGAAATAAATAGGGAGACGGCGGAGGGGGGGGGGGGGGGAGGACAGAAGATGGGTAGAAGAGAAGATAGGTGGAGAGGAGACAAACAGGTCAAAGAGGCGGGGATGGAGCCAGTGAAGGTGAGGGAGGGGAGATTTTGAAGCTCCCTCCCCCTGCCACATCCGGAAACCAGCCCAACTCATCCCCGCCTCCCTAACCTGTCCTTCCTCCCACCTATACTCTCCTCCCACCTCAAACCCCACCCCCATTCCCCTACCTACTAACCTCATCCTGCCACCTTGACCTGTCTCTCCTCCCTGGACTGACCTATCTCCTCCCTAACTCCCCACCTATATTCACCTTCACTGGCTCCAACCCCGCCTCTTTGACCTGTCTGCCTCCTCTATCCATCTTCTATCCACCTCCCCTCTCTCCCTATTTATTTCAGAATCCACTTCCTCTCCCCCATTTCTGAAGAAGGGTGTAGGCCCGAAACATCAGCCTTCCTGCTCCTCTGATGCTGCTTGGCCTGCTGTGTTCATCCAGCTCTACACCTTGTTATCACTGTATTTGAACAGCACCATTTACAATTTTAGTTTTACAACCTATAGTGTTCTGCAGCCAATAATTATGTTGCCAGTAACCCTACATCATTGAATCTTATGTGAATCTTTAATTGAACCCCCTTCAATTCACATGAAATAGTGATTGATGACTTGAATTTCAATATATTTACTTTTTAATCATATTTTGTGTCGTCCAGGATTTGACCAACTGGAAATCTCCAGCAACCAGAATTTCTAAGTGCTGGTTACTTCCAGTGTGCAGACTGTAATTAGTAGAAGTGTTGCCATGGAGAAAACCCACTTGCCAATCAATCAACCCTTTTCTCTCCTACTATCTAATTTTAATTTTCTCTTTACTTTGGAATTTCTTGCAAATTGTCCTGAAAAATGCATGACAAAAGCTTTAAAAAATGTTTTTTTTCTAGCAATACTCAAATTCGGTACTGCTAAACAGCTATTTAAAGGACAAAATATAATAGAATTAAATCAAAGGAGCCAAATTATCAGGAAAAATGAAAAAGTTTGTGTTATGTCACCTCATCATGGAAAGTATCTACCAAATCAATACATACAGCATGTGTCAAAGTTCACCTGGGGATGAATTTTGACTCAAATGATTTACAAGCAATTTGAGGAAATCTGCTCACTAATCCCAAACATCCTACATATGTTGATTTTTTTTCATTATTAGGTTAGCACTGAGCTTTGGTGTGGTAAATATCGACTGACTTGAAATGAGAATAAGTGTCTGCTAGTACAGAACTGAAACATTGTCAAACGGAAACTAGAAGCTGAAGCTTTTTGTCTTTCACTCATCAGAACTAGGATGCAAGAAACAGAGCTTAACAAAGCGACATCGTTTTATACCGAATGATAAAGGGAGTGCTGATTAGGCCATCAGCCAAAACAGATAGCAGTCGATCTTAATTCTCAGAGCATTCTGATTGGTCAGGGCATTGCCATGGTGCTGCAGAGTTTGGCTGTCCACTTGACCCCGTTTATGAAAAGTGCAATCGTTGCCCATAACAAATTACTTTTGAACTGAGTGTCTTGCTAGGCCATCTGAGAAGGCACCTAAGAGTCTGCAGCGTTGCTGTGCATCTCATGTAGGCTTGATGACAGATTTCCTTACCTAAAGGGCATAAGCAAACCAGAGGGCAATTTTGACAAATGACAATAATTACGTGGTCACCATTGGATTGGCTTTTTATTCCAGATTTGTTTCTATTTAATACAAATGTTGCAATATACCATGATGTGGTATTCAGAGCCATTAGAACATTAGAACATTAGTCTGGGTGTCTAGATTACTTGTCCTGTGATGTTACCACTATGTCACTGTCTCCTCCACTAACAATATACCTCAGTACCAAGTTCAGAATACCCCTCATCATTTCCTTTCCATTTGTAGCACCAGTTATCCTGTGGTCTGAGTGAGTTTGTTACTTCTGTGCCAAATTTGAGCTGATGTCACTTGAGAATTAGATCGAGACTACCCCTGGGCACATTTCTTGTGGGTTCCTTTTAGCCAGAAAAGGAAGGACACTATCAGCAGTCAGCCTGAATTCATGTGGCTATGCTACAGGTAAACAGGAATGTTCTGATACTGGATGCAAAGAGGAAAAATCTAATTTGTCCCTGACCACCTTACCCAATCGTCTCATTAGCCTGAATAAAAGAAACTAAAAAAAGACATTTTAATTGCAATCAGAGAAAGAATGATGTGTTAAAATAAAGACGTGTCATTATCAGCATGTTGCTAGTTGTTGCTAAACATGCTTTTTCTTGATGTAGAATGTTGGCACCAAAGCTCACAACTGTGCAGTCAGATGCTTGTGAATATGTGTTAGTCACAAAGGCGAGCTATTTGGGTAAAATAGAAATGAATTGTATTTTCCTAATGACCTCATACTTTCTATTTATGATATAAGTATGTGATAAGAATTGTTCTGGAACAGCTTGTCTATAACCCAAAGCGATTCAGTTTTTGTTAAACAAATTGAATCCAACAAAATTGTAAAAAAAAATTTCAAAGCAGTGTTCAGGGTTCCGTTTTAACCCATGACTATTTTCAGTGCTTAACATTATATTTTACATTCTAAAGTACATGCTAATAATTTTCAGGCATCCTCATTCAATGTTTGAACCAGTTTAATATAAGCTAAGTCAACCAACAAATCTTCTGTGATTTTTGACTTTACACTAATTGGGGTATTGCCCGAATTTCAGATATAGTACCACACCTTTCTGGGTTTAATAGTAACAAAATTATTATATCTCTCTATACTATTGAGAAGAATTTGCCTAAGTCTGAGAGTCTAAAAAGGCGCCACTTGAATGCAAAAAAGATGATTAATGAAGCTTTTCAGCTGATGTGAAGTAAACCTTGTTCAAATGTATAATAGAAGAGCAAAATAAACTGGTTTAACAGAAAGGACAAAAAGTAATGCCGCAATGAAATGCAAAAATATATGATATATATAAATGAGTGGTGCACTGGCAACAAAAAAAATCTCTTATTTTGCATCTTGTCTGTCGCCTCTTAAGTAAAGAAGCGATTGCAAACATTCTCTCTTTAAAAGTTACGGGGGATAATCTGAGAATGCCTACTGGATGTGTGCAGACCATGTTCACACACCGTGAAAGCATTAGCCTGTGGGCTCATTCAGAAATAGGTTATTCAAAAACTAGATTTGACTGGTTTTCCATTCTTCTGTGAAAATAAAAGCAATCATTAAAGCTTACTTAATTAACTTCACCTGATCTTTTGCAGCCTTTCCGAATTCAAATGCTGTTAACTTGTAAGTTTAAGTTTTTCCAGTTCCCCGATACTTGATGAATGAAGTGGATTTCTTGCAGTTTTGGCTCCAAATGTTTGAGCAATTTGAAAAGTACAGTTTTTTTGAACAGTTTTCAGTTCAGTTATATTTGTAAGCAATCACAGCTGCAAATAGGTCACATTCTGAAAACTGTAATGGTGGCCATAAAATGTCTGGGTTGAAAGATGTAAGACCTCCTTCAGCTGAGAGAAGAGATGGCATAGAGGATGGCAATATACACCTGAACTGTTCATTTCTGGGATTATCTCTCATAAATAAAAAGTTATTAATTTTTATTCAGGGAGTTTATAACCTGCCTCTACCTTTTGTGCCAAACAAACCTGTGAAGTGGTGAGTAGGACAGAGTTCTTGTATATATCGCAAGAACTCCTCATCACCATCCATATTATATACTGACGGGCTTCAGGGAAACTTGAGACTGAAATAGTTTGAAGTTGTCTGAAATCTGTGAACCTTTCTTAGAGTGAGGTTATGAGTGAAAAAGGATGGATTGTCCTCAGACTGTTTGACTAATAAACAAAAGAATGGTTTGACCAGTCTGGGTCTCAATGGGAATTGGGAAGGCACGGCTCTGCCTTTAAGAATAGATTTGGATGGGCATTCCTGATATATCCTTTGTGGAGAGCCTCCGAGATTTAAAACCGGGATTTTTGGTTTTGAAATGGAGCAGCTGGGTCCTGTTACAGTTATGCTATTGGAATGATGCCCAATGAACACATCAGTGAATTTGCACACCATTGGAAATAGGTAAAGAATATAGACATGTTTCAGAGGATGAAATCTTCTCTATCAGTCTGAGGGGCATTAGTGCTGTGAAATGAAACAATTTCCATTTTTGTTTTTTAGAGGTAGGATCAAATATACTTTATTTTCTTCATTCACAGGGGATGTGTTTTTTCACCCAGAACCTGGTGAGTCCAGGTGGTTTAGGGAAACCCGCAGTGTTAATAAGAAGAGAATTCCAGGATTTTGGTTCAATGACAGTGAAAAGACAGCGAAATAGTACCAAGTTAAAAATGGTGTGTGTTTTGAAAAGAGATTTATTGGCATTGTTCACATCTGCCTGCTTCCCTTGCTCTGCTGGCATGCCCTGGGATGCAGAAGGTAATGCCCAAGAGACAGGAATGGCTTGAAGATGCTACATTCACCACAAGCTATACCCCTGAAGTTCCAGCTCCTGAAGGCGCACCTACCATGACAGGTTATTGCTAATTTGTGCCCCCTTGAAGTGATGAATCTCCTGCCTTGCTGCTTGTGTGGTCTCGTCCTGCCATTGTATGTGAAAGCGACAATAGTCTTGAACTCCTTTGCCACTGGTTCATTCTAGGAAGTGGCTGTAGCCCTGGGTGACAACTTTCAAACAGTCACCAGTCATAGCATCTCGTCAATGACAGATGTCCAGTATGAGATGTCAGTAGAATACTTTCAATTCCAAATTGACAGAATCACTCAAGCCCAGAGGAGTGTGCACGTTTCCTCCATGGCAAGTTTTCTTTAGTTGCAGGCTGTGACCATCTGCAGGTGTAGACAAGACCTCAAGCCAGTTGCCTTTCTCCTAAGGCAATTTCAGGTGCCGCTGGAGAGACTATTTATATGACCGCTAGGGTTGACTGTTATCCATTGAAGTAATTACTGTTGGTACCTTTATGTAGCCCGACAATACAGTCCCTATGACTGCTGCTATCACTGCACCTGTGCCACCATTGATGAGGTTGCTGAACCCTTGTGAACGTGTGGTTCCTGTGCCTTGATAGTTGTGGGCCATGATCCAGTTCAGTCCTTTAAGGGTTTCTTGCATGGTGGTTGTGTGCTGTCCTTTGTAAAACATAACCTTTTAGATGTTTGAAAGATGTAGATGAATGGCACATATCCACAGGAGGTGGAAGACACGATGGACCTCAGTAACTTCCAGAGGTTCAGCGTGAGCATCAAGCCATTGCAAGGTGGCAGAGTAGCTCAGGTTGCACTGATCCAAGCACATTTCTGTAGAGGGTAATGCATTCTGGATGATATTCACTTCGTACCCAACCTTTCCAAAAAGGAATGATCACCACCTAGCATCTGTCATGTAGACAAGTATTCTATTTCTTTCTAATGCCTGGAGGGCACTATTAGCCACACAAAAAAGAGCTATCTTGTATTATTTTCTTTTTTTATTCATTTGTGGGATGTGGACCTGCTGCGGGTGACCCACAGTGTTATTAGGGAGAAAATTCCAGAATTTTGACCCAGCGACAGTAAGGGAACAGCGATATATTTCCAAGCCAGGATGGTGAGTGGCTTGAAGGGTAACTTAGAGGTGGTGGTGTTCCAATATATCTGATGCCCTTGTCCTTCTAGATAGAAGTGGTCGTGGGTTTTGAAGGTGCTGTCTGAGGATCTTTGGTGAATTTGTGCAGTGCATCTTGGAGATAGTACACACTGCTGCTACTGAGTATTGTTAGTGGAGGGAGTGGATGCATGTGGATGTAGTGCCAATCAAGCTTTGTCCTGGATGGTGTCAAGCTTCTTGAGTGTTTTTGGGGCATCACTCATCCAGGCAAGAGGGGAGTATTCCATCACACTCCTGACTGTGCCTTGTAGATAATAGACAGACTTTGAGGAGTCAGGAGATGAGTTACTCGCCGCTTCTGGCCTCCTGTTGTAGCCACTTTGTTAATGTGGTGAGTCCAGTTGAGTTCTGGTCAATGATAACACCCAAGACATTGATAGTGGGGTATTCAGTAATGGTAACATCATTTGAATGTCAAGCGATGGTGGTTAGATTGTCTCTTATTGGTGCTGGTCATAGTCTGGCATTTGTGTGATGCGAATGTCACTTACCACTTGTCAGCCCAAACCTGGATATTGTCCAGATCTTGTTGCTTGCGAACATGGACTGATTCAGAATCTGAGGAATCACAAATGCTGCTGAACATTGTGCAATCATCAGCGAACATCCCCACTTCTGAACTTCTGATGGAGGGAAGTTCATTATGAAGCAGATGAAGATGGTTGGGCTGAGGACACTACCCTGAGGAACTCCTGCAGAGATGTCCTGGAGCTGAGATGATTGATCTCCCATCACTACGACCATCTTCCTGTGTGTCAGCTATGATTCCAACCACCAGAGAGTTTGTCCCCAATACCCATTGATTCAAGTTTTGCTAAGGCTCTTTGATGCCACACAGGGTTGAATGCAGCCTTGATGTCAAGGGCTATCACTCTTACCTCACCTCTGGAATTCAGCTCTTTTGTCCGAGTTTGAAACAAGGCTACAATGAGCTCAAAAGCTGAGTGGCCCTGGCAGAACCCAAACTGGGAGTCACTGAGCAGGTTATTGCTGAGCAGGTACTGTTTGATAGCACTGTTAATGACACCTTCCATCACTTTACTGATGATCGAGAGTAAACTGATAGGGTGGTAATTGTCTGAGTTGGATTTGTCTTGCTTCTTGTGTACAAGACATACTTGAGCAATTTTCCACATTGCCAGGTAGATACCATGCTGTAACTCTGCTGGAACAGCTTGGCTAGGGGCACAGCAATTTCTGGAGCACAAGCCCTCAGTACTATTGCTGTTATGTTGTCAGGACCCATTGCATTTACAGTATCCGGTGTCTCCAACCGTTTTTTGATATCACATGGAGTGAATCAAATTGGCTGAAGACTGATATCTGTAATACTGGGGACTGCTGGAGGAGGCCAAGATGTATCATCCACTTGGCACTTCTGGCTGAAGTTGCTGCGAATGTTCTAGCCTTAACTTTTGCACTGATGCGCAGGGCTCTTCCATCATTGAGGATGGGGATATTTGTGGAGCCTCCTCCTCCAGTGAGTTGTTTAATTGTCCCCCACCATTCACGACTGGATGTGGCAGGACTGCAGAGCTGAGATCTGATCCGTTGGTTGTGGGATCATTTAGCTCTGTCTATCACTTGCTGATTTTGCTGTTTGGTATGCAAGTAGTCCCGTTTGGTGGCTTCACTTGGTTGAAACGTTATCTTTGGATATGACTGGTTCTGCTCCTGGCATGCCCTCCTGCACTTTTCATTGAACCAGGGTTGATCCCCTGGCTTGATGGTTGAGTGGTTGAGCAGGGGATATGCTGGGCCATGAGTTACAGATTGCGTTGGAGTACAGTTATGCTGCTGTTGATGGCCCATAGTGCCTCATGGATGCCCAGTCTTGAGTTGCTAGATCTGGGCAAAGTCTGTCCCATTTAGCACGGTGATAGTGCCACACAACATGCTGCAGGTTGATCTCAATATGAAGGTAGGACTCCATCTTCACAAGGACTATGCGATGGTCATTCTTACTGATATCGTCATGGACAGATGCAACTGCAGTTAGCAGATTAGTAAGGATAAGGTCAAGTATGTTTTTCCCTCTTGTTGGTTCCCTCACCATCTGGCTCAGTCTAGCAACTATGTGCTTTAGGGCTCAACCAGCGCTCAGTAGTACTGCTGCCGACCCACTCTTGGTGGTGGACATTGAAATCCCCTGCCCAGAGTACATTTTGTGCCCTTGCCATCCTCAGTGCTTCCTCTAAGTATTGTTCAACATTGAGGAGTGTTGATTCATCAGCTGAGGGAGGATGGTATGTGTAATCAGCAGGAGGTTTCCTTGCCCATGTTTAACCTGAAGTCATGAGACTTCATGGGGTCTGGAGTCAATGTTGGGGACTCGCAGAGCAACACCCTCCCGAATATATACCGCTGTGCCACCACCTCTGCTGGGTCTGTCCTGCCGGTGGGTCAGGACATATCCAGGGATGGTGATGGTGGTGTCTGGGACTTTGTCTGTTAGGTATGATTCTGTGAGTGTGACTGTGTCAGGCAGTTGCTTTACTAGTCTGTGAAGCAGCTCTCCTAATTTTGGCACTTAAACCCCAGATATTAGTGAGGAGGACTTTGCAGGCTCAACTGGGCTGTTTCTACCATTGTCTTTTCTGGTGCCTTGGTTGATGCCAGATGATCTGTCCGGTTTCTTTGAGACTCAGTAGCAATTGGTACAACTGCGTGCCTTGCTAGACTATTTCAGAGGGCAGTTGAGAGTCCACCACATTGCTGTGGGTCTGGAGTCACATGTAGGCCTGACCAGGTGAGGTGGCAGATTTCCTTCCCTGAAGGACATTAGTGAACCAGATGGGTTTTTCCAACAATCAGCAATGGCGTCATGGTGATCAGTAGATTCTTAATTCCAGACTTTTTGTACATTATTGAATTCAAATTCCACCATCTCCTGTGGTGGGATTTGAACCCGGGTCCCCAGAACATTAGCTGGGCTTCTGGATTAGTAGTCTAGCAATAATACCACTAAGTCATTGCCTACCCTGATGCCTACCTCATGGTGCATGTAACTTATGAGGCTTTGCAGCTGTATTCAGCTGACCTTATTTGGAGCTGTCCTCCTTTCTCTAAAGAGGATGCTCATAACTAGCTCTGCCTCCTGCTGTTCAAAGTGAAGTGCTGGTTACTATGTGGCACCTATTCTAAATTCACTTCAGGCTCCATCATGGTACGTATTTCTGCGCTATTTGTAGTGTGCTTGACTATTTTGACAGTGATGCCTCACATGAATCCTCCTCCTCCTTTGAAGGTGATATATCAGTCATTTCCATTTGTGCTTTTTTTCACTCTTCCCCCATCACTTGCTTAAAATTCAGTGCATTTCTAGCTATTTTCAATTCTGATGAAAGGTAATCCAAGTGAAAAGTTAGCTCAATTTCCCTTTCCTCAGTCTATGCCAGACATGCTATTTCCAGCATTTTATGTTTTTATTTCAGATGTTCAATGTCCACCATACTTGTTCTTGGACATTTTTATCTTGTTCATTGCAGTGTAACTTGGTTCTTTCACCTTAGTCTTCTGATAAAACTGTTTGTTTCGCATTCATAAATTGGACTGCTAAGCAGATTCAGTTCCATAAAATTATGTCGATGTTCACTCATGCATTTCCGATAATTTCCTCATTGTTGTTCAAAACTCCCTTCACAGCTAAGAGGAAGGCTTTGTATGTCATCAAGTTAATGAGGTCTGAAAATGGTTCTGATGCATTTGAATTGTTTTGAAATAATTTGTTTGTCTTGTTTGTGTTCAAAGTGGTGAATTATCTTGATGTTCCAATACTGAATTATATATTTTCATATTTGGTTGCACAGTAAACATCAAACTATTTTCAAAGTACAATCTCATCAAGCAGGTTGAAGTAATTTCAGATCAATACCAGCTGACAATTTAGTTGCACTTTGTTGAATGCTGGCTTTGCTGGATTAATGAAGAGCAGATAAACACATAATGTTGCAACTTAATTTGCTTTATCTTATGCTGAGATAGTTTCAAAAAGATTGCAGTATCCTTCAGTGTATTGTTTAGTTGAATGTAAAATCTCTTTTGATACACGAGTGATTTGTTAACCATGAAGTCCCAAATAATCAAATACTTTTGAAACAGGACATTATTTTCTTCTGAAGCCTGAGACTTTCGCTGACCCCACCTTACTTTCAAACGGACTAAAACCTCAGTGTAATTTCTGATCATATTCCTTCTGTGTAGTTTTGAAGTGACTTGATATTATTACATAAACAGTTGGCTATTTTCATTGCTTTAGAAATGACAATTGGAATTATTTTGAAGAAAGCAGTTCTTTAATCTCTAACCATACATTAGAACCAGCTTTACACAATATTCAACGTTGTATCTTTATTTGACAGGATTTGTTCCAGCAGCCAACTCTTTCCCTTGCAGACCTTCACTGTGACATCTTCAGGGAATGTGATGTTGGCTATATTCTTTTCACAATCCCAAAATATGAATCAATTTGAAGCTACAGTACAATATATCAAGACAACAAGTGAGTCAACATTTTGACTTTCCAGCTGTTAAATTTTGTAAGCCCCTTACAATCTTATATGGATGTACAAGTTATGTCAGCAGACTGGCATGTTGTTGATGTCACCAATTCAATAGAACAATCAACTGAATAATCATGGACTAGATAGTTTAGTGTTAGATAAATGTAAACTCTTACAACCCATATTTTTGAATCAAGTGAGTAAGCACAGCACAAGAAAAGGACGTGTATTAAAGATTTACTGCACATTCACCATTGTCAATCATTTAAGGTGATTACATTTTTGTTTAACAAAAAGAAGTAAATTTAATGTACTTGGATTTCAAGGAAATGCTCAGAAGACTCGGTCACAGGAGACTCGTAAAAATTCAGGTACGAAGTATGACACACTCAGCTGGAGAGGAAAACATAGTTAATGTATCACATTGATGACCTATCATCAGAAGTTTGAATTCTGAGGAAGGTGGCAGAGTTGAAACATGAACTAAGGTTCTCCCTCACGGGAAGAGTATTTCTAACGTCCTGTTTATATTTCAGATTTCTACCATTTATAGCACAGTGGTGTAGGAAATGCTGCAGCCTGAAGACAATGGGTTTGATGTTGACTGTTTCATTAGCCTATGGGGAACAGGAGGTTTCAGCAAGCCATTTTTGAGAACATTCTTAAGCTACACTTGTACCTGACTTCCAGAATCCCTAACCACTTCGGACAAGTAGCTGTGCTGACAGCCTTTAGTCAGTCATTTTCAATGTTTAAAGGAATCCTGCTTGAATGAGACTTGAAGCAATGTATAAGTGTTTCAGCATCCCAGAAAATGTGACAGTGGACTCGTTGTTGCAAGGCGATAGCTTGCTTCACTGATTGTACCTGGAAATGGTGTTGTGAGCTGTATAAATCAGAGACAGAATCTGTTTCCTGCTAGTGGGAGGAGGGACCCTGCCACAGAGAATAAAAAGGCATGATTGGAAATCATTCAGCACTGGGGTATAGCGCTGTCCCTTTGATACGGTGCTGCAAGAAGTTCAATGACCTAATCAGGGCAAGAAAGGTCAGTGGCATTGCACATCAAGATATATCCTGAGATAATGGGAACTGCAGATGCTGGAGAATTCCAAGATAATAAAATGTGAGGCTGGATGAACACAGCAGGCCAAGCAGCATCTCAGGAGCACAAAAGCTGACGTTTCGGGCCTAGACCCTTCATCAGAGAGGGGGATGGGGAGAGGGAACTGGAATAAATAGGGAGAGAGGGGGAGGTGGACTGAAGATGGAGAGTAAAGAAGATAGGTGGAGAGAGCGTAGGTGGGGAGGTAGGGAGGGGATAGGTCGGTCCGGGGAAGACGGACAGGTCAAGGAGGTGGGATGAGGTTAGTAGGTAGCTGGGGGTGCGGCTTGGGGTGGGAGAAAGGGATGGGTGAGAGGAAGAACCGGTTAGGGAGGCAGAGACAGGTTGGACTGGTTTTGGGATGCAGTGGGTGGGGGGGGAAGAGCTGGGCTGGTTGTGTGGTGCAGTGGGGGGAGGGGACGAACTGGGCTGGTTTAGGGATGCAGTAGGGGAAGGGGAGATTTTGAAACTGGTGAAGTCCACATTGATACCATATGGCTGCAGGGTTCCCAGGCGGAATATGCGGCTTCCTCTACATTGGGGAAACCAAGCGGAGGCTTGGGGACCGCTTTGCAGAACACCTCCACTCAGTTCGCAACAAACAACTGCACCTCCCAGTCGCAAACCATTTCCACTCCCCCTCCCATTCTCTAGATGACATGTCCATCATGGGCCTCCTGCAGTGCCACAATGATGCCACCCGAAGGTTGCAGGAACAGCAACTCATATTCCGCCTGACAAATCCATATGATGCCTTTTCCTCATGGGGCTCCCACAAATACTGCTGATTAAGACATTCCATTTGTTACACTCGTCAGTCTCTCTCTTTCTTTGCCGGAGAAGAGGCCATGGGACACCAGGGAAAGGTAGAGAAACAGAGGTGGCCTCCTAACCATTTCTGTACAGGCAGTTGTGGAGGAAGACGCAGTGGAGGCAAGCTGAGTGTGTCTGGCCAATAGAGATGGAGAAGTGAGAACCTCTAACTTACCTGGCAACAGTATGCAATATCCAACAGCCACACAGTATACAACACTAATGCTGTCAACTTGCTGTCAGCTGCTGTTGAAATATGATATCATGCACAATTATGACATGGCATACTCTCACTTTCACTATTTTAATTTATATCTTTCATCATCTACATGGACTTCAAACCTCCAGTAGAAAGTAATGCAGAGAAGGAGGAAGATTTCTCAGAGGAGGACATTTATTACAGGGCTCATATAGTAGTCATTGGCTCATATACACACACCTCGGTGGGATCAGCAGGTGTGAGGATTGTCACAAGATGCCTCGCACGTGAGAAGTGTTTAGGAGCTGGAATTGCAGATAGGGACTGCAGTGGAGAGCTCTGCGAAAGTGAAGGAAGCACAGTGCTCTCCCAAGTGAGATACATTAACAGAGAAGTCAATTCTGAAGGAGCAGCAGAAAAGGCCGCATTCTGTCAGCCTCCAACCTGCACTGTGCACTGGAGAGATTGATGGAGTTTGTTACTAACTTGACCATCACAAATTTTCAGGCTTTCAGGGTGATATCTGTGACTGTGGAAAGAGTGGATACCTATGTGAAGCATAGGTATTTGCAATCCGTCACCAATGTGGCCTTAAATTGGATTGATAAAACCATATCTCCGTTCTCATGGTTTGTGGCAAAATACTCTCCTACTTATTGCTAGCAGCAAGTGGAGATGAGCCATGAGAGGGGAGATGGAGAAAAAAGGACATTGAATTGGGATGTTGACTTATTTCTCTTCACCTTGCCTCAATCAAAGTCCTTTCTGTCCTAATGGCTGAGTCTACCACTGCATAAATACATCTGGAACATTTATTGGCAGGACTGTCACATATTCTCAAACCCAGAAGACATCTGTCAAGAGCATCAGAACAGGGATCAGTGCAACCTGGCTGTAGTACTTGTGAAGTGTCTTGGAAGGATAGTGGACAAAGGAAGAATAAGGAATTGCAACTGCCCTCTAGGCAGAAAATCTATTTGGTGGAGGTCAGTCTCCGGGAGCCATCAAATGCCATTGTCTTCTGATGCAGTATCCTCAACTGCCTCCTGAGGGTGGTCTCCCACAAATTGATCTGCCTAGAGGGCATATTTTGTTACTGGCTGTCAACATCAATCAGCCCTTGATGTTTTTGCTGCTGGCATGCTGTGTTGCCCAAGACTGGTTCTTATGTGTGCTTTTCAGTGTTAGCTGTCACCGAATGTAATAAGGAATAGGAGAGCTACTTCTGATCGGAAGGCAAACTGCAGAGTTGAGATCTCCTAAGGGGTAGTCAGTGTTGGGGATGGAAAAATCTATTGAATCATTAATAATGTCACACTATAAACTTTAAAGAGAGAAAATTATGTGTGCTTTTCAACTGATGAGGCTGGTCAGAATGAGCAGGTATCAGATGTTGCCATTCTGGCAACCTCTCACAGGTTCAGGGAGTCATTAATTGCATATGCAATAGATCACTCTTCATCAATCAAACAGGTTTCCTCTTTGTCAAACACAAAAACTGCTGCATGCATGTTTGTGCAAGCTTTCCAGTGAGTTGCAATGATATTTTTATCCTGTGCCAATCGAGCTTACTCAAGGTCTTTACACCTAAAGTGGAAGCCATCCACTGGAGATCTGACCTGGAAGATACAATGGGAGCCATCTGATCACCTGAGTTTGAAACACCCTGTCCTACAATTAACCCCTTTACTTCAGGACATTTCTTCTGCAGGCAGTCTTAATTGCCCATTTGTCATGAGGCAGCAGGTTACCAAGCAATGTAATCACCTGTCTCCCAGGAAGCAGCTTGTTTATGTTGCTTTGACTCCTCTTCTGAGGGATGGTTAATATGTCTGTTGCTTTTAATTCCTTTGTGACAGCTTCTCCTTGCCCCTTTCCTCTCAAAAAACAATTTATTCCAGAAAGATACTCCTAATTCTTTCATTTTGTGAACTTATTAAAGTTGTGAAGATTACACTGTCACACACCTATGGTGGATGCATTGCTTCCTGCAATCTGGACCTCTCCTCACCTGTAACTACTGTGGTGTGACAAGTGGCTGATGAGAAAGTTGCAACTCCTGCTGTTGGTGATCTAATTCTGCACCTAAGGTTCAAGTTAAAGTTCCATAAACAATTCCCACTCTAATCTAAAGGTCGAAAGCTGGAAAGTCTGGATTACAAACACTGTAACTCAGAGCAGTAGAAAATTACCTCCAAACTAAATGTAATTACCTGAAAAGAGCAAAAACACACTCTCAAAACAATTCCAATGAACAAAAGCTTTCCAAAAAAACAGACCTGAAGTCTCAGTATTTGGAGGAATTTGAGCATTGATCAGATTAGAAAAAGATTGTCACTTGTGTGTCTCAAACCAAGTCTAGATGCAGTGTTGCTTTCGATATTGTAGGAACTGAGACTTTTTTTTATATGAAGGAAATACATCCTACCTAGTAGTTTACAGTGATAGTAGGAACTGCAGATGCTGGAGAATCTGAGATAACAGACCCTTCTTCAGAAAAAGGTCTAAGCCCAAAACGTCAGCTTTCTTGCTCTTCTGATGCTGCTTGGCCTGCTGTGTTCATCTAGCTCTATACCTTGTTATCATAGTAGTCTACAGTCACTGAGTAAGTCGCATCTTTATGGAGATTCATGGATTTCTGGAGATCTTGAGTACTTTGGCATTTAAATTCTATGAATCTATAATTCTAAGAAAGCCCTAAATGTGAGTTAGGAGCCTTAGATATGGGATGTGAGAGTTATAAGGTGGACGATTGTTCCTGGGTTTTGGTTGTACTGTGGATTGTCATTACTTTTTACAAATAGGTCCAGGGAAAAAAAGGCAGTGACTTGGATTGGCATCTTATAGGCAAACTACTATTTAAAAACAAGATATCAGAAGAGCAAAAAAAGTCACTGGAGTGTTTTCTGAAAAATATGATTCAGATTGTTTATTGAACTGTTTTTGTGACTGGGATTTTTCTAACATCCTGAAAGGATGTTGTTGATGACCGGGAAGTCCAGGACCAGAGGTCATAGGCTAAGAATAGGGGTAGGCTATTTAGGACTGAAATGGGGGAGGAATTTATTCAGCCAGAGAGGTGAGCCTGTGGAATTCCCTGCCACAAAAATTGTTTGAGGCCAAAACATTGAATGTTTTCAAGAAGGAGTTGCATAGGGTCCTTGATTTATGAATGTACAACTTACAAATATTCTTACTCATGAATGCAATCTCATGCAGGTGTGTAGTTTTAAAGACCCAACATATGAACACTTCTGAACTTATAAATAGCTGTTTCTCTTGTCTTCCATTGTGTTTTGGCTTGGAATTGACCCTAGAATAGAACCTGGTCGCAACCCTCCTGTAGATATATTTCTTACAGCCAAAGAGATCAAACAGTATGGGGAGAAAGCAGGAACGGGGTTCTGAGCAGGATGATCAACTGTATTTGTATTGAATGGGCACTAGCTCAAAGGGCTGAATGGTCTACATCTGTTCCTATTTTCTTAATAAATGTCACTTCTACCTTTAGATTGAAATTGGGGAAGGACAATTTCCATTTTTTTCTCCAGTGACTTTATAAACACACATGACATAACGGGTTTATGATTTCATCACCAAGGACATACAAGATATTGTGCCCACAGACACTTACTCTGAATTTTAACCGTATAGTTAAAACCAAAACTACTTCGTCTTTAGTCACAGACTTTTAATCATAGTATAACTTGGAAATTTTGATATACTTTGGTAAAAATAGGCATAAATTATTTTGCATGTCAATATAAATGAAATGTGTTATTTGTTCCTATTCTTTTTTTATTTTCAGCCTGTGGTGGAACTATAACTGCTTATAATGGATCACTGTCCTCTCCATTGTATCCCAGTAACTACCCTCCAAATATCAACTGCCTCTGGACAATTACAGTAAGTAAAATTTAAAATTATAAACTATTGATGTACAAATTGTGCATAATTGGCACCCCACAAAATAACTATAACCTTACTGTATAACATCATAACTGGTGGTTTGTAGCATTTGTTTTTGCTTTTGCATTATTGAAAGGTGTCTCGACTGGCAGGCACCTGTTTTGTGTGGGTTTTACTAACATTGATCTTATCTTCCAATCTTCTGTTTTGTTAGAATTAGACTAAAATATGAAATTCTTCTATTCAGATACACATACAACATAAAAGGGTTTGCTGGATTTCAACAAAACTGCCTCTTATCTAATTCTTCCTTTCAGAATTGACCAACTAAAACCTGTACATTTGTAGATTCATGCAGCAAGCAACATGAAATTGCAAATACAAATTTCTTCTATGTCTGTTTATTAGGTATTGAATCTATTTTGTTTAAGTCGCTGTCCTGCATTTGGAGATATTAAGAACTGCAGATGCTGGAGTCTGAGAATAAACAGCGTGGCGCTGGAGGAGCACAGCAGGTGAGGCAGCATCAGAGGAGCAGGAATGTTGACATTTCAAGTCGAGACCCTTCTTCAGAAAATCTTATGGTGCCGACCTAAAATGTCAACTTTCCTGCTCCTCTGATGCTGCCGGGTCTTCCACTCCACACTGTGTTATCACTATCTGCAATTGTTGTGTGGGTGCAGAATACTATACATGGTTTTTCAAACTTTAACTCGTGAAATGTTGCGACGATCATGTAGCGTGCCAGTAAATATCAAATGGTAGGTTTTGAGGTTGGCTGGCTCACTGGATTGGTTTCTTGTTTCTCAGATGTTTCGTTACCCTACTGGGTAACATTGTCAGTGCAGCTTCTGATGAAGCACCATTGTGTTTTCCCACCTGGTTTTTATACCCAGAATCCATTGAACTGAATTACCTCACTTCGTTCTTTCCTTTGCAGTGGAGTGTATATGGGGTAAAGTTCTATGTGTTTGTTGATGGCTTTCTTCATGGAGTACCAGGCTTCTAAGAACTCTCGTCTCTGTCTCTGCTTTGCTTGTCCCAGGATCTTGATGTTGTCCTAGTCGAATTGGTGGTTCTCCTTACCCATGTGGATAGAGATTAGTGAGTGTTGGTCATAGCATCAAAGTGGCACACAAACCCACATCAACCCTACGACAACTGCTCACCAGAACCAAGATTCACTATCCACTAGGGACAGGACCAATATCATATATAAGGTTCCCTGCAGAGACTGTGACAATATTACATTGAACAAACAGGAAGGAAATTAACAACAAGGGTACACACACACCAGTTTTCTGCAAAAAGTCATGACCAATATTCACTCATCTCTACCCGCATGGATAAGGAGAACCACCAATTCGACTGGGACAACGCCAAGACCCTGGGTCAAGAAAGCAGAGGCAAGCATGGGAATTCCTAGAAGCTTGGAGCTTCACAAAGAAAGTCATCAACAAACACATAGAGCTCGACCCCATATACACTCCACTACAAAGGAAAACTGGAAGTGAGGTAATCCAGCTCAACGGATTCCAGAGTTTAAAAACCAGGTGGGAAAACACAATGGCGCTTCATCGGAGGCTGTACTGCTGCTGGGTAACATCATGGTAATGAAATGTCTGCGGAACAACAATGAACCAGCTCGACGAACCAACCAACTACAGCAGATGTGAAGCATGATACAGTGCCAGTTCAATAAGTGGTTAGAAATTCTACATTAACAAAATTGATTTACTAGAAAACTGCATCATGACTGAATAATGTCAGTACTTTATTAATCATTGTTATAAAGGCTAAAAATGTGAGAAGCATTAGGTTGTAAATTTGCTCACCAAGCCACTGTTTGATTGCAGACGTTCATCGTTCTGCAAGGTAATATCGTCAGTGTGGCTCTGATGAAGCATTGATGTTCTGTCCCACTTGTTATTTATAAGCCTCCGTTTGCTGGGCTGGTTGGCATTACTTCTGGTTCTGTTTTTGAGTGATTTATATTTCGGGTCCAGTTCAATGTGTTTGTTGATGGAATTTCCGTTGGAATGCCAGGCCTCCAGGAATTCCCTGGCATGTCTCTGTTTGGCTTGTGCTATTATGGATGTGTTGTCCCAGTCAAATTTGTGTTCTTCTTTGTCCACATGTATTGAGACCAGTGAGAATTGGTCATGTCTGTCAGTGGTTTGTTGGTGTTCGTGTATCCTTATTGTCAGTTTTCTTCTAGTTTGGCCTATGTAATATTTCTCACAGTCCTTACATAGTACTTGGTATATTACATTAGTTTTATTGGTTATGGGTATGGGACTCTTTATGATAATCAGTAGCTGTCGCAGGGTGATTGTTGGTTTGTGAGCTACAAATCTGCTCAAAAAAAAATTATGAGCAACATTCTTTTAACGGAGATGTTGGGACCTCTTTAAAAACTACACAATAGCACAAAAATATTTGTCTGAACTGTTAAAATCAAACTTTCTTTTATCCAAGTTGGGGTAGAATTATCTCTGGTCACTACTAGGCATGTCCTCAATAGATTAAGCTGGCTGTTTATATTTATATGTTGAACTTCACCACTTGGACAGGGTGCCATTGGGACATTGCAAAGAATCAAATGCTTTCAGGGGAGTTGATAAGAGACTTGGTTCAGGGAAATTGGCAGGATAATCAAAAGGAGACATCTCTAGTTCTCATGATTTATATAATATATACATACATTCCATTTCATGTGAGTAATTTTGAAAACCTTACTCTAAGAAAAACTGATTGCATCAATCATTCAAGTATTCTTTTTTGCTGCAGATGAGCGAGATTCCGGGCCATTCCAAGCTAATGGGATAAATGTCTTTTGGTTGCTGTACGAAAGAGTTCAATCTAAAATTAGCTTTTGTACTCATTGCTACATTTTAAAAATTCATTTCTGGGTTCTGAACATCATTGGCTAGGCCAGTATTAATTGCCCATTCCTAATTACTCTTGAGGATTGTGGTGAGCTGACACCTTGAACCTTTGCCGTTATATATGGCACACCCTCAGCACTGTTAGAGAGGTGCATCCAGGTATTTGACCCAGCGACAGTGAAGGAATGGTAAGTTCATGTTGGAATGATGTGCAGCCACATTCCTAATCACCTTCTTCCAGATGATAAAGTTTCAGGTTTAGAAGGTGCTGATGAAGGAAGCTTGGTAATGGAAGTTGTACACACTGCTGCCACTCTGCATTGGTGTTGGAGGGAGTGAATACTTAGTCTAATGATTTGCATTCTGACAAATGTCCTGATTGATATTGAAAACCTTTGAGTTGTAGACTTTGCACTCATCCAGGCAAATGGGTAGTACTCCACCATACTTCCGAGTTGTGCCTTACAAATGGTCAACAGGGTTTGAAAAAGTTACTCAGGAAATGGGTTACTTGCCACAGAATTTCCACCCTTCAGCCGTCTTTTGTAGCCATAGTATAAGTATGACTGGAGCAGTTAAGATTCAGGTTAATGGTAACTACCAGGATGTTGATAGTGAGGGATTCAGCATTAACAATGTCATTGAATATCAAGGAGTGGTTAAATTCTGTCGTGTTGAAGATGGTCATTACCTGGTACGTGCATGGTGTGACTGTTACCTGCCACATATCCACTTTTGCTTGAATGTAATCTAGACCTCGCTGCATATAGACACAGACTATAAAAGTAATTATACCCTGTTCTGAGGAAGGGTCACTCAACCCAAAATGGTAACTTGGATTTCTTTCCACAGATCTGGTGAGCTTTTCTAGAAATTTCTGTTCTTGTGCCTATGATGTACTGGCTGTCTTACCACAGTCACGTGACTTCTACCTGTACCATAAGTGCCTTAGTGTACAGTCTGTGCAGCCATTAGACACACATCACTTGTAACATTTCAGAGAGATGACAGCTGGAAATGTGTGGACGCAGCTACTGAAATAAGAAGCAAGGAAAAAGTAAAAACAAAACAAAGTCTGTGTCTTTGTGTTACTGGGTGAGTCAAAATGTTGCTCTGGAAATGTAAGGAGGTATGAGCCTCTGTGGAAAAAGTATAAAGTAACAACAAAATTAATTAAATAAGTTAAGTACTTAAGATTTGCAATACTGCTGTCAGTGCTGCAGCAAGAGTGTACATGCTACATTGCAGCCTAGATCTCACTGAGGATCAGACAAGCCAGGCAGAAGAGGTTTTGTGGGCTTTCAAAATACACTTTGAGCCCCACATTAGCCTTATTTGTCAGCAGTGTTTGTGCAATATCTGAGTAAAAGGGGAAAGGGAAACAAAGCATCTAATTGAATCCTGAGTGTCTAGGTAACTGATAGATGGTGTCATAAAACAGAGAATTGTTTGAGGCATGAAAGACCCTGCCATGAGATCATGTCTGCTGAAGGAGGAGAAATGTCCTCTCAAGAAAGCTATTGACAAATGCAGAAGCTCTGATGTTGTCCATCATCAGCTCGAGCATATTAATGGGGGAACAGATGATGCTTTGCATTATACTGACAGCATTGCAGGCTGAATGAGAGTAACAGATTAGAAAAAAAGAAGAAACACTTAATGAAAATCCAGCAAAGGAAACATGTCCAGTATGGGGAAAGCAATGCCTTAACTCCAGTAAGTTGAATCACATTGCACAAAAGTATTAGAAAGAAGCAAAACAAGCCCACAAAGATGGTGGCTGAGGAGATTTCAGCCAATCATTCTGATAAATCACTTCACAACATTCAACAGGTTGATATCCTCTGATCCAAAGGAGATATGTAGTTTGTGACTGTCAAAGTGATGACCGTGGGAAGAGAATATAGGTAAATATGAATTGCTACAAATATACCAAGGCTTTGTGTAACATCATGAACTTTGCATGCTATATTATTTCACAAAGGACGATGATACATAACTGAAACCCTCAAGAGTGAGGTTCAGGCTTTATGATAAAAAGATATCATGCCAAGAGAACACTTGAAGCCAAGAGCTGAATGCAGTGGAAAAAAAATGAAGACCTTTAGTTCCAGATGATAGATAGTAAACAAAATCCATTCATGTCAGCTGAAACAAGATTGAAACTTGAATTAGTAACCCTCACTCCACTGTCACGTTGTCGTTCCCAAACAGGTATTGATTAAAATGCTCACAAGCAAAGCAAATAGCCAAGCACTGTTTATCATTGTGATAGTCAGTTTGTGTTAATAATGCAGATGCAACTGAAACTTGTTTGTTTGTTGCATAAGGGTAGCTCGAAGTCCTAACTTGCTGACAACACATTGCAAGATTTCTTCATCAATGATATCATTGTACCTCAGCACTGGAACAGTTGATTCTAGTGAAAACAGTTGCGTGGTCAATGCCACAATGCCAATGCACATCCTTCACAGTGAGCTTGCAGAGAGGTTCACACTCTGATGACAAATCAGGAAATAATCAATAGATCCAACAAATCATTGTATTGCTTTCAGTATTGGTTGTCGCAACTCTGATACAGCTCTCACCTCGTCAGGACCTCCGTGAATTCCTTTCACTGTCACGTTGCGACCTACTTTACTTAAAACATGTTCAATTGTATCTTTTCCTGGTAATCTCAGGTTAATTTAATGAGCTCTGCCTCGCAATTGTACTAGATTCTCATCATTGTCTGGAGTATTTCACATACAGAGATGAAGTGATTGCTCAAGATGGCATCTTGTCCAAAGCGATGAGTCATTATCCCTAAGGAGTTTAGGAACGAAATGTTGTAGCATTTCCATACAAGCTAACAAGGAATTAAAGCTAATCTGAGGAAAGCAAGAGTGTGCTGTACAGGTCAAACATGAGCAATTAGATTATGGACCACATTAACCGGAGTAGTGTTTGTAAGGAATACTGAACTAAACAAGTTAAAGAATTGGTTATGATATGCATGATTTTCCAGACAGATCATAAATGAATCTATCAGAAGTTTTGACGCCCATAGGAATTGATTTTCTTGTCACTGGTGCATAAGGGTAGCTCGAAGTCCTAACTTGCTTGACAACACATTGCAAGATGTCTTCATCAGTGATATCATTGTACCTCAGCATTGGAACAGTTGTTTCTAGTTGATTCTAGTGAAAACAGTTTCTGTTTTCTGTTGTGACAACTGGGAGTTGGAGCAGCTGGTGACAGTGACTGCCTGTGAGATTGTAGAATGCTTGGGGGTAGCAAACGTCTTCAGGTTCAGGCATTTAATTCAGTGCTAACTAACAAATTTGAGTGTTGATTCAACAGATACTCTTCTGTGGTTAGGGCTTGAAGTCTGTTGCTTGGGTACAGTAAAGCAATTGTTTCACTCGAGAATGCTTGGGTAGGGAACATTTCCTATATTACAAGGAACAGGAAGTGACATCATTAAGTTTTTGGCTTGTGACTTGTTTTGACCTACAATTCTTTCCTTAAACTCTTTTACTGAAACAGTATTTTTTAAAAAGGAACCCACATCTGGCATAAGCACCTTGACTGGTAACTGACTATGCAGCACAACTATAGATTCAGAGGAGATAGTTTCATTTAAAGTCTCAAAGATACAGAACTAGTCCAGGAAGCCCTGTAGATACTGTACATCCAATTTGGACATTGGACTTGTCAAAGTCACATAGGATGAAGAAATAATAGAAAATTAAGGGTGACTGTTGTTATCTGCAAGTTTCCTTGATATAATTTTCATGTTGTTTTGAACGGAACCTGTACATTGAAAAACTGACCTAAAAACCAGCAAAGCATTGTCTCTAAATCTACTTTTCTGTTTCATGTGGTTGTTTGCAAATCCTGCCAAAGTCTCTTATCACTTTGTTGATACATAAGGATTAGACAATACATCAAGGGTTTTTTTTATAATGTCTTGTAGTTTTCCCAGATGGAATTAATTTTCTTTGAATAGCTGTAATTTGACCAATGCACTGTAACCTGGAATGCAGTATTGGTCTCAGACACTTAATACCTTAAGAGATCATTTTGGAGATTGTGAACTAACATTAGTTTTAACTCCACAACTGTTTTTACATAGGTATTTTATTCAATATTTAAGAAGGTTATGACTCTAGGTACGTACTTTGTGTCCAGTCGGAGAAATTAATTGCTGCAAATGTAATTACGCAAATAGCCTGAAGTCCATCCAGCACTGTTCTGCTGTAAGTCCAATGAGAAAGTGGTGCAATAGCCAAACTTAGATCAGGGCATGAATGCGCTGGGTCCTATGCTGCTTTAATCCCATGCATTCCAAGAAGAGGCCTGATTTGTGCATCCAACAGCAGACCTATTGAACAGAATGCCTGGCAACTAGCAGCAATGGAGCTCACTTCAGAGTCTAAATCTGGTACACATTGGATTGATGAGCTGCCATTTGAAGGTTTCTGGGCTGAAAGTCTGGAGGATTTAAGGATTTGCCTTATTGGTGAGCACCTGAGATACACCCCCAGCCATGTGGGTACACATCTAAATTAGAAGAAAATCACTCCCACGTTCTGGAGGATCGCAGTCACTTGGAAGTGAATGTTCCCACCAGGTTAATCCAGGCACTTAAACTGGGAAAATGCCTGCATATTATCTGATGCAGGGAAACCATTCTAACTCAACCTCTCTGGCATTCATTCTTCTATTTTATTAAAGTTAGTGCAAAAAAATTTAGGTTATCAGTTATGTTAGTTGATCAGACTTTACACTTTATCTGTCTCTGGGGCCAGACCTCTTGTAATAGCAACATGTTCCCAAGTTAAAATGGTCTTTAGACTATAGCAATATATCTCAACTTGACCTTTTTACATTGATCATGACCCCACACAATTGAAGACATCAACATAACATCACTTGCCTCACTGGCAGCAGCACTATAATAACCTAGGAAGTGGATTTTAGAGTGGTCTGCAGGGTTGGTGTAAAGTGGTATGAAGTTTCCAGTAGCAACCTCTGTGCAGTTGGGTGAGCACTCCCTTGTTTTCTCATGAGATGAGGTTTCCCTGTACCCTAAAACAAATTACTTGGAATTGAAGACCACGAGAGATGCTGAGCAGTCTTGAGTCAGGTGATAATAGGAACTGCAGATGCTGGAGAATCCGAGATAACAAGGTGGAGAGCTGGATGAACATAGCAGGCCAAGCAGCATTTTGGAGCAAGAAGGCTGATGTTTTGGGCCTAAACGCTTCATCAAAATCTTTTTCTGATGAAGAGTCTAGGCCGGAAACGTCAGCTTTCCTGCTCCTAAGATGCTGCTTGGCCTGCTGTGTTCATCCAGCTCTACACCTTGTTATCTCTTGTCTTTAGTCAGGATATCATTACATGTTGAAGATGCCTAAACTAAAGTGCTCTGAATTTAACAGAATGATCAATACTTGTACAGTTCAAATACAGACTGTTCCTCTGTTAAATTGGTATGCTTTGTGCTTTTTACACTGACAACAGAATTTTCTAGAATTGCATTATATAATGAATCACCTCAGTAATAGACTGGCCAGTCCATTTCTAGAATCTACTTCTTTCATGTACCTCACCAGCAGAAATAAAAGATGGATTAAAAACATTGAGTCAATAATTGTATCTGTGTACAACAACTAAGAGAGTACAAATTATAGAAGGGCATTTGACAAACATGCCAGCGCACAGGACAGATCTCTCTTTTGTGATACTTCATTTATTCCATTTCATAAAGGAAAGTGCTGTCTTCACATTTTCAATGTTAATGAAAGAAAATACAAGACTAACTATTCAGTCTGACAGTTTTTGGATCTGCAGCGCAATGACTCAATTTGTTTTCCACTGGATGCTTTGCCATTTTTGCCTTACTGATGACCTTCCACAGAATTTCACTTACCCTTTCTTTAAGCATCCTTTTTAGATCCATCCCAAACAGGTAACCTAGTATACTTCAAATAGATCATGGTGGAATAATATGTCTGAATATTTTGCGCAGTTTCAGCAAACTAAGCATAAAATGACTTTGAAATATTGTAGCGATTTTGAGATAAGCACTCGGCAACATATGGTGAAGAGATTGATGGAAAGCTTTTTATTTCTATGGCAACGAGATTTAAATAATATGCATATGTAGGAATAGTAACAGCGAAGGAATAGGAGCTTATGCATTAATAGCACTGGACTAATCATCCAAGGGCTTGGACTGATGCTTTGGAGATGCTAGTTCAAATCCTTTCATGGCTGTTGGTAAAATATAATTCCAATCAATAAATAAACATGGAAAAGAGCTTGTTTTACTAATGGTGATTGTTGTGTAAGGGTAGTAGAAGCCTAGAGCAACCTTGTAATAATGTCACAGAGCTGAACAATCACTGATAACAAATACAGCAGAATGAGCAGAATTAGAGCAGAGTGAGCAAAATCAGAACAGACTAGGAGAATCACTGTAGAAAACACACCAGTGAGATTCTCTGTTTCCCAACATCATCTGTCATAGAGGCTCAATCCCAGAGAAATATCACTGCTATCTCAGATTTCTTTGAAAATCTTCACTGAACTGAATTTTGACAGCTTTCTAATTTTAAAAAGTGGAGAAAGTGTTAATGTTTCCTTTGTCAGTCTGCTGGCATGAAACTCTCATAATTCTGATGACTTTATCTTTCTCAGTTCTAACAACTTGAAGATTTCCATCCAAACTCTGAGATAACAAAGTGTGGAGCTGGATAAACACAGCAGGCTAAGCAGCATCTTAGGAGCACAAAAGCTGATGTTTCGGGCCTAGACCCTTCATCATGCTGCAAAGACAAGAAGCCATTTCTGCCAGGGTGATTCGTTCCCCTGAGTTGACTTGATTTTCCTGTTAAAATAATTATTCTATCTTCTGAACAGATCTCTAGGCTCTTTTGAATTAAAACATTTAATCTTCTGTTCTGAAGTCAAAACTAACAAATTGCCTTAATGTGTTTATTCTACCTATCATAAATCCAACAGTGTAAACAGTTTTATTCATTAACACTATAGGGGCTCTATCATTCACTCAACTGCAGTCACATGCTGTCTTGCAACTGATAGATTTAGGTCACGGCTCCAACTGATCTGTCTCCTTAAATGAGAACCTCTTCGAACTGAGGCACATCCATTTAAGTGCAGAAAGTACTTACAAGAATGGCTGTAGGTATGGTGAAGTTGGACAGATTTCCTTGGAGAGAAGAAAGTTAAGAAGAGATTTGATTGAAGTTTTCTGAAATCAGAGAGATATGGACAGATTGGACCATGGGAAACTGCTCCTGTGGGAAATGAAGAATGGCTGACTCTGATTTAAAGTGATTTGCAAATGGAGTAAATATGAAATGAGAAGAAACTTTGTCACACAGTGAATATTTCAGGTCTTTAATATACTGCCTGGAAGTGTGGTACAGGCAGGTTCAATTTAGGCACTGAAGAGGACATTAACCAATTAAATAGAAATTAATGTGTTGTCCAAAAAAAAAGCATGAGAATGGCACTGACACAGTGCTCATTTGGAGAGCTGACGCAGTCATGATGGGCCAAATAGCTGCCTTCTGCACCATAGCAATTTATGATTCTGTGCTACGCGGCACCACTACTATGTTAAAAGGGATAGATTCAGAACAGATACTGCAATTCATAACTCAACTCCCAAGAAAAGCTACGTGCCAGCTGCATCAGCAATGTATCCAGCCACAATCTCTAATCTCATGGCTTTGGACATTGCAACTTGGATATTAGAAAAGAAATAATACCATCAGATCAATATCACTGACACAATGTCAGATAGTAAATATAGACCAATGGGATCTTAAGGCTTGCATCACTAAAGCACATTAAATTTAATTTAGTGTTAAAGTAGAGACTGTGCAGATTATAAGTATTTGCTAAGATTTTTGTTTTGTGCTTAGGTACCAAACCCGAAGCTGAGACTCCGGATCCAGTTTCCAACCCTGAGATTGGAAGGCTTACAGCCAAACTGTGAAAAAGACTGGATTTCAATTGATGGTAAACGGTATGAGAGCATAACAGTCAAAATGCATTGTTCCATGTTCAGCAATATGTTTATTAAACCATTTGCTGAATGTTCCTGTTCTAAGTGTGACTTAAGGCTGGATAATACATGTTCCTGACAGTCATGCTTTTGGTGTGAGAGGATGTAAAATAGATAACATTACGAGCCTGCCACATACCCACCCACTCTCAGTGACCATCTCTGCAACACAAGATCAGAAGTGGGGTTGTTTGCAGGTGATTTATTTTTTAATCAGGCATTGTGGTCTTCCTGGCTGGACCAGAACATATTGCCCATTTCTAATTGCCCTTGAGAAGGTGATGTGAACTGCCCGAAAGTCATAGATTCATACAGCAAAAAAACCCCTTAAGCCTACTGAGTCTGAGCTGACCTATCTACACTAATCCCATTCTGCCCATAACTTTGATAATTATTACATTTCACACACACATCCAAGTTTGGAACGATTGTGAGATTTTCTGCCTCTACGACCATCCTAGGCTGTGCATTCCAGATTCCCACCATTCCCTGGGTGAAGAAGCTTCTTTCCTGAAATCGTTTCAAAACCTCCTATCCTTCATCTTAAAATTGTGCCCTCTCGTTATTGACCTTCTAACTAAGAGGAAAAACTGCTTCCTTTTCACCCTGTCCAAGCCCGTTATAATCTTGGACACCTCAATCAAGAACCCCCCTTCCGTTTTCTGTGTTCTCAAAATAACATAAGAACTAGGGGCAGGAGTGGGCCATCTGGCCCCTTGAGCCTGCCGCGCCATTTAATAAGATCATGACTGATCTTTTTGAGAATCAGCTCCACTCACCTGCCAACTCACCATAACCCTTAATTCCTTTACTGATCAAAAATTTATCCAGCCTTGCCTTAAAATTATTCAGCGAACTAGCTTCAACCCCTTCATTGGGCAGGGAATTCCACAGATTCACAACCCTTTGGATGCAGAAGTTCCTCCTAACCTCAGCCCTACATCTGCTTCCCTTTATTTTGAGGCTATGCCCTCTAGTCCTAGTTTCACCTGCTAGTGGAAACAACCTCCCTGCCTCCACCTTATCTATTGCCTTCATAATCTTATACGTTTCTATAAGATTTCCCTTCATTCTACTGAATTCCAATGAGTATAATCCCAGTCTCCTCAGTCTGTCCTCATAATCCGACCCTCTCAACTCTGGAATCAACTGAGTGAATCTCCTCTGCACCCCCTCCAGTGCTAGTATATCCCTTCTCAAGTAAGGAGACCAAAACTGCTCACAATACTTGAGGTGTGGCCTCACCAGGACTCTATACAACTGCAACATAGCCTCCCTGTTTCTAAACTCCATCCCTCTAGCAATGGCAGACAAAATTCCGTTTTCCTTTTTAATTACCTGCTGCACCTGCAATCCTCCTCTTAGCAATTCATGCACAAGGACACCGAAGTCCCTCTGCACAGCAGTGTGCTGCAATTTTTTTACCATTTAAAACATATTCCATTTTGCTGTTCTTCCTACCAAAGTGGATGAACTCACACCTATCAACATTGTACTCCATCTGCCAGACCTTTGCCCACTCACTTAGACTATATCCCTCTGCAAGCTTTCAGTGTCTTCTGCACACTTTGCTCTATCACTCATCATAGTTTCATCTGTAAATTTTGACACACCACACTTAGTCCCGAACTCCAAGTCAGCTATGTAACTTGTAAACAATTGCGGTCCCCACACTGATCTCTGAGGCACACCACTAGCCACTGACCACCAACCAGAAAAACACCCATTTACCCTTGTTCTTTGTTTTCTACTAGTCAACCAATCCTCTGTCTATGCCAATACATTACCTGTAATACCGTGCAACTTTATCTTATGTAGCAGCCTTTGATGTGGCACCTTGGCAAATGCCTTCTGGAAATCCAGATACACCACATCCACAGGTTCCCCATTGTCTACCATGCAAGTAATGTCCTCAAAGAATTCCACCAAATTAATTAAACATGACCTACCCTTCATGAGCCCATGCTGGGTATTCCCAGTGGGACAATGTATATCCAGATGTCTTGCTATTTCTTCCGAGATGATAGAGTCAAGCATTTTCCCCACTACCGAAGTTAAGTTAACTGGTCTAAAGTTACCTGCTTTTTGTGTACTTCCTTTTTTAAACAGTGGCGCCACATTGGCTGTTTTCCAATCTGCAGGAACCACCAGTAAATTTTGGTAAATAATTACTCGTGCCTTTGCTATTTCCCCCATGACCTCTTTTAGTAACCTGGGATGCATTTCATTAGGGCCAGGAGACTTGTCTGCCTTTAACCCCATTAGCTTGCCCAGCACTGCTTCCTTAGTGGTAATGATAGCTTCTAGGTCCTCGCCTGCTATAACTTTCTTGCCATTAGTTTTCGGCATGTTATTAGTGTCTTCCACTGTGAAGACAGACACAAAATAACTGTTTAATGCCTCAGCTATTTCGTCATTCCCAGTTATTAAATTGGCCTTCTCATCCTCTAAAGGACCAATGTTTACCTTCGCCACTCTTTTATGATTTATATATTTATAGAAACTTTTGCTGCCTGTTTTTGTATTCTGAGCTAGTTTACTCTCATAATCTATCTTACTTTTCTTTATAACTTCTTTTGTGGCTTTCTTTTGGCCTTTAAAGATTTCCAAGTCGACTAGTTTCCCACTACTCTTTGCTTTTTTGTATGTGCTTTTTTTCAATCTGATACTTTCCTTTATTTCCTTAGACATCCATGGCTCACTATCTCTTTTCCTACAGTTCTTCCTTATCGCTGGAATATACTTCTGCTGAGCACTGTGAAAAATCATTTTGAAAATGATCCACTGTTCCTCAGTTGACCCACCATAAAGTTTTTGCTCCCATTCAACCTTAGTTAACTCCTCCCTGATCCCATCATTGTCTCCTTTGTTTAAGAACAGCACACAGGCACTGGACTTAACCTTCTTACACTCCATCTGTATTTTAAATTTGATCGTACTGTGATCGCTCCTTCCAAGAGGAGCCTTAACTGTGAGATCATTAATTATTCCTGTCTCATCTGACATGACTAGATCTAGGATAGCTTGCTCCCTCGTAGGTTCTATTACATATTGTTCAAGGAAATTTTCGTGGATGCATTCTATGAACCTGTCCTCAAGGCTGCTATGACTGGTCTTGTTTGACCAATCGATATGTAGATTAAAATCCCCATGATAATTCCTGTGCCATTTTTACATGCATTAGCTATTTCTATGTTTATTGCCCACCCCACCATGATGGCATTATTTGGTGGCCACACCTATCAGTGACTACTTCTCCCTGCTAATCCTAATTTCCACCCAAATGGATTCAACATTTTGTTCAGTAGAAACTATATCATCTCTCACTACTGCCCTGATATCATCCTTAAAAATGAGAGCGACACCAACTCCCTTACCTTCCTGTTTGTCCCTCTGAACAGTTTGATACTCCTGGATGTTTAATTCCCAGTCATGACCATCCTGTAACCATGTCTGTGTAATGGCCACTAAATCATACCCATTTGCCATGATTTGCACCATCAACTCATCCACCTTGTTTCGAATGCTCCGAGCATTCACATGAAGTGCCCTTATGCCAGTTTTTGCACCTTCTTTTTGAATCCTATCACCTCCATTACTAACAGCTCTTGAGTTCTCCTTCCCTTTAACTTTTTTCCTAATTTTCAATGGAGTTGAAGTTTCCTCGTCACCTGCTAACCTGCTGCTTTGCCTTCCATTAATTGTTATACTCTCTGTACTCTCACTCCTTCCTTAGCCCCTACTTACTAGTTTAAAGTCCTATTAACCACCCTATTTACCCTTTTCACCAGAACACTGGACCCGGCCCTGTTCAGGTGGAGTTCATCCCAGCAGTATAGATCCCTCCTGTCCCAGAACTGATACCAGTGCCCCATGAAAAGGAAACCCTCTTTCCCTCACCACGCTTTTAGCCAAGTGTTTATTTCCCTGATCCTCGCCTCCCTCTGCCAATTTGCATGTGGCTCGGGCAGAAATCCAGAGATTTGACCCTTGAAGACCTGTTTTTTAATTTTGTTCCTAACCTTTCATAATCCCGAAACAGGTTTATTTCCTAGTCCTGCCTACGCCGTTGGTACCTACATGGACCACAACAACTGGATCCTCCTCCTGCCTCTCTGATATCCTCTCAAGCTAGTCAGAGATGCCTCGCACCCTGGCACCGGGCAGGCAACATACTGTGCAGGATTCTCTATCCTGCTTGAAAGGGATACTGTCTATTCCCCGATGATAGAATTCCTTGCAACTACAATCTGTCCTTTAGCTCCCCCCTCTTGAATGGCCTCCTGGACCATGGTGCCATGGTCAGTTGACTCATCCTTCCTGCAGCCCTGTTCCTCATCCATGCAGGGAGCAAGTGCCTATTACCTGTGGGACAATGTCAAGGGCTGCAGCTCCTGTGTTCCTGTCTGCAGGATCCTCTACCTGCCTCACTCGCAGTCACACACTGCTGCCCCTGACCGCTGATCGAATTAACATTAGTTAATCTACTAGGTGTGACTGCCTCCAGGAACACAGCATCCAGGTACTTCTCCCCTTCCCGGATGTGCCACAGTGTTTGGAGATCGGATTCCAGCTCATCAGTTTTGAGCTGGAGCTCCTGAAGCAGCCGGCACTTGCCGCAGATGTGGTCACTGCCGTTCTCAATGGGATCAACTAGCTCCCACATCATACAGCTACAACACATCACATGGCCTGCCATCTCTACTTAGTTAATTATTTAAAATTAGTTAGTTTTTTTAGTTTCGCAATGTTCTCTCTTTAAGTGTTCTCTGCACCAGTAAGCTTACTGTGTTATATACTCAAACAGACTCCGGCTTTGCCTTCCGAAGCACTCCCAGAGGATTTAGCATCTAGTTGACCTCCCTGAAAGCTAACAGAGATGAGAAAAAAATGCAAATAGCCTACCTGCTCACCACACTTACTTGTTATTATTAGGTTAGAGGAGGTGGAAGGGTGGGACACACTACACGTGTAGTGCCTCGGCTATTATTTACTTCCCGAATTTATTGGGTGAAAGATAACCGTTATCCAGCCGACCACTTGTGCCCGCTCTGGGACTCCTCCTGTGCTGAACAACTGAAGGCCGCAGTCACGTGAGGTAAGGCTTTTATAACAAAAGCTTACCTTCCTGGCTGCCCTTGCGCTGTCACCCAAACTCCCGCCGCTGAAAACATTACCTTCCTGTCAGCACCCTGGCTCACACTGCTGCTGCTGAAAACAAGACGGCCGCTGCTGCACGAGGTAGGTTTTTATACAGGAAAAACAAACCTTACCTTCCCATTGACACCGTGGCTCACGCTGCTGCCGCTGAAAACAAGAAACAACCTGAGTTTCTCTAGCTTCTATTCATAGCTAAACTGCTGTAATGCAGGCAGCATCCTGGTGAGACCTGATGAAGGGTGTAAGGATGAAGCTTTCCTATTCCTCTGATGCTATCTGAACTGTGTTCCTCCAGTTCCACACTGTATTGATGCTGACTCTAGCATCTGTAGTTCTTGCTATCTCATCCTGGTGAATTACCTTTGCACCCCATCCAGTACAATTACTTCCTTCCTGCAGAACCAGAACTGCAGATGGTATTCCAGCTGTGGTCACACCGATTTTGTACAGCTCTGACATAACTTCCCTGCTTTTATAATCTAGGCCACAACTCATAAAGGGAAGTGTCTTACATGCCTTCTTAATTATCCTGTCAACCTGTTCCCGCCACATTCTGTGGACACGCACTCTAAAATCCCTCTGTTCCTCTGCGCTTCCTAAAGTGTCATGGCATTCATTGAACTGCTGTAGTCCATTTCGTGTAGGGACACACACAGTGGTGTTTGGAAGAGAGTTCCAAGATTTGATGCAGTGACACTGAAAAAACAGCAATATCTTTACAAATCAGGATGGTGAGTGGCTTGGAGAGAAACATGCAGGTGGTGGTGTTCTCATGTATTTGCTCTCCTTGACCATCTAGATTCCAGAGGTACTGAATTTAGAAGGTGCTGTCTAAGGAACATTCAGAGTTCTGTTTTATTTAAAACTCCTGAAATGAGAAGCAATTGGTGCCTGGAGGACTTAGACAGCACTGGGAAACTTGGCATGGCTTGTTTATCCTGGTCTGGCACATACTGCATCCTACATCTGTGGACTTTAGAAAAAGCGTTGATCATGAATCAATACTACATTCCCTGGCTTTTTGTTTTGGCCAAAATTTCAATGTGATGATGATCAAATTCTTCTTATAATCTATGCAGCTGCTGCAACTGTAACAAAATAAACCAGGAAATCTGTTCATGTTTTGTACACAATACCGAATTAAGGACAACCTTTCGTTCATTCTTTGAAGTACTTTCTTGCACATTTAAGTGACCCTTGTATGCGGCAGCCACTATATAATGTTAGTTACCAGCTAATTGAGCCTTCCGTACAAGCTCAACTTCCATTCTGCATTTATGGGCATTCAAAACTCTTCTGTTTGCTGACAATCTGAAGTACCCAGTTATATCTCAACCCCAGCATGGCCTGTGACCCTTGCTATCACCTGTGCATGTCCCATATGGTCTAGCAATTTCAGATTCTGGTCTCCCTGCTATAGGAAAGATGTTGTCAAATGTGAAAGGGCTCAGAAAAGATTTGCAAGGATGTTTCCATGGTTGGAGGTGGTGGAAGCTGGTATAATTACAACAATTAAAAGGCATCTGGATGGTATATGAAAAGGAAGCATTTAGAGGGATATGGGTCAGATGTTGGCAAATAGGACTAGATTAGCTTACTGGTCGGACTGGATGAGTTGGACCAAAGAGTTGTTTTATGCTGCACATCTCTATAACTATGACTCTAAAAGCTCAGTGGAAAGTTGCGTCCTCTGGGAAAGTATCAGCTGCTTTCCTACACACCACTGCCTTTTCTAGGACCCAAGAATTGAAGGAAGGATTACTTGTTAGCACAGAGAGATTTGTATTTGTTTAATATGATGACTAATGTTCTGTGCTGTGTTTATACAGACATCTTTTAAAGTTTACTAATTCAAGACATAGCCTGGGTTCTGTAGAAATCAACCAGAAGCAAGTTAGAAATTATTGGAACCCAAAGGACAGATACGTTCAAGATTTCTTCATGAGACCCTGGTGTATGCCCCTCTACATAAAAGCACAAAACAACTATTGAAATGCGGGGAAAAATAAACCCATAGAATGTTTACATTCAGCATCAATACTAATTCATATTACACCATTGAAATAAAAATAATCCGGTGGCTGTATTTAACCTTTCTGCATCATCATGAGTTTTATTGGTTGTTTCATTTTGGCTTGAGCCCTTGGCGTGAATTCCATTGACTTGTACATCCACTTTAGTTACTAACTATTAGATGCATTTCTCCGTATTTATAAGGGCATGAGCCAGTGATAGACTCACCATGTAGTAAATATCATCTTTCCCTGCTTAATCCCATACCACCATGCACTCCTTGGACAGATTTGATACCACGTAACAGTCACAATATGTACTGAGACTCTTTAGTCATTTCAACCAGTTAACATCATTCGGCATTGGCTACCTTGTAATTTCATATCAACTTCAATGCCATCAGCACAAATGGACCAGTATTTTTTTGTTTGCAGTACCTCTAGAACCAGGCAGTCGATTCAAACATAGAAGATAAAAGATGCACATGCAGTTCAAATTAGACTATTTTGTAGTAGTGACACAGACTGCCCATGAAATTATGTAACAATGAAAAAAAGGGAGATTGAGATATAGACATTAATGGAATGTGTTACTTGGATGTTTTTGTATTTGATATTGGCCATCTGAACCATAAAATCTGATTCAATATTCTACTGTCTTATGGTCCAACCTACAACTTATACATACATTTATGCACATGTGTAGATGCCCATTTTGACTGAATTAATGAAAGCAATGTTCCCTTTTTCTAGTGAATTCATTTATGGAATTGGATTTTTTGCAGTCTTCCACGGTGGGAAGCAATGGTGGCCAGTCCCACTTAATCATGGGTGACACCTTGCTTCTGCCCCATTTAACACAAGAAAATCTTCCCCAGTTAACTCAGGGGACAGAAGGGACTGACATGAGATTCTGCAAGTTAATGCTGGGCCAAATGGTACACAGAATTGGACATTTTAGAGAAAGCAATTCTTAAGATAAAACTTACTTCCAAACTAGCTAACAAGTGAGAAGCTGAAAAAGTTAATATACTGTTGTATTTGAGTGGAACTACAGCTGATGGAGTTATCCATTGCCAGGGCATAAAAAGAGCACCAGAGCTTTTCATTGAATAATACAGTACAGAAGAAGCTCTTTGGCCCATTGAGGCTGCACTGACAAAAACTGTTCTGAATCTACGCAAGTCCCATTTTCCAGCATTTGGCCAGTAGCGATGAATGTTAAGACATTTCAAGTGCTGAGCCAAGTACTTTTTAATGGTTTTGAGGTTTCTTGTTTCAACTACCTTCCAGGCTAGACATTCGGATTTCCACCATTGTCTGGGTGAAAATCTTTCTTCAAATCCCCTCTAAACCTCCTGTCATACACATTACAAATATGCTGCCTTGTTACTGATTTCTTCTGACCCTTTAACTTCAGGAAGCAGTTACTTTCTATCCAACCTGCCCATGCCCCTCATAATCTGTACACGTCAGTCGGGTCTGTTCCTCGCCTTCTCTAAACGTAAAGTAAAAAACCTGAGGTTATTCCCTAGGGTCTCTTCACAACTAAACTGTTTCACCCCAGGCAACATTGTGGTGAATCTCCTCTGCAGCCCTCCAGTTCAGTCACATCCTTCTAGTGTTCAAAACTGCATACTGTACTCTGCTGTGGCCTAACTAAAGTTTGGTACAGCTCCAACATGACTTTTCTACTCTTAAATCTGTGCTGCGACTGATAAAGACATGTGTCCCGTATATCATCTTAACTAACCTATTAACCTTGCGCCTTCAGGCATCTGTTGACAAGCATCCCAAGATTGCTCTGAGTTTCCTAGTGCCCTATGAATCATTAAGCACTCCCCTGTCTTGTTATGTACTGTCTTGTTATGTACTGAACAGCACACATTTATCAGAATTAAATTCTATCTGCCACTGATCTGTCCATCTAACCAATCCATCTATCTACTCTTGTAATCTAAGGCTTTCTCCCTCACCACTGGACATCTGGCCAATCTTTGTGTCATCTGTGGACTTACTTAGATCACCCTTTTACTCTTATGTGGGACCTTGTCAAAGGTTTTGCTGAAATAAGTTTAAAAGCAACATCAACTGCACTACACACTTGGTCACCTCCTCAAGAATTCAGTGGAATTTGTTTGACAAAATCAAACTGATTTTTCCTGATCAAACCTTGCCTTCCCAAGTGGAGATTAATTCTCTGCTTCAGAACTTTCTGTGGTAATTTTGATGAAGTTGTGAAAGCTTTTGATGTTTACTTTAACCTGAGGGTCAACAAAACACTAGCAAGAGCAAGATTTAATATCTGTATTTAATATCCTTAACCAGGGTTGTATCATGCTTTTTGTTGCATTCTTTTACCTGAAAGCAATGTACAACTATTGTAACGCGTACATTCATTCCTTTAGTCTCAACCACTGCCCATCCACTAGCCATGCCTTTTTAGGGAAGTTACCCATTCTAATGGAACCAACCTACCCTCTTCCCTTCATTGGTTTCTTCGTTTAAATTTAGGACCATAGTTTCAGAATGTACTATTTCGCTTTCTGTGCCAATGAAGAATTCCATCATATTATGTTCACTTTTTCTAAAAGTCCTTTCACCACAACATTATTGATTGACCCTTTCTCATTGCACAAACCAAATGTAGGATAGCCTGTTCCCTAACAGGAACTCAATCCCACGGTGTTATTGCTAATGTGGTTCATATAGCCTACATGAGATGTAAGTCACCCATAATTACTAAAGCATTCTTACTCCATGCATGTTTGATTTTCTTGCAATCGCCTTCCTTACCACTGCATCAGTTGATCATGTAATTAGAGTGAATATACTTTACTGAGCCAATGCCAATATTTTTTGTTTTTATGCACCATATGGGATCATTGATATTGATATGTGTAATTATATGGATTTATGATTATTACTGATATGGATTTATGGTATGTAATTTCACAGTTAATGGTTGCAGTGACAGCTTCTCTTTATTTAGATACTGCGGTGAACACTCCAGGTCATTGGTGGTACCTAGTGCCTCTAATGTTCTAAAAGTACAGTTTCACTCAGACTTTTACACCAGTAATCTTGGATTTCGTGCTGAATACAGCAGCTTTGACCCTGAAGAAGGTGAGCACTTCTAGCGAACTCTGTAAGTCACGTAAAATGGTGTTAAAACCTTGTGTTTCCAGCTTGATATGGGTGAGGCTTTCTTAGCCACTTTTGCTAGGTACAACATGTTATAAAAATGGATCAAATTCGAACCAGCCGACAAAATGGCATCACCATAATGGGTTGTCAGATGAACCAGGTGTTGGCCAAAGGAATACAGAGGCTCTAATCAATTCGAATCATCAAACTACTCTCTTTTGGAGTAAACTGTACTTACTTTTGTGTCAAAACGAAGTTTGTTTTAATATACCCAATGTCATAGTCGCAAGAAGATGCAGTTATTTTCCAGTACAAAAGTCCAATATTTCTACATCTTGGATTGTCATGTGACTTTCGCTTACACGTTTACACACACTGAATTAGTTCCTGGAATTAGCTATTATTAAATAGTTTTATTCCATTTTTCATAGGCAAGCTGATACTACCAGCTACCATGTCAAAAAAGCATACTGCTCAACATAATCGATATTTTCTCACCAAAAGATGTAGATATGTATAATTTGTAAAAAAAAACCCTACACTTGCTTGACTTGTTTGCCTTAGTAGACCTAAAGAGCGTGAACCAGTTTTATTCTATTTTACTGTACCTTATTCAATGTTGAGCTCATCATTACATAATAAGGCTCCAGATATCCCCCGTGGTGAGAGGTACAAGATAAAGTAATCCAGTTTGCCCAACAAAAAAGGTGCAGGCAGGAGGGATATTATAGGTAGTCAGTCATAAAGTGCTGAATTCTCACTGTGTCACTGAATAAAACTGTCAAAAATTAATGGCTTAATTTGGAACTTGCTGCCAATTTAATATGGTTTTCAAAGCATCTGTAAAAGCTGGCAGCAAGCAATGTTGAGTCGTAAGACTGCGGGTAAATAGTTTGTTAAATTTTTGATAGGTTTCTTGTGGTCCAGGAGGAGCGAATCTGCTTCTTCTGATCAAACAAAGAAATCGATCTTTTTTTGCCCAGATCTAGCCTGCTTCTGCCACCTGTTAGCCTGATCTAGACTCCCAGTAAGCTTCAGATATCTCCCACTGGTTTTTGACAAGAGACAGATTCGAACTAAGTGCAGCTTGGAAGATAAAAAGACCAAGCTTCAGAACAAGGAATTTGATCACGATCCCATTCAAAACTCCACCCACCCTTATATGGCCCTTCCAAAAGTCAAACATTGAGCTAAAATAGTATATTTTATAATTTCTTTCATGGCTTAAACAGGGATAGGTCCCATCTACAAAATGGAACTCGAACACTGGGGATTCTCCTACTACTCTGTCACAATTTCTCCAATGCATCACAAAATACCTCGGGGGATGGTGTAAATTTGGTTCATAGCATTTCCACAATGTTTTCAAGGTATTTCTGCCAAAGTCCCCTTTAATTATTCACCCTGTTATGGTAGGGGTTTTATAACCAGGACCAAAAGTGATTTTTAAAAAAGAAGTTAAGGATTTAATTCATTTGCCAAAACTTTAGAATCTTATTTAATTATCAAATAAAGTCCTGCTGTTTGACCATATTTACATTCAGTGTTAGGCTTTTGTAATGCTGTAATTCTTGCAGGATTCCTTTCCGTAAATTAACCTGTCACATACATATGATATAAATTGAAAACAAATGCTGGAGTAACTGAAATACCCCGCCAACATGTGCAGAGAAAATTAAAGGTTTGCACCCAATTTGACTCTTATTTGGAATATTCTCTTTCCACAGATGCTGTCCGACATGCTCAGTTTCTGCAGCACTTTGTTTCTATTTCAAACCTGCAGTATTTCACTCTAATTAGAAATAAATTTTTACTCATGTTTAAATACAAAAATATGCTATGCTTGGCTTACACACTTAAGATGTGATGCATGCTGTTCCATAAATGGATTTGCAAAATAATAAATTGGTATTCAAGGATATTGTTACAAAAGATTATAGGAAATAAGTAAGTAAATTTTTCATAGAAATTTAGCATAACTTTTTAAATGACCAAAACTATTACTAAAATTTTTAGGGTCAAAGTAGTAGACCTATCAAAGTAGAGGGTAGACTCTTGTGGGTAGGTTGATGGAGGCAATAGCTGCAGTGCACTGTTTGATACATGGAGCCTGTGGTCCTGATGACCTCATTCTGATGGCAGTTTCTGCAGAATGCAGGGCATCATTCTGTTTGCAACAAAGGGCTGGTACAACAGCAAGATTGGATCTTGTTATGGCTCTCTCCATCTCCAAACCTGTCACCACAGGGATGGAAAAATTCAATCCTACTTATTCTCATTCAGGTTATCTCCATTGTTAGTTCATACCATCATTCTCCTTCTGCTCCCCACTCCACTTCCATTATGAGTTTTCATTCTGTCCTATCGCTGTCTATTCTTTCTCCTTCATTTCCAACCTTGCGATTTTTAAAATTTTAATAGTTATTTTAATCATCCTGTTTGGACAATGTAATAACAAGCCTCTGGAGCAGATGGGACTTGAATTCTGGCCCAGAGGATGGGACTGTACCACTGTGGGACAAGAGCCTCCAAGTGGCTGAAGTGATGGCTGTGATTAATGAATCTGTAATCTCAACCAGCCTACTCTTTGCTCAGGATGGAAACCACTTGACTTAGTGTGCACTCAGATACCTCGTAGCGACTGTTTTTAATAGTGGCACAGTAAAAGTTCTTGACTAAGTTGTATACCTGTCTTTGGCTGGGACCTAGGCAGTAATTTAGGCGCGGTAAGGACAGAAAAATGTGAAGAAAAGCCTTCATCTTATTTCATGCAGTATGCTGCCCACTTGCATTGTATTACAGAATGCAAAGGAATGCACATATGTGGAGATGGAAAATGTGAGCTCATGAGCAACAAGTGTGATGGTTGGTTTCACTGCAAAGATAAAAGTGATGAGATGAACTGTGGTAAGTGAAAATGATAATACTGTAAAATTATTTTGTTTATTTTAGATGGAATTTTTGATTAAATTGTGTATATAAGTAATTAACAGCTACAGTTGAAACCTGTGTTCAGTTTAAAAATGTGGATTTTTGATAAATCTGAACTAAATCAACTGATAGTTTCTTATTTTTCTAAAATAGTTAATTTGGTGCACCATAGTAAGTGATAAACAGAAGTTGCTGGAAAAGCTCAGCAGGTCTGGCAACATCTGTGGGGGAAAAAAACTCAGAGTTAACGTTTCAGGCCTGGTCACCCTTCCTCAGAATTGATGGTAGTTGGGAAACTGTTGGTTTATATGTGGAAAATAGGGAGGGGGATAGGGCAGGGAGTAAACAATAAGATAAAGGATAGAGCCCGAAGAGAGAGAAGTAGTTGGATAGATCAGGGAGTTGATAATGATCTGGCTAGGAGGGTGAATAGCTGTTGACGGGGACTCTTAGTGACTAACAACAGGGGTGTGTAATGGCAGGCTATGTGATAACAAGGCCTGGTGTGGGGTAGGGGGCTAGGACGTGAGAAAGTTTAGCCCCTAAAATTATTGAACTCAATATTGAATCCGGACGGCTGCAGGGTCCCCAAACGGAAAATGAGGTGATGTCCTTTCAACTTCTGTTGAGCTTCCCTGGAACGCTGCAGCAAGCCAGAGATAGAGATGTTGACCAGAGAACAGGATGATGTGTTAAAGTGGCAAGTAACTGGAAGATCAGGGTCTTTTTCTTTGCAAGCAGAACGTAGATGTTCTGCGAAGCAGACACCCAGTCTATGCTTTGTTTCCCAAATGTAGAGGAGACCACATTGTTAGCAGTGAATGCAGTAGACTAGATGCTGGGAAGTGCAGATGAAGTGTTGCTTCACCTGGAAGGTCTGTTTGTGCCCTTAGGTAGTGGGGAGGGAGGATGTAAATGGGCAGGTGTTGTCCCATTATAAGTGGTGTAGTCACTTTGAGCTGTAAGATTCTCTTGCATAATTATTTATTAAATGAATGTATCAATTGACCAAGACAAGTCATTTGCTCCTTTGTGGGCAGCTCTGCTTTAGGGGTGCAGCAATATTGTTGATTATTCAAAATTTTTTCATAATTTTGCTGAAAAGTGAAACAGAGAAAACAGTTCTCCATATGTTTAGAGGTTGTTAGAAAATGTACTGGTGCCAACATGCATAAATGTTCTCAAATATTAGTTTCAACCCGTGGCTGTAATTATTTATATTTACACCATGAGGATCAAGCTGTAATTTAGCCATTATATGTATATGTATGAGATTGTCTTAATGTATAAAGGTCATATATCACAAAATTTGAAATTTAATTGTAAACTTTGATTGCTATATGTGCCAACCAATTGTGTTTTGCACCAATTAACAGCTGTTCTAACATGCACCTCCATGGGGCATTATTTGTTGAAGAACCAAAAATAGAAAGAATTTCCTTAAGTTGTGCTTCAGGCTGATTCGTTTCAGAAACCCCCAGGTAGTAACTGGGCAAAATAGCAGGAAACTGGTGGGTAGCAGCTTACATCACGGACAGAACAATTACACTTATTCATAGTTTTGAACCTTTTTTTTAGCTGTTAACCCTGGTCGGCTTTAGCTGATAAACATTAGTGTGAGATTTAAATTTTCCACACTGTGCTTGGATGACCTCATAGTCTACAGTCACCATCTCTTCTGACCACTTGTCACCATGTTGAGAGTGTATTATCTTTACTTCTCCTCAGTAATTGCGTCAGGCAGGAGTGGCTAAAAATCATTTCTTGGGTAACAACGTAAGTCATTGTAGGAGATAGTAAGAACTGCCGATGCTGGAGTCAGAGATAACACAATGTAGAGCTGGAGGAACACAGCAGCCCAGTCAGTATCAAAGGAGAAGGAAAGTTGACGTTTCCGGTCGGGACCCTTCTTCAGAAATGTTGATGTCCCGACCCGAAATGTCAGCTTTCCTGCTCCTCTGATGCTGACTGGCCTGCTGTATCCCTCCAGCTTCATACTGTGTTATCTAAGTCATTGTCGGATCCTGCCTTAATAACTTTAATGTACTTGGCAATGGACATATTTTTAAATAATAAAAGATAAATGACCTAAGCATTCCACAATAGTCGAAAGCTGAATGTTACAGAATAAAAATCCACTAACAGAATGAAAAAGAGCGAATGATAGAAAGAGACAGGTTCAGGACTTCTGGTTGCACTCAGTATGTGGGTTTGGGGATCGTCCAGGTACAGCAATGACAGCAGTAATATGGGAATGTTTTGAATGTATCTTTACAATAGAGAAATAGGATTGTGCCTTTAGAGAGTTGAGAGTGCCTGGCGAACTGTGAAGAAGGAACTTGTGACTTTTGCCATGCGCGTTGAGATTGCAGTGTGTGAACGTACTCTATTATGCACAGCACTGACTGCATCAGTTTCTATCATTGAGTGATCAGGAGGTAGACTTCATAGTAGAGAAAGTTTGAATGAGTTTGTGAAAATGGTAAAGGAAACTGCAAAAATTTCAGGGCTGGTGTTATTAAAAGACTTGCATATGTTAGCAGCAAGGGACAAGGAGAAAGTCAACATTTTCTAAGTGATTGTCAGCTTTTTCCAAACTCTCTGGGTTGGCACTCAGAGGTTATCTTAAATATCTAATCTGGGGGAAAAAAAAGGAATGGTGAAAAAGGATGATGGAAGCATAAGAGTGAATTTTAAACCTAAAAATGAGTGGAACAAAAACAAAGTTGCTGGAAAAGCTCAGCAAGTTGGCAGCATCTGTGAAGGAGAAAGCAGAGTTAACATTTTAGGTCACCAGACCCGAAACGTTAACTTTATTTTTTCCTGCACAGATGCTGCCAGACCTGCTGAGCTTTTCCAGCAACTTTGTTTTTGTTCCTGATTTACAGCATTCATATTTCTTTCAGTTTCTAAAAATGAGTGGACTGGGCTGAGATGAGGTTTAAAAATTTCAAAAATCTCCAACTCTAAGTTGTGCAGATTAGATTGACCGGCCATGTTAAATTGCCCATAGTATCAAGGGATGTGTAGGCTTAATGGATTAGCCATGGGAATTGCAGGATTACAGGGATAGGGTGCAGGGAGGTTGGGTCTGGGTGGGATGCTCTTTGGAGAGATGTACCAAATGGCCTGCTTCCGCACTGTAGGAGTTCTGTCATTCTATACCTCGCTCCTTTCCTGGTTTAATGATGGTGGGAGCACAGACAGACAGCCAACACACGCGTGCCTGTTGAAATAAGAACATAAGCCTAAGGACATAAGAACTAGGAGCAGGAGTAGGCCATCTGGCCCCTCGAGTCTGCCCCGCCATTTAATAAGATCATGGCTGATCCTTTTCAAACTCAGCTCCACTTACCCGCTCACTCGCCATAACCGTTAATTCCTTTACTGATCAAAAATTTATCCAGCCTTGCCTTAAAATTATTCAGCGAACTAGCTGAATGGATGACCTCACACTTATCAACATTGTACTCCATCTGCCAGACCTTTGCCCACTCACTTAGACTATCTATATCCCTCTGCAGACTTGCAGTGTCTTCTGCACACTTTGCTGTACCACTCATCTTAGTGTCAACTGCAAATCATTTAACAAACTTGGCAGTGTTGTATTTAACTTGTTTTACAGATTTAACTCTGGCTGGCTGGATTTTCCATCTGTTGGAAAATCTGGCAGCTCAAGGGAAGTAAAGACAGCTTCAGGGGTTATGTAGGCACCTTCATGCTGTGGTCTAAAGGCCAGGAGGCGCATGAGTGCTTTCCCTCTGTCTCGCAAGCTTACTTTCTTCCTAAAAATCATACCTCCAATTGATTCTGTGATTGGGAATCAGACTCCTCTCTGCAAATGAGGGTCAGATCCTCCAAATCACCTAACCTCGCCCCATGACCTCTCTGGGAGCTACAGGATGTTAACCCTGTTTTAAAGTGTTCCCTGTCTAGCTGGAAGGCAGATTTGTTGGTGAGAAAGGGAACCTGCTGACAACAAAATATGCTCACTGTAAGGCCAAAACATCACAGCAAATGAGAGACCTGAACTGAATTTTATAACTGAAGTTCTGCGTCCACTTAACGGAATATATTACCAACTTGGAAAGTAGCTAACTTTCCTCTTCCACTCTCTCCCCATAGTTACACGCCTTTCCTCTAGTTTAAGTGTTTATTTGAACTGACCCTTAAAATTTGTTTTGGTCTCTGCACCATCTTCCTTGTAGTGAAGTCATCTATGCTCCAACAATTCTTTGAGTAAAGGAATTTCCCCCAACTTCTCTGATCACTTTGACAATTTTCAGTAACACTCCATATCTAAAATAAATCTATATAAAACAAAGCTCATTTTCTATGTTAAAGCTACTATTAGAACCTTTCTTCACTGCTGAAAACATTCTCAGCGTGTTTTCTGTTTCCTTCAGTTTCTCAGCCTGGTAATAATCCTGGTGAGTCTATTATTTTTATTAGTACCCTTTACTATAAAAAGGAACACATGCATGCACATAGTACTGTAACCATAATTGAATCAACAGCTTGTAAAGTATACAATTATTTTTGCAATGTCTGCTCATTCATGAAATTCAAAATACTGTTCGTCTTCTTGTTGCTTTATCCCACAATTAAATATCAGGAAGCCCAAAGTCATTGCCTTATATCCCTGTCACAAACTTCATTCCCTAGCTACTGATTTAATTCCTCTCTACTTTTTGATACTGAAAAGAGATCACTCACAAAAATGGTAATAAAATGTGAGGCTGGATGAACACAGCAGGCCCAGCAGCATCTCAGGAGCACAAAAGCTGACGTTTCGGGCCTAGACCCTTCATCAGAGAGGGGGATGGGGTGAGGGCTCTGGAACAAATAGGGAGAGAGGGGGAGGCGGACCTAAGGTGAAGAGAAAAGAAGATAGGTGGAGAGGAGAGTATAGGTGGGGAGGTAGGGAGGGGATAGGTCAGTCCAGGGAAGACGGACAGGTCAAGGAGGTGGGATGAGGTTAGTAGGTAGGAGATGGAGGTGCGGCTTGGGGTGGGAGGAAGGGATGGGTGAGAGGAAGAACAGGTTAGGGAGGCAGAGACAGGTTGGACTGGTTTTGGGATGCAGTGGGTGGAGGAGAAGAGCTAGGCTGGTTGTGTGGTGCAGTGGGGGGAGGGGACGAACTGGGCTGGTTTTGGGATGCGGTGGGGGAAGGGGAGATTTTGAAGCTGGTGAAGTCCACATTGATACCATTGGGCTGCAGGGTTCCCAAGCGGAATATGAGTTGCTGTTCCTGCAACCTTCAGGTGGCATCATTGTGGCACTGCAGGGGGCCCATGATGGACATGTCATCTAAAGAATGGGAGGGCGAGTGGAAATGGTTTGCGACTGGGAGGTGCAGTCGGTTCGCAATAAACAACTGCACCTCCCAGTCGCAAACCATTTCCACTCCCCCTCCCATTCTTTAGATGACATGTCTATCATGGGCCTCCTGCAGTGCCACAATGATGCCACCTGAAGGTTGCAGGAACAGCAACTCATATTCAGCTTGGGAACCCTGCAGCCCAATGGTATCAATGTGGACTTCACCAGCTTCAAAATCTCCCCTTCCCCCACTGCATCCCTAACCAGCCCAGTTCGTCCCCTCCCCCCACTGCACCACACAACCAGGCCAGCTCTTCCCCTCCACCCACTGCATCCCAAAACCAGCCCAGCCTGTCTCTGCCTCCCTAACCTGTTCTTCCTCTCACCCATCCCTTCCTCCCACCCCAAGCCGCACCCCCATCTACCTACTAACCTCATCCCACCTCCTTGACCTGTCCGTCTTCCCTGGACTGACCTATCCCCTCCCTAGCTCCCCACCTATACTCTCCTCTCCACCTATCTTCTTTTCTCTCCACCTTCGGTCCGTCTCCCCCTCTCTCCCTATTTATTCCAGAACCCTCTCCCCATCCCCCTCTCTGAAGAAGGGTCTAGGCCCGAAACGTCAGCTTTTGTGCTTCTGAGATGCTGCTTGGCCTGCTGTGTTCATCCAGCCTCACATTTTGTTATCTTGGATTCTCCAGCATCTGCAGTTCCCATTATCACTCACAAAAATGGTGTTGTATTTGATGAAATTCCAACCACATATTCATTTTATTACCAAAACGTATGACTTCTCATTGTCATATGTCGTCTGACTGCTCTCCTGCTTCAGGTCACTTTTGGCTGAAGCCCACATTCATGCCTTTGCTACCTATAGACTTCTTTATTTCTATTCATACTGCCCAGACCCTTAGGGGCATTGATATACAAAGGGATCTTGGGGCCCAAACCCATAGCTCCCTGAGTGGAAACACAAGTGGATAAGCTGTTATGGAAGGTGCAGTAACTATACAGAGGCTAATATTCCATCACTAAGCCACCCTTTATTTACACGTGCATAATACCAGACCCTGGTCCGGCTTCCTCAGAGCCAGCTCTCAGAGTGACAGAACCTCTGACACTTCTGTTTGTATCTGTCAGCCCGGGCTCCCTGATTGGGCTGTTAACCTGGTCCTCAACGGCTGACCTCATCATAATCACAACAGAAGGCATACAGCCTGACTGCCTTCATTGGTGGGGGTACTGAGTATAAAACTTTGCATGTCATGTCTTAACTGTGTAAGACTTTGGCCTGGCTGCACTTGGAGTACTATGTGCAGTTCTGGTTGCTACACTATAAGGAAAATGTGGAAGTTTTGGAGAGGGTGCAGAAGAGGTTTACCAGGATGTTGCTGGTTTGGAATGCATAAGCTATGTAGAGAGTTGGATTGTTTTCACGAGAGCATTGGAGGCTGAGGGGTAACCTGAGAAGTAATAGAAGTATATAAAATTATGAGAGGCGTGGATAGTTGGAGCCTTTTTCCCAGGGTAGAAATATCAAATACTAGGGGTCATAGATTTAAGGCAAGAGGGGGAAATTTAAAGGAGATGAGTGTGGATTATTTTTAAGTAGAGGGAAGTTGATGCCTGGAACATATTGCCAGGGAAGGAGGTAGAAGCAAATACAATAACAACACTTAAGAGGCATTTATACAGACACAAGAACAGGCAAGAGAATAGAATGTGCAGGCAGACAGGATTAGTTCCAGAATGGTATCATGGCCAGCACAGGCTTGTTCGACCAAAAAGCCCGTTCCTATGCTGTACTGTTCAATGTTCTATACGTTCTATAAATTTGGAAGATATAGCCTTGAAATTTTTTTGATGATATCAAATTAGATGTTTGACAAATGACAAGGAGGATGTAATTGTCATTATCAAAGTTGCAGACAAGTTCGTAGAAGAGGCGGAAAGGTAGAAGGTAGTTTTGTTTTAAGAGTTCAGAAATTCATTTGGAACACAGAACTAAATACATCATTTCCAAGAAAGCGTGTAATTCAGTCAAGTGCCAAGCTGAATCCGTGTGATATTAATTGATGGAAATTTTGCTTTGCTGATTTTATACTAGACAGCAAAAACAAGCCATCGACCACTAGTTTATTTTTAACTGGAGAAAAATCAGGAGTTTAGTTTAGAAGAAGAGATTCCTCCTAGTGAAAGAATCTGCTTTTACTCAAGGAGAACAGTTTTCACCCTATCAGAAGCCTTTACTTTATGAAGTCTCCCTGGTGAGAGAATTGATGTAGAAGCTTCCCAGTTATCCGAACTGAGAAGAGATTTAGGCTACAAGATGTGATGGGATTCAGGATAGCAGAAGTGAAAAAGAGTTCTGAATTTGTCTCAGCAGTCTGAAAAGGATAAATGGTAAGTGTCAGTTAAGAGCTGAGACAGGAGTAATATTTCTCTGGAATTGAGTATAAAAGATGTGGTTGGACAACAGTTTGCAACTTTGTTTTGCTGTTTATACAAAGAACATTTTAAAACTGACTTATATGTTAAACTTTGTTTTGTTTTCTCTTTGTGTAATAAACCTTTGTTAAAGAACATTGGCAGCTCACCTGAACATGTTTAGTGATTAAGCCACAGCTGTAACCCCCAATTGCAAAATTTTAACTTAAGACCTATTCAGTTCGGTTTCATTCTGAGTTCAGACTTGTCCAGCATACCAACAGATAGCCAGAACAAACTACTTAACTTCTGGAATTTGCCATTTTCAATTTTTTTTTCAATTCCAAATCATACATTTCTTTTTAAAAGCCAAAAGAACTGCGGATGCTGTAAATCAGGAACAAAAACAAAGTTGCTGGAAAAGCTCAGCAGGTCTGGCAGCATCTGTGAAGGAGTAAACAGAGTTAATGTTTCGGGTCCGGTGACACTTCCTCAGAACTGATGGTGACTGGGAAAACGTCAGTTTATATGCAGAAAGTAGGGAGGTGGGTGGGGTAGGGAGTAAACGATAGGATTGAGCCCAAACAGAGAGAAAGACAGTGGGACAGACAGAGGAGTTGCTAACAATCGGGCTGGGAGGGTTATTAGTTGTTAATGAGGACTGTGAGTGGCTAACAACAAGAGTGTGTAATGGCAGGCTATGTGGTAACAAGACCTGGTGTGTCGGGTGGGGGCCGGGACATCGGACAGTTTAGGCCCTAAAATTATTGAACTGAATATTGAGTCCAGAGGGCTGCAGGGTCCCCAAGTGGAAAATGAGGTGTTGTTCCTCCAGCTTGAGTTGGGCTTCACTGGAACACTGTAGCAAGCCAGATGTTAGCCAGGGAGCAGGGTGGTGCATTGAAGTGGCAGGCAACGGGTAGTTCAGGGTCTTCTTTGCAAGTAGAATGTAGATGTTCTGCAAAGCGGCTGCCAAATTTATGTTCCATTTCCCCAATGTTGAGGAGACCACATTGTGAGCAGCGAATGCAGTAGACTAGATTCTGGGAAGTGCAGGTGAAGTGTTGCTTCACCTGGAAGGTATGTTTGGGCCCTTGGATACTGGGGAGGGAGGAGGTAAATGGGCAGGTGTTGCACCTTCCCCAGTCACAGGGGAAGGTGCGTAGGGCTGTGGGGAGGTGTTGGGTGTGAAGGAAGTGTGGACCAGGGTGTCCCGGAGGGAACGGTCCCTGTGGAAGCTGGGCAAGAGAGGGGAGGGGAATATGTGCCTGGTGGTTGCATCTTGCTGGAGGTGGCAGAAATGGCGTCTGATGACAGGGACTGTTCCCTCCGGGACACCCTGGTCAGCACTGTGGAAGTGTCTCTGGACACAAAACATTACCTCTGTTTTCTCCTTCACAGATGCTGCCACACCTGCTGACCTTTTCCAGCAACTTTGTTTTTGTACACAATTACTTTTATTCTGTTGCTTCTGTGAATATGTCTTTCGTCAGCATTGTCAAATTGCCTCATTTCATGTCCTAATTTTTTTCGATGAACCCTGTTGTCAGATGCTTGATTGTGACCCTTCTCAAATTTGAGGTATGTTGTGGCCCTATATTTTAAGAAAAATAAACATCTAAGTGGTCTGTTAAATTCTAGTTCAAAATTAAGAAATCATATGTCTACACTTCTGTCCACGTAGAACAGTATCTAGATAACTAGTTATAGTGAAGCTGTTTTCCTTTATACACAGCAGGACATAGCCATAAGAAGCAAAGTTTTGCTGCTGAATGTTGTGTTCATCTAATTCTTTCTTTATTTGATCCATTTCTAGTGTGCACAGCAGAACAGTTTAAGTGTCATAATAATATGTGTAAGCCCTTAATCTGGGTCTGTGATGGAGTTGATGACTGTGAAGATATGAGTGATGAAAGTAACTGTGGTAAGAAACTTGTATTTTGATTATAGAACAACGAATAGAATAAAATTAGTTTTAGCCTTTTCCAAAGTATCTGAAACATTTTCTTCGGAAGCTATTGTCTAAATGATAAGCATGGTTCCTTAAGCAGTGCACTTCTGTATTTTCTTCTCATAGCTATTTTTAACTGGCAATTCGAGCCTTAAAAGTGTAAAAGGGAGGGGTTTGCAACAGAGTCAACTTAGTCCGCTTCTCACCAGATATATGTAACACAGTTTGGTAGCAATCAGGAGGAAAATCAATGACTTTTTCTAACCTTCCTCATTTGGGAATGCAGTCCTCAACCATGGCATTCCTGTTACCGTTCCTATTGCAATTAGATTTTCCCATGCAATCCCAATCCCAGAGCTTCTTTTGCTTGGTTCAGTACCTCACAACAGGATATTTGCCAAATTAATCTAGCATCTCAACAGTTCAACCAACTGAGGTGTCAGAGTAGTTGATGTGGTAACTGATTGTGGAGGTTTAATTGAAATAACTCGTTAAATTTCTGGTTCAGTCTTCTGTAAATCAGCATTGCAGCCTATTAATTCAGATTTAAGTTTGCAAAATGGTTTCAAACTGAAGATGTCAAGTTCAGCATTGGATGTTCTGTCACATTCTTTTGAAATTAATGTAACAATTGAAGTGTCTTCAATTTGTTTAACAAATATTTCATGAGAAATTATTGCATCTTTTCTGTCCCACTTCCAGATTGCCCAGCTGGGTTCTTCAGCTGCCAGAAGAATAACTGTTTGTCCATTGGTACCATATGTGATGGAAATGTTGACTGTCCTGATGGCAGTGATGAGAATGACTGTGAAAAAACAGGTAGGTACAATTTGCTTTGACCTACTGAAGTCAGCTGTCATGTTTCCAGCAATAGTGATCACACTTTAAAAGTGTTTCATTGGCTATAGATACGTCGTTTAAATTTTTAGAAAATATTTATGTCAATATTAGCAGATGAACCCCAAATGTATTTTCACACATAGCCTATTTAATATTTTAGTACATACCTTAATTGTTCTAAATGGACAGAGTCTGCCACAAATAAAACCTCAAAGGAATATTGACTAACAGTACCAAAAATGGACCCTTACTGATCGGCAGTAAAGTTGTTTGTTTGAATTTCACTATTAGAACTCAGTATCTTCAGACCACAGCGCTATTAATCCTGTTTATCTGTGCTTTTGTATTTGTTAGATATCAAGTGCACAACCAACACTTACAAGTGTGCCAACGAAAAATGCATTGCCAAACCCAATGCAGAATGTGATGGTGTAATGGATTGTTTGGACCATAGTGATGAATCCAATTGTGGTAAGTAGAAGAGCAGGGGAGGGCACTTTTGACCTAACAGCACTTTTTGATCTGGGGCTTAAGATATTAGAAGAAGGGAAGAATAAGCAGTTACATGATTATTGGATGCCAGAAAGTATTTTATGCATGCATTAAAAATGTCAGTTTTGCCCTGTATGCAAGCACGTTAACAACTTCACACAATCTGCTGAGTATTAAGTGGATAAAAATAACTTCACTAACTTCTTTTTTGTACCTTTAATAGTATTTTGACATACATGGAAGCATCTCTTTTCACAACACTTGCCCTATGTAATACCTAATAAAAAAGAAACAAGGTGACATGGTATCTTTTACATCTAGTTACTATTAGTGGCTACTTCCCTGTTCTGTTAATGTTTCACTAACGTATTAAGAAAATACTACAGGCTACAGTTTCTTCTGCACTGAGTAGGAATTGTGACTCATAACATTCCCACCAATTCAAAATCAGGCTGGGCAGATTTTTATCTCACTGCTTCATTTGACTGCTGGTGGGAAGAGACTGAACACTTCACAAGCTAGTTGGCTGTTTATCATGTTGCCCTCAGCCTGTACAAACAGCAGGGCCCAGACGGTGCTGTTCTGTGACCAGGTACTCTCACCACCCTGTTCCTCTTAAAGGCCCATTCTGTTAAAGGAAAGCAGTATATATGAAATCATGGCTTATGGAAAATTATTATAAAACACTGCAAGGATGCTACAACAAGACTCCTGGATTAGTCCCACTACATTAATACTCTGTTCGCCAAGGTGGCCTCCAGGAAGGCAACAGTGTTTCCTTGGGTAGGAAAGAAGCCATCAAGAAACAGCCAGAAAATAGTGACCTCATTAGGGCAGTCAAGGTGAGTGACTGCATCCTCATGGTGCATCTCATGGTCATCACATCAATAATGATTCACTCTACTCAGTGTACTATGTACCATTCACTCAGCCAGCAGCACTCCCTGGCACGCCAAACTTTCTGATACTCATACTCTACCTCAACCAAACATATCTCCCAATGTTGCCAGCATTAGACTTCAGGGACAATGTCATACTGTTGCTGAGACTCCTTCCCCTCCCTTCCAGAAGATTGCCCATAACACACAGGTGAGACAGATCACCAGTTGGTGAGGGTCCACCCATCCATCCTGAGGCTCCTGGAGGAGGTGACCTTGTGTGTAATAGGACCAGAGGAAATGCAGCCATCTGGTCTGACAGAAGCTCTGGAGGATAGTGCGCAGTCTTGTGCTCCTCTTGAACTTCCTTGTTACTCTTGTACTGAATTGTGACATCAAGTGAAAGCTAAAGATGGTGTGACTGTGGGCAACATCGTGGCTCAGTGGTTAACATTCCTGCCTCACAGCACCAGGGACCCAGGTTTGATTCCACCCTCAGGTGACTGAGTGGAACATAGAACATGGAACAGTACAGCACTCGCCCTTCAGCCCACGATGTTGTGCCGACCTATTACCCTATTCTAAGATCAACATAACCTGCATACCCTTCATTTTGCTATCAGCCATATGCGTATCCAAGAGTTGCTTAAATGTCTCTAATGTATCTGATCCTATCACCACTGCTGGCAGTTCCACCACTCTCTGTGTAAAGAACCTACCTCTGACATCTCCTCTATACATTCCTCCAATCACCTTAAAATTATGCCCCGTTGTGATAGTTATTTCCACCCTGGGTGAAAGCCTCTGGCTATCCACTCTATCTATGCCTCTCATTATCTTGTACACCTCTATCAAGTTTTCTTTCATCCTTCTTCGTTCCAATGCCAAAAGGTCTCGCTCCCTCAACCTTTCCTCATAAGACCCACCCTCCAATCCAGGCAGCATTCTGGTAAATCTCCTCGCATGCTCTTTAAAGCTTCCACATCCTTCGGAAAATGAGGCGACCAGAACTGAACACAGTATTCCAAGCGTCTAACCAGGGTCTTATAGAGCTGCAGTGTAACCTCGTTGCTCTTAAGTTCAATCCCTCTGCCAATGAAAGACAACACACCATTCGCCTTCTTACCAACCCTATCAACTTGGGTGGCAACTTTGAGAGATATATGAATATGGACACCAAGATCCCTCTGTTCCTCCACACTGCCAAGAATCTTGCCGTTAACCCAGAATTCTGCATTCAAATTCAATCTTCCAAAATGAATCACTTCACACTTTTCCTGGTTGAATTTCATCTGCCACTTCTTTGCCCAGTTCTACATCCTGCCAATGTCCCGTTGCAACCTACAACTGCCCTCCACACTGTCCACAACTCCACCAACCTTCATGTCTTTGGCAAACTTACTAACTCATCTTTCCACTTCCACTTCCTTATCCAAGTCATTGATGAAGATCACAAAGAGTAGAGGTCCCAGAACAGATCCCTGCCGACCACCACTGGTCACTGAGCTCCAGGCTGAATACTTTCCATCTACTGACACTCTCTGTCTTCTATTGCACAGCTAATTCTGTATCCGGACAGCTAAATTCCCCTGAATCCCATGTCTCCTTACTTTCTGAATGAGCCTACCATGGGGAACCTTATCGAATGCCTTGCTGAAATCCATATACACCACATCCACTGCTCTACCTTCAACAATGTGTTATGTCGCACCATCAGAGAATTCAGTAAGGCTTGTGAGGCATGACTTGCTCCTCACAAAGCCATGCTGACTATTTCTAATCAAACTGTGCTTTTCCAAATAATCATAAATACTGTGTCTCAGAACCCTGTCCAATAATTTGCCCACCACAGAAGTAAGACCGACTAGTCTGCAATTCCCAGGATTATCCCTATTTCCTTTCTTGAACAAGGGAATAACATTTGCAACCTTCCAATCATCTGGTACTACTCCAGTAGACAGTGAGGAAGCAAAGAACATCGCCAAAGGCACAGCAATCTCTTCCCTCACTTCCCATTGTAGCCCTGGGTATACCCCATCTGGCCCTGGGGTCTTATCTATCCTCATGTATTTCAAAATTCCTTGCACATCCTCCTTCCTAACGTCAACCTGTTCAAGCATATCAGCCTGCTTTATGCTGTCCTCACAAACATCAAGGTCCCTCTACTGGTGAATACTGAAGCAAAGTCTCATTAAGGACCTTCCATACCTCCTCCACTTCCAGGCATGAGTTCCCTCCACTATCCTCACTCTGACCATCTTCACGTAAGTATAGAATGCCTTGGGCTTTTCCTTCATCCTACATTCCAAAGCTTTTTCGTGCCCCTTCTAGCTCTCCTTAGTCTATTCTTCAGTTCCTTCCTGGCTACCCTGTAACTGTCTAGATCCTTGCTTCCTCAACCATAAGTAAGCTTCCTTCTTCCTCTTACCTAGATGTCTTATCATCCAAGGTTCCTTCATCTTACCATCCTTTCCTTGCCTCAGTGTGACAAACCTATTCAGTATTTGTAGCAAGTGCTTCCAAAACAATGTCCACATTTCCATCGTGCATTTCTCTGAGAACATCTGCTCCCAATTTATGCTTTGCAGTTCCTGCCTAATAGCATTGTAATTCCCCCTCCCCCAGTTAAATACTTTCCCATACTGTCTGCGTCTGTCCCTCTCCATGACTATAGCAAAGGTCAGGGAGTTGTGATCACCATCACCGAAATGATCTCTCACCAAGAGATCTGACACCCGGCCTAGTTTGTTGCCAAGCACCAAATCCAATAAGGCCTCCCCTCTTGTTGGCATATGAACATATTGAGTCAGAAACCCATCCTGGACACACCTGACAAAATCTGCACCATCCAAACTATTTGCAGTTAGGAGCTTCCATTCAATATTAGGGAAGTTGAAGTCATCCATGGCAAGAACCCTTTTACTTCTGCACCTTTCCAAAATCTGTCTCCCAATCTGTTCGTCAGTGTCTCTGTTGCTACTGGGAGGGTCTACAGAAAACTCCCAATAAAGTGACTGCTCCTTTCCTGTTTCTGATTTCCGTCCATACTGACTCAGTAGACAAAATGTCCTCCAGGACCTCCCATTCTGCAGTTGTGATAACATCCCTGATTAGCAATGCCACTCCCCCATCTCTTTTACTGCCTTCCCTATTGCTTTTGAAACATCTAAACCCAGAACATGCAACAACCATTCCTGCCCCTGTAATATCCAAGTTTCCTTTATGGCCACACATTGTAAATCCAAGCACTGAACCATGCTGTAAGTTCATCACCCTTATTCCTGACACTTCTTGCGTTAAAATAGATACACTTCAATCTATCACACTGACTGAACCTTTGCCCTATCAACTGTCTGTCCTTCCTCATAGACTCTCTGCTTGCTCTATCTGCTTGTACACCAGATACCCCATCCTCTGATCCGTAGGTCTGGTTCCTATCCCCCTGCCAAACTAGTTTCAACCCTCCCAAAGAACTCTAGCAAACCTCCCGCCCAAGATATTGGTGCCCCTCCAGTTCAGGTGCAACCCGTCCTTCCTGTACTGGTCCCACTTTCCCCAGAAGGTATCCCAATGATCCACATATCTGAAGCCCTCCCTCCAACACCAGCTCTGTAGCCACATGTTCACCTGCACTCGCTTTCTATTCCTAGCCTCACCAGCCCGTGGCACCGGTAGTAATCGTGAGATTACTACTTTACTCATCCTGGCTTTTAGCTTCCAACCTAGCTCCCGATATTCACTTTTCAGGTCCTCATCCCTTTTCCTTGCTATGTCATTGGTACTGATGTATACCACGACTTCTGGCTGCTCACCCTCCCCCCTTAAAAATCCTGTAGACTTAATCTGAGACATCCCTGACCCTGGCACCGGGGAGGCAACATACCATCTCGTTCATGACCACAGAATCTCCTGTCTGTTCCCCTAATCATTGAATCTCCTAGCACTGTCGCTGTTCTATTCTCCCACATTCCCCTCAGAGCCACGGAGCCAGGCTCAGTGCCAGAGACCTGGCTGCTGTTGGCTTTCCCCTGCTACGTTTCCTCCCTTGTATACAAACGGTATAATTATTGAGGGGAACGGCCACAGGGGATCCCTGCACTGTTTATCTGTTCCCTTTCCCTCTCCTGATCGTCACCCAGCTACCTTTATCCTGGGTGTAAATACCTCCCTATAACTCCTCTCTATCACCCGTTCAGCTTCCCGAATGCTCTGCAGTTTAACCAGCTCCAGCTCCAGTTCCCTAACGCAGTCTGTGAGGAGCTGGAATTGGGTGCACTTCTCATAGGTGAAATCAGAAGGGATACTAACAGTGACCCTTACCTCCCACATCCTACAAGAGGAGCATGCAACTGCCCTAGCTTCCATCCCCTCTGCTTTAAATTGCCAAAAGACATAAAGAGGAAGGAAAAAACAAGCTCACCTTACTGGCCCTCCAAACAGAGTCTTTTTTTTGGTTAGAGGAGGAGGAGGGATGGGAGACACTGCATGTGTAGTGTTTTGGGTTTAGCCACTGCCCGAATATGTTAGTTCACTTTCCCAGCAGTCCCTGTTTCTGTCTTTGCTCCTGCTCACCCTTCACTTCATCTATTCATGAGGCAAGTTTTTTTTAATACAGGAACCTTACCTTTCCAGTTGCCCCCTGGTTTGCGCTCTCATCACACCCACCCCTGAATTAGAGGAATTCTTCCCATGTCTGTGTGGATTTCATCCGGGTGCCCTGGTTTTCTCTTACAGTCCAAAGATATGCAGGTTAGGTGGCTTGGTTATGCTAAATTGTCCAGGGATGTGCAAGCAAGGTGGATTAGTCAATGGGGAATGCAGTGTTACAGGGAAAGGAATGGGGGGGAGCGGTGAATCTGGATTGGATGTTCTTCAGAGGCTTTGCGTGGACTTGATGGGCTGAATGTTCTGCTTCCACACTGTCAGGCCTTTCATGATTGCTCTTTTCCTTCCGACACACTTCAATCATGGCAGCGCTCTCCTCCTGCGTGTATTCAGATTCAGTTGATCTGCTGTCTGGAGATCCTTGGCAAATTCACATCAAGGAAAACAGCTATCCCCTGCAAGTGATTAGGATTGACTGTCACTTGGTCTTAAACTAAGCATACTGATCCTGGCACAGTGCAATTCTTAGAATAAGTGTCACAGACATTAATCACAGAACGTGAATGTGCAGTAGCCAGGCAGTTGAAAAGAGTAGGTTATATGCCATCTGCATGATGCATGAGTTCTGCTTCAGGGGACTTGTGGGATGACATCAGTGATGCAGTGTACCAGATAACATGAAGATAATTTACGCAAAGTTGCCTGGGACAATTGCAAAAAGGCTAGAATCCAAGTCCACAGGGTAGTAGTCAGACCACAGCTGTGAACAGTTTTGGGCCCCTTATGTATGGAAAAGTATGGTGGCATACAGGCACTGTCAAGGCATTGAATACAGGAGCAAGGAGACTAAGATGGAACTGTATATAACATTATTTAAGCCAGAGCTGGAATACCGTGTGCAGTTCTGGTCACGATACCATAGTCAGGGTATGATTGCACTTAAAAGTGGGTGCAGAGGAGATTCATCAGGATATTTCCTGGGCTGGAGTGATTCATCAATGAAGAGAAACCAGATAGGCTGGCTTTGTTTTCCTTAGAGCAGAGCTGACAGGTGTAGGGGTGTTAGTGGTATCTGACTGACATGTACGAAGTTATGTGGAGCATAGATGGGGAGAAACTTTATCCTCAATAGAGATGAAAATAATTAGGGACACAGTTTTAAGGCAAGGAGCAGGATGTTTGGAGAAGATTTGAAGAAAATTTTTTTCACCTGTTGGCAGTGAGTAGCTAGAACTCACTGCCTAAAATGGTGGTAGAAGTATGACCCCTCCATACATGTAAGAAATATTTAGATGAACATCTGAAACGCCATAGCATACAAGTTAACATTCAGTGCTGGAAAATGGGATTAGAATAGGTGGATGGTGGATGACTGCTGTGGACGTGATGAGCTGAAGAACCCATCTCATGCTGTAGCTGTCCAGAGAAGATTCACTAGTTTGATCCTGGATAGGGAAGGATTTTCATAAGAGGAGATGTTGAGTACGTTGGGCCCGTATTCATTTGAGTTTAGAAGAATGAAAGGCAACTTTATTGAAACATGTAAGATTGTTAGGGCGCTTGACAAATTAAGAGATTGTTTTTCCCTTTATGGGAGTGTCTAGTATCAGAAGGCGTAATCTCAGAATAAGGGGGTCACCCGGTTAGGAGAAAAATAAGCTGGAATTCCTTCTCTCAGAAGGTTGTGAATCTGTGGAATTTTTCGCTGCAGTGTTGTTAGGTCTTTAAGCAAATTCAAGGTTGACATGGACAAATTTCTAATCAGCAAGGGAATCTAAGGTAATGGGGGAGAAGACTGGAAAGTGGAGTTGAGGATTGTTTGAGGAAGGATCACTGGACCCGAAATGTTAACTCTGATTTTTGCTTCACAGATGCTGCCATACCTGCTGAGCTTTTCCAGCAACTTCTGTTTTTGTTACTGAGGATTGTCAGATCAGAATTTGAATGGTGGAACTTGCTTGACAGGGTGCAAGGCCTGTTTCTGCTTCTGTACCTATGATACCAATGCCTGAAAGTAGACATGCAAGGTCATTTGGAGGTCGTGAGTTCTACAGTTACTGCCATGTGTACTTAGACAGCTGCCGTAGTAGATGTGGTACTCTGTGCTCAGGAGGAAGCAGGCTGTCAAAGGAGTTTAGCATTTATGCTCCGACAGGCTGTAAGAATTGCTAAAGTGCTGACCTGTAGTAACAGGACTGAGGCCAGTTCCCGCTATTATTGCAAACACTAATAATATGGCTATGTTATGTGACTTATTTTCCAAATATTTAAACAAATGATCCAGAGATATGTGTTCATGTCGCACCACAGAGGCTGCAGAATTTTCATTCAATTAATTAAAATAAAATCTAGCTTCAGATTTAAAGAAATCTGGTGCACTATGTGCCTCCTTGAAGAAGGAAATCTCCCAATCTTACTCAGCATGGTCAGACACTCCACAGCCACAGTAATATGGTTGTCTCTTAATCATCTTCTGAAATAGCTTAAGCACTCAGTGATAGTAAATAACTGTGTTCTAGAAACATTGAATAACAGTTAAAGCAGATGACCATCGTCATTAACCTCTGCACCAGAACCAACGAAGGCACACCCAACCAAATTGATCCTGTAAAGTCCTCCTCACTAACATCTGGGGAATTGTGCAAAATTGCTGCCCTATAGACTAGTCCATAAACTTCCTGACATAATCATACTCAATGTCTCTAACTGTCTCTATCCCTGGATAGAATCTGTCATATTAGCGGGATCACCCCATCAGATATGGTGGAAGGTTGATCTGTTGTTGAGAGGGAGTGAACTCTCACATCCTCAATATCACCACAGACACATGCAGCCTCTGCATCAGATCAGATGTGGACAAGGTACCATCCTACTGATTGCTACTGACTGTCCTCTTTAATTTGCAAATCATATTGAAACACCACTAAGAAAAAACATGCAAAGGAGCAAAGGCACAGGTATACTTTGGATGAAGATTTTAATATCCATATCCAAGAATGGTTCCATAACACCAGAAATGATTCAGCTGGCAAATTCCTGATGACATAACTGTCAGAACACAGCTTATGGCTGCTGGTGAATAATGCAATAAGAGGGTCAAAATGATCTGACTTTGTCTCGACCAAACGACTTTTCACAGACGTATCTGTCCATGGAGTAGTCGTAGGAATGACTACTGCAGATTTCCCAGAGAAATGATGTCCTTGCTTCTTGCTGAGGATATCATGTTGTGGGGCACTACCACATGCTAAATTAGTTACATCAACTCTAGATGCCCAAACCTAAGCATCCTTGACTGACCCAGACTAAGAAGGATTACAGGGAATGTAAAGGCAACACGTTTAAATTGTAAATGTGTAAATATGCAAAGTGTGGTAAATAACGTTGATGAGCTAAACACAGTTAGTCTTGCGGGGAAAGTGATGTTGTGGCAATAATGGAAAAAATAACTTAAAAATGCTGAGAACTGGGTATTTAATATTTGTGGGTAGAAGAAAAAGAGAAAAGTGGGGCAGCTAATTAACCAAGATATTGTAGCATTGGTTAAAAAAAAGGTCCTTGAGGAGAAAGGATAAAATCCATTTGTTTAGAATTGGTAAGTAGAACAGAAGTTGATTGAGGATCTTGAGAACCAATTAATCCCTTGAAATAATTGATTGGTTTATTGGGGTTATCATTTTTCAAACAGTTTCCTTTTGTTCAAACTGCATGACAAGAAGGACTGAGATACAGTCAGCTGGACTGAAGAGGAATGACTTAGCTGAGAAGGCCACATTTAGCTTTTTCAATCACCTGATGAGTTCCTCTGTCACAGAATGCACAATGACCATTCTGTTTGTGGCCTGAATGTAGGCCAGTCCAGCTTGGAATGAAAACAAGAATTTTCTATGTATCTAAGATGCGCATAAAGAGAATAGTGTTGACACTGACACCAAATTATTCTTACTGAGAAAGGGTTCAGAAAAAAACATGGCTCAAGTATGTTACTGTCGACTGAAGATATGTAGCCTTTTCATCCCATTACACTTTCCCCTTGCAAATTATGTGCTGTGTATGGTTTAAAAGAGAGAACTGGAAACCTGCTGCCAACGCAACTCATTTACCTAGCCACAGGAAAATACACAAGAGTGGCACAATAGAGTCAGATTGATATTGGGTAAAAATGTTTGGTCTTGCAGCTATGTTTCCTGCGTGGAATGTGACAGAAGGCAGCAATACTCCCCACTTTGTGGCACAATAATACCCAATATTCAGAGCACCATTGTATTTCAAGGAAATGTAGAGGTGTAAGTTTTGAATTTACATTCACAAAATGGACCTTTGTGCATGTCATTGCTTTCCAAAATGATGTGGAACTACTTCTAAGGAAAGAAAATAGTTTTTAGAGGACAGGATACAATCTTGAGAATCCATACACCAGTTGAAATGGGAATGTGCCAATTAAAAAATAATAAGCCATCTTTCCAATAATTAAATTTATTCTTGATACAGGTTCACTGTAGCAGCAGAATACTTAATTGTATGCGATATATTTGTTATAATATCCTATTATAAAGATGTGGAGCTTTATAACTTACCCTGTGCAAGTTCAACTACATATTTAAAGGAGAATAGCATTAGAATAACTGTATTTTTGTTTTTGACTGACACAGATTCAGTTGGTTAAAGGGACTTCTGCTGTCCTGTACACCTTAAATGACTCTTATGATTCTGTATCTTTGTATACATTCAAGATCACTTGTACTGCTTATATTTATTTCTATGAGACTCTGAACATTCAACTTTGACCATTGTAAGTTAAAATTGAAGTAACTATTTCATGCAGTTGTTTAATAAATATTTTTTACATTGTGATGTTTAAAAAGAATTGGATTGAGTTTGCTTAAATGATTTAACTGCATTAAGCACCCATGAAGAAGGGGAGTCTTTCCAGGCATTTTTTTCTTGGGTTTATTTGAATCTCAGTGCTTCCTCATATCCTGTAATCAATATCATCCTGATTGTGGCATTCCTGTAGCACCAAAGATATCTTTAATGGTGGTAATTATGCACCGCAAGTCAATGAATTCATTTTGGCTGATTTTTTTTTATTCTCAAACATGACACCATAGCACATATTTGCAAATTACTGCCATAGCAGTCATTTATAGCTAAACTGCGTAGTAGGGGAACAGTTTATTTACCTTGATTTTAAGCAGTGTAATGCTACTTATTACAATTTGACAACTATGCTTGATGATGCTATGTTTAAATATATTCCAAACTACTTTTCAATAACAATGATATTGATCATAATTCTACGAAATGCCTAAAACATTCATACATTTACAGTATAAATGAGCTATTATGATAGATTAATAAAGTAGAAATGATCAACTTTTAAAAATAATTATCTTATCAAGTCAGTCAAATTGTGCGTAATTCAGGCCGTCCACTACAAAATAAACATTTAAACAATAGAAACACTAATACATTTCTACTTGTTCAAGTTTAAAATCTTGGAACTGTTAACGTAACTTCATACAACAAGGAGCTTCTCTTTTTACACAGACTGTGGAAACCGACCCTTCCTTCAAAGTCGAATTGTCAATGGTAATGATGCGGAGCTTGGTGAGTGGCCCTGGCAAGTCAGCCTCCACTTTGATACCTTAGGGCATACTTGTGGTGCAACGCTGATAAATACTGGGTGGCTTCTATCTGTCTCACATTGTTTCCACGATGTGTATCCCTACAAGTAAGTGACAATCTAGATACAGCCAGAAAAAGAAAAAAAATTGCACCACAGTATAGCAAGTTCTCTTCATTTAAAACTTTTATGCATTTGTTTATAAACTTGTAAACTTTAAATCAAAGGCACTGTTTGGTCAATTCCATTTTAGATGTGTTGAACCAGAATGCAAAATATTTCTTTCTTTTTAATGAAATCACCGTTAAATGTGGCTGATCATGTATTATTGACTCATTAAGTTTTGCGAGTCTCCATTAGCTCTTTTCTACATTTATTTTGTATCACAGACTAAAGGCAATGGGGCTTGAATGTCAGATTGAATAAAAGAGTCTCACTTACTGCAGTTTCCCACGCTGGCAAGCATCAAAATGGAAGTTCTGGGAAGTTCCACAAGCTTTATCATGCTTATTCTAATTAAGTTAAAATGTAGTCATTAATGACAACACCAAGGCAAAACACAGTCTTTCACATTTTAACCATGTAACAATATTCTTACATAATAGTAAGGGTTTTTTGTGCTGAAGTGGGTTAGCCTGCAGCTTTAAGATTCAGCATACCTGTACAGTTATTTTACATTGCTAGTGAATTCTGCTTGTCTTTTTGCAATTATTTAATACCTAGTCACTATTCTTAAGCATCATCAAGCAAGAGTATCGATCCATATTTCATATGATGAATTTGATTCAGTATACTGTCAAATGCTGCAAGGCTCATGTTCAGCAAAACTTATTAAAACAGAAAAGATAAAGGTAAACTGTATTGGTATTCTCTACACCGCTTTTATTTCTTGCATGCAAATTTCAACCACGTATCTGAAGAATTTTGTTTCAAGAAAGTTTTAGCACACTCTGACACTCTGAAAGGCTCTGGGTATGAAATATATAACACCCAAAAGCTGCTGGCTTTGGTACATATGAATGCGTGTATTGAGTGGAAAGCAGAATTAATAAGTGAGCCCTTTGGGAACAGGTATCGTAGACAAGGGAATTGTGTGTGATTGTCTCTGAATGAGAATGACACTTGCTTATGGCAAGACATGAGTGGAGACTTCTAACATGGGGAAATTGTCATATTATAGTGAATGCATGGTTCTGACTGACCAATAAATTCTCTTACCCTTACCTCCTGCCAGGGGCATTTTGCGGCTCACTATAATATACAAGCTTCTGCTCATGACGGAGGGGGACACCGCTGTCCTTTTTAAGTCTAGGAAACTACACGGTCTGCTTTCTTTGGTTTTGTCAAAGAAAACCATCCAGGATTAACTGGAAGAATCTCTTGTAATTAAAAAAAATTTTGTTTAATATATATTATCAACTAGTTATAGGTTTCATTAACGTAATGGATGTTGTTACAGTACTTTGAGGAGGAGCATAGGTCATTCTTTCAAGATCCTCTTCTGCACGCGAGTTCATATGACATCATCATAGTGGGCGGTGCTTCTGGTACGGCTCAATTTTAACCCTTCAGAATCTACCCGTGTGAAAATCTGCCTGTATAGTTGCATTATGAGCCCCTTTCATGGCCATCAAGTCCTGAAATGGAACTTGAAACCAACATTTCTGTCCCCGAAGTAGGCACAACAAGAGCTCAGTACCAAGGCAATGATGTACGTTTAACAATTTCCTTCTGTATTGATCAAGCAAATTGTATAACTACTTAGAAATCATCAGTTGTGAATAGAATAAGAGAAGCTGTCATTTGTAAAAAAAAATCACTTTTAAAATGTAATGTAGAGTTAAATTCAAAGTTGTTTGCCTGCAGGCGCTTAGCAGCCACTATGCTTTGCATTGAAGTTACTGATAAGAAACAGCCTATATAGTTTATACAAAAGGGGGTTTGAGAAAGGTTTTACAAATCATAAGCACATTGAAAATTAAGAACATAAATAAAAGGAGCAATAGTGGACTGTTCAGCCCTTCAAGCCTGCTTTACCATTCAGTGAGATCATGGTTGATTTTCTACTTTGGCACCTTTTTTCCATAGCAACCCTGTATCCTCTGATGTTTTTAAGATGTTGCAGCTGTACAAAACTCTGGTGCGGCCGCACGTGGAGCATTACTTACAGTTCTGGTCACCGCATTATAGGAAGTATGTGGAAGCATTGGAAAGGGTGCAGAGGACATTTACCAGAATGTTGCCTGGTATGGAGGGAAGGTCTTATGAGGAAAGGCTGAGGGACTTGAGGCTGTTTTCATTAGAGAGAAGAAGGTTAAGAGGTGACTTAATAGAGACATACAAGATGATCAGAGGATTAGATAGGGTGGACAGTGAGAGCCTTTTTTTTTGGATGGTGATGGCTAGCACAAGGAGATATAGCTTTAAATTGAGTGGTGATAGATATAGGACAGATGTCAGAGGTAGGTTCTTTACTCAGAGAGTAGTCAGGACAAGGAATGCCTGCCTGCAACAGTAGTAGACTCGCCAACTTTAAGGGCATTTAAATGATCATTGGACAAACATATAGATGATAATGGAATAGTGTAGGTTAGATGGGCTTCAGATTGGTTTCACAGGTCAGCACATCATCAAGGGCCGAAGGGCCTGTACTGTGCTGAAATGTTCTATGTTCTTTGTAGAAATCTCAGTCTTGAAAATACTCAGTAACTGAGCCTCCACTGCTCTTGGGACAAAATGTTCTAAGAATTGCCACTCTGAGTGAACAAATTCCTCCTTATCTCAGTCCAATTCAGAGACTCTGTCCCTTGGTTCTAGATCATCCAAACTTTGCCCAAAAAAACAACCTAGCTGGGAGGAATATCCTTCCTGTCAACCCCTCTGAGAATTTTACGTTGAATGAGATCACCTTTAATTCTTCTGAACACCAAAGATTTGGGGCTCAGTCATTTATATAAACAATTTGGATGACTATTTAGGAGACATGGTTATTTATTTTGCAGAGGAGACCAAAATTGGTGCTGTAGTTGTCAGTGAAGAAGGTTATCTAAGATTACAAAGAGATCTTGATCAGTTGGCTCAATTGGTTAGGGAGTGGTATATAGACTTTAATTTGGATAAATGCAAGGTATTGCGTTTTGGTAAACTAAACACGGGGAGGACCTCTGTAATAAATGGTAGGTCCTGGGTAATATTATAGAACAGATTGACCTAGGGGTTCAGATACAGTAATACTTTGAAACTTGCTCACATGTAGGTTAAGAAAGAAATAAGCAAGCTTGCCTTCATTGCTCAGACCTTTGATTATCGGAGTTGGGATGTCATATGGAGGTTGTACAGGACATTGGTGAGGCTGTTCTGGAGTACTGTGTACAGTTCTGGTCACCCTGCCATAAGAAGGATATTATTATATTGGAGAAGGTTCAGAGAAGATTTACGAGGATGTTGCTGGGAATGGATGGTTTGAATTGTTAAGATAGGCTGGATAGGCTGGGACTTTTTTCACTGGAGCGTAGGAGGTTGAGGGGTGACCTTAGAGGTTTATAACATCATGAGGGGCAAAGATAAGGTGAATAGCAAGGGTCTTTTCCCTAGATTGGGGGAGTTCAAAACTACGGGCGATATTTTCAAGGTGAGAGGAGAAAGATTTAAAAAGGATATGAGGGGCAACTTTTTTTTAACACAGAGAATGGTTTGTATGTGAAATGAGCTACCAGAGGAAATGGTGGATGCAGGTACAGTTACAATGTTTAAAAGACATTTGGTAAGTGTATGAATAGGAAAGCTTTTGAGGATTACAAGCCAAATGCAGGCAAGTGGGACTTGTTTAGTTTGGAACATGCTGGACCTAGTGGGACTGAAGGGTGTGTTTCCATGTTGTATGACTCTATGACTGTATGTTTACTTCATTGGTGCAAGTCCCAAGGTGGGTGAGGGGTAGGAGGCTGATGGGCGGTAGGGGGTTCGGGGCTGACAGGCAGTGTTGCTGAAAGAGGCTGCAAAGGAAGCAGCAGATTTAAACTGATCAACAAAAGGCTGCTCAGCTAACAGGGACTGGCAAAACTGCTGTGATAATGAAACCCTTAAAAATGAATAAAAAGATAAAGTCACCACAGTACTGCTCTCTCATTACAGAGAAATACTTGATGGTGGTTTAACCTAAGGGTTACCATGCCTTGGGCAAGGGGAATGGTTGAGATGGAGAATTCTTCATAGTAATTTCAGCCAGTGTGGGAATTGAACATATGCTGTTGGCATTACTCCGTACTGCAAACTAACTGTATAGTCAAATAAGCTAACCGACCCATTGAAAATGAATGTTGGTTTTCTAGTTTAACGCTATATAAATTCAGGAGCTAATATTTGGAGAAAATGCAGTGGATACTATTTTGTTGAACAGTGTCCCAAGTGAGATCCAGGATTTAGTGAAAAGTAACTAAATGGTTAAAATCTTTGTCTATGTGATGGAAATACCACAACTGTGACACTTCCTGTACAAGGAAAATGTTTTTGAGGTAATGGCTGTGTATACAGTTAATTAGTTATTTTGAAAAATAAATTGTTGCTTACTTTTGCCTGCCATCTTGTGCCAGTTTAAAATCTATGGTGGCTAAGGAATTAAATACTTCTGAAAAGAGAAAAGAAGTTGAAGCATCTTATTATGTACCCATCAAGAAACAGACGAGATGAAAGGTGCGCAAATTTGAGACCAAGGGCCTGATTGTGTCATCACTGGCGTGGAAATGCAGCAGGTGAGTGTCAGTCTTAATTCTTAGGGTATTGCCACAGGAATGCTGCACACAAGGACAGATTTGATGACCGTTTTATCAATAAAAACAGTGCAGTGTGTGGATGAATTCCCTTTGCTTCAACTTCATTGAACAATCCATTCAGCCAATTCTGGAATTAATTTGGTGAACCATCCTTAAGACACCCTCTTTGGCAAGTATATTCTTCCATAGATACAGAGAATAATGCTAAACATAATACTCCAGATGTTGTCTCACCAAGGTTGCCCATAAATGCAGACACATGCTGATATCCTCTTATAATTAAAGACAACTTACTGTTTACTTTCTTAACTGTTTTTGCAGTTTCATTTGGTTTTTAGTCACTCTTCGTTCTTTCTCACTATCTCCTTTGTTGGATGTGTTCATATAGTTTTTGTGTTGACGTGAGGGCATTTGATTTTGCACAGAAGCACATTTAGAAGAATTCATTTGCATCCTCAATAATTCTCAATTCCTCCTTAAAATTACAGCCTCGCAACACATGTCAAGTAGTAATTGAGGCCCAGCACTTGCTAACTTGTTCATTGGTTACCATGGCAAGTGCATTTTCAATGGAATGACCACTGCACTTCCTACCCCTTGTAGACTTCTGATGTGTAGTTGGCATGTTTATGATATTTGAATCTGCAGTTTCAGCTGCCTGCAACCATAATAAACACTATCCTGCATACAAATTTACCATTGAAACGGAATATTCAAAGCAGCTGTCTTTACTCAAAGTCTTAATTGAGAAATCTGATAATGAGCACTCTACCACTATGTACCGAAAGCCTACATTCCCTACTGACTGTGCTTTGGGATTCCTGAAGTTCCGTATACTACAAGATCAATCTAATGAGCAACCTTGTGAGTAGAGCCCTAGCCATGTGCTCAGCACCTAAACTTGAAGTTTAGATAGGATATGTCAAATTGATCCTCCAAGATAGTGGCTACCCTAATCAAATCATCACCCACTGTATGTCACAAAAACTCATAAAAGGGCCTAAGTCCACCACTTTCCGTCCAGAACAGAGCCCAGTATACTTCACATTACCCTGGAGGGAGAAGGTGTCTGTAACAGTTAAACAATCTATCTTGAATTTCAGAATCTGTGGTTTTTTCTAAACGCTAAGTAATGTTTGAAGCGAGTTGTCCCAGCCTTCTATTTTACATTAAACACAGAAATGGTTTCCTAAAAAAGATGCTGCTGTCAAGCCAAAAAGATGTTTTGCTGAACAGAAAAGTAAACAATGTCCGGTATGATTTTCAGTGTTGGTGTAATACAGGTATATAGGCCACTAGTGAACTGTGTGCCAAGCAACACATCACAGTGAGCAGGATGTTGATTGTGCTGAGTCAGCCCATGCTTGCAAACTCAGAACAGTTTGTCCACCTTTCAATGTGCTTGTGCTGTTGGATGTCATTTATTCGATAATTTGCACTGTGCTAAGAATTACACTGAAAACCAATTTCAGATTGTCAGTTAGGTTCACGGTGTGATACATTTGCCTGTGCTACATGTATTAATACAGAGGATAAAATTGTATCAGAGATAATGTGAACTGCAGATGCTGGAGAATCAAAGATAACAAAGTGTGGAGCTGGATGAACACAGCAGGCCAAGCAGCATCTCAGGAGCACAAAAGCTGACGTCTCGGGCCTAGACTCTAGGCCCGAAACGTCAGCTTTTGTGCTCCTGAGATGCTGCTTGGCCTGCTGTGTTCATCCAGCTCCACACTTCGTTATCTTTGATACAAAGAATCCTGTTTTAAGCCAGCAAAGGGAATTCGTCCACACACTGCACTGTTTTTATTGATAAAACAGTCATCAAATCTGTCCTTGTGTGCAGCATTCCTGTGGCAATACCCTAAGAATTAAGACTGACACTCACCTGCTGCATTTCCAGGCCAGTGATGACACAATCAGGCCCTTGGTCTCAAATTTGTGCACCTTTCATCTCGTCTGTTTCTTGATGGGTACATAATAAGATGCTTCAACTTCTTTTCTCTTTTCAGAAGTATTTAATTCCTTAGCCACCACAGATTTTAAATTGGCACAAGATGGCAGGCAAAAGTAAGCAACAATTTATTTTTCAAAATAACTAATTAACTGTATACACAGCCATTACCTCAAAAACATTTTCCTTGTACAGGAAGTGTCACAGTTGTGGTATTTCCATCACATAGACAAAGATTTTAACCATTTAGTTACTTTTCACTAAATCCTGGATCTCACTTAGGACACTGTTCAACAAAATAGTATCCACTGCATTTTCTTCAAATATTAGCTCCTGAATTTATATAGCATTAAACTAGAAAACCAACATTCATTTTCAATGGGTCGGTTAGCTTATTTGACTATACAGTTAGTTTGCAGTACGGAGTAATGCCAACAGCATGTGTTCAATTCCCACACTGGCTGAAATTACTGTGAAGAATTCTCCATCTCAACCATTCCCCTTGCCCAAGGCATGGTAACCCTTAGGTTAAACCACCATCAAGTATTTCTCTGTAATGAGAGAGCAGTACTGTGGTGACTTTATCTTTTTATTCATTTTTAAGGGTTTCATTATCACAGCAGTTTTGCCAGTCCCTGTTAGCTGAGCAGCCTTTTATTGATCAGTTTAAATCTGCTGCTTCCTTTGCAGCCTCTTTCAGCAACACTGCCTGTCAGCCCCGAACCCCCTACCGCCCATCAGCCTCCTTCCCCCTCACCCACCTTGGGACTTGCACCTCTCCTCCATTCCCTTTTGCAGCCTCTATCACCAATTTCCTCGCAGCCACTTTGGAGTCATCGACTCTGCCTGCACCTCATCATGCGGTGTACTTCTCTTCCCACCCCACTGTTCGAGCCTCCTTTTTTTCTTTTTATTCTTTCATGCGATGTGGACATTGCTGTCAAGGTTTCTTTTTCCCTTGTTTTTTGTCCATTCTGAATTGCCATAAAGTGGATAGCTTGTCAAGCCTTTTCAGAAGGCAGTCAAGAGTCAGCTACTATGCTGTGTGTCTGGAGTCACATCGGGCCAGAACCAATGAGGGTGACAAATTTACTTTTCCCAAGGGTGCTAATGAACCAGAAAGTGAGATTGGCTCTATGTTCCATATTTACTAATTAAATTTAAATGTCACCAGCTACACTAGTGGATTTCAAACCCATGAGCTTCGAGCCTCAAGATTACTGATCCAAGGATACCTGCAGTACCCCACCAGCTCCTTTTCTCAACCACCCACCAAGATGCTTTTACAGTTTGCTCTCCAGCCCTTGTGCAGCCTCCTCCATCTTCAACCTCCAAAGGATCCTCCTTAACTTTGCTTGCGTGCTCAGCCCCTCTGCTGTCCATTGCAGACGATGAATGAACTTGTCGTCAGACACCACCTTTTCTGGAAGGTGACTTCCCTCTGTTTCCAGTTAAATGCCCTCTTCAGCCTCAAGGCACCTGCCCAGCCTCAGTAAAAGGACCACAAGCATTGCTGCTATTTCTAACTGCTCACTTCTGTAATCACAGTTTGGTGCTGATAGGCTCACTAGTGATTGGAGGAGGAGCAGCTCCTCACAGATGCTGATGCTTTGTCCTATAGGTACGATCCATCTCTGATTGCTGCAATGTTCAGATTTTCCCAGGTGTTTTGGATGCTTCCGCAAGTGTATATATCCATGTTCCCTGTATTTTTGAGCACTGCAAGGCTTCTTTGCATTTCGTCCAGCTGCTTTCTTAAACCCTGTCACGTGTCTCGTCATCTTTATCTTGAACAAGGGCAAAGACTTCAGCATCGTTAAGATTAAATTCATTTCAATATCGAGCCCAATTTTCCCTAATTTGCTGCCTCCTTTTACTCTGAAGCCACATTAGTTTAAGTTTCTTCCTCTCTGCTCTTTACAAATTTCTCTTCTCCATGGACTCACCTCCTATTTCCTCTGCCCAATCCTAATTAAACTCCTGAAAACCCACCTTCTATTCCTCACACACATCACAGCTAAAACACTGATCGGTGTACTTTTCTTAAATATGGGCTTTTGTTCATGTCGATGGCACTCCTCCTTATCAACTCACTTCTGACTTTTCTGAAGGGTCATGTCAGACTTGAATCATTAATTTTGTTTCCCTAAAAACAAAAGCTGCCAAATGTGTAGAGTATCTCCAGCACTTTGTTTTTATTTTATCTTTTACCTGTTATGTTTTGGCTAACTACTGGCTTTCCTTTGAAGTTCTTGAATACCATGTAACTTTCTAGATTTACAGCAGACCTCGATTCTCCCATACACTGGTCAATCCTTCCCTAGTTCAGCATTCACTTTCCTTAGACCTCTGTGAAAAGCTCTTGGGATATTTATCTCTATTAAAAGCACTAGATAAGGAAAAATAATGTGTTTAAGTAGGTGTTTCAACTGGACGTTATAAACTCATCTTCATAGAATTGGAACAAAAATAAAGTGCTAACTTGGGAAATTAGGTAACTCACAGTGTGTACCATTTACAAAATGCATTACAGAAACTCACCGAGGTTCCTGTAACAGCATCTCTGAAATCCTGTGAATGAATAACAAAATCCAGATCAACTTCATAAAAGTAGCTGCAAAAGTAAGTTATAGTCACTGTGCAGTAACTGTTATCAAATAAATAATGTATATTCTTCCTCTTTTACTTACACACAGACAGATAATGGCATAAATACGTTGTTATGTGTTGGGAAGGTCCTTTGTAAAAACTTAATCTTTATGTTAGTTTTAAAATTCCAGTTGCTGGTAATTGTTTGGCTTCATGTGTTGGGAAGCTAAGCAAACAAAAGGAAGCACTGTCATTTCCTTTTTTTGTTTACATTATTGAAACATGCTGAAACTTTTTACTTTTGGCTATTTTCTCCTTGGAGTAGCCATTGAACATTCACTTTGGAAGACCTGAAGTTTAAATTCCAAATTGTTGCTCATGTTTTTCATGCAAATAGGGTAGAAAAATTAGAAGTTTAACAGCCCACTGCCAAAGTCATTCAGAAATTGATTTTTGGTCTGTGTAAAACACAAGATTGTTTTATACCATACATCAGAATAAAGACCTGTTTGCTAAGTTGGAAGCATCTAATCCACTATGTCTTAACCTCAACAGGAAATAATTTCTTAAGTCAGTAGAAGTATACTGCAAAAGGGCTATTTAGAGGGATGCTGAATTCCATTCAGGTAAATAAGCTGTTTGCACTTTACAGGCTATCAGCAAGCATTTTGCTGACATTAACCTTATTTTGTTGGTTACTATTTCATTCAACTGAACCTGCAAGTGTTATGTAAGGATCTGAAAGGGCTACTACTGAGCAATTCACTGAGCACCACCCACTGTGATAATGCCATAGGGAGTGAGACCTAATATTTGGTTCCCCTCAAAGCCTCTGTAACAGTGTCTATCGTATCAATGTAACCTGTAACTAGTCGCTAACATGCAAAAAAGCTACATCTCGTTGATAAATAGAGACCCTTCTAGTTGGATGAGGAAATGATTTTCCTCTGTTAAACTAGACTCTGTAGTTTCCTACAGTTAAAGACAACAGAAACCTTCATCATGAGCTGTAGCTCATATAGTGCAGTGAGCTAGCATGTCCTACAGCATTGTAGGTGCAAAACAGGTTTCACTTGACTCCTCACGTAACTGTTCCGTCATAAAAGGATACAACAAGAACAAAAGGTAAGTTACAGAAGATGCACGTATTACTTTTCTTCATTCAGTGAGAATTAGGGTCTGGATGCAGTGCCTGGAAATATGATGGAGGCAGATTCAATTGAGAAATTCAAGGAGGGAATAAATAATTATTTAATATAGAAACAATATTCAGGATTATGGGAGAAAGCAGGAGAATTACATTGAGCCTTGGTAATTATTCGTAGAACCAGTACAAATATGATGGGCTAAATGACCTCTTTCTGCATTGTAACAAATCTGAGATTTTGTGGCATAGTAAAGAGTGGCATACGCTCAGCTTGAAGTCGCCTGTCCATACAGCATAGTCAGCATTACAGAAAATCTGAAGATTTAAGAAATCCTACAAGGGAAACCCTCATTGGCAATCCTCAACAACGTCGAAGTTAGCAAGGAGGAAAACTCCAATGAAATCGGGGTAAAAGCATTCCTGACCTAGTAAGACTCATGCTTGAACAGGAAGGTTGGCACTTCCTGGAGGAGAATTAGTAAGTCCAAGTTCAGCAATGAACAAACTAACTTCAGTGGCCCTGTAAGTAAAGATTAAAGTCCCTGGTTAGTCAGAGGGAATTTAGGAATAATGTAGTAATCCAGGCTGGAAAATTAAGATCAGATCAAGTGCTGAGACCCTGAGGCACAGCTGCAGAGAGAGAATAAAGGGAAATGAAGGAAAGGCTAATCTGAGTTTGTAGATCCAGGAACATCGCAAAGCCAATAGTTAAGGGAGGACGGGATAACAAGGTGTAGAGCTGGATGAACACGGCAGGCCAAGCAGCATCAGAGGAGCACAAAAGGTGATGTTTTGGGCATAGACCCTTCTTCAGAAATGGGGGAGAGGAAGAGAGTCTGAAATAAATAGGAAGAGAGGGCGAGGTTGGTAGAAGAGGGGGAGACTGTATCCGCCTGCCCCCCTCTCTCCCTATTTATTTCAGAACCCCCTTCCTCTCCCCCATTTCTGAAGAAGGGTGTAGGCCCGAAACGCCAGCTTTCCTGCTCCTCTGATGCTGCTTGGCCTGCCGTGTTCATACAGCTCTACACCTTGTTATCTCAGATTCTCCAGCATCTGCAGTTCCTACTATCTGTGAATTAGGGAATGGTGTTGGGCAGTTGAAAAGCATAATCAGAACGAGAGACTTTATTCCATTCACAAAAAGGCCCATGATGCTTCATAAGAGTCACAATAATGGTGGGACAATTTACTTGAACAACAAGGAATGGAAATGATTCATCAAAACCATGATTAAAATTGGGAATCATTTAGTGAAGTCATGAACAGTGGGATTTATGTATTGGAGTTAGAAGATGGTGCCTATCTTCAGAATTGGTTGGCTGACAGGAGGCAGAGAGTGGTTGTAGATGGTAAGTATTCTGCCTGGAGGTCAGTGCTGAGTGGTGTCCCGCAGGGCTCTGTTCTTGGGCTTCTGCTCTTTGTAGTTTTTATAAATGACTTGGATGAGGAGGTTGAGGGGTGGATTAATATGTTTGCTGATGACACAAAGATTGGAGGTGCCGTTGATAGTATCGAGGGCTATTGCAGGCTTCAGCGAGACATTGACAGAATGCAGAGCTGGGCTGAGAAATGGCAGATGGAGTTCAACCTGGATAAATGCGAAGTGATGCATTTTGGAAGGTCGAAATTAAATGCTGAATATAGGATTAAAGGCAGGATTCTCGGCAGTGTGGAGGAACAGCGGGATCTTGGTGTTCAAGTGCATAGCTCCCTCTAAGTTGCCACCCAAGTGGATAATGTTGTTAAGAAAGCATATGGTGTTTTGGCTTTCATTAACAGGGGGATCGAGTTTAAGAGCCGCGAGGTTATGCTGCAGCTCTACAAAACCCTGGTGAGACCACACTTGGAATATTGTGTCCAGTTCTGGTCGCCCTATTATAGGAAAGATGTGGAGGCTTTGGAGAGGGTGCAAAGGAGGTTTACCAGGATGCTGCCTGGACTGGAGGGCTTGTCTTACGAGGAGAGGTTGACTGAGCTTGGACTTTTCTCTCTGGAGAGAAGGAGGAAGAGAGGTGACCTGATCGAGGTGTACAAGGGTAATGAGAGGCATGGATAGAGTTGATAGCCAGAGACTTTTCCCCAGGGCAGGATTGACTGCCATGAGGGGTCATAGTTTTAAGGTGTTAGGAGGAAGGTATAGAGGAGACGTCAGAGGGAGGTTCTTCACCCAGAGACTTGTGAGCGCATGGAATAGTTTACCAGTGGTAGTCGTGGAAGCAGAGTCATTAGTGACATTTAAGCGACTGCTGGACATGCACATGGACAGCAGTGAATTGAGGGGAATGTAAGTTAGGTTATTTTATTTTTGGATTAGGATTATTCCATGGCACAACATCGTGGGCTGAAGGGTCTGTACTGTGCTGTACTTTTCTATGTTCTATGTTCTATCTTCCATGTTAGCTACAATATGTACACATCCTCTACTATAGCCAAGTGACAGTGGGAATCCCTCATTCCAGCTGCAAAACATGGGAAAACGCTCGAGGTCAGCAGAAATATTGCTGCTACTGAGTTAAGTCTTTTAGGTAAGCGAACTATATAATTGCATGAGGAAGACATGACATAATCTTGGGCTTCAAAAATGAACTAATTCGAACGTGGAATAGGATATCTTGGTGGAACCAATTTCTGAGATACAGAGAAGCTTCCAAAATTTTTGGGTACTAAACTAGAAGCTGATGGGACATCACTTTCCAAAGGTAAAGAAGCAGTAGTCACTTTGGAAGAGGTACTGTTATTTTGACAGTTGCTTTAACTAAGAATTAATAAAACTCTTCTAAGGGCAAGACTCAGTAAAAGTGTTCGGCATCCAGGGGAATCTATAAAGTATTTCATTAGTGGAGAAATATGACTGTGGTGACTTCAAGTCAGAATTCACAAAAGACTACTATTGCTGTAGTAGTTGGGTGGTTGTCAGATTTATTACTGCCCAAAAGAAGCCTAGGGTCTAGAGAAAGCCATTCAAATATTGAGGGATAACAAGTTGTAGAGCTGGATGAACACAGCAGGCCGAGCAGCATCAGAGATGCAAGAAAGCTGACGTTTCGGGTCAAGACCGTTCTTCAGAAATGGGGGAGGGGAAGGGGGTTCTGACATAAATAGGGTGACGGGGGAGGCGGATTGAAGATGGATAAAGGAGAAGATAGGTGGAGAGGAGACAGACAGGCAAAGAGGCGGGGGTTGGAGCCAGTAAAGGTGAATGTCAGTGGGGAGTTTGGGAGGGCATAGGTTGGTGCAGGGAGGACAGACAGGTCAAGGAGGCGGGATGAGGTTAGTGGGTAGGAGATGGAAGTGGGACTTGAGGTGGGAGGATTGGTTAGGGAGCCGGGGATGAGCTGGGTTGGTTTTGGGATGTGGTCGGGTTGGGGAGATTTTGAAGCTTGTAAAGTCCACATTGATACCCTTGGGCTGCAGGGTTCCCAAGCGAAATATGAGATGTTGTTCTTGCAGCTTTCAGGTGGCATCATTGTGGACATGCAGGAGGCCCAGGAGTCATGTCGTCCGAGGAGTCGAGGGGTACTTGAAATGGTTTGTGATTGGGAGGTGTAGGTGTTTGTTGCGAACTGAGCATAGGTGTTCTGCAAAGTGGTCCCCAAGCTTCCGCTTGGTTTCCCCAATGTAGGGGAGGCCACAACGGAAATAGAGGATACAGTATATCACATTGGCAGATGTGCAGGTGAATATCTGTTTGATGTGGAAGATCTCCTTAGGGCCTGGGATGTGGGTGAGGAGGAAGGTATATGGGCAGGTGTAGCACTTCCTGAGGTTGCAGGGAAAAGTGCCGGGTGTGGTGGGGATGGAGGGGAGTGTGGAGCAGATAAGGGAGTCCCGTAGGGAGTGGTCCCTCTGGAAAGCAGATAATGGTGAGGAGGGAAAAAGGTCTTTGGTAGCGGGGTCAGATGGCGGAAGTGTCAGGGGATGATGCCCCGACCGCATCCCAAAACCAGCCCAGCTCATCCCTGCATCCCTAACTATTCCTCCCACCTCACGCCCCACCCCCATCTACTACCCACCTCCCCCGTCTCGCTATTTATTTCAGAATCTTCTTCCCTTCCCCCATTTCTGAAGAAGGCTCTTGACCCGAAACGTCAGCTTTCCTGCTTCTCTGATGCTGCTCGGCCTGCTGTGTTCATCTAGCTCTTCACCTTGTTATCTCAGATTCTTCAGCATCGGCAGTTCCTACTATCTGTGTAACAAATATTGAGGGAAGCAGAATTCCGAAAGTAGCTCAGATCACCCTTAAGGGATGATCACCCTTGCACTGGAGGTACATAGATTCCATTCAATTCTTAACGTCTTCAAGAAACCTGACCCTGTCCAGGACAAAACATCCCACTTGATTGGCACCACATCCATAAACATTCACTCTCACTATCTGTGATGCTCGGTAGCAGCAGTGTACACCATCTACATCGTGCGCTGTTGAAATTCACCAAGTCTCTTTTAACAGCATCTTCCAAACCGATGGCCACTACCATCAAAAAGGACAAAGGCAACAGATACATAGGAACAAAATCAGAAATTGCCAGAAAAACACAATAGGTCTGGCAGCATCTGTGTGGTGAGTTCCGAGTTAACATTTCAGGTCCAGTGACCCTTTCTTAGGGTCAGTTACATAGGAATACCACCTTCTGAAAGGTCCTACATAAGACGTTCATTTTCCTAAGGTGGAAATCTTTCACCGTTCCTTTACTGTCACTGGGTCTAATTCCTGGAATTCCCTCCCTAATGCATTTTGAATTTATCTAGGGTAAACGGACTCTCGCCAAAATAAGAACTTCAAGAAAGCTTCTCACCACCATCATAAGAGCAACTAGGGATGGAAATAAATGCTAGCTCAGCTGGCAAATCCCACGTCCCCTGAATGAATAGTTTTGAAAAATGACGCAAATGGAAAAACCAATACAGTGAGTGGGACAGGGACATACACTATGTCAGCATTGTGATCTGACTAAATTTCACAGGCACAGACAATGCCTAGCCATTTAAAAATGAATGCTTTATCTTTCACACAGTAGGTCAGTTTCAGAAAATGTGCAGAAGTTGGTCACGGCTTCTGGAAAGGAAAAGATGGAATAGTTACACATGCAAAGGCATTAATGAAACAAAACAGCCTACAACAAAAGGAAAACCCAAAGAATTCCTAATGCAAATACCAATGCTTACATTTTGCAAGATGCACTTACAGCTCATCTTGGATGAAAAGGAACCAGCAAGGACGCTTCCAAGAATATAAAGTTTCGGGACTTCACCTTTTTCGACTGAGGCATCCAAGACAGGATTGAATGATTATTCCTATTCAAATATTGTGATTAGCAGTGGGCAACGATATTCATTTGACGGGCCAGTGCAGACATAATGGGCTAAATGGTCTACTTCTGTGCTGTCATTCTTTTCTGATCTTGTGATTCTTCAAGTTTTACTTATGAAACAACATACCTGCAGGGAAAACTGCAGATGAATGGCAGATGTATTCTTCAAAATGCCAGTCGATGACCTTACCAGGCATGATGCTGAGTACGTTCACAAAATTGAACCACGCACTTGGTACACCATGGCATAATGGCCAGCAAACCGCAATCTGCTTAGCCAGGTCCGACAGGAGCAGTTGAGGAACCAGGGATGTCTGCGCATTGTCAGTATTAAGTCTTCATGTATTGATTATGAAAATATATTCTGAGCACTGACAGCATTTTGCAATTGTGAATGAAGTATTGGTTTATGGCAAATGACTGATTATTCCAACTTCACTTCAGGAGGATGTCCTAGTAATGCTGCAGCAGAGACATTTGGAGATTACCAAGTCCAGTGCCAGAGCTCGTAAAGTGGTGTCGTGGTCTAGGATTGTCGAGGACATTAAAGATCTCATTACCAATAGCAAGACCGCATACATGTGCCATCCACGTACCAAAGTAATGAGCTGTTGATATCCACCACATTTCCCACTGAACTGGAAATGTGTGCTCACAGATCTACTGGTTTTTGACGGAAGGTCTTAACTCATCATCATCAATTATTTTTCCCAATGGATAGAGAATAACAAACTACATGCAGCTATTATGGATGCGGTTAGCTGAGTCTTACGTGAGATTTTTGCAATACATAGCATTCCTGATGTGGTCATTTTGGACAGTGGGCCTTAATTGCCAACAAGTGCGGCAGTCAGGTTTAAGCCAGTTCTGGATTTGAACATATCACAAGCTTGCTGAGATACCCACAATCAAATGGGGAAGCTGAGCTTGCAAGCAGGACACTTAAGTCATCCTTGAAAAACAATACTAAATTCTATACAGCACTGCTGACTTATAAATCTACCCCCTCCACTGTGGTCTCAACCATCAGAATGACTGTGGGCAGAAAGCTAAAGACCCAGCACCACCTCCTACCATAAAAGTTGGCAACACATTTATGCTTACAGGTCTGTCAAGACATATACAAAAAGTAACTACCCTGTCATACACAACTGGCCACACACTACTGTAGGCATTACTGTACAAGACAATTGTGTCATTAAGAACAGAGGAAACAGGCATGAATCAGGGATCTAATCAGAAAAGGTAGTCATCCAAGGAGCTACAGACCAGCAGAGATCATATATTGCCCATAGCACTGACCGATTGGGATGAACCCATTGAACGTTTGCCAACACAAGGGAGCTGCATATCTCAAATTGTAGGGAAGAGAATCAAAGTCAATGATCATCAACTGAGCAAAGCACCAGTCTTCTAAGTCCAAGTAGAATGCATTCCAGGAGAACAATGAAAGTTCAAGATCACCTGGATCGCCCGATCAGAGACACAGGGGGAGACAGAGTAGTGGTAAATATAGTAATGTTAATAATGAACAAAAAGAAGCTTGTGGGTAGATTTTGTATACAAATTTAAAGTGGCGCCTTAAGGAATGCCCGAAGCATCACCTAATATGTTGATATCATATGAACAGATTGGGATCGCAACGAAGAGAGGGCTAAACTGCCTGCTCGTTAAAGTCTCTGTTAAAATATCTGTCGTATTAATCTAACCTAAAGCAAGTTGTTAATAAGAAATAAACTATGACTTCTTAAATGCCAACTCTTTTAAGTTAAAGTGGGGTGTGGTTTTCCCCTGCCACACCAGATAAACAAGCCCTCTAATATCCCATGGTTGATTTATGTTGTCACCATTGTCTTTGTCATGAACAACAGTTTATACAGTAAGGAGAGCTAACATTCCCATTTACAACTAGTAATGTCTAGGAGATCCTGCGATGTGTCAAAACATTGCCTCGCCAATGTGGATTCAGTACGGGTATTCAACTTGATCTGCCTTCAGAGCTGCAAATTGAAGAGTGGAGGCATGGAAAACAGTAAAGGGCTGCATAAGCTGCTAGAGGAGGATGAGGGAGAGCATGGAGATAGTAGCCCTTGCACCATGAGGGTATACAGTAACTGGCTGTCCTATACAGATATGAACTTTCTAAGGAGCAGTGCATCAAGCAGCTTCAGTTCCCCAGAATGGCTAACCAACATTTGGAGGTCAGCTTTTGGGCACCCAGACCACTACCAAGCACTGGGCTTCAAACTCTAAATGCAATATCTCAGTTTGCTGTGTATGGTGAAATGAAAGAGTTCAGTAGGAATTTGTTACCTTCCCCATGGAGGCGACTAAGCAATAGATGACAGCAGCGTGCTTTACAAGAATTGCTGGATTTCTCAGGTACAACTGCACCTTTTACACTCACACAGTCCTGTGTGATCCTGTATAAAGGCTTTCACTTTGTTTCTTAAATATTCAGGTCAGTTGCAGCCATTGCATTGAGGTTTTTTTAGGTATGTGCATGGAATTCTGGCCGTACCGTCATGATGACTTGGTTGTTGTTCTCAGTAACTACTCTCTTCTGCCAAGGCCATTAGACCAGCACCTGGAAGTTTGAAGAGAAAGGACAATCCCTGAACACTTGGTTGATGACTCCTGTCAGGAGCATGTGCATTGCTACATAGCCAATGAAAACTGTGTCATACTGGGATTCTAATGAAAGTAGCTATTAAACATTTTAAGTAAGAATTCTGACGATTTGAAGAATCTAACAGCATGCTTCCAGATAGCTTAGTGTAAGTGTGAAGATTTATAATTGTGAATTGCATAGCTTTGTCAATAAAGAGAGCCACTTTAAGTTGCAAATGAGACAATGTTTGTGTGAGGGGTTTAGGAAGCTGAGTGTACAGATGAACGATTAAGGAGTAGCAGCACTGCCTGCTGCCAGATCTCTTTACCCCTTCTTACAGAGTACTATCTCTCCAATCATTTAACAACTAACATCCAAATGACCTCATAGAATTCAACTTCCTAAGTGCTGTTTTTATGTGATTTCGCAAAGAGACCAAAATTAAGTTGAAGAAAACGTGCTTATCAAACCAAGATAACAAAGTGTGGGGCTGGATGAACACAGCAGGCCAAGCAGCATCTTAGGAGCACAATTGGCCTGCTGTGTTCATCAGCCCCACACTTTGTTATCCTGGATTCTCCAGCATCTGCAGTTCCCATTATCTCTTAGCAAACCAAGTTAGTTTTGTCATTCTTCATCTCGTAATTATTTACGCTAGAAATACTAATATTAATAGAGGCTTTTATTAATAGAGGGATCGAGTTCCGGAACCAAGAGATTATGGTGAAGCTGTACAAAACTCTGGTGCGGCCGCACTTGGAGTATTGTGTACAGTTCTGGTCACCGCATTATAAGAAGGATGTGGAAGCTTTGGAAAGGGTGCAGAGGAGATTTACTAGGATGTTGCCTGGTATGGAGGGAAGGTCTTACGAGGAAAGGCTGAGGGACTTGAGGCTGTTTTCGTTAGAGAGAAGAAGGTTGAGAGGTGACTTAATTGAAACATATAAAATAATCAGAGGTTTAGATAGGGTGGATAGGGAGAGCCTTTTTCCTAGGATGGTGACGGCGAGTACGAGGGGGCATAGCTTTAAATTGAGGGGTGAAAGATATAGGACAGATGTCAGAGGTAGTTTCTTTACTCAGAGAGTAGTAAGGGAATGGAACACTTTGCCTGTAACGGTAGTAGATTTGCCAACTTTAGGTACATTTAAGTCGTTATTGGATAAGCATATGGACGTACATGGAATAGTGTAGGTTAGATGGGCTTGAGATCAGTATGACAGGTTGGCACAACATCGAGGGCCGAAGGGCCTGTACTGTGCTGTAATGTTCTATGTTCTATGTTCTAAATGGAAAACTAAAATTCACCATTGGGAAAGCAATTGTATCTATTTTAAGTGTTTACCAACCTGCGCTTAGTGCTCTTACATGATGCTTTCCTTTTGACTACAGCAAGGGATGTGGAAAGCTACTGAACTTATATTGAAGATTCCTAAGTTGGCCTTGGTGGACAGCCTTGAACAGCTGTTGCTCTAAGTTCCAGCTACAAACAGCAGAACCTGAACTGCTGAAGTGGAAGTCAGGCCTAATTGACAGCTAGGCACCAACAAAGGCCCTCAGTGAAAGTGTGGGGAGGAACAGATAGGCTATCTTGTGACAGCATCTGTATAATACTTTGAATCAGTGCCACTTTAATGGGCCTGTACCTCTAAGCTGCTCCTTCTGAGAATAAAGTGGGAGGAATAATTAATACTTTCAAAGTTCTTATTACTGTCTTCTTGTCTTGAGGATGTTCTTGAACCCCAAACCAAATAGCCACAGTCTGATCTCTAACAAAGCTCTCACAGAATCAGGGAAGGCTCATCATTGTGGCCCCAATTATAATGTTCATAACCCGACCACTCTCACATTTTCAGAATACCGTGTCTGAAGACTCCATACACACTGAAATTGGGATTCTTGCAAGATTTCTGCCATTGTGTAGAAGCTCAGGCTGTCAGGCTGTTCAGCACACTAGTTTTCAAATCCAGATTTTATTGCGCAAGCTGCTGCAGTGAGATTTGAATCTATTTCCCCAGATCACAGTCTTGGCCTCTGGGCAGGGAGGATATTCTTGATGACTGGTGAGCCCAGAACCACAGTCTAAGGATACGGGTTAGACTTTTTAGTACAGAAAAGAGAAGCCTCTTCGCCCAGACAGTGATGAGCCTGTGGAATTTTCTACCACAGGAAAATGTTAAGGCCAAAATATTTAATGTTTTCAAGAAGGAGTTAGATATAATTTTTAGGGTTAAAGGAATCCAATTTTTAGGGCTAAAGGGTAGAAAGTGGAAACAGGATACCGAGTTGGATGATCAGCCACAATTATATTGAATGATGGAGCAGTTTCAAAGGGCCGTATGGTTTTCTCCTGCTCCTGTAATTGATGATTCTATGTTTCTATTTTTTGTTAGTTCATAGACATTACCACAGTGCCAGCATTTCAGGATCTGTGGTGTCAAGGAAATTCATGCTTCCTTGTGGATTGGAGCTTTAAATTTGTTTGACAATTAGTCATTCTTAAAGATATTGAACAATTCTTCATTTCTGATTCTGACTGACTCATATGTTCACACAAATACATAGACTATTGTTACGATGTGATTGCTCTCCATAACCTTCCAAACTCAACACTATATTCAGTAATTTCAGATCATAACCTTGCGCTTTTAATAACATAGCTATTGATAATGTTTCCGCTATTTTCTGTTTACAACTCCTCTAGATCCATATTTTGTTTGTCTATTTATCCCATTATTATCTTTTCTGATACCCCCTGTAGTCAATGGGAAATTGAGATGAAAATATGTCAGGAGATCTCAGATATCTGTGAGAATAACAGGGCTGTAATGGTTGGGGATTTTAACTTTCCAAACATAGACTGGGCCTGGCATAGTGTTAAGAGGTGGGATGGGAAGGAATTTGTTCAGTGTGTGAAAGAAAATTTTCTTATTCAGTCTGTGGATGTACGTACAAGAGAAGGAGCAAAACTTGACCTGTTGGGAATAAGGCAGGCAAATGATTGAGGTGGCAGGAAGGGAGTACTTTGGGGCAAGTGATCATACTTCTATCAGTTTTAAAATAATTATGGAAAAGGACAGACTGATCAAAAAGTTAAATTGGAAAAAAAAACAATTTTCATGGTATTAGGCAGGAACTTCCAAAAGTTATGAAAACAGAAATTGCTGGTTAAGCTCAGCAGGTGTTGCTGCATCTGTTGAGAGAAATCAAACGCTCATTAGTGACACTTAAGCAACTGCTGGGCATGCACATGGAGAATGTAGGTTAGGTTATTTTGTTTTTGGATTAGGATTATTCCACGGCACAACATCGTGGGCCGAAGGGCCTGTACTGTGCTGTACTTTTCTATGTTCTACTATATACACAGGAGCCACAAGTAGGCCATTCAGTTAATTGAATCTACTTTGATATTCAATGAGATTACGGCTGATTTGATCATCCTCACCTCCACTTTCCTTTCTCTTTGCCATGATCCTTTCTTAGCTACTGACAAAAAAAATCTGTCTATCTAAGCCTTGATCATACTTAATACCAAGTCTCTGCAGCGATCTATGGTAAAGAATTCCATAGATTCATTACTCTTTGAGAGAAGTTTTTGATTTTCCACTTTATCATATGTCTTCTGTTTTGTTTTTAATTCCCATCACCCTGCACCCCATCGCATTGATTAAAATTTATTACACCTGATTTTCTGGCTCTGGTAAAGGAGTATCAACCTGAATGCTATTCTGGTGTTTATAATCTTTCTGAACAAATACTATACTGAATAAAACTACAACCATTTGTCTTTAGTTCATGATATTTTTGCCATTTATTCCCCCCCACCACCCTATCCCAGGCCTACCCTTCTGCTCTTTACTTCCTTTCCTTCTTTCAAAAGTATATCACTACCCCTCCTGCAGTTTGAAAGAAAGATCATATACCACTCAAAACGTTAACTCTGTCATTCAAATGCTGCCAGAGCAGCTGATTATTTCCAGCACTTTGTTTTTATTTCAGCTAGATTGTCCATGCTTAGTTCTGCTCTTAACTAAGTATCTCCTCTAAAGTCGTCACATGCAAAATATTGCCTAAGAAGCTTCTCCAATTAATTTACCTTTGGCTACTTCCTCTTCTGCGTGATGTTTCTTAGCAATATCGTCCAGAGGTGTGAGATCAACTTTTTTCCTCAATTAGGGCCTAAAGTCTTGGCTCTAGTCTTCTGTCACAGACTATGGAAATCTTCAAAATTTTACTGTCCCTATTAAACACTGCTGAGATCCTTGCTTTTTAACGAGATACATAATTACCCTTCTAATTTCTCCTCCTTTGATTTAGTCAATAATTTACCTCTGTCAAACTGCTTAGCCCGTTTTCCTACATTAAAAGGTCAATATAACTGTAAGTTAGTGATTTCATGTTTAGAATGGATCAGCAGCCAGGCAATGTCTTTCAATTTAAAAAAAGCTTGCATTAATTCCATTTTCAATCTCTTGTTAATTCCATTTTCAATAATATATTTTTTGAAAGTTTATATTGTGACCATTTCAATGTGCCAGTTATGAATAGAGGCCATTTCAATGTTTCTTTAATTATATTCAGAATTCTTTTCAAATACTCATTGTACTATTATATAACATAGCCAATATTTTTCTGTACAAATTCAAAATATCTATGCGTGTTTTTCACTACTGACCCACAAATTTATTTTAGTGGTTAAAATTAGAACATGCTTTGCTTTTTTTATGACAGGTACTCTGATCGACTATTATGGAAAGCATACATTGGACTTCATTCCCAAAGTTTTTCGGAAAGCTTTGTAGAAACACGACTGATTAAACGGATGCTTATTCATGAGCAATTTAATAATTTCACAATGGACTATGATATAGCCTTGCTTGAACTTTCAGACCCTGTAGTGTACAATAATTACATTCAACCAGTGTGTCTTCCATCAGCATTACATGTGTTTCCTGCAAATCGAAAATGTTATATTACTGGTTGGGGTTTACTGCAAGAAGAAGGTAAGTTTAGTTATAATTAAAGCTATTTCCAACAATATTTTCATTGGATTAAAATGCCTTTTTGTTAACAAATGTATTACAAGCTGAAAGGAATTAGGGAATCGATTGCAAAAACAGAAATCGCTAGAAAAGCTCAGCCAATCTGGCAGCATTTAAGGAGAGAAGTCCAAGTTTACATTTCAGGTCAAGTGACCCTTTCTTAGAACCAGTTCTGAGGAAGGGTCACTTGGCCCAAAACATTGACTCTGATTTCTCTCCACAGATGCTGTCAGATCTGCAGAGCTTGTCTAACAATTTCTGTTTTTCTTTCTAATTTGCATTATTTGCAGTTCTTTCAGTTTTTATCACGAGTCAATCGGTTTTGTTAATTATCCAGTACAACTTGAAAAATCACATGAAGAACAGAAAGTGATTAACTGCAAGCACATTAAATGCCACACACACACACATACACAAATACTCACAGTGTCATTCCTGATAATGGATTTATTTTTTCAGGCCAAATACTATTTAACTAACTTGATTGAGGTTTTTGATGGGGTAATTGAGAGCATTGATGTGGGTAATGCCTTTAATGTTGTGTAGATAGACTTCCAAAAAAAAGAATGAACTGCACTTAGCATATGCAAATGAAAATATTGGAGAGGCTGCACAAAAGGTTTATGAGAATAGTTATAGGGATGAGGACTTCAGCTACTTGGATAGAATGAAGTAGCTGGGGCTTTTAGACAATAGAAGATTGAGATGAAATTTGATTGAGGTGTTTAAAATTCTGAGCGATTTGGACAGATGGTGTGCATTTGTTTCCCCCAGTGGAAAGGTCAAAAAATAGAAGATACAAATGAAAAGAATGAGAGGAAGTATGAGAAAAATAGTTTCAGAAGCAGGTCTTTAGATTTTGGAATCCATTACCTGAGAGTGGTGGAGACAGATTGAATTATAGTTTTCAAAATAGAATTAGATAAATATCCTTGGAAAAGACAGTGCAATGAGTCTATCAAAATTACTCTCACAGCGAGTAAGGAAATAATGTGGCAAATGATCTCCATGTGATTTTTAATCGTTCTATGTTTACCCAGCTATTGGATTTACTATACACTGTATTTTGTGCTCAAAGGAATTATCTCCTCCTTGTAGAGCAATGGGACAGTAGCTGTAATTTGAAGAAGCATGTGGGCTTGGGTGTGGAAGGTATGGCAAAAATGAGAGAATATCAGGAAGGCAGTTGCAGTTCATTGACTTCAGCATTTAATTTCTGTGGACAACCTAGACTTGAAACAACAGAAGAGAATGTTCCCTTGTTTACCAGGCATTGCACACTCTGTGTAATTATAGCCTTTATAGCAAACCAAGCTGGGAATGGTCCCCAGCTTTCGACATTTTCCCATTTTGCCAAACAGTGTCTTCAAGCAACTGCCTCCAGGTACTTCACTTTTTTTTTGAAGAGTTTCCTAAATATACTACAACATTGAAGACTGCCCTGATGATTCCAGTCTTCTAGACATGCCAGGCCAAATTTCCCAGAATCTTTAAATTGCTTTGGTATGCTTCTGTTTGATAAGAGACTGTTTTCCTCTAACATCCAGCTGTGGTAGTTCACAAGGCCAAGAATCTCTTCTCTCTGCTGACCGCACAATTTGCCATCTGTCAGTGAAATCCATTGATTTATAAGGAAGCTTGTAATTTCACCTGAAAAACGGCAGTTTTGCATCCATCCCAAAACATCCCGGCCTGCATACAGTCAACTATTTTAACCTTAGAAATAAATCAACAGATGACTGTATCACTTTTTATTCCAATACTTTCCACATCTTTTTGGGGCTTTTGGAGACTCTGAGCCTACCTGTTTAGAACTCAGAGACTTGCGTCATTGTCTCCAGCTGCAAACACTTTACACTGTTTCCCCAGTAGCTCACTCACCTCCCTTTGACCTCTAACTTACCAAGGCCTATTGTTAACCAGGCCGACAGCAGGCCACAGGAATCCCTTTGCTTTGCTTTAAGTTAAGGACACAATTCCAAAACATAGCAATCTTGTAAACCTCATAATTGCAACAAGAAAACCACTGTGGAACTTTCGTTAGGCTTCCCTGCATGATGTGAAGCGACTCCACTTCAAGGTGTCTCTGAGTTAATACTAGGACCAGTCTCTTCTATGTGGTATCTAATAATTGGATTTTGTTAAAGCATTCCATAAATACGTGAAAAAAAACCAAAATCTTAATTTTTAAAAATATTGGAACCAACAATTCAGGATTGCCTGAAACATCGCCTCGTTCTTGATGAATACTAATTTTTCTTTAGAATTTTTATCATTCGTCCATGTGATGAGGGCATTACTGGCTAGGTTAGTTTTTATTGCCCATGCCTAATAGCCTAGAGGCCAGTTGAAAGTCATTGCTGACGGTCTGGAAGCACATGTACGCCAAGTCAGGTAAGGATGACACTTTCTTTCACTGAAGGATGTTAGTGAACCTGATGAGTGTTTCCTGATCATCGACAGTGATTTCATGGTCATTAAAGTATTAAGTCCAAATTTTTTATTGAATCCAAATTCCTCTGTCCGCCACAGTTAGATTTGAACCTGGGTTCCCAAAATATTACTTGGCAATCTGTGATAGTATCACTATCCATTGCCTCCCTTATAAACATTGGGAATTGTTTATGACCATGGTAACATCAGGACTAGCTTCTGTCACATGTTTACATTGGTTATAAACACCACCTCTTCCAAATCTGCAACATTCTGGACATTGGCACTGCCTCAGCTGCATTGGGTCCTGCTTAAGCAATACCCTGATTTTAATTTTTAACCCTTTTCAAATTCTCGCATGATCTCACCTATTCCTATAAAATTCTTTGGCTCCCCAAAACCTTCAAAATACTTACATATATCTAATTCTGTTTTTTTCAGCATTCTCAATTTTAATTGTTCAGTTGTTGGTCGGTGTGTGTTCAGCTGCTTAGACCTTAAGCTCTGGAATCCCATCCAGAGATCTTTCCACCAGTCTACCATATGTTCCTTCCTCAAGTAATTTCTTAAAAAAAAAGATTTCCATTTATAAGTTGTTTTCCATGACCACTGGATTTCTCACGTCCTCTTCAGCAAACGAAATATGTTTGAAGTGTACTCACTGTTGAAATGTAAGAAACGAGAAAGCCAAACTGTGCAGTTTCCCAGCAGTGTGATACTAACCAGCTTCTGTGTCTCTGTTTGGTGTAAGGGATGAATATTGAACAGGACTCTTGGAATAATTCTTCTGCAAAAATAGTCATGGGAGCTTTTACATCCACATGAGTAGGAACATGGGACCTCGGATTAATAGTTCATTGGAAAGATAGCATCTCCAACAGTACGACATCAGACCATTACTCTTGATTTTTGTGCTTAAGACTTACAGTAGGATTCAGCTCAGATCCTTGTGATTCAGAGGCAAAGGTGCCATCATTGAACCATAGCTGACACCTGTCTCTGAAATTCTATCTCATTTACCAAGTTTTTATCTATCTGCCTTAAATCACTCTATTCATTGGACATGGAATTTTGTTTGTAACCCTCAAGTGAAAAGCCTTTAGACATTTTCTTGAATCAAAGTTGCTAAATAGAAACAAGCTATCATTTTTTTTGTTTCAGAAGAAAGACTTCATGTTACTGTAAAGAAATATCTGGTGAATCGTTCTGCGTCATTACAGTTGAAAGAAATTTAGATTTTTCACAGTAAAGCAAGATAGAACTATTGATATATTTGAGAAATAAACATCCACGTATTGCACAATGTTTCAGTGAAATATATACATTTATGGGGTGTGGCAGAAGCTCTTTAAATGAAGTCTTCTAATCTCAAAACTATTTGCAACCTTTTTCTTAACAAAATGCTTATGGTTCAATTCATCACGTATCCAAATGTAGCGCACACAGTATATATCCATGAGGATAGTCATGGTTTTATATTTTATTGAAAAGTAAGCTGCTCAATCAAGTTTTGTCACAGTCTAGTGCTGAGGAACAAGAGATTCATATGAATATTATTTGTTAATATTATATGCATCTGTTCTGCTTATCAACAGACAATATGGAGCCATAGAGCAGAGTTCTGATCTGAACAACCAATGCAATTTTTTTACAATAGTGCTAAATTTTAAAACATTTCTCGACTAAACAGGAAATACTTCTTGTTTCACAGGTCGTCTTCCATTGGTCCTTCAAAAGGGTGAAGTAAGAATCATTAATCAAACAACATGCAATAACTTTATAGGAAACATTGTGTCATCACGAATGCTTTGTGCGGGATATCTTACTGGACAAGTAGATGCCTGTGAAGTATGAAAATTTATATTTATATTGAATCTGATCTTAGCTCAGTTGACAACAATAGTTTTCATAGATTTGTGGTGCTGTGATATTGATCGCCAAAGTTTTTTTATGTTCGGAAAATACAATCAGTATTATACCAGTAGCAGAGATGGTAAGAACTGCCGATACTGGAGTCAGTGATAACACAGTGTGGAGCTGGAGGAACACAGCAGGCCAGGCAGCATCTGAGGAGCAGGAAAGCTAATGTTTTGGGTCAGGACCCTTCTTCAGAAATAGGGGAGGGGGAAGGGAGCTGGGAAATAGAGGAGGGGTGGGGCTGGGTAAAATAGGTGTGATGGTGACAGGTGAGTGCAGTGGTGGGGATTGGTCAGTGAGGTGGGAGGAGCGAATAGGTGGGAGAAAAGATGGACGGGTTGTGTCAGGTCAAGGAGGCAGGGATGAGAGGGAGGGTTGATCACAGGATAAGGCTGGGGTTGGGGAGATTTTGAAACTAGTAAAGTCCACTTTGAGACTGTTGGGTTGTAGGCTCATGAGGAATATGAGATGCTGCTCCTCCAGTTTCCGGGTGGTGTCATTGTGACACTGGAGGAAGCCCAGGATGGACATGACATCCTGGGAGGGGGAGTTGAATTGGTTTGTGACTGGAAGGTGTTGTCATTTGTTGCGAGCAGAGTGCAGGTGCTCTACAAAGCAGTCTCTGAGCCTCCACTTGGTTTCACCGATGTAGAGGAGGCCACAGATGCAGAACACCACATTAGCGGATGTGTAGGTGAACCTCTGTCTGATGTGGAAGGTTTTTTTTGGTCCTTGGATGGAGGTGAGGGGGCTGGCACAGAGGCAGGTGTAGCACTTCCTGCGTTTGCAGGGAAAGGTGCCGGGGTGGTGTGGTTGGTGGGGAGTGTGGAGTGTATGAGGACCCACAGACAGGGCAGACCCTATGGAAGGCAGATAGGGGTGGGGTCAGATCGCAGGTTGCAGAGAATTATACATTGCATCCAAAGGTTAGTGGGGTGATACATATGGCCAAGGGGGATTCTGTCTTTGTTTCTGTTGTGGGGAGGGGATGTGAGGACAGAGATGCAGGAAACACAGGAGATATATGGTATGTATAGAAACCCCCTGCTTTGCCAATTGTGAAAAGCTGACCTAGGTACTGTTGAGGATCTGCAACCTGCTTCTGTTGCTCAAGGCTGAGGAAAGATGGGTCAAATGAGCATTTAATAGTAATAACTTGAATATTACTGTAGAAAGTCACTTCATCAAATATTTTTGTCTTGCACTCATCAGGACAATTTCCAAAATACCAAAGTCAGGGGAAACCACCGCTGCCTGAAAGGAGAGTGCTGATTTGTTATGAAATGGGCTCTAATTGGTGGACACCTATTTTAACTCAGCAGAATACTTGGCAATAATTCTCTGTTTAATTTCTCAGGACAATGCCTTGATCAATCAGAGTCAATCTGCTTAGTTGAAAATTTAAACAAAGTTAAATTTCAGATATCATGAACTGGTGTATTCTCCATGGAGGAGGGCTTCTACCAATCTGCTTGCCAACCAATCAGCACTCTCATCTTAAAACAGTATGAAAGTTTTTACCCTTTATTTTGGCATTCTGGTGATTTGCATTAATGAGTATATGAGACAAAAATATGAGTCAAAATCATTAATAAAAATATGTCTTCTTTCAGCAGTTCAAAAGTCGGATAGTTATCCCTCCCCCTGCTTATGGTCTAGGGGTTTCCTGCTGGGAAGGACAAAATTTCCTTATCTGGAAATATCTGTTCATGCACAAAGAATAGTTCATTGGAAGGGACACTGTTATATTGTTATTTATGAATAGGAGTCAACTTTATTTATATCAGCTACACTACACACTACTTATGAATTTGTTTCTACAAAAATCTATCATCGAAAGGTTCTGAAAGAATTAATATTGGAGTTGTATTAGCTCCACCCAAACTGAAGGTGGCTCGTAGTCTTTCGTTGGAAAAACAATCAGTCTTGCATGAAGTCCCAATAGAGACAGTCATAATATACCTGGCTCCTGATGGTTGTAATTATGTGCAGCTAGTAAATGTTAACTGTACTTATTGCTATCATACAAGAAACTCAACCTTGCAATGGTATGAAAATTCCTCTTTTTATTAAGACTGTATAGTGGTCTATACCTAACCAATGATAATTAGTTGAGCTCTTAGACTCAGCATACAATGGAGGATTATTGACTAAAAACAACCCTGGCCATAAACCACCAGTGGTTGATAACTGCAACGTACAAAATGATAACATTGCTGATGAATGAAAATAAAACTAAAGTGACACTTCTAAAACATTTTTTTTCCTGAATATCTGGATACTGATAAACACAAATCAGTCAAGAAAGACTTGTTAACATTTTAGCCTTGCTGATCCATCCTGATTGCTGAGAATATTGAATGAAAAACTATTAACAGAATCAAAAATCATTTTTACTGTCATTTCTTTATTGATGAAATTTACTTTTTAAACAGTCTAGAAACCATATAAAGGAGAAGATCTATGTTTTAGAAAGCATACTTGAATAATCATCACAAAGGAATGCTAAACTTTGGTTTGATAAATATATTGGTGATACTGTTCATGTTTTCTGCAGGGTGATTCTGGAGGACCATTGGCTTGTGAGGAACCATCAGGAAAGTGGTTTCTTGCAGGAATTGTGAGCTGGGGTCAAGGATGTGGTCGATATGGGCACCCTGGAGTTTACACGCGAATTACAAAGTTTCAAGACTGGATTCAGAGAAACATGGGAATCAACAGCAATTGATCAAAATTGTTACATGCTGAAAACAAATTTTAATTTAATTCAAGTAGTGGTTCCTGCTGTAATACTCACGTTGCTCCACCAGTGAAGTACCCAAATGTTTAATTATAATTCTACCTTCTACATTACTTACTTGGCTCTAAAGAATTTTAGTTATCGTGACTTGATTTCAAGTTAAACATGGCCATTATTGCTCCTTTTTATTGCTCCACAATGATAGCCCACTGAATGTCATAGTGTCATTGAGACATTGTGGTACAGAATGAGCACAATTAATGTATTGAGCATGTGTGGTACTCCTTAAAACAACTGACTAATTCTCACTTCCTTGCTTTATCTCTGCAGCCCTGAAACTTAACATCTGCCATGTGCCTATTCAGTTTCTATTTGAAATTATTGAATGTCTCAGCTTCCACCCCACCATAGGCCATCAGTTCCTGGTCGTTATCATTTGCTGTGTGAAAAACAGGTTCTTTCTCAATACACACCACTACATCTCTTGTCAAAACCTTCAATCTGTGTTCTCTAGACCTCGTACATTCAGTTAATGGAACTCTCTACCTTACCTAAATCTGTTATTAATCCCCACAAATCACCTGTCAATCTCCTTTCTACCAGGAAAACATATGCAACTCCTCAAACTTGTGTTGATATTCCTTCATCCCTGGTGATCTTCTGGGAAATCTCCTGTGCATTTCCTCAAGGACCTATATACTCTTCTTAAAGTTTGAAGAAAATATTTCTTCCAAAATGTACCATCTTATGTTATTCTGTATTAAATTCTATCTGCTACTTGTTACTTCCATTCTGGAAATCCTGTTGCAGTCAGTGGTCTCATTCTCACTGTTCGCCATACTTCCAAGTTCAGTATTATCAGAAAATTTTGAAATTTTATTCTGAAATCCTATATCCAGATCGTTCATGAATAATCAGAAAAGCGAACTTTTAAATATCTAACCCAGCGGTTTTTAAAATTTGTGCCATGACAAATTTTCAAGTCCTTACTTCCAAACGCCTCCTAAACCTCAAATGATATTTATCACTGCACGTGCAGAAGAGAAAGGAAAACCATTTGATTATGCAGTCTGTGTGCCTTGATACTGAAAAGATTGGGAGTCACTGGTCTGACATGACACTATTCTGTGAGCCTCAATTTCATTTCGTCAAAAATGTTTTTAAAATCCATGCACCAACATCCATTGCATTCCCTTCATTACCATTCTCTGTTACATCATCAAAAAATTTAATTGGATTTGTCATATATGATACCCCTTTCGTAAATCCATGCTTGCTCTCCTTAATCAGCGTGAATCTCTCCAAGGTTGCCTGTTGTTCTTTTCCCTGAGTATTGTATCTAAATTTTTTACCATTACTGATATTAAACTGGACTGACCTGTAATTAGTTGCAGTGACATTGCATCCTTTCTTGAATAAGAGTGCCACATCTTCTAATCCGTAATACTCTGGCACCTCCACCACATAAACGGAAGATTAGAGATTTTAGCATGCGTTTCTGCCATCTCCTCTTCCTCCACCTTAGCAAACAGTGTTGTTAGACACCCAGACCAGGCAAGTTAACTACTCAAAACATAGCCAGCCTTTGCAGCTTTCCTGCCTAACAATTTTCACCCTGTCTATTACATCTATCATCTCCACATTTACTAATTTTATTAACATCTTCTTCCTTAGTAAGTATCAATACAAAATTAAATGTTGAATATTCTAGTCCTACCTATACTTTCAGGAATATATCACTGTCCTTGTCCCTAATAGGGCACACTCTATGTCTTAATATCTGCTTTTTATTGATATCCTGATGGAAGACTTTGAGATCTTTTTATGATAATTGCTGTGTTTTCTCTCAACTATTTGCCAGTCTTACTTTCTTCTTCACTCACCTCTCAACTTCTTGTGTTTGGTCTAATTCCCACTTGAAGAGTTCACCCACATGCATCAAATAATCGCCCATTATCATGTTACCATTTTTATGGTCAGTCATTGGTTTCTTTCTGCTCTGGCTAATTCCCCTCTCATCCTATTGAGGTCAGTCATCTTCTAGGTTAGATGTTATACTTTCGATTGTTCCATTTTACTTTTCCATTACTAACCTATATTTGTGATATTATAAGTACTCCTATCCTAGTGCTTCCCCACAGATACTTAGCCCACTTCATTTCCTGGCACCAAATCCAGCAGTGTCTTCTTTCCAATTGGACACAACTGATAAGAAAGTTCTTTCGAATAAATTTCAGAAACTCTTCCATCTCTTACATTTACTCTAACATAATGCTAGTCAATATTATATAAGTTGAAGATCCCAGTATCACTGCACTGTACTTCTGGCATGTCTCTAATTTCTCTATTGATCTGGTGCTTTATCTCTCTCTCTAGTTGCAGTCCCTGTAGCCTACTTGTTTCTCATCTGTAACAAAATTGGTTTTGTCTTTATCCACTGAAGGCCATCCTGTCTTTCAAATGCTACACATATTTCCTATTAAGTCTGCTAGCCCATGCCCTGTTTTCCCTTCTCTATGTTTAATCCCTTTTATTGTAAATATTAAGCATACAGTTCTCGCCACATTTAAGCCAGTTTTCCATTATTGTCACAACATCATATTCCCATATGGCTATTTGTGTTTTTTCCTCACTAACCTTCTTCGCCACATTTGTGTTTTTTCCATACATGCATTGTAAACCTCTCTTTCTATTGTCCTTAGTCTTACATTGTACAACTTTATTCTCAAATATTATCGAACACTCCCTCATGCTCCTTATTTCTCTTGCCCTTACCTTGATATGTTACGCCCATCTTCTGCCAATTTATCATAAACATCCACCCCAAACACACCTCCACTACTGAACCTTCCCAAGAGTCCTGTTGATGTCTGCCCCATTCCTTTTGAAAAAGATATCCCCTACACAGAACTGATAGCAGTGCTTCAAAAGCCTGAAGCCTTTCCTCCTCCAGTATGCCATAGACTTTGTGTTAATCTGCCTTATCCTCCTCTTTTTACTGTCTGCCTTATCCTCCTCTTTTTACTGTCGCTAGTATGTGGAATTACAAGTAATTCAAAGATTATTACTTTTTAGGTCCCACTTTTTAACCTACCCAGTGCCTGAAAAGCTGGCTGAATTACCTTGTTACCTGTCCTCCCTGTATCATTGGTACCAACATGCTTCACAAAGTCTGGTTTACTCTCTTCTCTTTCATGAATAATCTGCATGCCGTCTGTAGTATCTTTTACCTTGCCCCTAGGGAGGCAACGCGCAAAGCAAGACTCAGTGATGCTCACAGAAATACCTGTCTCTCTCCCCCCCAACAATGGAATCCCTTACAACAATTGTACTTCTGCACGATTGATGTTCCCTTCTGTGTCGTCCATTGCCCATTGGGTGCTGTGATCCCTCTGCACTCCTTCAAGATTTTGATGTTCCTTGCAGTCTCTAATGCTGAACACTGGTTTGCGAATAGCAAGCAAACCCGAAATTCTTAACCTTCCAGATGGTTGTTCATCTTCTATCCTGATATCTCACTGCCTGAGGCATGACCACATTCTGGAACATAAATCTAGGATACAAGACAATGCTTCTTGAAGCGCTGCCATAGCAGCAAGGAAAGAATCAAACTATTTTGAGATTTTAAAAATATGTTTGTTGTGTAGTGTGGATGCGTACTTTCCAGCCACTCTTTAAAATCTGTGCTGCATTACAAACCTGGTTGAGAAAGTCAATAACAGCTTCAGTAATGAAGTTATCAGTCCAAAAGTAGTGTTTACCCTTTGGGTTTCAGGTAGACAGCAGCTATTCACTAATTATATTACACTACTTAAATGAAGCTTGAAATTTTCTTTCCTGCATGTAAACCTTTTCTCTTTGGAGCTTATAACGTCCAATGCCAACATCTTGTTTTATTCAAATTAATTCTAGAAAGTTGCAAAACATTCTTACGTGATACAAGTTCCCCTTTAGAACTTTTTTTTACGCCTAGCTTGAACTCATCCCAGATGAACAGTCTGTGATATGAAGTAGAAACGTGCCAGAATCTAGATGATCGCTTGTACTATTTCGTTGTGAAATCTGGTTAGTCCCTGAGTCAAAAGTTAGACTATACCAAAAATAAGCCCAGTGCTAAAGGTACCATGTGAAAGCAAATTGAGGCATTTTCTGCAAGTAACTACATTGCAGAGGTCAGCTCAGCATCCACTTCCCAAACTAACTAACTATAATTATCTACAAATAAATGAGGTGAAAAGGTTTATGATGTTTCCTTTTAACACTAATAAAAATCTCAATATTAATGTGTTGATATAAAGTATCTTTAGTTTGGGTAATGTATGTGGACATCAAATAACATGAGAATAATTTAATTAATTAATATCGATTTTAATCCTAAAAACTACCAAACCGACCGCCACTACCTGGTGACATGTGATGAATTTTGAATTCGACCAAGTGTCCTGAGGAGTTAGGCACGATCCTAATTTAAAGTCTAAAAATCTGAACCCACTGATGTCATTCCATCTCTGACCTGCGTCAGCTTGTGAAACCCCTCCCTCCAATTTCCATTCCCAGTCACCAGTTACCTTATGCCAGCATTTGATCCCTGGTGATATCTAGAGTTTGTCAACTGACAGATATTAATTGTGTCAGATGGAAGGCAAATATGAAATGTCTAAAAATACCTCAAAGTTAAAATCGGAAAGGCCTTACTATAGGCTCTACATGATTCATCATTCCCCATCACCCAAAAATCTGTGCTGAAATCAATTCCATTGTATCATTATCATAGCCATTGATTATTCCCCTTATTGTTGAACTGGTTAGGTCTGCTCATTATTTAAACCCTTGTAGTATCCTCTTTGAATTGTAAACAGTCCTTACAAACGCTGGATTTTTGTCAGTTTTAAATATGAAATATATTAATGTAAGTATTTGTGTGTGATGACATTTCACAAAATTTACATACTGGGGGAGTTTCAGCCTAGTTTATTGCAAAACCTGTATGCAAAATCTGATTTTAGTCAGCATGATTGATTTTTGGGGCAAATTATATATTTGATTGGCAATGGCACAGTGGTGTAATCCACAAAATGATTTGCCTTACCTTACCAAGTTCCTATCTAGGTTTGGTTTTAATTACAGATATAATGAAAATGATCATCCTTTTAGGTTTTATTTAAAGTCATTATTAAGCATCTGTGTAATGGAATAGTAATAATCAAGAAGTCACATTGAAGTAATGTTTTCCATTATAACTTACGTCAGCATGGGAAAATGGGTATAGATTTGATAACAATTTAATGAAGGGAACATCCCTTTTAGATGGAATGTAATAATCAGGGAAAAATGTTTAACTACTGTACAGTGACAGGAAGCACAAAAACTTTTAAAAAACTTCAAACAATAAATTGAAGGTGATTTTCTATATGTTGATTTAAGAAATTTTGTTTCTTCAGAACAAAGATCATAAAAATTATGTTTGCGTAATAAAGTTCTTTTAAAGATCAACTCAAACCTGATCAATCCTATTTCAGATGTAAAAGATATTTTCATTCCTGTTAGTTATTATTCATCGACAATCAAATTCCTAAGTAGTTTTACTGTCTAACCATTGAAGATAAAGGGAGATAATCCAAGGAAATGAATGCAATTCAGAAATTTCTAGAGAATTTTAGCAACTACGCAGTAAAACGTGACAGCAATCACAAATTTCTGTGGCAAGGTTTTAATGTTCACTTGTCGTGATAAAGTGCTTCCCTTGGTCTAACAATTTGAGTCTGCTTATTAGACTGCTCCATGTGGCTTAAATATGCACAAACCAGTGTCATTGGGAGATTAACTGTTAAATAAGTTGTTAAGATCTGGACTACATTGCTTGAGACTGGTTAAATCATGACACTACTTAAGGAATTAAAACATTTTCTGAAAAGCAAAAAAAAATGTGCGGTGCTATCGGGAAAAGCTGGTTAAGTGAAACTAAGTGAATTGCATTGCAAGGGGCCAGTTTAGGCATGACAAGCTGAGTTGCCTCTTTCTGTGCTGTAACCATTTTATGGTTTGCAGATTAGCAACTGTTCATAAAATTTTTAACTTCCCACAAGGCAGAATGCAAATATCAAAGACAGAATAACTGCCAGGAAATGACATGCTTCCTTTTCTCGTGTATCTTTGGTATTTGATACTTATATTTGCCAACTAATCTCCAATAATGATTAATAATTTATGGAACTGTGTTCTTAAGTTGTAATATCCAGATTTACCACACTAATTCAGCATTGAATCAATTTTTAATGGATTATGTGCATCGATATTACAGATAAGACATAGCAACTTGCCTAATTTATCGTCCAGATTAATCTGACATTCTGAATCATTTATTAACAGTCACACCACTCTCCCCTACTAGAATATCTATTAAAAACATAATGGCAAGATTTTTAACCCTTCTTCAGTTGTGATGTGAGGGAATCAATTGAAAACCATGTAAAACCTGATTCCCATCATGTTGCAAATGATCCTACTTCCATTTTAACCAAGGTGGGCATCTTTAGTGTCCTGCACAGGAGGAGACAGGGTCCACCATTATAGCGTTTTTTTAATCAACCTGTCTGGAAAAGTTATGGCACACTTCTGTGGCTATCACATCTTCAGATGGGAATTACATGCAGACCATATGGCCCAAAGGTAAAGACACTGCAACATTTCATGAAAATCTCACCATTATGATATATTAGTGAAGATCTATATGTTTTTAATCAGCTTGCTAAGACAGAATATGACACATCTCCAGAGCCGTTGGACCTTGAACCTGGAGCTTCTAGCCCAGAGGTAGGGCAATATCACTGTGCCAGAGGGGCCCGGTTATTGTGTTATATGTTTACTGAAATCCTTAAAATCATTTTGAACTTAATGCTGGATAACTGGGTAGTCCACAGCTCAGGAAACCCAACATTAAAGGGAGGAGAGAGAAGCTGGATCTTGGAGGCAAGGATGTTTAATTGCATTGTTTGTGGGCCAGAAGGACTAGAGTGCTTTCCTGACTCCTATGTCATGTAAAACACTCTTGTTTATGATTTTGGAAGGTTTGGGGTTCAAGTTTTTCTCCGCGTAGTACAGACTTTCCACTGACCTAGAGTTGTCAGTCAGAAAGTCAGGGGTAACACATAATTCAGAATTTCTGACTCTGATATTATGGATAAGTTCTCTGAAGACCATCCTGATTGGATTCATCTTCAGTTTATTGGGCAGCCAGTCATTGATGGTCACAATAGCAAATATGCCAGGGATTTTGGGCACAGGAGGTCCGTTGGGAAGACAGGCTGTGAGAATAAGTAAGTGGGCACTGTTAACAGAGGTAGCTTGTCTGGAATTATTCAGAGTCTGAGGGTGTATGGGTTCAGAGACAAAGTGGTAGGGTCAGGTCTTGATGAGAAGGAATCAAGGCCATGTTGAGATGAAGAGGTGTATGGAAAGTTCAGTGGAAATCATACTTGACTTAAATGGATACTTCTCAAACCTTTCTTCATTGAGGATACAATTTTTCCCAGTGCTTGGGAAATAGCCAACCACTCTTAAAGCCCATAAATGAATATGAAATAAACACTGGAGCTATTACTTTGGTCATAACTGTTTCCCAATCAATGACTCTATCCAATCCTCTCTCTTTTCCTTTTTCTCTCTTCCCCTAGCAACTCTTGGGGCCTCAAAGTACTTGTAAACTTGGTGACATGTTTTACCCAAGACAAGATCAGAACCTCATATACCTGCCATCATAAAAACAACTTGTATCAATTTTGTTAATCTGGCCTGTCTTTGCCCTTTCCTTAACACATCTGCTAAAAACTTAATCCAACCTCTTTTTTATAGACTTTAAAAGTTCAGTGTATTCCTTGTCAGCCTCCCATCTTCTCACCTCCATAAACTTGAAGTTATTCGAAATCCTGCTGCCTATTTTTATTCGGGCTAAATTGCGTTCACCCATCAACGTTGTGTTCATTGAGCAACATTGGCTCCCACTTAAATTACACCTCAATTTGAAATTCTAATCTTTCTTCCCTAATCCCTGTGTAGTCCTTGTCATTCTTATCTGTACATCCTTAGCCTTACAGGACCCCATTGATGGTAAAGTTCTGGCTTTTATGCATTCCTGATTTTGATCACCTTACTGCGACAATTTCTTAGGCTTTTAGCTATGGATTTACATCTATAAACCTTGGAATTATGTCTCAGAATTCCACATCAGTGCCTTTTCTGACTTAATCTGCAATTGGGGAGGGTTAGATTTTTCCAATGCTAGGAGAAGAGTGTGGAGCCACTTCTTCTATTAAGTGAATCCTGGCCGTCACGGTTCCCACAATGATAATGTGAGTGTCATTAAACAAAATTGAAATAAACTAAAAAAAAGTCATCAGGACAAGAGAGGATGCTGGCTAGTGAATTTGTTCCATTTGTAAGCATTTCATAAACATATATGTTAAGTTTAGTTAATTCAATAAATACCCATGACACGGATCTTTAATCCTGTGGGATGTGCATCCTCTAAAGTGTGGGAACTTCAGGATGCTTTTCCAGTATCCTGGACAACTACATGTGCAGAAAAGTTTCTTCAGCTAGAGCAGTTTGAGTTCCTTGCTAGACCGCGAACAGTAGTTGACATCAATAGGTGAACAAGTAGATTGAACATTTCTGAATATGGTCACTCTGCAGCTTAAGGGTTCACAGTCAGGAAGGACAAGGCGGTTAGTACAGCAATCCTCTCAGTGTATCTCACTCTCCAACTAGTATCCAATCTAAATATGTAAATGTGGTTGTTCATCTGGTCAATGCCCCTGGATCCCAGCTCAAAGCAGTATGTTTGGCTGAGCTGTGTGGAGGTCAGAAGGAAGATTTGGAAATCAATAATGTTAGAAATAGACAGGCCATCTTGTGTTGTAGACATTAATTCAGGATGATGTGCTGCTTCACTGGTTTCTGGATCAGGATGTCACTGAGTAACTGCAGAGCACCGAGGAGTGATAGTGAACAGCCGTCAGTCATGGTATCAATCAACACCAATAACAGTGAGATAGAGGGATGAAAACCTGTCGGATGATTTTAGGGAGTTCGGAAGGAAAATAGCAAACAGGGCCTGGTACCAACCACCAGATTACTCACTGTGCCATAAAGTAGTGACTAAAGAAATCAAAGCTAAGTAAAAATAGATGCACAGTTGGATTAAGATTTCTGTGTTATTGGGACTGATTTTGAAAAAATGGAAATTGTACAGGCCAGATGGACTACACCTGAAGACAACCAGAACCAAATTCTTTGCGGGCAGTTTATCTGCGCTACCTGGGAAATCTTAAACTAAACTGCCTCAATGATATGAACCAACAATTAAAAAAAAGCACACAAACAGGTGTGGTAACAAATGTGTAATCAATATTTCTTATTTTGGAAGGAATCATAATAAATAAAAGTCAATATGTCTAAATTAGATTTATTATTCATGTATATGAATAGATTGAGTGTGGTAACTAAGGTTAGTAAGTGTAGATAAAATAGCAATGTGGATATATGATGAAGAAGTGATGGAGATTTAGGTCAGGAAATTGTCAATGCTCCTGGCTACAATATTTTGAGGAATGATAGGGAAAGATATGGGATGACAGAATTGATTAAGGATAATATCTGAGTACTGAAGAAAGTACTTGCCCCAGAGAGGTCAAGGACTGAACCAAAAAATGAAGAACAGAAAATACTGGAGAAACTCAGCAAGTCTTTAATAACTGTAGACAGAGAAATAGATGTAACCAGTTGAGATTGATATGTCTTCAGAGTTCTGAAGAAGTCAGATCAGACTCAACTTCGACTCTGCTTTCTCTCCACAGATGCTGCCAGCATTCTGAGTTTGTTCAACATTTGCTGTTTTCATTTTTCCAGTTTCCTTAGTATTTTGTTTTTATTAAGTGCAGAACCTAGTTGTTTGGAGCTGAGAAGCAATATTGGTACCGTTATATGACTTGTCACATTCTTTGTTTATTCTGTACTACTGAGGATTTCCAAAGAAATCAACTTGCAAAGAAATGTCTGCTGGGTGGAAAAACCAGTTATGATGGGGGTGATTTAAATATATATAGACTCTGATCATATTAATGTAAAGGACAGAGAAGATGAATAGTTTATGGAATGTGTTCAGAAGAATATTCTACATCAAAATTTCCAGATTAATGACAAAGGAGGCATTGGATCTGGATCTGGAAATATGTGTACAATGGATCAAAAGTCAGAGGGGAAACATAGGTTTGAAATTTCTTACCCAGGTAATGGTGAGACAGTTGGGAATTACCAGACAGACACTACAGGGTGACAGTTCCCTGCATGAAAGTCAAAGCAGATACTTGTCAACTCCAACTGATTGTCTGCTCCTTCAGGCCTCCATCTCAAACAGCAGTCACCAACACGTTCGAGCCAAAACAAAGTTGCTGGAAAAGCTGAGCAGGTCTGGGAGCATCTGTGAAGGAGAAAACAGAGTTAACATTTCGGGTTTGGTGACCTTTCTTCAGCAGCAACATCTTAGGATACATTCCACGAGCAGTGACCACCCAAATCCTAGTCCGGGGGGATTACATTGCGTGTGCACACACCTCACCACATCACCGATCTACGTACAATACAGTTCTCTATTTCACGACACACTTTGGAGCACACTAAAATCTTTCACTGTAATGTTGCAGTCAGGGCATTTTGCACACAGAGGCCAGAGTGAAACTCAGGGCTCCTTGCTGTATTAGAAGCCACCCATTGTGTACCTATTTGGATGCTCACAGCATTTCTGCTTGGCCTTGTCTTTATCTAATTTGCCGCCTCATTCAGAACTTAAAATGCTCATTATACTTCTGCCTAGCCTTGTTGCTTCAGCACATGCACAAATCCAGGCTGTATGATATGGGTTTCAGCAATGATCAAGCAACAGGGTAAAACATGTGGTTCCACACTGTGACACTTGTACCACATGCTAACAGCTTAAATAGCAAACACACCGTATGTGCTTTATAAGATCATAAAAGCTAGGAGCAGGAATAGGCAATTCAGCCCCTTGAACCTGGTCCACTATTTAATACAATCATGGCTGATCTCATCTCAGCCTCACCTCCATTTTCCTGACCTCTCCCCATAATCCTTTAACATATCTGTCTGTCTCCTCATTAAATTTATTCAGTGCCCTTGCATCCTTTGCAGTCTCAGGTAGTGAATTCCACAGATTCAACCAAATGGATCAAATGACCGTGCCTCGAAATGTAGGGGGTAAGACAATTAGATATAAGAACTGAATTTGGCCATTCAGCCCTCCAAGTCTGCTCCACTATTTGATTCATGGCTGCAATGTTTCTCAACCCCATTCTCCTGCCTTCTCCCCATAACATGTGATCTCGTTACTAACCCAGAGCCTATTACCTGTCTGAAGTATACTTAATGACTGGGTCTCCACAGTCTTGTGCGACAATGACTTCCACAGATTCACCACCCTCTGACTGAAGGAATTCCTCATCCACTCAGTTCTAAAGGGTTAGCCTCACTCTGATGCTGTACCCTTGCACCCTTATCTCTCCTGTTAGTGGAAACATCTTCTCCATATCCACACCATTCAGGCCTCTCGGCATTCTGTAAAACTGAGATGATCCCTCATCCTTCTAAACTCCATTGGGATGAGACCCAGGGTCCTCAACTTCTGCTCAAATGACAAGCCCTCCAGTCCTGGGATCATTCTTGGAAACCTTCTCTGGACACCTTCAATACCAACCCATCCTTCCTTCAACAGGGAGCCCTAAACTGCTCACAATATTCCAAACACCGTCTGATGAGAACCCCGTACAGCTTGTATTCTAGCCCTCTTGAAATAAGTGCTAAAATTCCATTTGCATTCCTAACTGCTGGCTGAACATGAATGTTAACCTTAAGAGAATCCTGAACTAGGACTCCCAAAACCATTTGTGCATCAGATTTTCAAAGCCTTTTCCATTTAGAAAATGGTCTTCGCCTCTATTCTTCCTATGAAGGTGTATAATCTCACACTTTCCCGTGTGGTATTCTGCAACCTCTCCACTTGGTCAACACAAAGTGTTCCTCCACCTATCTTTGTGTCGTCTCCAAACTTAGCAACAATGCTGTCAGTTCTTTTATCCAGATTGTCAACATATAATGTGTATAGTTGTGGTCCCAACACCGAGCCCTGCTCACCACCATCCTGACAAAGACCCAAATATCGCCACAACCTGCATTCTACAGTAAGTCAATCCTCATTCTGTACTAGCCCCTAGCCCCGAACACAATGGGCTCTTGTTTAGCAGACTAGTGGGGGGAACCTTGTCAAAATCCATAATACTACATACTCAGTAATTCTCAATAAGGATAAGGGACACAGTAATAAGGACAGAGACGAATATCTTTCCATGGTCTGGGAAATGGTCAGCTAGCTGTTTGGGGCATCCAGGGTCTGGGGGTTCGTATCACTGCAGTTCAGGGAGTGGGCCACAATGAGTCCCAACAGTCATGGTCAACCAGTCTGAGGGTAGGTCAGTCCGAGAGATGTACAGATATCAGCACCTACCAAATCAATGACCATTACCATTGAGAAAGACAAGAGCAGCAGATTTATGTGAACACTACGACATGTAAGTTACCTTCCAAGTCATACTTATCCTGACGTGAAACTATAGTCTGGGTTTTCTGCTGGTTGGACACAGTACGTAGATAGGCCGAAAAGGGGTGAAGCCACATTAGATTTGGCACTGGGTAATGAGCCCGGCCAGGTGTTAGATTTGGAAGTAGGTGAGCACTTTGGTGATAGCAATCACAATTCTGTTATGTTTACTTTAGTGATGGAAAGGGATAGGTGTATACCACTGGGCAAAAGTTATAGCTGGGGGAAAGGCAATTACGATGAGATTAGGCAAGATTTAGGGAGCATAGGATGGGGAAAGAAACTGCAGGGGATGGGCACATTAGAAATGTAGAGCTTATTCAAGGAAAAGCTCCTGTGTGTCCAAGATAAGTATGTACCTGACAGGCAGGGAGGAAGCTGTGGAGCGCGGGAGCCGTGGTTTACGAAGAAGGTGGAATCTCTGGTCAAGAGGAAGAAGAAGGCTTATGTTAGGATGAGATGTGAAGGCTCAGTTAGGGTGCTTGAGGGCTACGAGGTAGCCAGGAAAGACCTAAAGAGAGAGCTCAGAAGAGCCAGGAGGAGACATGAGAAGTTGTTGGCGGATAGGATCAGGGTATACCCTAAGGCTTCCTGTAGTTATTTAAGGAATAAAAGAATGACGAAAGTAAGATTAGGGCCAATCAAGGATTATAGTGGTAAGTTGTGTGTGGAGTCAGAGGAGATAGGGGAAGCACGAAATGAATATTTTTCAACAGTATTCACTCCAGAAAACGATAATATTGTCGAGGAGAAAACTGAGATACAGGCTACTAGACTAGGTGGGATTGAGGTTCACAAGGAAGTGGTATTAGAAATCCTACAGAGGGTGAAGATAGATAAATCCCCTGGGCTGGGTGGGATTTATCCTAGGATCGTCTGGGAAGCCAGGGAGGAGATTGCCAAGCCTTTGGCATTGATCTTTAACTCGTCATTGTCTACAGGAATAGTGCCAGACGACTGGAGGATAGCAGATGTGGTTCCCCTGTTCAAGAAGGGGAGTAGAGACAACCCTGGTAATTATAGACCAGTGAGCCTTACCTCAGTGGTTGGTAAAGTGTTGGAAAAGGTTATAAGGGATAGGATTTATAATCATCTAGAAGAGAATAAATTGATTAGGGATAGTCAGCACGGTTTTGTGAAGGGAAGCTCGTGCCTCACAAACCTTATTGAGTTCTTTGAGAAGGTGACCAAATAGGTAGATGAGAGTAAACTGGTTGGTGTGGTGTATATGGATTTCAGCAAGGTGTTTGATAAGGTTCCCCACAGTAGGCTATTGCACAAAATGCGGAGGAATGGAATTGTGGGAGATATAGCAGTTTGGATCGGAAATTGGCTTGCTGAAAGAAGACAGAGGGTGGTAGTTGATGGGAAATGTTCATCCTGGAGACCAGTTACAAGTGGTGTACTGCAAGGGTCAGTGTTGGGTCCGCTGCTGTTTGTCATGTTTATAAATGACCTGGATGAAGGCGTAGAAGGATGGGTTAGTAAATTTGCAGACAACACTAGGGTCAGTGAAGTTGTGGATAGTGATGAAGGATGCTGTAGTTTGCAGAGAGACATAGATAAGCTGCAGAGTTGGGCTGAGAGGTGGCAAATGGAGTTTAACGCAGACAAGTGTGAGATGATGCATTTTGGTAGGAGTAACCGGAAGGCAAAGTACAGGGCTAATGGTAAGATTCTTAGTAGTGTAGATGAGCAGAGAGATCTCGGTGTCCATGTACACAGATCCTTGAAAGTTGCCACCCAGGTTGACAGGGCTGTTAAGAAGGCATACAGTGTTTTAGCTTTTATTAATAGAGGGATCGAGTTCCGGAACCAAGAGGTTATGCTGCAGCTGTACAAAACACTGGTGCGGCCGCACTTGAAGTATTGCGTACAGTTCTGGTCACCGCATTATAAGAAGGATGTGGAAGCTTTGGAAAGGGTGCAGAGGAGATTTACTAGGATATTGCCTGGTATGGAGGGAAGGTCTTCCGAGGAAAGGCTGAGGGACTTGAGGCTGTTTTCATTAGAAAGAAGAAGGTTGAGAGGTGACTTAATTGAAACATACAAAATAATCAGAGGGTTAGATAGGGTGGATAGGGAGAGCCTTTTTCCTAGGACGGTGACGGCGAGCACGAGGGGGCATAGCTTTAAATTGAGGGGTGAAAGATATAGGACAGATGTCAGAGGTAGTTTCTTTACTCAGAGAGTAATAAGGGAATGGAACGCTTTGCCTGCAACGGTACTGGATTTGCCGACTTTAAGTACATTTAAGTTGTCATTGGATAAGCATATGGACGTACATGGAATAGTGTAGGTTAGATGGGCTTGAGATCGGTTTGACAGGTCGGCACAACATCGAGGGCCAATAGGGCCTGTACTGTGCTGTGATGTTCCATGTTCTACGTTCTATGGACAGTCATTCCTGAAACATCATTGAGAGTTGTACTTGGGAACCCTGTGGTTACTCATTGTAACAGATTCCAATAGAATTGTCAAGAATTTGAAGATTCCATTGGACAATTCCCCCATTTTTGGAACCAGCCAAAAGTATTGAAAGGCCTACTGAAGTTAACTAAATAGTTACTCAGGAAAAGTCAGGTTATTAGATACTTAGTTTAGTTCTTGAGTAACTATTCAACTGACACCAGTTTTACTTCACATATTGCAACTACATTACTCCAAGGCACATCACAGTCCCAGATCCTGATCTGACACCATCCTTCCTCTCTGTGACATAAGACCTATTCCATTGGTCCCTGACACTCCCTTCTCCAGACACAACCACCTCCTTTATGACCTGATAACCCCTCCAAGACCTGATTCCTGCCTTTGTCCTGCCACCTGGCCCATCTCCCCCTCCCCTCACTCTGCACCTAATGTCCTCTTACCACTTTCTGAACAACTATTGTCCTGCCCACCCATACTTGACCACTACCCCTTCCCCACTTTGGATCCAATAGCCCTTTCCCCTGCTCCCCAATACCATCACCCACTTCCTCTGGTCTGGACCTTATGCCCCAATTTACCTAGTTCTAGACCTGACACCCCAGGTACAGGCCTGACACCTTTTTCTTCTGCAATAGACCCTTCTTCCCCCTACACCAGACTGAGCCCTGCATAACCAACACCCCGTCTACAATCTGGGTTTGAGTCCTAATCCTCACCTTCCTCCACTCTGAATATAAACACACAACCACTCACCACCAAATACACGCCAATCCTTATCCTCCCTTTCCCTGGTCCAGACCCAACCCAACCCCTTGGACCCAACAACTCCCCTCTTCTACATCCATATCTTCTACCCATCCCAACACACCTTAAACACTCCATCATTCGTTTCAGAGATAGCAGGAACTGCAGATGCTGGAGAATCTGAGATAACAAGGTGTGGAGCTGGATGAGCGCAGGAGGCCAAGGGGCATCAGAGGATCAGGAAAGCTGACATTTCAGGTATAGGCCCAAAACATCAGCTTTCCTGCTCCTCTGATGCTGCTTGTCCTCCTGTATTCATCCAGTTCTACTCCTTGTTATCTCACACTCCATCACTTACCTGGCCCTCTTGACACTTGGCATCCTGGACATGACTTAATTGGCATCCTACCCAGCCTGCACTCTACTAACCTGGCACCCCAACCTCTCAGTTACCTTGCACACTTTTCATTTGACAGCAGCTGTCAAAAGTGGCTGTCTGTGTAAAAGGGCTTCACACCGTGTTATCTCAGATTCTCCAGCATCGGCAGTTCCTACTATCTCTGTGTAAAAAGGGAATTGGTTTGCCTTCCACTGACAGTACTGCGCTACAAGAGAACTGTTAAAATGAAAACACGGCTGTGCATCTCTGTAAGTTATTCTGCTGTCAGCAACGTGGAATTTCTGTGGCGTAAAGAAAGGAGTGGAATGACAATGTGTGGGAAGTACTATATTGCTTCTCTTTCAGTGTGCCTAGATCAAAATCCTGGTGAGCCCTTCGCGCCAGCACTCTGGGTGAACCTACAGCACAAGGATTGCAGCGGTTCAAGACGTCTGGTCACCTCCACCTCCTCATGGGCAACTAGAAATGGCCAGTACAAGCTGCCCACTCACAGGGAAAAGAGAAACAGGGAAAATAAACAATAATACTTGGAAATGATTGCGCTGGGGACTCCATTTTAAAGTATACAAGACCAGTTAGTGTGTATTTCACAAGCTGTTCTTTGTGGGCGGCCAGCTGCCCACATCCCCCTCCCTCCGAGAGAATGAAATGAATTAAGTCCCAACTCTCAGAAATCTCGGGAAATGGTTTGAGGCTTACAGCAAATGTCGTCACAGGGTCGTTTAAATTAAAAATAAGTACTGACGGCGATGATTTTTTTAAAAGTACGATTTCGATTCATTATTCCAGACCATAGGTTATTCCTATACATTGAATAAACTGGGCGCAGCCCTATTTACGCCTATTAAAGAGGTGTGACTTGTGCATCATTTCACATTCCTGGAAATTACCCCTCCTAACAGTCGCAGAGCGAAGTGCAACACTCGCCCTTCCCAAACCTCGGCAGAAATCGGGGCTCATTATCCTCGTGCTAATTATTCTTGTAAGAGGCAGATTTACTCTGTTATTATTTTGCCCAGTTGGCTGCCAACTTTGTGAGAAGTTACTCTCAACTTTAGCCTGGATTTCACCTGAACCCAAGACTTCCGGGGTTACGGCAACTAAATGATCTGGGAAGTTTTATATTTGAAAAGTGAAACCAAGTCTGACTGAGTTTTCCTTTGAGGAGTTCGTATACAACATGGCAGAAGCAACACTAATACCAATGATCGATCTTCAATCCAACTGCGTTCAAATGAACAACAACACACCTGAGCCATTCCTTCAGGCCACGGATCACACTTGGCAGGTGAGCTGCAACCCTCCTCAGCCAAATGTTGAAGGGAGGTTTAAAACTCCCACTCGCTAGCTCGGTCTTATTTTGAGCTGTTTCTTGTCGATTCGTTTGCTTAGAACACCTCTTCGTTAGAACGCTCTCTTCCATTGTGATCCCAGTCTGTTAGGTTATTTAGGGGAAAGTTGACAGGTACACACATAGGCAAGTTGTCAGACTGGATTGGAACTGCAAATCTATAAAACGTGCACGTCCTTCGAATGTTTCTTAACCAGAATAATAACCTGAATTGAAGAGGTTGTTGGGTAGGCTCATGTCCAATCCGATTTGTGCATTGTTCAAGTATAGTTACAATATTTAGTGAACATTTGGATAAGTACAAGAGAAGGAAATGTTTAGAGGGATATGAGCCAAACGCAGGCAAATGGGACTACTTTAGTTTGGTAAATTTCATCAGCATGGACAAGTTGGACCTAAGGGTCTGTCCCCATGCTGTATAACTCTACCTCTCTATAAATCTGATTGAAAACAAAACACTGTATTGCTGATACTAGAAATCTGACAAATAAAAAGAAACTGCTCAAGAAGTTCGGGAGGTCTGGCCATTTCCCCACTTCAGCTCCCTCTGTCTACCACTATTAGCTCCTTAACTAGAGATCAAAATGTCAACTCTTTCTCTCTGCACAAGTGCTGCCAAGTATGCAGAATTTATCCAGCATTTCCAGTTTACCTCACAATTCCAGTGTTTGACTGTTTTTGATAGTACATGACAAATAGTTGTTTGCCAGGCCACCAGGAGAATTCACCTTGCTTTTCAAATGATGGTGTAGGATTTTCCACATCCACCTACTTCTAAGGGAAACCTGCTGTCAAAACAGAATAAAACTGGTTAAGGAGGTAATGCAAGTGGTCAGAGAGAGCTGAAGAGTGGAAAGAGCAGAACAGAAAGAGCCAATAATATGGAAATTGAAACATGTCATGATGTTTCTTAAATCTTTAACAGCTGCAAAGAATTCGATTAGATTACTTAATTTTCTGGGTTCATATTTTAATTTTTCTGCAGAAAGAACAGAACAGTCAATGGAAAATTCAGTGTTGCAGAGAAACATACGATAGAAATATCTGCAACAAAATCAACAGCTGGAAGTTTAAAGTGGTTATTGTGTTATCTTCTATATTATTAATAACCATAATCGTGATTCTTGGCATAAGTAAGTAGAATATTTAAATCATCAAAATAAAACATTTAATTATTGTACAGATTTCATTGCTGATACAACACACTCTAGGAATATTGTTCAATCCTGGAAAATGTGGGGGTGTATTTCTTAATTTGTGCATTGATTTGATTTTACCCTCACATTCCATCTCTACATTTTAATTAAAACTGTACTGAAAGACAATTATTTTAACATGTTATGGATCATGAGAATTTATGTCAATCATAAATGTCAGGCCTACACTATTATTTAACAAGATCATGGCTGATCTGATGGTAACCTCAGCTCTGCATTCCTGTCTACCCTCTATACCCTTTCAAACCCTTATCATCAAAAATCTATCTAACCCAGCCTTGAAAATATTCAAAGGCCTTGCATTCATTGTTCACTGGAGAATAGAATTTCACAGAGCACTGACCGTCTTCAAGAAAATGAATCATAATCAAGGGTGACTCCTTATTTTTATATTGCGTCCCTCGGTTCAAGTCTCCTCCATCCCCTCAGAATGCAAACTGTTAATTCTCTTCAAGATCTTTACAAATTCAGTAAGATCATGTCTCATCATGCTCATTAAACTCTAGTGGGTACACACTAAACTGGTGTAATGTTTTGTTCATCCTTGGAACCAGGTGAGTGAACCATCTGAATAGTTTCTAATGCTACTCAAGTAAGGAGATTGAAACTGTACACACTACTTCAGATAATCTTAAACTTTTTTTTAAGTCTGAAATGTATGGAGTAACTTCCATTTTGTCCAAGTTAAGGAGACCTAGTACTTATCCTGACCTAACCTAGATTCGTTAGGAGGGATGTGTCATATTGGTTTCACCTCTATCCCCCCAGCGGCATGTAAATCGTTATGCACTTGCTTCTGAATTTGAACTGACCTACCTCATAAATGTGCACTTTTTAAATGAAATTTTAAGGGCACAGATTAAGACAAGTCTGATGACAAACTTGTATGTGAACAAACTCTTCATTTTACGAATAAATTCAATCTGTGCTTTTTACTTATTCACCTCTGATTAATTCACACTGACCCAAGGAACAGAGAGAATACATTCAACAGCTTTCCATTGTAAATTTTTAAAAGAAAGCTGGAGAGGGGCAAGTGGGAAACAGCTAGATATCATTCTGTAACTATGTTATTGCTCACAATTAACAATCCACCTTCTCAAGCAGTTTGGGTTTAAGGAATGGATAGCAAATGCAGGCTGGCCCAATGATACCCACATCTCATGAGTAGTATTATAAACGAATGAATCTGCTATTCTTGCCATACAGTTGGACTTAATATGAAAAGTGTCATTGAATTAGAATTAGAAATCAGTTGTTCTTTGTTTTTAAATTGTGTCAAGTTAAACTTCAACCTAAGTAAACCTCTTACACATCTATCAGGGCTCATTTTTGATGACAGTTTTTCCTCCTGTTTTTAAGAAGCCACTTCAATTGATGATGATTTTATTGATCCAAAACTCAAAATTTATGGAATTTCTCAATATTACATTGGAAGTGTGAAAACATCCAAATATTCATTAACACATGAACCAATGATACTTCATTGTAAAAACTACTCATTGGTGTTAAAAGATATGGTAAGTAATTTAGAAATAACAATACTTTATAAAAATTAGAAAGAGTAGATGTGGTACGTAACTCATTTTTGTGTTTGCTTCTCTGGTTAATATTCCTGGAGAAAGTTTACGACAAAGTTATAGAATCAGAATTTTTGTTTACAATTGTATTATGTATTTATTACAGTAAAATTGCAGATAACGTTAAAGTATTTTGAAATTCTTGGTTATAATCCTTATTACATTAATATAACTTAACTGAGAAACTGTTTGCAAACTGGCCCAATTTTTTAATTAATAATACCATGCAATAAATTCTTCTATAATACTTTCTTTACAAATCATCCTCTAAGTATTATTTCCAGTGGAATGCAAAACTATAGCCAGCAGTTTTAACTATGTTGAACACAGTTGGGTGAAATAGTTTTGGTGGCCCACTCAACCATTAACCACTTAAGTACTTTTGTTTACTCAATGCTTACCATTATTATTAATGGTTAACTTGTACACATATATCATTCTTCTCAACCTCAAAATCAAGATCCTTTCTAAATGCTGTCCCATCTTTAACTTCCATTTCTTCTTTACACTGGTGGTCAGTGCTACCTGGTTCAATTGTTACCCGTTGCACATTTTCAGTTCCTTTTGTTGAGTTCTCCCACTCATGCTCATGACATTGACTCCATCTTGGCAAAAGTTGTCAATAACATTTTGAATAGTTCTTTATTCCTCCCTTCACTCTGTTTTTTTGTGCAGCCCATTTGGCTAGTCATTCCATCTTCTTCCCTTCCTCTTATTCCTCGTCTCTCTGTCACAGACAGAACTTGTGTTCCCTTTACTGTCCAGGATTAGTATTTTGTGTGATGTGGAGGTGCCAGTGTTGGATTGGGCTAGACAAAGTCAGAAGTCGCATGACACCAGGTTATTGTCCAAGGGGTTTATTTGAAATCACAAGCTTTCAGAGCGCTGCTCCTTCATCAGATGCAATGAGAGTGCAGAGCACACAGACACAGAATTTATAGGCAGAAAGATCAAGGGCAGGAAGATCAAAAGATCATACAACTGGTATGAACGGAGTGTCAGATGATAAGTCTCTGCAGGTGACCAGGAGTGTTGGACTGTGAGTAAAGTGTTAACAGTCAAATAGCCAGCAAAGGGATGATCTACAATCCAATTAAATGAAACAGAGATAATTACAAAAAAATATAAAAACAAGGTAGCACTAGAAATAAACTAACTGGAATAGCATACTGAATTCAAAACTGTATGAACTAATTAAGGTAGAGCAATCATAACAACTTACCAAGGTGATGCTGTCAAAACAGGACAGTAAGGAAGGTTTTACAGATACAGAAGTGTGGTGGGGTCACCTGTAGCTCAGCATGAACCCAAGATCACAGATGAGGCCATCTTCATAGGTACAGAACTTGGCTATTAGCCTCCGCCCAGCAATTCTGCATTGTTGTGTATCTTTAAGTCCAGTTTGGAGGATGTTTACTCAAAGAATGGAAGCTGAATGTCCTTGACTACTGAAGTGTTTCCCCAACTGGGAGGCAATATTCCTATCTGGCGATTGTTGCGAGATTCATCCATTGTCATAGTGTCTGCATGGTTTTGTCAATATATCATGCCTTGGAGCATCCTTGCCAGCAGTATATGAGATAGACAACACTGGCTGAGTCATTTGAGTATCTGGGATGTACATAGTGGGTGGTGTTTCCACTGTGATGGTAGAATCCATGTTGATGATCTGACATGTCTTGCAGAGGTTACCATGACTGGGGTGTGTGGTATTGAGATCCACGTTGTCTTGAAGGCTGAGTAGTTTGCTGTACCCATGAAGACAAGCTCAACCATGATCTTGAGTTCATGTCATGTTACAGGTGACCTCACCAAACTGTAACTGTAAAATCTTCTTTACTGACCTCTTTTTTTAATACGTAAGAGGTTTGTGATGCTTCTTAGTTGAACTCAAAGCTGGAGTAGATTTGGGGAGATTCTCTGTTGACATTTCCTTAGTAAGAGACACTGGACTTGAAACATTAAGTCTGCTTTCTCTGCACAGATCTTGCCAGATCTGCTCAGTTTTTCCAGCAATGTCTGTTTTTGTTTATGATTTTGCTGCTTACTTTGGCAGCCCAGAGTACTTGTGACTTTGATGGCTTTGGTGGAAGTGCTTTCAAGCAGATTCTAGAAGCAGAAAACATGACTAAGTTTAAAGCCCTTTCCCCCAAGAAAAGGGATAGTGTGTCGGTGGATTCCAACATTATGTGGTATTGTTTAGCAACTGAGTATCACCCGGTCTAATTTAGCACAAGTGCCAGAGGTTGCAAGATTTGCAACAACTATTTCAATGGACTATTTATGTCCAGTTTTAAAATGTGTTGACCGTATGCTAAAAGTATAGTAGGGTATGAGATCCATGCTCCATCTCTGTGGAATAAAGTCATAGAGTCAAACAGTGTTTAAACAGAGATAACAAAATGTGGAGGTGGATGAACACAGCAGGCCAAGCAAAGATGCTGCTTGGCCAGCTGTGTTCATCCAGCTCCAAACTTTGTTATCTCAGATTCTCCAGCATCTGTAGTTCCCATTATCATTGTGAAAACAGACCTTTCAGCCTAACTTGTCCATGTTGACCAGGTTTCCTAAAGTGAATTAGTTCCATTTGCTTGCATTTGGCCCGTGTGCCTGTAAACCTTACCTATCCAAATGTTTTTTAAATGTTATAATTGTACTTGCCTCTACGACTTCATCTGCTGGCTAGTTTCATATACACACCATCCTCTGTGAGAAAAAGCTGCCCCTCACATCACTTTTAATTCTTTACCCTCTCACTTAAACCTAAGCTGTCTAGTTTTAGACTCTCCTACTTGGGGAAAAGACTGTGGCTATTCACCTTATCTTTTATAAATCTCTATGAGGTCACCTCTCAGGCTCCTATGCTCCATGGGATAAAAGCTCCCAGTCTATCCAGCCTCTCCTTAAAAGTCAAACCTTCCAATCTCAGTGATATCCTTCTTTGCAATCTCTCCAGTTTAGTAATATCCTTCATATAGCAGAATTGTATGTAGTACTGCAAATGTGGCCATACCAATGTCTTGTGCAGCCATAACATGACGTCCCAACTCCTATGCTCAGTGCTGTGACTGCTGAAGGCAAACTTGCCAAACACCTTCCTCACCACACTCTTGACCTGTGACACCAATTTCAAGGAACTATGTACCTGTATCCCTAGGTCTTTCTGTTTGAAAACACTCCCAGGGTCCTACCATTAACTGTATAAGCCGTGCCCTGGTTTGTCTTATCAAAGTGCAATGCCTTGGATTTATCTAAATTACACTCCACCTGCTATTCCTGGGCCCACTGGCCCAATTGATCAAGATCCCATTGTACTCTTAAATAATTATATTCACTGTCCACTATGCCACCAGTTTTGGTGTCATCTGCAAACTTACTAACAATGCCTCCTATATTCTCATCTAAAACCTCAAACTGTGGCTGCTGATGATATAAATATCTTTGCTCGGACCCCCACTATTTCTTTTCAAGTTCTTACAGTGCCCTGGGATATACTTGATTAGATCCCAGGATTTATCTATCTTCTTGTGTTTTAAGACTTCCAGCACCTCCTCTTCAGTAAAGCGGACTCTTTTCAAGAAGATACTATTTATTACCCCCAAGTTCCATATGGTTCCACGTATACAACTACAGATCTCCAGCAGTATGGGTTATTGTCACCTCTGAAGTATCCAGAGGTTCCTTCTTTGCCCCCAATTCCTTCTACTGTTTACAGATAGCCATCCAGGAATGTCACCTGCTGACTGTCAATCTGTTTCCACATGTATATTGATGAATTCCAATCTGGAATTCCACAGTATTGTCAATTCCATAGCCACCTTTGCTGTGTGCTAATTTAAATAACAGCATTGGAATGAAATAATTAAACAATGCTTTCAATGTTTGGTGCAAGAACTGAAATTCCTGATTTTAGGATACCTTTGAATGCTTACATTGCAAGTTAACCATTTGTTTCTGATATTTTGACATATCTATCTGCTGTACTGTATCACATCTACAATGCAACATGGTAGCAAAATTGAGAAAAGTGGTGAAGGTCAGGTGTTGTGAATAGAAAGATTGTGGGGTTTAATGAAAATTCACCTGGTGATATTGTAACTAATTAGCAACCTTGTCTTTCGTGACTTTTCTTGTCAACCAAGTTAGGGTGAGAGCTGCACCTCCCAGTCGCAAACCATTTCCACTCCCTCTCCCATTCTCTAGAAGACATGTCCATCATGGGCCTCCTGCACTGCCACAATGATGCCACCCGAAGGTTGCAGGAACAGCAACTCATATTCCGCCTGGGAACCCTGCAGCCTAATGGTATCAATGTGGACTTCACCAGTTTCAAAATCTCCCCTTCCCCTACTGCATCCCTAAACCAGCCCAGTTCGTCCCCTCCCCCCACTGCACCACACAACCAGCCCAGCTCTTCCCCCCCCACTCACTGCATCCCAAAACCAGTCCAACCTGTCTCTGCCTCCCTAACCGGTTCTTCCTCTCACCCATCCCTTCCTCCCACCCCAAGCCGCACCCCCATCTACCTACTAACCTCATCCCACCTCCTTGACCTGTCCGTCTTCCCTGGACTGACCTATCCCCTCCCTACCTCCCCACCTATACTCTCTCCACCTATCTTCTTTACTCTCCATCTTCGGTCCGCCTCCCCCTCTCTCCCTATTTATTCCAGTTCCCTCTCCCCATCCCCCTCTCTGATGAAGGGTCTAGGCCCGAAACGTCAGCTTTTGTGCTCCTGAGATGCTGCTTGGCCTGCTGTGTTCATCCAGCCTCACATTTTATTATCTAGGGTGAGAGCTGACTTGTTTACATTATTGTCTTAAAACAAGTATTTTTTAAGTTCTGCTATTTCCATTTGGATTTGTGATCAATACTTAATACAGCAACTTCTCCTTGTTTTTAGCTATGGCAACTATACAACAAATCTCCGGCAACTGGATATTATTTTGTGGATAGTGGTGTGTTCCAATGTAGGTAAGGTGAAGTATGTTATTATTAATGGCTTCTAACCAGTGCTTTTGCCTAAAATGAATTACACACAAATGTACGCCTATGTCAAGCTTGTGTCATCGTTCAATCTTATTTTGCTTTAAAGACAGCAGAATGAGAAAAATAGCTTATGTATATCATAAGGGGTCATACCATCCAGCTTGCTGATTGGTCATTTACTAAATTTTGCTGAATGTTTGTTAAATGTTTCCCCTTCCCCTCTACACCCCAATCTGTTACTTCTTCAGTAGTTTCCTCTGGTTTTCTTTTCCCCACTACACCTTCTCTTTCTCCAGTGGGCCAAGGAATGGCAGGTGGAGTGTAATTTTAGATAAATCCGAGGCATTGCACTTTGATAAGACAAACCAGGACATGGCTTACACAGTTAATGGTAGGACCCTGGGAGTGTTTTCAAACAGAAAGACCTAGGGATACAGGTACATAGTAAAGATTGACAGGTAGCATCAGTTCCGAATATCTTGGTCAATGATTATTTTTCAGTGATGACCCCCCTGGGCGCCAGTGGGTCATTCGATATTATCAGGCAGCAAAGTAGATTCAAATCATGCCAATGAGCCATCCTGTCTAATGAAGATACCCTATGTAGCCAGTGACCCTGTTGAAGGCTTCTATCAGTCAGGAACAGAAATGTTGCTTTTTCTTCTCATCACTACATTTGAACATAACGCACATCCAAGAATTCAAAATCACCCTGGCTAGGCTTGACAAGCTCAGCACACAATATAACAAAACAAAATATTCTCGATGCTAGAAATCTTACATAAAAAGAGAAAATTCTGGAACTGTGTGGCCGGTTAGATAGCATCTGTGGGAATTGAAACACAGCAAATGTTTCGGATTGATGATCTTTAATCAGAATTATTATTCTGGTTATTCACAAAACCATCAATCTGAAATGTTATGATAATAAAATGTGAGGCTGGATGAACACAGCAGGCCAAGCAGCATCTCAGGAGCACAAAAGCTGACGTTTCGGGCCTAGACCCTTCATGTGCTCCTGAGATGCTGCTTGGCCTGCTGTGTTCATCCAGCCTCACATTTTATTATCCTGGAATTCTCCAGCATCTGCAGTTCCCATTAAATCTGAAATGTTATTGCTGTTTCTGTGTCAGCAGATGTTGCCTGACTTGCTGCATATTTTCAGCACTTTCCATTTTTATTTCAGTACAAACAATTGGTAGAATGTGTGACATTCCTGGTCTCTATTTCTCTGTGACTTTTATACTGCTCACTCAGGCATTCAGCTGATTGGAAATCTGAGAACACCCTCCTTCAACGATAAAAGGAAGTTAAATTCTTTTAAGCTGAGTGCTTTTTTTAAACCACTGTTTATTCAGGCTTACATATCTAAACAGACTCAGCTAATTTTCATTTAATTCATGCATGTTCTTTCTGAATTAGCATATAAAATTGTAATGATATTTCCACAGAGAACTATTGAACAGTGCATAATATTAAATTATCTGGCCACAGAATGTGACAATGCTAAAAATATGAAACCCATAATTTTGAATGGATCCACAAACTTGTTCAAAATAAAATGCATTACAAACCTATTGCTTCAAGTATTATTCAGGACTAGATCAAAAATGATTAAGCCATCCATTTTAGTCCTGAAGCTTGCCCTGACTTTCAGAACAGGACTTGACAGGTGCAAGGCAGGTATTTTTCTGCAATGATTCTGGAGGCAATGGCTGAAGGGTGTAGATCTACCATCTTGACCACCAGTGAATCAGTACCCAGCACATACTAATCATAAAAATGCTACACTTGTGCATTTATACAGACCTTCCACTGCTGGTGAGCAAAAAAAAGAGGTTTTTGATTTTCAAACAGCTGGTTATATCATACTTTGGTGCAATTCTGTAGAATCCAGCCTACAGTTTCAAAGAATTGCATTTCACATTTTTACTGTTTTAGGCTTTATTACACAGCAGTCTTGCAACATAAAAAAAAAGCATAATTTCACAATACAGAACAAAAAAATGCAGTAAAATGAAAAACATGATAGAAAAGCAAATATAACTGACAAACTTGTAGGACACATAGTTTGTTACCATTGATGCCATTATATCATTCAATGGAAGACACCATTAAACCAAAATTAATACAAAATATGAGCACAAGTGAAATTAAACTGAGAAACAATAAAAGTAAAGAGAAGATTGTGAGGAAAATCGAGATCTTTCTGGTCTTTCTTTACTGTCAGAATCACATTTTAACAAATATGCAATGAAACAAATTTTCCAAGCAAAGTTCCCTCTGAATATATTTTTCTGCTGCATAGGCCTCTGAGGTCTGAATGCACTAGTGGGTTTTAAAACCGGAGCTGGTGCTTGTTACAGCATTGGCCTGGTGATTGGTATGTGTGGAACATCTGCAAAGGAACATAATTTCCAAGGAGTGACAATCTCCCACAGAAGTGTAATGCCAAGTAAGTAGGTGGCCAGCTAGATAGACAGTAGGTTTCTAGAGTACAGGATGCCAGATAGGAAGGGTTAGGGTGCCAGGCATTAGGATGCAAGCTGTGTGATATGTAGGATGCCGAGTGGGAAGGGGTAGTGTGCCAAGTGCCAGGATGCAAAGTAGCATGGGATGGGGGGATGTGTAATTGATGGAGTGTTTCAGGATAAGTGGAGTGGCATGAGAGAAATTGTGCATGTCTGGGTGTGTGTTAAGTAGCAATGGGACCAGTATATAGTTATTCAGGAGTTGCACTATGTATTTAATTGTCTAACTTCTTCTGAGTAACTATTCACTTAATTTCACTGAAACCTTCTGAATTCTCTGAGTTAAAGGGAGATATTTGGAAGGCTGTGGGCGTAGAGGCCCAGTGGAATTCTTTCAGAGTCTGCTACAATGAGGATTCCATGGGGTCTCCCCACACAATTCTCATCCAGATTGGAATAACAACGACCTATCAAGTTGAAAATCTGGGCCTATGTATTTAAATGAATTTCTATGTGCACAATAAAGTAAACTAAATTATGTTCATAATTTGAGTGGTGATATGGTTATGAAAACATACACCTCAAATTGGTATGTCCAGACCAAAGAAGTGGTCAAAGTCAGGCTCAGGTATTTTGAAGAGATAATCAAAAGCATGTTTTAAAATTATCTCTTTGAATATTTTTATGGGTCTAGCTAGAGGAAGGACAGCTAGGAAGCAGCAGAGCCAAAGCAATCATTAGCTCTTCACATTTGGTGTTGGAGGAGGGGAAAGAAGGACTTTGTGCAGCAATTACAGTGGGGAATTATCTGCAGTGGGTGAAGTTAGCAGTAAACCAATTGGAGAACTACGTTTACCATCACCTTGCAACATAGAGTTAGCACACCGAGTGTCAGTAACAACGCATTGAAATTTTGTTGTGATTCCTTGAGGACATGCAGCAATGTTGATCTGTGGGATATAGGTTTAGAATAGGAGAGAAGACCATCATTCTCAAAATTATTGGGTGGGTCTCTACTTTCAGTTAAGCAGTCATCATACAGGGGATGCAGGAAGGCTTAGGAATCCCCTGTGGAAAGATTAGCACTATATAGCTTTTTTCAAACCCTTTGAACAGCTTTCTTCTTTTTTTCCCTTTTACATTTCAAATAAGTGTATGTTCACCACATTCCTGAACTCATTACTAAAACTGCGCTTTTACTTATTTGCAATGCTTTTTTCAGTACTTTAATCCTCAGTTTTAGGACAATGCTTAGACGTGGGATTCTCAGATAACCAGATGAGTAGACCTTACTATATTAAGAAAAGCAGCTCTTGATCTGAGTAATGAACGTAGGCTTTTTTTAAATTTTGTTTTTTATCTTAGTAAAATATGTAGTAAACAAGCTCGTTTATTGTGAGTTTCTCACAGTATTATCATTGATGACAGTACATAACAACATATAAAAAAGTACATATATACTATAAGTGATTCAACATCGTAACTTTAGGCAGTAAACAGCTGCCATGTAGCGACTTAAAATGAGCCTAGATTTTCATTATTGGCCATCTGCTGTATTTATCTACATTGGTTAGTCAATAAAAGAATATAAGTAATAAAGTTCTATTCTGTCAAATCTCCCTCCCTTTGAGCTGCAGCATTTGTGAATGGTGGCATAGAATAGAAATGTACAAAACAACTGCCTCCAACAGGTAGGGTCTTCTTTTTAAATATTCATTTGTAGGGAGGCTATTTCAAGTGGTATAATATTTCCTGAGGTTTGAAGATTAGGAGTGTGTATCTAACATACTTATTAGCATTTAGAGTTGCTGGAAAATCAGCTGTGGCAACAATTGATACGAATGTCACAGGTCAAGTAAAACAATGGAGATTGAAGTTAATCATTACTTGTTCACTTGTATTTCTTTCCTCGTTAAAGAAAGGAAAGCAAACCACAAAGTGATGTTCCTAGGTTAGCTGTGCAAAGAGTAATTTTTACTGAGCTACTGGGACCCAGAGCAGAAGCAGGCAGACATTTTTTGTCAGACAGTTAATGTGTGCATATTTTAATCAAACAGTACTGTTGTGATATGTAAATGACACTCTAATGTTGTGTGTCTTGCTTTGAATAGCACTTCATTAAGTAAGGTATGTTAGACTCTGAAAGCCCACATGCTCGAAGATGACACTAATCATACCTGCGGTCCCTGGCACAAAATTAACAGTGGGAAATTATCAGCAGTGGGTGAAGTCAGCAATAAACCAAACGGGGAACTATGCTTGCCGTTATCTTGCAACATTGAGTTAGTACATTTGATATCAGTAACAATGGATTGAAATCTTGCTGCGATCCCTCGGAGAAGTGCACTAATGTTGATGCTTGGGACCTCGGTTTTGTATAGCACAATGGAACATCATTCTCACAGTTATTGGGTACATCGCTATTCTCAGTTGAGCAGTCATCACATGGAATGCAGGGAGGGTTAAGAATTCCTTGGGGAGAGTTCAGCACATGGATTGGGCTAGTTAACATGATTCTTACCAGTTGTTATCTGCTTATAAACTGAGCCATGGACAGAAACTTTAGGCACTATGTACAGTTTACTGGCCAGAAATGTATTGAAACCTTTAACATACTGGTCTAAAAATAAATTGCTAGAGTTAATAAAACAGTGAAGTCCAAAGTCTATCTACTGATCACTATCTTTAGCAGCAGTTCTGTTTTCTCACTGCGGCGTTATCAGGGTTTGTTTAATTTCTATATAGTAGTTGTAAGCTTCTATCTAAAATTTTATGAAATAAAGCTGTTTTAATATTTTGAACTGGCGAGTATAAATAGGCTAGGATTTGTCAGTGACTATTGCAGTGTTTGCCAGTCAAGCTTTCCACTGGCCATGGTTTCTCTTCTGGGAACAGCTAGGGTAAGTCAATTGTGATCATCATGAATTACAACATTTAAAAGGTATCTGGAAGGGTACACGAACAGGAAGGATTTAGAGGGATATGAGCCAAATACTGGCAATTGGGACTGGATCAGTTTAGGATGTCTGGTTGGCGTGGATGAATCAGACTGAAGGGTCTGTTTCTGTGCTGTATGGCTCTATGACTCAATGTCTTTTCTTCAGTCACCTAGTCATCTTAGTTTAACTAGCCTAAATGTACATGATCAAATTCTACTGTAATATTTACACTCCATTTTTGATTCAGAGGATGTGGCACAAACTTTGGATTTACAGCAAATGTATTTTTGGATGCTGTAAGTGGCCTTTTAAACATTCAAAATCACAACCATAGTACACATGTGTACTTCGGTCAAATTGCACCAGTTGCCATTTTGGTGATGGGACACATGCATGTATTGAACATCTGGTACCGATGATATCATAAGCTGGTTCAATTCCAGTGGGAGTTCGGCACACAAGTTTGTAGATCCTAACCTATCTGTTCAGAACTGATATAGACTCTCTGGAAAAGGTGGGACTTGGACCCAGGTTTCCTGGCCCATGGGTAAGGACACTACCGATGTGGCCCAAAAGCCTTCAACACAACTCAAGTTTCTTTTTTATATAATATTAATGTTACACAATTTTTTTTCTTCAATCTGCTCAGGCATGTTGTGATACGCTTGCAGGGACCTGAATCTGGACCTTCTGACCCAGAGGCAGGAGCACTACCACTGCCACAAGAATCCTAACACTATTCAAGATTTTTTTCCACCACCAGGAAAACCTGGGACCTTTTAAATGGATAGGATTGGATACAAAACAGGCTGAGTTAGGAATGACCCTCAATCAATAGACTTTTTTGTGCCACTGCACACAACAGGGCCCAGCAATAACGCTTACATTTTCCCCAAAGCACCCGTGGCTGTCTATAATGCTTTTTTAAAAACATAAGTAACATAGAAAAAATACACCATTGTGTATATATTTTGTAATTAATTTTTTTCCATTACCAGGAAAACACCCATTGTGGCTAATGAAACATTTACAAGAAAGCCTATTATTGGCAATGCCGTCATTAAAAAGTGAAGGGGGTTTAGGGAGAGAAGGAGGAAACAAAATCAAATCTGTGAAAAACAAATCTGTGCTTCAGATTTCCAAAGCCATTCCCTGTTTTGGAAAAAGTTTCGACCTAGGCACTACGGAAATCTGCAAGAGTTGTTAATTGGCATCAGTATACTAAATTGCAGACTTTAATTTATGCATTTAGTTTGAAATGCTTATTTATTTTACCTTTCATTTTCACACTGTGGTCGTTTGAACACTGTAATTGTGATAGTGGTAAGGTGTTGGATACTGGCTTAGAGAATTGTGGTTTTGTTTTCTGCTATCACAGTTTATCCATTATTCACAGACAATCCAACCAAAAAGGGGATCTGTTAGTTGATTCTTCCTTTCTCCTTTCATCTATTCTTCATTCTCAAATGCCCTAGCATTATTTGAGCACATGAATCATCCGATCTAACACATTTTGTGTGATACCATGGCTTTCATCGAAATTATGTTATCCTTTGTGCATACCTGAGTCATGAGGAGTGTTGTCCATAGGTGTCCATTGTTACCAATCAGTTATCCTTTGAAGTGTTGTTGTCGCTTCAGAGTTGATGGCATTGTGGAATGAAGGCATCAAGTTACTTCCTGGACAATGTGCATTGCCTGTATGGAAAAAGTCAAAGGGGAGGAGGCCACAGCAGAGGTCAAATCTTCCAAAACAACTAAAAGAACAAAAGTGTATGAAAGCATCAGGAATATAACTTCAGGCACAACAGATAAGGGGAAAACAAAGGGTGGGGGGCAGTCAACACAGACCTGAGGGTTTGTACTTAAATGCGCATTGTATGCAAAACAAAGTAAATGAGCTTGTGGCGCTGATCGAAACTGGCAGAATAGTTGTCCTAATTCTCTCCATTGTTTAAGACTTAGCTTCAGCCGTGGTTGGGCTGGCTGAGTGTTGGACAATAGCTAAGACACTGGTTGTGTGCAAATGGGTGAAGACAAATGCTGTCATCCTGAGACAATACCTCTCTAGAACCATTGCCACTTTCCTTAAATATTGCTGTTTAATAAGCCGGTTAATTTTTTGGAGATCAAGTTGATATGTGGCCTTGCACACTGTACTTCTGTCGTCTAAGCATAAAGGGGGGCAGGCGATTCCTGTGGCGCGGCAGTAGTGTTCCTACCTCAAAGCCAGAAGGCTTGTGTTCAAACCCCCATGCTCTGAGCAGGTTGATTTTAAAAAAACAGGGTAGTAGAGTGAGTTGACATGGCAACAAACTGATTTTGTGTTGCAGATGTCTGAGTTTCCACTGCAGCATTTGTAAACGGCTGGCTTCTGCTGTGTCAGAATGGAAGCTGAGATATCAGCCATCAGATGCTGCATTATAATTGGGTTTGCAACTATACGCATAAGCTGCCAGTTTCACCCTGGAAAGACCGAGCTTCAAGCTTTGTACAAAGTTCTGTGCAACGTCAGAGCCAAACCCATTGACCTTGACAGGTTTGACAGTGCATGAAGCACATAATTGTGCATACCATCAGCGAGATAGAGATAGAGACAGAGAGTCATGTGTCTAAGTTTACTGATAATATAAAGTGGGAATGAAAGATGTGAAGAGAAAAGTTAGCATGATACTTGGAGGCAATTCCAAAAGGACGATGGCACATCAGCCTATATTGCAAGTGAATTAGAATACAAAATAAGGAAGTCTTGCCATAGTTATAGGGGACTGTAGTGAGATCACACCTAGAATATTGTGTGAAATTTTGGTTTCCATATTTAAGAAAGAAATGGTTGTAATGGAGACAGTACAGCAAAGGTTAGCACAGTTGTTCTTGGATTGAAACAGCCATTCAGCCGCTCAATCCTACTCTGCTATCCAATAAGATCATGGCCGATATGGTTGAGGCCTTAACTTTACTTTCCTACCTGATCTCCAAACTGTCATAACCTTTGGCTCCATTATCAGTTGAGTGAACCTGCTCTGAACAGCTTTTAAGGCCATCATATCCTTCTTTAAGTATGGAGACCAGAACTGTACACAGTACTTCAAAAACGCTCTAACCAAGGCTCTGTTTAGCTGTAGGAATACTTCCCTACCTTTTATATTCAATTCTCCTAACAATAATTACTGGCATTCCCGCAAGGGAGTATTGCGTGGTCAAAGGGTCAGTAAAGAGGGAGGGTTGCATTGTCAAAGAATCTGTAGGAGGGTAGCACTTGAAGAATACTATAGTATTGAAGGCTCTGTACTGAGAAAAGGCTTCACTGTGGGCACTATGATACTGATGGATTGTTGCACTGACATAGATTCTACCTGAGTCCTCCCTGGTCTGTATCGTTATTCGTAAATTGATTGAGTTGGGAGAAGCTGTTCAGTCTTTAGCTCATCAATGTATTCATTACTGGGCCCCTATTTAACCCCTAATTCTGAGGCAGCACTGCATCCTGCTTCGTGATTCATGTGGCATTTTTAGACTAAATGATCCCTCAGTCCCTTTAAGCTATTAATAGCACTAATACAGTTTGCTAGTTTTATGTTTCTGTTTTATTCAGCATATTTTCCTTTCTTAGTCTTCCAAGCTTATTTTTTTACACATTTTCTGATCTCTGTAGAACTGTTAAGTTTTTTTTACTTTATCACTTGAAAATATGTCCCTCTAAAAACCATTATATTTCCTTGTAGTTTTAATAGAAAAACATGATTTTATACACTGGGCACTTTCGTAATTTTCATATCACACAATGGCTGAATCAAAATGAGCCTAGATAAATTGTCAATCAACCTGACATGGATATGTCAGTAACTAAAACTGCAAGTGTAAATTAGGTTGATTATTCACAGGATAATTACTGATAATTAGGAACAAATAGATGTTGCACTTCTCTTGTTTTTATTCATTCATGGGATTGCTGGTATTTGGTTTATGGAGTGGTCAGGCTCTGATATCAAATGCCTTACGAATGCCTACTTGGTCTTGCAAGATCCAAACTTTGTCAAATAGCTCACTTTTTAACAAGTTGGCCTTCTGAGATCTTTTGAAGAAGCTGTAATAGTACGTACTATTATTGGAGTCTCCAACTGTGTAATGATAAACATTTTGCTCTAGTTCCAGATTACAGAATTCTAAATTAGCCCTGTGTTTTAAAGTTTATTTATATAATGTGTTTAGAATCACTAGTTTCCCTATAATTCGCTTCAGTATGGCCCTCATCTCCCCTTTCTCTTTCACAAAGTGGCCATTCATTTCCAAAACTAATCTATCCATGAGAAACTAATTCTAAATTCCTAATACCAAGTAAGTGTATTAGCCACTCTTTTGGCTTTAAAGTTAATAAATCATTCTTGCCAGTATTCCATTTGCCTGTCTGTCATGTCATCCTATGTCATGTGTATTTGGGTTAAGTTTCATTGATGCAAACTCCCTACAGTATCTTTCTTAAGCAGCTGATACCCGTGTGCTTATTTGACAGTGAATATTTGCAGACTATTTTTCATGGGAGAATCACGGTTCAGTCTGACTCAATCCTCACAAGATGTTTACACCTATACTATTATTTATGGAATGTTGATGCAATCTCAGTCAGGAATAATAATTGACATTTTTATCCTTTTCAAGCTCAGGATGGCACCTACTGTTACTCCAACTGAAAAAGCTGATTCAGACCATAGATTCTACCTGAGTCCTCCCTGGTCTGTATCGTTGTCTGTAAATTGATTGAGTTGGGAGAAGCTGTTCAGTCTTTAGTTCATCAATGCATTCATTACTGGACCCCTATTTAAGCTTCTATGAATTATTTTGTTTGATGAAGGGGATATTAACTTTCTTTTTCTGATATTGATCTTTTTATTTGCAGCAATGTTACGACATATTTCTGGTTGCAATTTGCATTGCCAAAAGAACATGACCTTTTGATTAAATATACACTAAGTGTGGAAATGCTGTTAAATGTTTTACGACAACATCTTTATCTTGATGGAAAAGTAAAGAATATTGAAGTTGAACCATCTTCTGTCAAACTACGGTGTAAGCGCTTTATTTATGTATTGTAAAAATCTAGCCGAGGTTACCGGAAGAAAGCTTATACACTTGATTACCAGTGATAATGGGAACTGGTGATGCTGGAGAATCCAAGATAATAAATAGTGAGGCTGGATGAACACAGCAGGCCCAGCAGCATCTCAGGAGCACAAAAGCTGACGTTTCGGGCCTAGACCCCTCTGATGAAGGGTCTAGGCCCGAAACGTCAGCTTTTGTGCTCCTGAGATGCTGCTGGGCCTGCTGTATTCATCCACCCTCATATACACTTGATTACCAGCTTGGTTTAGGCTTAAGCTCAACTATGCTGTAATATTGTGATCTAGAATGTTTAAAATTTACATTTGGAAGATAGAATTTAATGTAGCCTTCTAAGGTGTTGCTTTCTATACTAAATATACTAACTTTGTCTTTCCCCTTTAAGATGTAATACAGTGCATTGTGGTCATTCTTTTGGATGAGGTGACAGGGATATTGTAGGGTTTTTCTGGATAAATAAAGTAAGATAAGCTAATAATCTTCATTTTTAATTTATTTTGTGAGTTGTAGCTTGGTCACATTTAAGTGAATTAAAAGACATTACAGTAATCTAGTATAGCTTGTGATGATTATCCTTTATCGACAATACAATGACTAAGATTCAAACAACAGCAAAACGTCTAAAAGCAGTCTTTAAATAATAGCTATAAAGTATGAACCTGTACAGAGTAAATCTGGCTCAACCGTTGATACTATATTTCACTTTTGTCATTTACACACACTTGCATTTTGTCTGCTCTTCTTTTAACCATACATTCATTTTCTTTGTGGCCGGGAACAAGGGGTGATGTAGGTAATTCTTCAATGAGAAAGTGTCCTGTCTTTTATTGACTGACTTGTATTTTGGGCCTTTTACAGTTGCTGATGATGGATATGTTCGAAGCTTGAAAATTGGTAAGTGGCTGAAGTGAGATGCAATTTTCAGAGGAGGAAGAATCAATCTTAATTTGGGTGGAATAGAAACCATCAGGATTAAATAATGACTGCATTTATATCATACTTTTCACTATAAAATATATTAAATTACTGCTTTTGAGATATAAATGATTATATTAGCACTTTCTTCACACATTTAATGTAAAAAGTGGGGAGGAAGTTTAGAAGTTTTTGGGAATAGAGTTGCCATAATCTTGAATGCATTGCCAAAACAGATATTTTAGGGAGATTCAATCATGTTGCTCAAGAAGAATTGGGTACGAATTAGAATAAAAATGTGTTTCAATGCTGTGAGAAAACAGCAGCAATTTGGGACTAAGAAGGATTAATATAGACTTGATGGACCAATGTCCCCTTTTATACCATAAGGTTCTATTTAGAGAACCTAACCTAGAGGAACAGTTTCTGATTTTGATGCAAATTGTAGGGAGGGATAGTGGAGGGACAGCAGACACTGTTAATACCAGCTGAATGTCAACATGTTGAGGATCTGGCTCCACATTTGAACTGGAGTGCACTAGCCTATTTGTAAGAACCTTTGGGAGATCCTGATTGCCTCTTACCATGTTAATGAATGATATTTCAACAGACTTGCACTTTAATGGCGCATAATGGTTTCCCAATCTTCCTGAAACTCAACAGTGAAAGTCAGATGAGATCACAGTAGCAAATGAAGGATTGTTTGAAATGCTGCATTGCATAATTGGCATTTTCCGTCCTTCTCTTACCTTCCAATTAGAAAGAATTTGTTCACGATAGAGTTTATTCTTTAGAAGTGCTTTAGCTCATTTTTCTTTGTTAAAGGCCTTACATAAACATATGTTTTGTTGATCCTCTTGAGCAATATAGTCAACAATGTCCTAGAAACTACTCTTGCTCCACTAGCCTCATTGGAAATCAGAAACCTCATTATTGCACATAAATGCAGCCATGATGAAAGTTTGTTCCTTAGTTCAAGATGAAAATTATCTAGCTATGAAGATCCAGTTAGCCTTCGTACTAGAACAGAATAAGTAAGTATCCTAATTCTTTTAGGTTTGCTTGTGTCTTTTTAGGTCAATGTGTGTCTCATGTTCTATTATTGAGCAAAGAAAAGACATTTGGATCACTGAGAATAGGGAACTGCAGTACAAACAACAACACCTATTGGCTGGTACAAGGACAAAGTGATCACTCCATCAAAACTGTAATTTCAACTGAAGCTGAAGGATCTGTCTGCACGGGTGTGAATGTGACAATGTATAATACATGGATTCCAGATTCTAAGCAAACTGTTAGTAAGTACGTGTCATTTAGAGAAATTTTGCAGTGGATCAGTACGAATATAAAATTATATTGTTGCAGTTTTGCCTTGTAGAATATGACATTTATACCATATATTGTAATTGTCTAGTTTAATAAATTTCACAATTTAAATTATTCCCTTTCTGGGGGGGGTAAAGATAATTTGATTTAAGTCTATAAGATCCTGAACAGTCTTGACGACAAGTTGGACATGGAAAAGGTGTTTACTCTTCTTGGTCAGTCTAGTATTAATATTAAGGGGTACCCTTAGAGGACAGAGAGGAAAGGAATTTTTCTCTCTGGGCTTGTGTGCCTTTGGAGTTTCAGTCAGCGACAGAGGCAGAGTTATCGAATATTTTTAAGGCAGAGATATATAAATGTTAAGTTAATGTATCGAATCCAGTGACCTTTCTTCTGGTGACACAGTTTTGAAGAGGGTCACTGGACCTGAAATGATAACTCTGTTTTCTCTCCACAGATGCTGCCAGACCTGCTGAATTTCTACAAAAATTTCTGTTTCTATCATAAAAACCCATCTGGTTCACTAATATCTTTTAGGGAAGGAAATTGCTGTCACAGTTGTCTCAGATTAGTCAAGCAACAGTCTGTTACAGTCATGCTTACAGAATGATACTTCACAAACAATGTACCAGACAGGTGCCATCATGATCCCTAGCTATGTCCTGTTCCACCAGCAGTGGTGGCATTGTGGGGTACATCAGGTGGGATCTTCCTTAGGAGTCTTCAACGTTGACTCCAGAACCCATGAAGTCCCATCAGGTCAAACGTGGGCAAGGAAACCTCCTGCTGATGACCCTATACCGCTCCATTCAGCTCATGAATCAGTACTCTTCCATATTGAACAGAACTTAGAGGAAGCAGTGAGAGTGGCAAGGGTACAGAATGTACTCTGTGTGGGTGACTTCAATATCCATCACCAAGATTGGTTCAGCAGCACTACCAATAACTGAGCCAGTCAAGGCTTAAAGAAAATAAATGCTCGACTGGATCCGCAGCAGGTGGGGATATGGATACTTGACCTCATCCACGCCAATTTGCTTGCCCAAGATGCATCTGTCCATGACAGCACTCGTAAGAGTGACCACCAGACAGCCCTCATGGAGAAAAAAAATCCCATTTTCACATTGAGGATATACTCCATCATGGTGTGTGGTACTATCAATTTGCCAAATGGGATAAACTTCGAACAGATCTAGCAACTTGAGACTGGACATCCATGACCTCCTGTGGAGTATCAGCAGCAGCTGAATTGTATTCCGATATAGTTTATAACCTCATGGTCAGGCATACCCTCACTCTACCATAACCATCAAGCCAAAGGATCAATCTTGGTTCATTGAAGAGTGCGGGAGTGTATGCTAGGAGCAGCATTAGGTGTACCCTAAAAATGAGGTGTCACCGTAGTGAATCCAGACTACTTGCATACCAAACAGCATAAGCAGCAAGTGATAAGCAAAGCTAAATGATTCAGCAACCAACAGATTGGATCTAATGTGCAGTCCTGCCACATCTAGTCATGAATGATGTTGGACAAGCGAACATCTCACTGGAGGAGGAGACTCCACAAACCTCCCAATCCTCAAAAATAGGGGAACCCAGCACATCATTGCAAAAAATAAGGCTGAATTTGCAACAATCTTCAGCGAGAAGTGTCAAGTGAATGATTCATCTCTGCCTCCTCCAGAAGTCCCCAGTATCGCAGAAGACAGACTTCAGCCAAATTGATTCAATCCATGTGATATCAAGAAATGGTTAGAGGCACTAAATGCAATAATGGCTATGGACCCTAAAAATATTCCAGCAATAGTACTCAAGACTTGAACTCCAGAACTTGCCACACCCGTAGCCAAACTGTTCCAGTACAGCTACAACATTGACACCAATTGGACAATGTAGACATTTCCCAGATATTTCCTGAACACACAAAGCACGAAAAATCCAACCCGGCCAATTACTATGCCATTGGTCTTCTCTCAGTCATTAAGTAAAATGATGAAAGATGTCATAAACAATGCTTTCAATCAACTCTTACTCGGCAAAAACCTGCTTCATGACGCTCAGTTTGAGTTTTGCCTGAACCACTCAGTTCCTGACCTCATTATAGCCTTGGTCCAAACATAGACAAAAGAGCTGAATTCCATAGGTGATGTGAGTGTGACTGCCACTGTCATCATAAGACATAGGAGTGGAAGTCAGACCATTTGGCTCATGGAGTCCACTCCGTCGTTTAATCATTGCTGGAAGGCATTTCAACTCCACTTCCCTGCACTCTCCCCGTAGCCCTTGATTCCTTGTGAGATCAAGAATTTATCAATCTCTGCCTTGAAGACATTTAATGTCCTGGCCTCCACTACACTCCAGGGCAATGAATTCCACAGGCCCACCACTCTCTGGCTGAAGAAATGTCTCCTCATTTCCGTTCTAAATTTACCCCCTCTAATTCTAAGGCTGTGCCCACGGGTCCTAGTCTCCCTGCCTAACGGAAACAACTTCCTAGTGTCCATCCTTTCTAAGCCATACAAGTCTACATTTGATCGAGTGTAGTACAAAAGTGCCCTTGCAAAACTGGAGTTAGTAGAAATTGGGGGTACCTCAGCTGGAGTCACACCTGGCACAAAGGAAGATTGTCTTGGTGGCCATACAAGTGCCAAACAAGAGAGGATCTAACTGTCACCTCTTAAATACAATGATATCATTAGCACTGAATTTCTCACTATCAAATTTCTGGTTGTTACCATTTATCAGAAACTGATTTAGACTGGCCATATAAATACTGCGGCTACAAGAGCAGGTCAGTGGCTGGGAATCTTGTGGTGAATAATTCTCATCCTGACTCATTAAAACCCTGTCCACCATCTACAAGGTACGAGTCTGGATTATGATGGAATACATTCCAGGTGCCTGGATGAGTGCAGTTCCACAACACTTGAAACTGAACACCATCCAAGGTAAAGCAGCCACTTGATTGGCACCACATCCACATGCATTCAGATCCTCTACCACCAACTCTTACAGCAGCTGTACTACCTACAAGATGCACTGTAGAAATTCATCAAGAATGCTTAGATAACACCTTCTAAACCCACACGCACTACTATCTATCAGAACACAGGCAGTAGATACGTGGGAATACAAACACCACCTGCAAGTTTCCCTCAAACCATTCACAACTCAGATTTGGAAATATGTCATATATATCACTATATATACATATATGTAAATATGATATATGGAGGAGAATGTAGCGGATCTGATTTGTAAGTTTGCAGATGACACAAGGATCCGGGGGAGCTTTGGATAGTGAGGAGATTTGCAGAATTTAGATAGTTTGGAGAATTCGGCGGAGAAATGGCGGATGGAATTTAATCCAGACAAATGCAAGATGATGTATTTTGGAAGGTTGAATGCAGGACGGACAGTGGATGGGGCTTGGACCTTAAAAATCGGCAAGTCATATTTCAGCTGTATAGAGATAATGGGAACTGCAGATGCTGGAGAATCCAAGATAACAAAGTGTGGGGCTGGATTTGTTATCTTGGATTCTATGATGATGCTTGGCCTGCTGTGTTCATCCAGCGCCACACTTTGTTATCTTATTTCAGCTGTATAGAACTTTATTTAGGCCACATTTGGAGTACTGCGCACAGTTCTGGTTGACACACTATCTCCAAGGATTTGCAGGCTTTGGAGAAGAAAGAGCATGCTTACCAGGATGTTGCTTGATTTGGAGGGTATTAACTATTGGGAAAAAATTGGATGAACTTTGTTTTTACTTGGACATCAAAGGCAGATGGATGATCTGATAGAAGTTTACAAACTTATGAGATGTCGAGGTAGAATGAATGGGTTGAGACTTTTTCCTGGTGTAGAAATGTCAATCACTAGGGAGATTGATAAAAAGCAGGAAAAGTTTAAAGAAGATATCAGATATCAGGGTGGTAAGTGTCTGGAACGTGCTGCCGGAGGAGGTGATGGAAGCAGATACAGTTGCAATTGACATATACATGAATTGGCAGGGAAAAGAGGGATACAGACTGCATAAAGGAAAAGATTTTTAAGTTTAGAAAGGTGTCATGTGTCATCATAGGCTTGGTGGGCTGAAGGCCCTGTTCCTTTGCTGTACTGTTCTTTGTTCTTTCTATCAACATTCCTTCAGTGACACTGAAAACAAAATTCCTGCGACTCCCTATGGGTCTACCTACAACAAATGGTCATCAGTATTTCAAGGCTGTAGCTCTTGCGAAATAAATGCTAGCCCAACCAGCAATGTACACCACCTATAAGTAAATAAATTGTAAAAAGTAAACCAATGGTATGTCCAGAGGAAGTGTGAATGGTAGAATGATTAATGTGCTGACTGAATGCAAAATCAGGAGAAAACTAAAGAAACAACATGGAGGCAGAGATTACAGTCCAAAACAATTTAATTCACGTTCTGGAAGGCAGTAGAGTATCAATTAAAAGATCGGATGGTATTCCTAAAGTTTGATTTGAGCTTCAGTGTAACCCTGCAGGAAGCTGAGGACAAAGAGGTCTGAGTGAGAACAAGGTGGAAAATTAAAATGATATCAACTAAAAGCTCAGAATCCCACCACAGACTGAATGGAGGTGTTTCACAAAGTGGGCACCCAATCTACTATTTCTCCCTCATGTGACATAAGCCTCATTATGAGCAGGGAACGTTGCATTCTAAACTGAGTGAAATATGCGTAAATTGCTGTTTCACTTGAAAAGAGTGTTTGACACAGTGGATGGTGAGAGAAGGTGAAATGAAACATGACACATTTGGTGCACTTGAATGGAATATGCTTTGAGGAAGGGAGGGTTTTTTGAGGGGATTGAGGAATGGCTGAGGGTGTTGTGGAGAGAACTGGCCCTTTAGAATGCTGAACGGAATTGACAGAATCACCCTGGAAGTGGCAGACATGATGAAGGATGATCACTGCTGAATATTCCACTCTTCAGAAATATCCTTGCATTCCTTCCCTAACACTTAATTTGGATCTCCCCATTCCCTTCCACAAAAAAGACATTTCCCAACCACTACAATACCTAACTGCTTCTCGGCTGCAGCCTTTTCCAGCACTTTCACCCAAAAAGTAACTACACCTGTCATTTATCCAGGTATTCAGGCAGAGATTGGGGGGGAAATGACACTGTTAAAACGAAAGACACTTGGGGAGAACCTCAGGTTTCTTGGACATAATTTCTCCCCTGTTCTGAAACCCTTCTACAGTAAACATTGGGGCCATTGATTCAAAGAATTCTTTGTTATAATCACCATACACAGTTCTGTTCATGCACTTGACAACCTCAGGTCACTGAAGTATGTGATTCTTGACATCCTAAGTGGTACTGTCACTCCCCTAACATCTATTGCTTATGAACAATGAATCTTACATGCTTTCAAATGAAATGGCATAATGATATCGCTAATGAATGATTTTTGAAACTCCTGGTGATAAATGTGTTGCCTTACACGTGTAAGAAATGTTTTCATTGCATAAATATTTATGGTTTTAACAAACATGAGTTTTGTTTTCAGTTTTGCATAATTTCCTCTAACTACTAGTTTCAATTTATGACCAATCAACATGACATAGGGCAATTTTCTTCAATTATAGCTTGTAGTGATTGTAACAAGTTCAGCCAGCTGGACCTCATAGAATATGAGTTCTCAGATCAGTGCGTGTATTTTGGTCCAATCAGGAAGCCTTGGCCCACAGATATAAACAGGAGTGTCAAAGACTCTTGCTTACTGACGGCTGGCTTCGAGGGAGCTGGATCAGTGTCAGGATCTTGGAGTATAAATAATTTGAAAGATTTGGCATTGTTTTCAGTGGAAGGTTTTTGTTGCTGTATGCATGTTCTGGTGTGATACAGGAGATGCAAATGAAAGCTGTGCATTTTCATTGTGCTAAGTGTAGGTGAAGAATAAGGATGGAATAGATTGAAATGCAGTCTTCAGCCTGTTGGCTTTTCACTTTGCTAGGTTTTCTAAAGAACAATCTTTTCTTCTGTTATTAGATTTTAGGAGTTCCTGACCACTGACACTAAATATAATCAGTTGACCATTTGCAAGGAATTCCCAGTTTAAGTTTCTAAGCAGAAGTTTAGATGTGCACACGGTTAACTAATGTATCCTAAGTATACAATCTATGACAATTGAGGATGGCTCACAGGTATCAGTGGAGAACAGGCAGTTGACAATGTAACTAATTACCTAAATTTGGAAGGATGCTCTAGCTGTAGCTATCTTTCCCAGATGTTCAAGTTTTCTTCCTTGGATCTTCCCTCAATCTCTTCTCTATTTTCCTTCTGAAGAAGACAGCTCCCTCGTGTGGACTGCTGTCTGTAAGGACCACTTGATGAGGATTGCCCTCTGAGCACTGGTGGATATAGTTTATTTCTTGGGCTGGTAGCCTAGAATCCTCTGGGTCAATGGACATGGAACAATTATTCATAACATTAGTATAATTGTTTTCCTGCCTGCCAAACTTTATCTCCAGGAAAATTTTTGTTTTTGGAGCAAAACTTTTCTTTTTTAAACCCTGTTGATAATAAGGTAAACATGGTTATTTATCTGGTCCTTTAATCCACTTGTGGGATTATAGTGGTCTTGGTGGTCTTAATTGTCACTTTCATTTTACTGGTGAAATGATTTACATTTGGGGAAATAACAACTGTTCCAGGAATCAGTTAAATGAGCCTCATGCTATGTAGGAAATGCTAAAAGATTTTTGGGGGACCCATAACTTCTACATAATTTTGACCCATAATTTGTCTGCATGTCCTGCTAATAATTTTACTTTCTACTGAGCAAGAATGCAAGCATGATGCCGAACATTGCTAAATATGTACTAGAGAGTCACATCATCTTGACTGTTGATGGTTTCTAGTCAGGCTTGGTGGATTGCTTTCCTCTCTCTACCAATTGTTCTCATCCATCATGAAAACATACTCTTTCAATTTGCCCTTAATCTGATCACTCCTTTTATCCAGGTCTAAACATCCCTTAAATACAATGTCAGTGCATGTCTGTTTGGTGTCACAAAATAATAGCATTTGAGGAGGGGTAGGTGGGGAATACCTTAGGTGTACCCATCTTATTCTTTAACAAAAACAGGAAGTGCTAGTGAAACTTAGCAGGCCTGACAGCATCTAGAGAGCGGAATAAGAGTTAACATTTAGAGTCCAGTGACTCCTCTTCATAATGGAAAAGGTAGTATATACGCTGATGGACTAGTGGAGGATGAGAAGTGAACAGAGGAAATGGAGATTGTTGGTGATGATGACCTGAAAAAGAGAGAGAAATGCTGGTAGTGTACTAATGAGAAGATAAATGATTGGAAATTGGTTTGAAATGAAAATGATTGAAAATTTGTTGGCTGTGCTGGGAGCAACCCATACAAAGCAAGACCTAAGTATGGGCACAGGAGATGAAAATAGAGGAGGGAATTTATGGTATCAAATTATTAACCATGATGCTGACACCTGAAATCTCTAAGGTACCTAGGTGGAAGATGAAATGCTGCTCCTCAAGCAATCAGTGTTAGAGCACCGCAACAGGCCTGAGACAGAAATGTTGCCATAGAAATACATTTGTAATTTTATATTGCTTTTCTCTTGTTCATTTTGCTAAACTTTGTGAGAAGTTGGCTGAATGTCTTCTATATTTAATCAACTTTTCCTTAAGTGTGTGCTGAACATTTATCCTTTCGAAATACACTGTGTTCCAGACAGCCTTTGATTTTCATGTGATGCTTGTTCGCTTGTCACATTAATGGTTCTCTTCATTTTAATTAAAGTCAACATAGAACATAAGTATGAAAAGAGTCAAAACCATATCTTGTACGCTTTACAAAAAATAGCTAACAAACAACTATCTACTTGCCACTAACAGGCAACTATTAGAAAGTACTAATTTTTTTTTAGAAAGATATGTATATATAATGCTATGTGTGGTCTTATGAGAAAAGTGTGTATCCTGGATTTTTCATTCATTTTGTTCCTCAGAAGTCCAACCAGTATTGTTTCATTTTAAGTTGCTCATTACTACCACACTTCCTATTTTTAACAGATAAAATAGGAACTGTCCTATTAAGTTGAACAGTATGAACTTTCCATGAACCCTGATTGGAGATAATACTGAGGTGCTTTCATTCATGAAAACATTCCATTTTATATGCATCATGCTACACAGCTAGAGAGCTGGGTGTAAGGGCTCACAATCAACCCCTGCTGCCTCAGCTGATAGAACATAATGGTTGTAAGTTCTACCAATATTTAATGACTTGAGGGGAGGGTTCTTTCAGAAAAGGTTTATTTATGGGGGTCTGAGCACTGCTGACAAAGCCAGCATTTATTACTCATCTTTAATTGCCTCTGAGCCAGTGGTGAGTTGCTGCCTTGAGCTACTGCCAACACACCTAATGTTGCATGGAAAGGAGTCCCAATCTTAAGAGTCAGAGACCGCAGGGAATGGTCCCAAGATGAATGATGTTGGTGTATAGGTTGGCTGCTGTTATTAGTGGATAGTGTTGGTGGATATTTGCACACCGTGTATGCTTGGTTGAGAGGGGTCAGTATGTGGCCTGTAGAGAGTGAGGTTGAGCCCTTGAGAGGAGTGCGAAACATCATGACCAAGCGCTTAAAGACTGTGCTGGTAACTATATCTCTAAGTTTTTCTATTTTTAGTAAGAAAGGCTACAATGTTTAACATTTTAAGTTTGTTTTCCTTATTTTCTACTTTTTAACTAAGATAGTACCTAGGTATCAGAGATAATGGGAACTGCAGATGCTGGAGAATTCCAAGATAATAAAATGTGAGGCTGGATGAACACAGCAGGCCGAGCAGCATCTCAGGAGCACAAAAGCTGACGTTTCGGGCCTAGACCCTTCATCAGAGAGGGAGATGGGGAGAGGGAACTGGAATAAATAGGGAGAGAGGGGGAGGCGGACCGAAGATGGAGAGTAAAGAAGATAGGTGGAGAGAGTGTAGGTGGGGAGGTAGGGAAGGGATAGGTCAGTCCAGGGAAGACGGACAGGTCAAGGAGGTGGGATGAGGTTCTCCCGGAAGCTGCCCGGCGGGTCATGGGAATAACGCCGCCGGATCGCTAGTCGGCATCGTTTATGGTCAGAACTACGACGGTATCTGATCGTCTTCGAACCTCCGACTTTCGTTCTTGATTAATGAAAACATTCTTGGCAAATGCTTTCGCTTTTGTTTGTCTTGCGCCGGTCCAAGAATTTCTCCTCTAGCGGCACAATACGAATGCCCCCGGCCGTCCCTCTTAATCATAGCCTCAGTTCCAAAAACCAACAAAATAGAACCGGGGTCCTATTCCATTATTCCTAGCTGGAGTATTCAGGCGACCGGCCTGCTTTGAACACTCTAATTTTTTCAAAGTAAACGCTTCGGACCCCCAGGACACTCAGCTAAGAGCATCAAGGGAGCGCCGAGAGGCAAGGGCTGGGACAGGCGGTAGCTCGCCTCGCGGCGGACCGCCAGCTCGATCCCAAGATCCAACTACGAGCTTTTTAACTGCAGCAGCTTTAATATACGCTATTGGAGCTGGAATTACCGCGGCTGCTGGCACCAGACTTGCCCTCCAATAGATCCTCGTTAAAGGATTTAAAGTGTACTCATTCCAATTACAGGGCCTCGAAAGAGTCCTGTATTGTTATTTTTCGTCACTACCTCCCCGAGTCGGGAGTGGGTAATTTGCGCGCCTGCTGCCTTCCTTGGATGTGGTAGCCGTTTCTCAGGCTCCCTCGAGGTACCTTTGTACTTAAGATGGCACTGTAAGTGGTGACTTGTAAATTTTTCACTGTACTTATGAGTACATGTGACAATAAACCCAATTCAGTTCAATTCAAAGAAAATGGGAACTGCAGATGCTGGAGAATCCAAGATAACAAAATGTGAGGCTGGATGAACACAGCAGGCCAAGCAGCATCTCAGGAGCACAAAAACTGACGTTTCGGGCCTAGAGCCTTCATCAGAGAGGGGGGTGGGAAGAGGGTTCTGGAATAAATAGGGAGAGAGGGGGAGGCGGACTGAAGGTAGAGAGAGTGTAGGGAGGGGATAGGTCAGTCCAGGGAAGACGGACAGGTCAAGGAGGTGGGATGAGTTTAGTAGGTAGATGCGGGTGCGGCTTGGGGTGGGAGGAAGGGATGGGTGAGAGGAAGAACAGGTTAGGGAGGCAGAGACAGGTTGGATTGGTTTTGGGATGCAGTGGGTGGAGGGGAAGAGCTGGGCTGGTTGTGTGGTGCGGTGGGGGGAGGGGACGAACTGGGCTGGTTTAGGGATGCGGTGGGGGAAGGGGAGATTTTGAAGCTGGTGAAGTCCACATTGTTTGTCTGCAGCCTAATGGTATCAACTGCACCTCACAGTCGCCAACCATTTCCACTCCCCCTCCCATTCTTTAGATGACATGTCCATCATGGGCCTCCTGCAGTGCCACAATGATGCCACCCGAAGGTTGCAGGAACAGCAACTCATTTTCCGCTTGGGAACCCTGCAGCCTAATGGTATCAATGTGGACTTCTCGAGCTTCAAAATCTCCCCTTCCCCCACCGCATCCCTAAACCAGCCCAGCTCTTCCCCTCCACCCACTGCATCCCAAAACCAGTCCAACCTGTCTCTGCCTCCCTAACCTGTTCTTCCTCTCACCCATCCCTTCCTCCCACCCCAAGCCGCACCCCCATCTACCTACTAACCTCATCCCACCTCCTTGACCTGTCCTTCTTCCCTGGACTGACCTATCCCCTCCCTACCTCCCCACCTAAACTCTCTCCACCTATCTTCTTTTCTCTCCATCTTCGGTCCGCCTCCCCCTCTCTCCCTATTTATTCCAGAACCCTCACCCCATCCCCCTCTCTGATGAAGGGTCTAGGCCCGAAACGTCAGCTTTTGTGCTCCTGAGATGCTGCTTGGCCTGCTGTGTTCATCCAGCCTCACATTTTGTTATCTCAGTTCAATTCAATCCTTGTGGCACACTTGTAACAATTCTACTTCTGAGTTAGGAGACCCAGGTTCAAGTCCCATCCACACTACAAGCACATTATAACATCTTTGAACAAGTTGATTATAAACAGTCATAGAGGTCTACAGCATATTAAAAAGATCCTTCAGCCCACTCAGTCAGGGCCAGTTAAAAACAACAAAGGGAAATAGGGGCTAATTTGATGCAGATTTTCTTTCTTTGTAGAACAGTGTTGGTTTCATTTCAGTAAAGTGGGCCTATGGTGGGAAAGTTTCTATAATTTTTGATGCATTGCTATAAGTATTGTACAAGCTTGTTCATGCTGTTGTGCTGCAGGTCTCTTTAGCATTATGTTGAAGCTTTCAAAGCTTTGGTTGTGTTCCGTTGGAAAAACTACTGGCCACAGGTTTGATTTTGTCAGCAGAGGCCTGCCTGAGATTCTTCATCACAGGATGCAGGAGAGAGGGTAAAAGAACAGGAATGTGCATCTTTACAGTAAATGGAATGTTCTGCATAATGCTTATTTTTGAGAGGAAATGACTTGTGTTTGTGTGGTCAAGTATCAAACCTTATGGTGGAGGTCTAACTATAATTCTGTCAATGGGTGAAAAGCATGCAGGTTTTACAACTGAGCCCCCACACTGTTGGCCAAGTATTAGAAGTGAAAATGGTCATAACTCCTTAACCTTAATGAAGGTTAGGTAATAATATTTTAAGTAGGTGCACCAAGAATGAAACTGCCAATGCCCTTGCAGTTGAGACTAACAGCACTTTGGACAACATGCCATTTGACTCTCAGATTACTGTGAACTAAATATCATGCTTGATGACATTTCCTTGTTACTTAGAATGAATGGGCAATTCCAGGGTTTTACCACAAGGTAGATGCTATGAACTTTTAAAGGAGTTTAAATTGTTGCAACAGCCAACTTGTTAACTTGTGGGTTAACCACACAAACAGAAGTTGCAAATCTGTGCTGTCCATACAAATGTGGACAATTGTCAACTCTATTTCAAACATCAGTTGTTGAAATAACTGTTAGTCTAATATAATATGTACAGGTACTAGTAAATTGTGGTGTATAAAATATTTCTGTTGAGGTTTGTTACACTGCATGTGTAAACCACCAAGACAAATGTGAAAAAAACTTCTCACTTGTTAGACTACCAAGACTGTTAAATAGCTTTAGGCCATTTTTTTCAGAAAAAATATATTTCACCTATTTTACACTACCTATCCAAAATTTCCATCAACAACTTTGCCAGAGTCTGCGGGGTAGAACTATTCAATGGTATGCTAATTATCAAGACCTATGGAATTCAACTTGCATCGCAGGCCAGAGGCTGGTGGTTTTATGATATGTGCAATGTTTCTCCAACCTGCAAGAATGTGTTAAATGAGCTCAACAGCTCCATTTCTAAGGCCATAGTTGGGATTCAAAGTATGACCTATTGTTTCCACTCAATGATAGAGACATGGGATTTTCCAATGTGGGAGGTCCCTGTCTTTGGCCCTCAGTTTTATGACTGAGATCAAATAATTGATGTAATTTGTAGCTGTAATGCTGTGGAATACAAAAACTTAAATCCAGTCCTATTGAAGTATTTTTGTAAATGACTCACTGATAATGCTCTTGATATTCCATGAACTCAAATTCCATTGACTTATTCTGACACTTTTTTACAATTAAAATGTTTATTTTATTTTCTGTGTAAAACTTTCTGTTCAGAAAAATTACTTCATTAAGGTAATATAAAATATTCTTGCTTACAGGTTCAGCCAAACTGGTCTATCTATTACAAATGAGATTATTACTTCTGGGAACATGCTATTAGTCACTTTTAGACTGACAGAGTGTGACCTTTCACAATATTCAATTACATTTCTGCAAGTACCAACAACAGGTAAGGAGAATAAATTGTTCTTCCTTTTTACAGAAAAGTAATTCCTTTAGACCTTGAGTCATTAGTTTTGTTATGCATTACAATTCAAAATAGTAGGGGCAAAGTTTCTTCAATTATTCCTATAATGATTGATAAGTAGTTTAACGAGCATATCTTTTTATTTTTGTTTGATTGTGAATTGAAATAAAAAGGTCTGTTTTTAAAACTAATACTTGTAAAAAGGATTGCTGCACGTTGACAGTCCTTTTAAGTATTTAAAATGCTATTTATTTAAGTGTAGGAAAGTCTAGTTGCAGACAAGCTGGGGCTAAGCAATGTGTACATTGGAGATTCAGGTGGCATTAGGTCACCATTTAATTTGAGAAATGGTGACCATTTGTTAGTTACAAAGTCTTTTGCCTGCCAATAAATTTGATTGGCCATCAGATAGCTGAACATCGTGGGTGTGAATGTCAGACTTCTGGAAAACAAAGAGCTGTCTTTCTCTTCAGCTTGAAGAAAGCCAATTTATTTCCCTCACCGCTTTCTGTAAGTTGTGACTTATAACCACTAAGTCAGAGACATAATCAATGAAAATACCAGGAGAAAGAAGATTGAGGATAGGTGCCATTAATGTCCTTCTCCATCTTTCCCTCTGTCCATGAAACCCATTTTTTCTTATGTCTTTGTCTGTGTGGGGTGGAGGAGTTTATAAGGGTGTAGCATCAGATACAGATTCTCAATTGTTTACCTGTGGCTAGAATCTCTTTGTAATAAGTAGTAATTCTTAAGTGCAGAAACTAGATTCATGTTTTGTTAGATAATAAAATGTGAGGCTGGATGAACACAGCAGGCCAAGCAGCATCTCAGGAGCACAAAAGCTGACGTTTCGGGCCTAGACCCTTCATCAGAGAGGGGGATGGGGAGAGGGAACTGGAATAAATAGGGAGAGAGGGGGAGGTGGACCGAAGATGGAGAGTAAAGAAGATAGGTGGAGAGAGTATAGGTGGGGAGGTAGGGAGGGGATAGGTCAGTCCAGGGAAGACGGACAGGTCAAGGAGGTGGGATGAGGTTAGTAGGTAGATGCGGGTGCGGCTTGGGGTGGGAGGAAAGGATGGGTGAGAGGAAGAGCCGGTTAGGGAGGCAGAGACAGGTTGGACTGGTTTTAGGATGCAGTGGGTGGGGGGGGAAGAGCTGGGCTGGTTGTGTGGTGCAGTGGGGGGAGGGGACGAACTAGGCTGGTTTAGGGATGCAGTAGGGGAAGGGGAGATTTTGAAACTGGTGAAGTCCACATTGATACTATATGGCTGCAGGGTTCCCAGGCGGAATATGAGTTGCTGTTCCTGCAACCTTCGGATGGCATCATTGTGGCAGTGCAGGAGGCCCATGATGGACATGTCATCGAGAGAATGGGAGGGAGAGTGGAAATGGTTTGCGACTGGGAGGTGCAGTTGTTTGTTGCGAACTGAGCGGAGGTGTTCTGCAAAGCGGTCCCCAAGCCTCCGCTTGGTTTCCCCAATGTAGAGGAAGCCGCACTGGGTACAGTGGATGCAGTATACCACATTGGCAGATGTGCAGGTGTGCTTAATGTGGTATACTGCATCCACTGTACCCGGTGCGGCTTCCTCTACATTGGGGAAACCAAGCGGAGGCTTGGGGACCGCTTTGCAGAACACCTCCGCTCAGTTCGCAACAAACAACTGCACCTCCCAGTCGCAAACCATTTCCACTCCCCCTCCCATTCTCTAGATGACATGTCCATCATGGGCCTCCTGCACTGCCACAATGATGCCACCCGAAGGTTGCAGGAACAGCAACTCATATTCCGCCTGGGAACCCTGCAGCCATATGGTATCAATGTGGACTTCACCAGTTTCAAAATCTCCCCTTCCCCTACTGCATCCCTAAACCAGCCTAGTTCGTCCCCTCCCCCCACTGCACCACACAACCAGCCCAGCTCTTCCCCCCCCCCCCCACCCACTGCATCCCAAAACCAGTCCAACCTGTCTCTGCCTCCCTAACCGGCTCTTCCTCTCACCCATCCCTTCCTCCCACCCCAAGCCGCACCCGCATCTACCAACTAACCTCATCCCACCTCCTTGACCTGTCCGTCTTCCCTGGACTGACCTATCCCCTCCCTACCTCCCCACCTATACTCTCTCCACCTATCTTCTTTACTCTCCATCTTCGGTCCGCCTCCCCCTCTCTCCCTATTTATTCCAGTTCCCTCTCCCCATCCCCCTCTCTGAAGGGTCTAGGCCCGAAACGTCAGCTTTTGTGCTCCTGAGATGCTGCTTGGCCTGCTGTGTTCATTCAGCCTCATATTTTATTATCTTGGAATTCTCCAGCATCTGCAGTTCCCATTATCTCTCATGTTTTGTTAATCTAGTTCTATAAGATAGGGAAACTGGGGAATCTGCATTCTTTTTAAAGAATCTGTAATTTTCGTAACAGCATGAGGAATAACTAGATGTAAAAAGTTTTTAGTCATTTATGTTGTTTTTATGCCATAATTTTCTTCATCTCTTGACATTTGTTGGAACAGGGCTGAAATGTTTAACAATAGTAAGCAGCTAATGACTAAAACTGCATCAGTGTACAATAGATTATCAAGCATGGAATGCACGAAATGTGAAGGGTCCGTCCCAGACATGGACAGTAGTTCACCTCTAAATGTTGTTTCGTGTGTATAATAGGCATGTTCTGTTTGTGATTAAGAGCAGTTGATAAATTGGGGGAGGATTAGGAGACACACTAGGAAAAAAAAATCACTGTCAAGTACCTGGCCTATGGAAGAAAAAATGGCTTATTTTTGTACTTTGTATGGTATTGTGAATTAACCTACATAGAAGATAAACCAGCTCCTACTTCTTCCTTTTACTAAATCCATGTTTGCCAGATTAACATTACGGTGAAACGGAGCAGAAGGCTGGCTAAAAAATGTATATTAACTTCACATTTGCAGACCCGAGTTTAGAGACTGACAACATACATATTTCAGGGGAGAGCCTAGAGATGTCTGCACATGGAGTTTACATGCAACACAAGTGCAAAAGTTTAAGAATGGGGAAAGAAGTAAGATTGCCCAGAAGATGGCTTGCATCCTGGCACTGTTCCAAAAGAGACAGATGTGAACAGCATAGGCTCATTGTACACACAGATGTTTGAAGTTAACTGTGTTGCATCAGCATGTCTGCCCACAGTATGAACTACAATCTGTCTGCTGCATTTTAAATAGTATTGAAATCATGCCAGTAACTTTAGTCAGTTGTATGGGTGCTTGAGATCAATACAGAATGCCCGTGACACTTTCTATGAAAGTTTAAAATGCTGCTACCTTGGCTCGAGGCTCTAACTATGGAACTTCCAAATGAAACTTAGTGTTTATTCTGCTTCCAGCATCCTTTCAGGCAGTGCATTTCAGTTATCAAATCTCACTCTGTGTAATATAACGAGACCTCATCTAACCTCTGGCATTTTTCCTAACTATTTAAAATATGTTTGTTGATTATTGACCTTCATTCAACTGAAATAGTTCCTCCCTTTTGTAGCTAATCTCAATCCTTCATAATTTTGATCGTCTCCCTAATGTTCCTCTTAAGCCCGTCTATTCTAAAGATATCTGTGCATGGTCATCTCCTAAGTTAGGGGCTGCATAGGAAAGGTAGGTTGATGGTGCAGGTTCATGAGTGAGGACTTGGGGAAATGTGAAGCCTGTAGAGTTTATGGATGAAAAACTGATAGAACTGTGGGTACTGGAAATCTGAACCAAAAACAAATTCCTGGCAAAATCTCAGCAGGTTTGGCAGCATCTGAGAAGAGAAATCAGAGTTAATGTTTCCAGTCTGGTGACCCTGCTTCAGAACCAGGCCTGAAATGTAAAGAAGGGTCTAGGCCTGAAACGTCAAGCTTTCTTGATCCTATGATGCTGCTTGGCCTGCTGTGTTCATCAAGCTCTGTGCCTTGTTATGCCTGAAATGTAAACTGATTTCTTGCCACACACGTGGTGAAATCTCAGCAGGTCTGGCAGCATGTGTGGCAAGAAATCAGTTGACATTTCGGCCCAGTTCTGAAGAAGGGTCATTGGACCTGAAGAGTTAACTGATTTCTTGCCACACATGCTGCCAAATCTGAAATTTTTCCAGCAATTGCTGTTTTTGGTTCAGATATCTTTTTGTTTATGGGCTATCCCACTGTGGTGCATCTCTTGTGGTAACATGGGATGGAAATCGATGAGCGATCTGATAGGGCAGGATAATTAATGAGGCAGGTTTGGCAAGATATGGTAATATAAGTTGGGGATGGGGGAGTTGAGAACTCCAAAAATAGAAAGCGGTGGATGAGAAGTTTAAGAAACTTGTATTAAGAAATAATGAGCTGTATTAGTAACTTGCTAAAGGATTTTGTGAAGAAACATTAACTAAACACACCAACAATTGAATGCAAAAGTTTGTAGGGAAGAAACCAAGTATAGCCATCCCAACTAAAACTTGCAAATGCAAACAGGTGATTCTTCACTGAAGTTTCAGCACCTAAAGTTGTTTGAAAGAGTTGAATCATTGCTGATATTTACAATAAAATTCATTCACCTAGTTCTTGTATAGTTTAATGGTTTGAGTTTTTGCTTTCCTTTTGTATGTGATAAACTATGCTTTTTAAGAAGTACATTGGCATCCTCTTGTGATACGTTCAATGTGGTGGGCTAAGGAGTGGCAGATGGAGTTTAATTTAGATACATGTGATGTGCTACATTTTGGAAAAGTAAATCGGTGCAGGATTTACACACTGGTGGTAAGGTCTAGGGGAGTGTTGCTGAACAAAGAAACATTGGAGTACAAGTTTGTAGTTCCTTGAAAGTAAAATTGCAGGAAATGGGGCAGTGAAGGCATTTGGTATGCTTGCCTTTATTGGTCAGTGCATTGAGTACAGGAGTTGAGACATCATGCTCTGGCTATACAGGACATTAGTTAGATCACTTTGGAATAATGTGTTCAATTCTGGTCTCCCTGCTAGAAGGATGTTGTGAAACCTGAAAGTGTTCAGAAAAGATACGCAGGATGTTGTCAAGGTTGGAGGGTTTGAACTAGAAGAAGAGGCTGAATAGGCTAGAGCTTTCTTTCCTAGAGTATTAGAGGCTGAGGGGTGACCTTGTAGAAGTTTATAAGATTGAGGGTCATGGAGTGAATAGCCAAGGTCTTTTGGCTAGGGCAGTGGAGTCCAAAATTAAAGGGTGTCGGTTTAAGGTGAGGGGGAAAGATTTAAAGGGATCTAAGGGGAAACTTTCTCTCAGAATGGTGCATGTACAGAATGAACTACTAGAGGAACTGGTGGAGACTGATAAAATTGCAACACTTAAATAATATCTGAATAGGAAGGGTTTAAATGGAAATAGGCCAAATGCTATTAAATGGGACTAGATTTACTTAGGATATCTGGCCTGGACAAGTTGGACAGAAGGGCCTGTTTCCATGAAATACAGCTCTGATTCTATGACTAATCACCAAAGCTCAAATTGCAAAACATAAACTTGGCTTGATAGACTAAGTTTTAACTCTGGGATTTTACGTCATTACTACCAATAGTTGGAAGCATGAAGTATCATACCAGAATTTGCCAGATGAGTAATACTTCAGATATTTTTTCTCCAACAGGGAGACATTTGAGAATGTTACATACTGAATGATGAAATGCTGTCTTGAAATTTGTGCTGAGCCTAACTGGAGCACTGCAGAAGGCCTGAGATAGAAACGTTGGTATAGGAACAGTGGTGTGTTGAAGTGGCAGGATCTGAACAGCAGCATCTCATCTTCTGTTTGAGGACCCTGCCAGCCTCTAGGACTCCACACTGACTTCAATAACTTTAGAACTTGATTGTGTGCTTCCATGTCTTTAACCAATTCCTGACACCCTCGTCCTGTCATGATATGGGTTGCTTTCAACACAACTATTCTATTTTTACTCACTCTTAACGCTCATTGTCACTTATTCAGCTTCTCTTCCATCCTGGGTTACTATTAACAATCCGATCTCCCTATCAATTTTGTATTTCTATCAACATAGAACATAACAGCACAGTACAGACCCTTCAGCCCTCGATTGTTGTGCTGACCTGTCATACCGATCTGAAGCCCATCTCTTGGCTCTATCTCCACCTAATTAGTCACCTCTTCCTGACTACCTTCCCTGTCTTCAGTACGACTTATGCTTTTTCCTAGCTGCTATCAGCACTGAAGTCACAAGATTCAAAATGTTAACAATGTTTTCTCCCCACAGATGCTGCCAGACCTGTTGCTATTTAGACCATGAGACATAGGAGTGGAAGTAAGGCCATTCGGCCCATCAAGTCCACTCCGCCATTTAAATCATGGCTGATGGGCATTTCCACTCCACTTCCCTGCACTCTCCCTGTAGCCCTTGATTCCTTCTGAGATCAAGAATTTGCCGATCTCTGCCTTGAAGGCATCCAACGTCCTGGCCTTCACTGCACTCCAGCAATTCTCCAGCAATTTGTTTTTGTTTTGGATCTTCAACTTCCACCATTCTTGAGACAGTTGCTGAGAAATCCTGCCACCTACATTTACAGCTGGCTTAAGAAATTATAACCATGCCAACTATCTTTTTAGTAGAAGCAAGCCTTCTGTTATCTGTACAGGGCTAAATTAACTCAGTTCTGCTTTACTTTTGCAGCATGTGGTGGTATCCTTGCTGGAATGAATGGGAGTTTCACATCACCCAGTTACTTGAACAATCATCGAGAAGAAATAAATTGTACATGGAATCTGAAGGTAACTTGCAGGGAAACTGGCTCCTAAAAATTTGGCAGAACAAAGCTAAATTTTCCATTTGGTAGGACTATGTCTCTATAGAACACTGTTGTTGGATATATAATTTGTCACAAGTGTAGATGAAGAAAGAAGGAAAATTATTTAACAAATAAATTCTTTACAATTTGTATTGCATACATTCTCACACACTGGAAAGCTGAAAGAAAATTCTGTTCTTTACAGAAAACAAAGCCCATATGCTAAAAATGCCTGATCAATAAGTCTAACACTCTATTGTTGTATCAGAGAAATTAGGAACTGCAGAGGCTAGAGAATCTGAGATAACAAAGTCTAGACCTGGATGAATACAACAGGCCAAGCAGCATCTTGGCACAAAAGCTGACGTTTCGGGCATAGACCCTTCATCAGAAAAGAGGGGGGGAGAGGGTTCTGAAATAAATTGGGAGAGAGAGGGGGCGGATCAAAAATGGACAAAGAAGAAGATAGGTGGAGAGGAGACAGACATGTAAAAGGGGTGGGGATGGAGCCTGGGGAGGTCGAGAGGGGATAGGTCAGTCCAGGGAGGACAGACAGATCATGGGGGCGGGATGAGGTTAGTAGATAGGAAATGGAGATGCGGCTTGAGGTGGGGATAGGTGAGAGGAAGAACAAGCTGGGGACGTGGGCATGAGCTGGGTTGGTTTTGGGATGTAGTGAGGGGAGGGGAGATTTTGAAGCTTGTGACATCCACACTGATACCATTGGGCTGCAGGGTTCCCAAATCTGCTAATGCGGTATACTGCATCCGCTGTACCCGTTGTGACCTCCTCTACATCGGGGAAAGCAAGCGGAGGCTTGGGGACTGCTTTGCAGAACACTTACACTCTGTTTACAATAAACAACTGCACCTCCCAGTCACAAACCATTTCAACTCCCCCTCTGATTCCTTAGACGACATGTCCATCCTGGGCCTCCTTCAGTGCCACAACTATGCCACCCGAAGGTTGCAGGAACAGCAACTCATATTCCGCTTTGATACCATTGGGCTGCAGGGTTCCTATGTGGATTTCACAAGCTTCAAAATCCTCCCCACCCCCCCACCACAACTGCATCCTAAAACCAGCCCAGCTCATCCCCACCTCCCTAACCTGTTCTTCCCCTCTCCTATCCCCTCCTCCCACCTCAAGCTGCATCTCCATTTCCTACCTATTAACCTCATCCTGCCCTTGACCTGTCCCCTCCCTACCTCCCCACCTACATTCACCTTTACTGGTTCCAGCCCCGCCCCTCTAACATGTGTCTCTCTTCTCCTCTATCCATCTTCGATTTTTTTTCCCCCCTATTTATTTTGGAACCCTCTCCCCCTCCCCCTCTTCTGATGAAGAGCCTAAGATGCTGCTTGGTCTGCTGTATTCATCCAACTCTACACTTTATCTCCTTTTGTTGTATGTTTGTTAGAGCTGTTTCTATATCCTCATGATGACCCTAAGTGCCTAATAGCCAAAATTCTCGCTAAATTGTCCTGATGCAGTCATGCAGTAGTTAGGACATGTCTGTGCAGGTGACATACAAGTTATATACAGTTAGTTATCCCTTCAATATAAAGTTAAAGGGACCAGATGTTGCAATTTTTGGACTTCGAATAGTTGTGGAAAATCAAAGGGATGTTGCTCACTGAAGTTATTTGTTTTTAAGTTGTAATTGTGCCTATCTTAAATTATGTTCAATTTTCAAGACAATGATATATTCATTAGCTGGGGTGTTTGGTAGAGATCTGGTAGTTATGTAGGTGAATGTCAAGGTCCAGTAGGTTCTGCTATAGAGGAGTTATGATAATGCAGATCTTCGACATCTTAGACAAGATTCTGGCTTGAGATTTCCTCTCCTCATGTTTCTGTTCTCTTCTGATGTTTGGTTTATTTGGAAGGACTGTTTTATGTTTGGTTACACCAGGAATAGTGATTGTAGGTAAGCTTCATCCAGGACATAAAGTTGATATCAAAATTCCTTTCGTAATGCTTCCTTTGACTGTCATGATAATGCACCCCAGAACTGAGCTGTGCATAGAAGATTTGCCTTGGTAAGCAAGTGTCAGGCATTCTGGTCAAATGACCAATCCAATTCAATTGTGACTTTCTCAATATGTTATGATTACGCAACATGCTAGCTCAATGAAGACCTCATTGTCTAGTACATAGTTCCAATCTCACAGGCATAGAGCTGTGAGCAAGACTTTCAGTTTGGTAAGCAAATTATTCCTCTTAATTCCCAAACTGACGATCAAAGTTTGTTGAAGGCAACACCCTTGTTATCAATTCTTGCATGTGTTTTGTTGCCGATATAAACTGTTCAAGTGTGCTGTTGAGAAATCAACTTATTCACTGCTGACAGCAGGGCTCAAAACACTTTTGTAGGGCCGTTCTTGAAATTTCTCAGACTACATTTTGGTTTCTCAGTTCTTATTCCTTCATTAGATTACACAGTTACTTATCAACATAAGCAAAGTTATTTTATTATACAGAAAAGGATTGAACTCTCTAAAATGCATTAGAAGAATTAATCAATATCTAAGTAATTATCATCACTCCATTAAAGATAAAGCTACAAACTGCAAAGGAAGCCTTCATTTCCTAGACACCACAGTATTTCAAATGGCACAAGATGTCGCATAAAAATCGTGGACATACCTCAATACACACAAAGCTGTCATTCTAAGCACTCTTTTGCCACTGGTGAGGTCACAGCTCAATGATTGCATGTTTGTCTCTGTAACAAAGCCATTGACGCTCAAATAATTTAGTGTGTAAAGTTTTTGTGAAATCATTTTGAAATAAAATTATTCAATTTTAAATTCTTCAATTGACAGTATTAATTATCATCCAGTGTACTTCCCCAACCCCCCCCCCCCCCACCCCCTCCCCACCCCCTCCCCACCCCCATATACTAGCTCTTGAACTCCTATAGTTTTAATCTGGAGATTCCACTTTAATTTGAAAACAAATATTATTATTTCCATTTCCATGTTCCCAGTTAAATGAGTCATCTCAATTTTTAAAATTGGTTTTCATCCCTTTTCAGGCCCTCTCTACCAATTGTTTTCACTGCAGCTCTTCTCTCTGCTCCCATATCCACAGCTCCTATCTGCATAGGTGAAAAATCAGTTGAAAAAAATACTAAGGAATGAATGTACTGGTCATACTGGAGCACTTTCTGAGGTATATAAAATAAGTTGGACCAGTGTATATCACTCCCAAGTTTTACTCCCTCTTCCTTGTGGGTTCCCAACTTTGCAGCCTCACTTCACCTAACAAACACCTTTTCCCAGACCCTGTCTTGCTGCCAGCCTTAATCACATCTTTGTAAATGGACCCACTGGTTGACCTCTTTGGCCTTGCCTGCTGGTCTCACTTACCAGCCTTATTCCTATGCCTGGCAGTCTTGCTTCTTATTCATGCCTCCAGCCTGTTTACAGCTGGCACTTGCCCTGCTCCTTAAATCACTGACTGCTTTTCTTTTGCATTTAAATCTGACAGGCTCACTGAGAACTATCAGCAGGAAGCAAGGGAGAAAAAAGGCCTGTGACTGGAGGTGCAGTTCCTCACCATTTCATCTGCTACTTATGGAAGCTACTTTTCTCTGGTTACACCCATGGGTGAATTTTACAGGGCAATTTGGGGACTGTGGATTTTCCTCCTGTCCTCATATATATTGAGCACTAGCTGATGACTTCTAGTCATGAACTGAAACTTTAGGCAAAGGATCAGACTTTTCTGGAACAGGCTGGTATATTATTTCAGTTTACTTTATACCGATCATAAGGCTGAAGTTCTCACATACAAGAGAACAAGTCCCTGCTACACTGCACATCCAGTTATGAACAAGCAGGATATATGTAGTCATTACCAAACAGTAAACTGTAAAGAATGTCCTGGGAGATCTTGGTCTTCATTTGGTGTCATCTCAGATTGAGCAGCTTCTTGTCCATGTGATATCTCATTCTAATGTGGCAAAGTGGTGACATACTGGTAATGTCTCATGATTAGTAATAAGGAACCCCAGGCTAATGTTCTGGCAACATGGTTTGAATCCAAGGATGGCAGATTTTTAATTATAGAATTTTTAAAAAATCTATTTTAAAGATGGCCATAAAAACGAGGATCAAATATAAAGATGTTGATTTTGTTGTAAAGTCCCATCTGGTTCATTATTATCCCTTTAGGAAAGGAAATCTGACCAGACTTGGTCTGATCCACATGAGACTCCAGACCACATTGTTATGTGGTCATCTCATAACTGACCTCTGAGCAATCAGGGATGGATATTAAGTGCTGACCTTGTCTTAGGACCCATACTCCATGAGGGGGGGGGGGGGGGGGGGGGGGGAATGCCAGGACTACAGTCATGGAAAGCAACAGAGACCATAGCAGAGAAAAACATGTTGAAAAGGCTATCGTTAGCGCGCACACACCTGTTTTTAAGTCCTCAGAGACCAGAAAAGGTCAGAAGACTCACCATCATCCAAGACATATTCACACATGCTGTCCTGGAACTGTTGAAACATTGTGGTGAATTCCTCAGGGCAGTGAATTTCTCCATTACCTTCCAAAGGCCTGCTTGGCTGAATGTATCAAAAACCTTGGTCAGGTCAATAAGTGTAGTGGAGCAGTTAATTTGCTATTCTTGAATTTCTCCTGGAAATATTGAGTTGTAAGCACCATGTTCTTTGACTTCCTCTGAAACCACACTGTCTTTCTGGCAGGAGATCCCAGTTAAGGCATTGAACTCAGTATTGCTGAAAGATCCTGGTGAAGATTTTTACAGAACTCAGTTCCTCTCTGTAAGATTGACAATGGAAGCATCTTTGTATTCTTGCAGGATGATTCTTCTCTCCCAGAGAGTTCAGTTAGCTGTGTGACCAGGCAGTGAACTCCAGCCTATGAGATTGCAGCTAGGATAGCTTCACTTCCTGGTTTTTGGCCACTATACAGGAGTTTTATTATAATATTTTTGATGGCTGGGTCATCAGAAGTTTTCTCCTTTATGATGGATGAAAACTGAGGATGTTGTTAAAACACTCTGTCCATTTTCCCAAAATCTGGGCTTTTTTCTCCTGAGCTGTATGGTAAGAATTGGTGGTCAACCAGTCGTCTTGGTTTGGTCAAGTTTCAGAGAATCACTGAATTTCTTCGAGTGTTTCTGGTCTATATAGTTCTGATGTTCTTGTGCTTTCTGATTCAGCCATGCCTTGACGATGATGACCAGTTATTACGAAAACCTGTGGAGGTGATGTTTGTCTTTCAGTAGTTTTTGGATTATGCCATTGAATTTATCAAAATAATCTTGATGTCTTTGACAATATTTAGTTTAATAGATCTAATTTGTTTTATTGGTTTTAATGAGGCAGTCTTTCACTGAAACACAACAAGCAATGTTGTAGAGATAAGTGTAGAGCTGGAGGCCAGGCAGCATCAAAGGAGCAGGAAATTTGACATCTCGGGTTGGGACCCTTCAGAAATTCCTCAGACATTTCTGAAGAAGGTTTTCGACCTGAAACGTCAACTTTCCCCTCCTCTGCTGCCTGGCCTACAGTGTTATAGAACATAGAACAATATAGCACAGAACAGGCCCTTTGATGTTGTGCTGACCTGTGAACTAATCTAAGCCCCTCCCCTACACTATCCCATCATTATCTATTTGCTTATCCAAGGAAGTCCTCCAGTTCCTTCAGCTTAACACTGTTATCTCTGACTCAAGCATTGGCAGTTTTTACTATTTCTAAGCATCGTTGCAGATTTACTTTTAACCAAAAAAGTAAGTTTTCTGCATGAAAGAAAAGATAAGAGAAAAAAACCAAAATGATTCACATGTAACCTATATTTAAAGATTTTAAAACACATGGTAAAAATATATTACTCCTAATCCCAAAAGGCTCCCAATACAGTAGTCAAACACCAGAAAGAATTCCCTTCTCTATCATTCATTGGTTCTAACTATGCTCTGGCTACGGTTCCCAATTGAGAGATTCTGATAACTTTTTACTTGATTTGTCAGCTTAAACACACTCCAAGTAATGCAGTATTAATTAAACACCTTAGGTCTGGAACTTTTAAACTAAACTCTTTATATACTGTGGTAACCTATTTTTAACAACTCTAAACAAACTTGATCCCTTTCTTAGCACAAGCGCTTTATGAATCCAGCTTCAGCTAAGAACCCTTCAGAATTGCCCAAACTGAAACAAAATTAAAACATTTCTAGCCCCTAAAAGCAAGTTAGAATTTCCTATTCGAAATTGTAATGCATGACACTATTTACTTTTAATCGTTAAATGCTCCCATTACTCTCCAGGAAGTCTTTCTCTCTCATTGTTCTAAAGGAAATCATCATGGCTATAGAAGTGCTTCTACAATAATTATTAAACCACTGGGATACACATACAATCTATATGCCATGAGATGAAATTCAAAAATACAAACTCAAAAATGAATGCTATTAAAATATACATAAATCTCTCATTTTAAATAGCACTAGGTTAATTTCTTTTGTAATGCTGAATGAGAGAGAAATGTTAATCAATTGGGAGAAGTCACTGGTGTTCTTCAAACAATACTGTGGGATTTTACGTCAAGCTAAATATGAAAAAAAACTGAAATAAAACAAAGACTGGAGATGATGAAAATCTGAAACAAAAGCAGAAAGTGCTGGAGGAACTCAAGTCTGGCAACAGCTGTGGAGAGAAAGCAGAATTAACAATTCAAGTCTAGTGATCCTCCTTCAGAACTGAACTCAATGTTAACTCTAAGATAATAAAATGTGAAGCTGGATGAACACAGCAAGCCAAGCAGCATCTCGGGAGCACAATGGTAACTCTGCTTTCTCTACAGACACTGCAAATTTTCCCTTGGCAGTAATTATTTCAGTTAAAAGGTTATATCTGTAACAATACAGCAATGGTCTAGAGTCACACTGGAGGCACTCCTACATGTGCTGAAGGCTTAGAATGGTGTTCGAACAGCATCTTCTGATTTTTGTCAGCTGAAAATGCTACCAATTAGGTCATTGATTTGGAAATGTAAGTTTATTTTTTAACCTTCATCTCCAATGGGAGTATCTCCATTTGTCAAATGTGGTCAGTCTAATATTTAGACTCCTCACATTGGTTTGACAACAGATGTTTGTCCCAGCTTGTGAAAAATACCCTCAGTTGACATAAACACATAATAGGAAATGCTGCATTGTCAGATACACTGGCCTTCAGATAACATTGAACTGACGTCTGCATTTTCCAGTGTTTCAGATGAAATTGAAGATGAATGGAATTTATCAAAATCTGAGGTTCATTCAGTTAGTGCCTCTTTCAACCAACAACATAAAACAATAAAGGAAACGTGTAGCTATCCTGCCATTTGTACAACTTGTTTGTGTAAAATTAATACTACACTTGATGACATTGTAATTGTCAATGCATTTCTAATGAGTGTATTGTACATGAGAGCTCTGAAATTTCTAAAAGATGGTAGAAACTAGATAGTGCAAGCATTTCTTTATTTTTAGAAATGTTTACTTTTCCTCATTTGGTTATTGTAAAGGATGTATTTATGTTCTGTGACAAGGATACATTTAGGTTAATTGTAAATTAGCTATGTAAAACATTTTATGTAGCATAGAAGATCATATTGAATAGAAACCCTGGTGTTTTCTTTCTCAATGCTGTAGGTTCAAGAACATTTTAGAATCATCATATTTTTCAAAGAATTCAAGCTGGGAGGCTTTTCACTGATTGACGAATCATGCATGGCAGATTATCTGGAAGTTGATGGTCAGAGGTGAGCAAAACATGAAACAGCAATGGTCTTAATTTTGTAATTTTTTAATAACATTTTATTGCAATTGATTTGGCAGACAACAAAACAACTGTTTAAAGTTGGTAACTGACACGAAATAAAAACAAAGACTGAATAAAATAGCTTACACATTAAGGCACCTTGGAACAAAACAGTTTGTCAAAATAACAATGAAGCTAATGATGCTCGCTCACTGTTACTTACTCTTAAAAGACAAATTCAAGTGAGAAGCAGGTATACAATTGAATGTGAATTGTCAAACTTTGCTGTTTGTGTTGTATCACTTTATTTTTAGCTTTACAAAAACAATATTTCATTTCACTGTGCACTGAAAGTCATGAAGTTTTGTTTATTTCCTAAGTACAATTAAACTCACTGGTAATTAGGGCCCTGTAGCAATATGATAGTTGTCTTTTGTGCCCAATCAACCTCATTAAAATTTAAGTATCACAAGTGCATTTGTTCATATTTTAAATTTGAGAGATTTTAAAATAAGCACGTTCTATCTCCGGTATTCTTTCTCTCTTAATCCAATCTTTCTTTCTCTTCTATTTCTTTCTGTAACTGATTTGACATTGAATTCAGCTTCAGCCATCATCACTTCTGTTTAATTTCTAGTCTCACTTATGAAGCAGATAATTTATTTTCTGTGGGCATAGTTCTAAAATGTCCTGATTCCCTCAGTGCAGTGTCATCAGTTCACTTGCAGCAACTTTGTGGGCAAAATGTTCTTGTGCAGGAATGAGTTCAACTAAATGGCAGACATCTGCTCTGTCACATGGATGTAAAAGATTATACAGCATTATTTCTAAAAAGAGCAGGGGAGTTCTCCAGGCATCTTGGCTATTATCATTCAACTAACACCTTAACTGATTTCATTGTGTTTGTATGAGTCTTCTGAACACAGTGGCGGTTATGTTTCCTTCATTACAACAGTATTATACTTCAAAAGTACTTCAACTGTCAAATGCTTTCGCATAATCTGAGGTCTTGAAACATCTTATCTAAATTCAAATTTTTATTTAACGAGTCGCATCTACTTGACTTGTACTGTTTAACACTGGATTCTGAATTAAAGTTCCTGTGAGCTGAATGCTTGCTTAGTATAATATTGGCTGCAGGTATACCCATGGTGTGGCACAGTGGCTAGCACTGCTGCCTCGTAGTGCCAGGGACAGAGGTTCCATTCCATCCTTGGGTAAAAACCATAAGAACTGTGGATGTTGTAAATCACGAACAAAAACAAAGTTGCTGCAAAAGCTCAGTAGGTGTGGCAGCATCTGTGAAGGAAAAACAGTTCATGTTTCTGAACTTCTGAGAAGTTCAGGGTGGATATTATCTTTCACGCCCTATTTCCTCAGGAAGGGTTGGTGAAACTTCCTTCTCTAATGTGTTAATGGACTACTTGTACTTCAGCACTGCTAACTGGTGTTGCTCTGATGCTGTAATCACACCAATGACTTGTACAATATAGTTGCTTCAGAGTTTAGCAAATTGCCTCACAAAGTACACTTCAATAATGTAATAATAGCTGATTACTGTTCAGCTGATCTTAGTCAGCAAACACTCTCTCCCCTTTTAAACAGTGGAACTGCACTGCAAGTATATGGACTAGTTATCACAGTAACCAGGTGGGTATTCCTGTTACAAGGTGAAATATCTACATATTTAATCTGATTATAATTAAAGTGCGAGTAAGATGCAAATTTGAAAATTCAGATATTATGGTGAAAATCACAAGTTTTTTGGAGATGTGAAGTTGCAACAGGTCATGCACTAATCCTGGTGCTAATATTTGTGGTATCCCACCACTAATAAAATTTAAAAATCATCAGTAGCTATTCAACTGTAATTGTTCACTTAGTATTTTGAGGTTTATGATATCAAAAGGTTGAAGAGCCAAGACCAGATACTGGAATTTCCTTCCATTCTTTTGATACATTCTACATTACATGGCTAACTCTTAATGTTTGTTGAGCTTACATAGCACACCACTGAGGTCAGAAAATAATTGCTGCTTGGAGGAACATCACTACGTACTCTGAGCTACTAGAAATTATACTGTTTACCTAAGGAGTACCCTCTGGAGCAACCAATAGGTTCACCCATGTTTGATCTACCTCATGGGCATGGGGTATGCTCTTAGATGCTCCTCACAACATCCTGCTTCTTCCACTGGTACCATGCACTGTTTTTGATGCAGAAAGGGCAGAGCAGAGTAAATTGGTGCATGCCTTCAAAGTATGTGGAGGTGTACAAACAACTTTTATAATATACATCCTGAGAGATCAAGAAGAAATGAGGATGGGCTGGTGATGAATATAAAGCAAAGCGTGTCAAAATGTGAGTGAGGAAGGAGAACTGGAGGAGTTGCTGATTTTGCAAATGCTAGAATGGCAGAAGAGAATAGTATCTACATTGAAAGCAGAGAGAAGAAAGAATGACTGCTTAAAATAAGGAGAGATGTTGCAGTGAGTTCTTATGATCTAGTTGTTGAATATGTGGAAGGCATGAAACAGGAGTGAAGGAGATTTGTGCATGACTTTGCACCCCTTGTAAGCTTAATCACTTTCTACAGTGAAGCTAGGACATGGGATTTACGGTACCAGCCCTGGTTAGCTTCACCACCTCTTTGTAGGCTGACAAGATAATCATTGTTCTTCAGTTCCAGTGGTGCTGAAGAACTGTATCCCTCTTACTAGACTTCCTCCAGCAGGATCATCAGTCAGGCATCCATACATCTGGCAGCAGCTCTGTGGCATGTTACTACCAATATATTTGTCTCCACACAGTTCTAATGAAATCTTTCAGAAGTCAATACAGCTTTAAGAAAGATGTCCCAGTTTTAAATTGGTGTGCAGAGGGTCCTGAAAATTGCAGATGGAAAATGGGCAAATTCCCCACTTCACGGGATGATCAGTTGCATAATCCGTCAACTATATTAAAATAAGGCTCAAGGGTTAAAATCACCTGGATGGTTTACTGGCAACATCAAGTCATAATTGTTCTCTAACTATGCATCCAACTTCAACCCTGTTAAACTCCAGAACCTTGTTTAGTACAACAGTAAGTAGTTCATGTTGCAGACATTTATTCCTATGATAGCAATGTTTATACAGCTTCCTGGTATACAAACCAAACCCTGTAGATCAGTAAATGGCTGAAGGCCACTGTGTCCTTGCTCCTTTTTTAATTTGTAAGAAGTGCCTTGGTTTAAATAGGTTTTAATAAATGAGACCATACCTAAGCTTAAGTACTAATTGATAATACGAACATGTGACTATTATAGTTTTACAATAAAAAGAAATAAGTAAAAACAACTATTCTTGATACAAAAATTAAAATTTTTTAATGGCAAGAAGAGACTTGATGACATAAAATCACATGGTTTAAAGATGCTGAGAAGGTAATCATGACATACCCAAACTGTTTGATTCTGTCAATGATTTTTACTTTCTGATCTTCTGCAGATTCTGTGGAGACCACAAGCCATTTTTGTTTCATAGTCATAGTTCCAGTTTGCAAATAAACTTTCATTCCAAGAAAATGTATGCACAACATTTTGCTGCTGATTACAAAGCCACAGATGGCAAGTATTAAAGTTTTTTTTAATCTTTTCGCTTGTTAGATCCATAGCACTTCACTAATTCCAGAGCTTAATCTAAAATATACTTAAGTTGTTACAATTGAAGATCAAATATTTTTAAATAAAAGCTGGTCTGAAATGAGATTTCTACAGAATATGCTGATTTGTATGTAGTATAGGACAGTTGTGGGTGAAGAATAGAACAAGAAAATGATCTATTAAACATCCAGCTTTTAATGTCTACTGGATTTCAGCTAGAAAATGGATGACATTCATACATCCATTTTACAAGGGTGGCATGCTGAACTGATTTCCAAAGAATGGAAAAGTATTACAGTCAATAGATATTCCCATGAAGGAAACAAGTAGAGCTCCCTGAAAGAGTCAAATGAAGCAGAAAAAGCTGCTTATATCTGATGTCAGGTGGATAATGTAACTGAGAACCATACTGAATATTGAAGTTTAAGGAAATGAGTAGGTGAATATTTATCAAGGGAAATCAAGAGATTAGAAAATAGATTGACAGTTAACATGAAAGGAAGTATAAATATTTCCTATAGGCATTTAATTGTACAAGCATGCAAAAAGACTAGACTAGACTATTGCACTGAAGCAGTGGACACAACTGAGGTATTCAATGAGAATTCTGCATTTGTCCTTATTAAATAACATGATGGTTCCCAACAGGAGATAATATAGACACTTGGATAGGTTTAAAAATTGGTAATTAACAGACTAGCTGTACCTAAAGTTGATAAGACACCAAGATGAGATGAAATGCATCCAAGAATACTGAGTCAAGTAAGGCTAGAAATTACACAGGCATTGGACGTTAGCTTCCAATTCTCCTTGTATGAAGTGATGTTGCCAGACAAATTAATTTCAACAAAATAAAGTTGGTTGAATGTGGTTTAACAAGAAAAGGGCATAAGAATCTTGCTCCATTGAATATAATCATGGTTGATCAAACTCTTCGTGGCCTTTTACTCATCCCATTCGCACAGTACTGTATGCCAACTAGTAATGAGTATTGAACTGACTTGCTGGAGTTAAGGTAGCATAACTGATTTGGATAATGTAGTTGATCTGGTATGCCTATACTTCCAAAAAGCATCTGATAATGTGACATATAATGGAGTTATCAGCAAAGTTTGTTTTTATTCATTCATGGAATGGGGATGTCATTGGCTATTGTTAGAGCACATAGAATAAAAAAGGACGCTGGCATGATTGGTTTGAAATTGGTTGAGTTAAGAGGAAATTTTGTAGAGGTTAACAGGGTTGTTTTAAAGACTGGGAAATTATACAGGATGATTGCCTAGGAGAATTCCTTAGGCTCACTACTTTGATAAATTAGTGACCGAGATTTAGGTGTTCACAGCACAATTTCAAGTACAATTTCAAAAAAGTACAGTAGCAAATGGGACCTGAGTGTATTGTACAAAAATCAATGAAGGTGACAGGACAAGTTGAGAGATTTAATAAAGCATATAGGATCCTGGGGTTTTATCAGTGAGGCATGGAGCAATAAAGTCTGATCAATACAGGTTCTGTCTCAAATGGAGTCTAATGCTTAACATCCAGTTTAGAAAGGACATAAAAACACTACAGGGGACACTGAAGAGATTCATGAGAATGGATTGAGGGATGAGAAACTTCATTTATATGGATGGAACAGAGAAGCTGCGAAGTTCTTGGGAGAAGACACAGATGTTCAAAATCGAGGTCTTGAGAGAGTAGATGGAGAAACTGTTACCATTGGCAGAATGATTGAACACAAATGGCACCTGTTAAGATGACTGACAAAAAGATATGATTGCATGAGCAACAAGTGTTTGGAGTATGGAATGGACTGCCTGAGAAGGTGGTGAAGGATGATTTAACAATGGTTTTTGAACAAAGATTATAGACAATTAGCTGAAGGAAAAAAAAATTGCAGAGCTAGAAGTGTAAGGTGGGGCAAGTGGGGCTCTGTATCATTGTTTTGGTAGGAGAAAGTGTCAGCCCCAAATAAGGATATTGGAAACTGTAATGCTAGACCATAGCTGTGTTTGAGTCCCTTTAAGACTTGTTGCCATTCCACTATCTTCCAGGCGATGTTACACTTGAAATTTCACAGCCAAATAGAACAAGCAATATTTGGTTGACTTTGATTTTCTTTCTCCCCCACTATAAGTTACTTACCCTACTCAGCCAAATGAATACTAGATGGGTAGAGAGTGGGTTCCTAATTTGGATGGAATATTCTTCTCTTTTCAGAATATGCTTGTCAAAAACCAGCAACTTGACAATCAGATTTATTAACCAATTACACCCTTGTCATTTTTAGGAAAAGCTATGCATCAATTAGTTATTACAATGGCTTAATGTGGATAAAACATTTGAGACATCAATAAGATATAGTAAACTTACAAGCTCTTCCTTACTGACCTTATTTGGATTACTAACAGTAGGTCTGGGCACCACACCGTAGAAAGGAGATAATTGGCCTTAAAAGGGAGTACAATGTAGGTTTACAAAAATGAAATCTAGACTTCAGAGATTAAGTTGAGGAGACTGAATCTAAATTAAGTTTATTTTTCCTCGAATTGAGAAGCTTAAGTGGTGATTTAACAGAAGTCTTCAATATATTAACAGGAAAGGACAGCATAGATAAAGATGAGCTGTGCACAGGTTGGGAAATCTAGAACAAGGGGTTCGTCTTAGAATTAGTGCCATAGCATTCAGGAGAGATGTTTGGAAACACTTCTCCATACAAAGGATGTTAGATGTTTGGTGTTTTCTTCCATAAACAGCAGTGGATCGTAGATCAGTTATTAATTTTTAAATCTGAGATAAAAATTTTTTTGCTAAACAAAGGTATTAAGGGACATGGACCAAATACAGGTATGTGGAGCTGGGCCACAGATCAGCCAGGAATGGTGAAACTGGCTTGAGGGGTGAATGGACTACTTCTATTCCTATGAAATTGTGTTCTAAACCAGTCGAACATTGATTAGCACCAACATTTGTCTTGAAATTCATATCATTCTCATTTTCACCATAATTTAGGTATATATTCATAACCAACTAGAACACAGATTATATTTTCTTTCGTACAGATTTATTTAATACCAGGGGAACAATGATGTAAAATTCTTGACATAAATTTTTTTTCTTCTGACAGCACATGTGTAATTATCTAAGTCATATTCATGAAGCAAATGGATGGGAAGATTCTATCCACACATACAGATTTCACCATAAGTCATCACAGATCTACAAGCAAGATTCAAACTATTACTGCTTGCAAGGACATTGTTTTAACACTGCAAACTCTCAAACTCTGAATGAAATCTGTTTCCATAGCAAATGGTATGCCAGTGAAATTTTCTGCAAACTGTGTTACCAAAATGCACTGAGGAAGATTTTGAGAAGGTTTTTTGTTAAGCTACCAAATATACCAATGAAGAAAAGATTTAAGGAGGATCAATACGTCCAATCATAGTTTTGAATATTAAATAAGCAACACCATTCCTGATCCAATGTTTTAATTCACTTAATGTATGTTGAAGATTCCAATGCAAGTGTTCAGCTGCTTCTATATTCTTTAGTTTCCTACTAATTTGTGACCCCTCAGAATTTCAAACCACTTCCCAATACTGTAAAAGAAGCATCGTGGACTTCCCTGAATCAACTGTTTTTCATGGAATGATCATTGCAGCTGCTTGATGAAACTGCATTACATATTGTAACAAAAAGACTTGCATTCTGACATCACGTTTTACAACCTTGGCAATAATCCCAAAGTGCTTTGAATACAGTCACTGCTGGAATGCAGAAAATATGTCATAGTCCCACCTCCATCAAAATAATATTCTGCAGGATTAGCAATAGTATGAATTAAGGTCATAAAATTTCTAGGCTGTACAGCCTGGATTTTGAATGCATTGCTGTTGGAAGAATGGAATTTTAGAACTGCAAGGATCATATTCTATGTCAGTGCTAGAGAATGCCTGGCACATCAGGGGAAGATGCATAATACAGGCAATTAGGTGTGTATAACATGTATTAGAAAATGTTGGTGAAATGAAGTAGAACTGGCAGCATCTGTGGAGCGGCAGAGTGCAATATGACTCTTGGTTGGAAGATAAATCGTATGACATTTTCTTCCATTTATGTCCAAGATCTAATTGGACATGAGAGCCACTTCTGTATATCACATCCAGTGTTGATGCAAAGGGTTAGACTATGCTGTAATTTGCTTTGCAGTGTATTGTAGGCTGGCTATCAGCATTACAAGGTTCCATGGCAAACCCTTTTGTAAGCGATTCTGGTTCAAGATGCTGCCTTTTGTTGCAGAAGAAAAAATTGCTTTCTTAACTTAAGAAATGTTTGTTTGTATTTCAAACAAAAATCTAATTAATATTTCCAATAGTTAGTATATTGTAATTTTTATGGCATTTAATCTCTTTTGGCAAACCTGTGGTTTTTGGTTTTTAAACCCAACAATAATTTTGATATTTATCAATTACATATATTTATAGAATATTCTGTATTGAAATCAATATTTTTTCATTAAAATGCTGTTTTGCTACTTGTGTATTCATTTAAATAACAGAGCATAGGCACCTTGACCAAGGTAGCATGCTTGTTTTCAGAATACTTCTCCTGTATTGCTAATCCCAGCTCAGCATGTACCTCCAGACGAGCAGAGTTTAGTGTTCCAAGTCTGTCCCTAACATCATCAAATCCTGCCCTTTTTCGATGTAACAGCTCAACTGTCTGCCTAGAGGGCCTCCCCGAGGGCTGTAATGATTCACCTGATGATGCTTCCTCACAGTGGACAACCCCCTTTTTGGGGAATTTTTTTTACCCTGTTCCACCACCTGTTTTATGCTAGAAGGGTCTGATTGTGGTTAAAAGATGTAAATTAAAACTGACTGACATGGGAAAGAGTTCAAAGTCATCATTGTATAGTTACAGGTGATTACAATAAATGAAATAAATAGCATGAATGATTGTGTGCCAAATGGTTGCAAGATACTTAATTGTGACCAAGTAATTTGGGCTTCTCTATCCCTTCCCACTTCCAAGGGCCATGAACTGTGGTGCACGACAAAGCAGGAGAATGTCACTGTCACTTTCTGCTGTTCTTGGGGTGGTGATTATTGGAAGGGCACATCCCACTTCCTCCCTGTCTCTGCTAAGTGTTCTGAAAACTTCTCCTTTTTAAGTACCTTAAGTAAAGAGTTATAAATGTGACAAATGGATTGTGAGGAAAGGATGGAAGGATAACATTGTTGGAGTGGTATTAGGGGATAAGTGTTAAGTTGACGGTCAGATGCAGATGAGTAAAGATGCATTGAGTGAAAGGGGATTGAGTGGAGCAGCAAGCTGAGTTGGTCTGAGGAACAGTTGAACAGGAGAAATGTTTAGTGAAGTAAAGAAAGGCTGAGCATTTGGATATGACAAGCCTGTCACCCTTTTCTGCTCTCAATGTTGGTAAACCTTTTTGACCTTGAGGGATATTACTCCTCGCTTCATCTGTTCTGGTCTTAACTGCTTAATTTCGGAAGCTAGCCTCTTCCTTCCACCTGTGGGGAAGAACCTTTAACTTCCTGGGGTCCTTACTGTCAGACTTTCAGGAATGCTTAAGATCCAAAGTACAGCTTCTGCCATTTTGAGGCTCCATCATTAAAGTTGCTGCATCTGCCTTGACAGTTCGTAGCAAAGATCTGTGATGCCACCTGACGGGGTTTCATTTAAATTGAGGCTTGAAGATTCTAGACATGGTGATATCCACATTCTCCAATTATGAGAACCCAGGCTAATACTGTGGCTATGTTTTTAAAAAGCCATGGAAAATCCCTGTTCACTAACTTTTTCAGTTTGCTGACCAGTAGCTAACTTCATCACTCCAAATGGGTTTATCAGTTAAAATTCTGTTTGTTATTTCAATGACAGACAAGGTTAACTTCAACCACTTCCTCCTAACTCTCCTCGCTTATTCCACCTTCCAACTTGCTTTCCTCTGCATCTGCCCCTGCAAATTATGCTTCCATTGATAGTTATGTTGGGTCTGACAAAATCAGGTGACATTATAGTTGAGAACATGTTACAATTTGATTAATGATGGAACTGAATCAGCAAGGATACATAGTGAGGAATTTCCAAAGGATTACATTAAGTGCCTCTCTTTCTTAAAGATCAATATATTCCTGTTTGTGAAATGCAGTGATATTCGTTTACATATGGCCAGTGAGGTGGTAGTTGCATGGGTTCTAAATTTCCTCAATTTGGGCAAAGTTCCATTTGACTGGAAAATTGCAAATGTAATTCCTTTCGAAAATTGAAGAAAACTAAGGTAAGGTCATTTTAGGCCTGCTGGATCATAGGTCTGCTCTCTCATTAGAAAGTGACAACTGAAGGTGGTTTAACCTGATATCACCCTGCCTGAGGTGAGGGGAGAATTTGAGAAGCAGAGACCTTCATGGTAACCTTAACCAATGCAGGAATTGAACCCCTGCCGCCGGCATTACTCTGCATGCAGAGCAGCCATCCAACCAACTGATCCTACAGGCCTATTAACCTTAGACGTACGATATCAAATGCTCTTAATATACATTTTATGCATGTGTATTTAGAACAATTCAAGGTAATCAAGCAAAGAAAACTGGCTTCTTTGAGGGAAATTGTGTCAATTGGGCCTTTTTTTTTCTTAAGAAAAGGCTGGCTGACATTGTGATTTAGTCATAGTATTTGGATTATTCCTGCCTTATTTTACCAGTCCTGTGGCAACAGACTGAGAGGCAAGTGGGCTTGTTAAATGGTGGCAGAAGACATTGGGATAGAAACTCAGATCTTCTAACTATCAAGAAATATTTCCACAAGTAGTAAATAGCAGTGGCTCAACTGTCTATGGACTGGAGGTTAGCAAGCAATTATTTGAACTAATTGGTCAGTTAACAGCTGTCTTACCATGACACTGGATTTTACTCGCATAAAGAAAGACCTCATAACCCCCTCCCAGGTCAGATTGGTTTTACATTCAGAAGATTTCCTGCCTGGTGATCGTTCTTTTTTCTGCCTACCGGAGGAACTCCTGAGAGGCATGTCCAATACTTTGGCTCCAGCACTATCACTGGAAGGTTTACCTCTCTGATAGCTGGGGCCTACCTGCGGTTAACATATTGAACACATTTCTTACCCACCTTTCAATGGAATTCTCAAAATGGACATATGCTCTGCTACTCCCTATTGCCTTGGAAGCAAGTAGGACTTGAACCTGGACCTCCTTGGCTCAGAAACAGATTGCTACCACCGCACCATAAGACTTTAAAAGCAGTGAGTTTTATGTGGTTGATGTTGAGGAGGGTGCCAGCCCATCAGCCCTCTAATTAGGCCAACAGGTTGGAAAGACACGCTGCTATGCTAATTTGGCAAACAGTCTGGCCTCTCAATTGGATGCCAATGGTAAAATAGCCTCTCAGTTGCACCATCCATACTTGAAGACTCCAGATCTGCTTTCATTCTTCACAGCAGGATTTCTTGCATAAAATCCAGTCTATTGTGCGCAATCTTTTAGGCACACTGTATTTAAAAATATTTGGAGTGTTTGAAACTACAGTGTATCCAAATTATGAGGGAAGCTTGCAATCTGTTTTCACCAGGGATATGATTATGACTCACCCATGAAAAGAAAATATGAAACATCATGCATGCTTTCCCACGGGCAGGAAATTACAAACACGCTGGTTTAAAATGATTAAGCCTCAAGAGAAAATGAATTTTGGGAATGTTTACCTGACAGTTGAGCCCCCATGCAAACTGAAAAGGAAGAAAATCCTCCATTGACGGGAAAAATGTCTATTCGCTTCGTGATTGTTTCCAATGCATATCTGGAGGGCGATGGAGATGGGGGATTAATGTCGAGGTTAGTTTATTGCAGCAGGCCGATGCTCACGCGCGCTCAGCCAGGTGCCGAGAACCACGTGCCAGATGAGGGGCACGTGCCGTCAGCTAATGGCAGCGCGAAGCTTCCAGGTGGGCGTTACCGCTAGATGTCCCAGAGACGCAATTTCCCTGCCCGGCAGTGCAGGCCTTTCCTAGGTCACATTTAGTTTAATTGGGAAGTCATAAGTTTCTTTTTCTCCCCAACGCCTCCTCGCCAGTTATTTTAGAGAAGTATGCTTTTATGTTTGTTCTCGATTTTTATTTTCGACATCGTGACCCTATCCTTCACGGCGAGTTTACGGCCGTTATCTAGAGCCCGCAAGTTTCATTTTCCTTGCGGGAGTGGGCTGCGCGTATTTTGTGTTAATTTTTCTTTCTGGTTTGCGTCAGCAGTGCGATGGGAACTGCGCGGTAGTCATGACCCTAACCCAGGACGTGATATCAGTTATGTGACTATTGCATTTGCAAGCATTTTTCATCAGTTAGCATGGTCGGTTTGAAATTGTACGGTATTTTTCCAGATTAACGCAGTTTTAAAAATGAATCAGGATACAATCCGTAACTGAGAACAAGTTAAAATGGTACTACGAAATTCCAGGTGGATAGGATGGTATTTCCATGATTTTGTCGCATTTTTTAGTCCCAGATTTCAAGAATCTCGCAGTGTTTAGGGAAAAAAAACCGTTTACCATTCAATTTTTGATCAGTGTCTGAATCAATCAGAAAATGAAGTTTTCTGCTAGGTGTATCTGTTAAATTCCACACTGAGTTTTGACAAGTATGTTTTTAAATTGCTACGTTTCGTAATGGTAAGAGACCTTGTGTTATTTTAATTTGGTTTCAGGTTGAAGAGTTGATATTTGATTTAATAAGTCAACAGCTACTGGGGTGTTGGTAGGAATCAATTCTTGAGTAGATTTGTAGCTTGAGTTGTGGATACTGTGGTTGGTTTGCTCGCCAAGCTGGTTTGTTGGCTCGCAGATGTTCATTACCCTGCTCGGTAACAGTGCAGTCTCTGATGAAGCATTGTTGTGTTTTCCCACCTGGTTTTTAAACTCTGGTGCCCATTGGATTTCATTACCTCATTTTCAGTTTTCCTTCACAGTGGTATGTATATATAGGGCCTAATTCTATGTATTTGTTGACGGCCTTCCTGGTGGAGATCCAGGCCTCTAGGAATTCCCGTGCTTGTCTCTGTTTGGCCTGTTCTAGGACCCAGGTCTTGTCCCAATCGAACTGGTGGTTTTCCTTATCCATGTAAATGGAGATGAGTGAGTATTGATCGTGCCTTTTTATTGCTAGTTGGTGTTCCTGTACTGTAGTGGCCAATCTTTCTTCCTGTCGGTCCGATATAATGTTTGTCACAGTTCTTGCATGGAATTTTGTATATGGAAACAGAATGGGGGGGTGGAGGGGGCTTGTCCCTTTCTATGGCCTCCCAAAGGTGAACAAACCAGAAGTGCCCCTCAGACCTATAGAAGCCCTCCCAGGCACACCAACACACGTCAGCCAAGGAATTACAACGAAGGCAAAAGTACTTCATCAGCAAGTTACCCCACTCAATCCACTCAGCCCAGGAGTTCCTCAAGGATATAAAAATACACGATGATGAGACCATGGTCTCACTTGACATTACTACTCTAGTCACATTGAATGACATACCACTGGCAAGAGAAACACTAGCAACACGACTAAAAGAACGAGACCAAAGTGACACCATCTCCACTGAAAACATGCTAAAACTACTGGCCCTGTGCCTCACGACCCACCTTACCTTTAATAGCCAATGTACAAACAGATCAATGGGACACCCATGGGGTCACCTATTTTCGGACTAACAGCAGAAGCGGGGATGCAGAGACTCGAAAGCATAGCCCTTCCTCAAATCCAACCCAAACCATGGATCCGATACGTGGACAATACTTTTGTCATCATCAAATGGACCAAACTAAAGGAGATACACCAACTAATAAGCAGTATTCTCACCAGCATCAAATTCACCAGAGAAGAGGAAAAAAATGAACAGATCCCATTCCTGGATGTCATGGTAGAACGCAGGACCAATGGGGTCCTGATGAAGATACACAGAAAAGCCACACACCCTGACCAAGTAGTGAATTTCAACAGTAACCGCCCCAACACCCACAAATGAAGTTGCGTGAAAACACTATTTAAATGGGCGGCAATGCACTGTAGCAACCCGGCATACACCAAGATGAAGAGGAGTACCTCTACCAGGGTACTTAAGACAATGAACACCTGAACAACTGGATCACATGAACATCAACAGGAAGATATTGCACACCCTAACACACTCATCACGCTACCAAACATCAAGAGCGTATCCTACCTGACCACAAAACTCCTATGACCGTTGGGCATCACAGTAGCACAAAAACCCACATCAACTGCTAATTTGAACCAAAGACTTCTAACCCACTATGGACAGAATCGATGTAACATGCAAAATTCCATGCGAGCATTGCGACAAACTTTACATTGGACAGACGGGGAGCAAACTGGTTACAAGAGTACATGAACACCAACTAGCAATAAAAAGACATGACCAATACTCGCTCATCTCCATTCACACGGATAAGGAAAACCACCAGATCAATTGGGACAACACCAGGGTCCTAGGACAAGCCAAGCAGAGACAAACACAGGAATTCCTAGAGGCCTGGTTATCCATCAAGAAGACCATAACAAATACATAGAATGAGACCCTACACATACACCACTGTGAAGGAAAACTGGAAATGAGGCAATCAATTCCAATGGACCCCAGAGTTTAAATACCAGCCAGGAACACCACAACACTTCATCGGAGGCTGCACTGATGATGTTATCCATCGGGTAATGAAACGTCTGTAAACTAACGAACTAGGTCAGTGAGCGAATCAACCACAGCACTCAAAAATTCTTAATATTGAATAGAGCACATTGAAATGCCTGGATTAGACACTTTATAAAATTCTTTTCAAGGGACGCAGATGTTGATGGAAAGGCCAACACTTATTGCCTATTCCTGATTTGCCTTGAATTGTATGCCTTTTACGAGCTAATCAAGAGTAAAATACATTTCAGTGGAAAAGCTCAGTGTGCCTGGTAGCACCTGTAAAGAGAAATCAGAGTTAATATTTAGGATCTGGTTACCCTTCCTCAGATCTGCTGCCAGTCCTGCTGAGCTTTTCCATCACTTTTTCTGTTTTTGTGTCTGATTTCCACAACAGCCATAATTCTTTTGGTTTCTAAAATACATTTCGGTGCATGTTGTCACATTTAAACCAGACCAAGTAAGGACACGTGAAGGACCTTGGTATAATACCAAATTAGATTACTCACTTTTCACATCTGTCCTTATGATTTTAAAATAAAATCTTACAAGCTTACTTTGAGTCTTTTTTTATAAGTCATCTTGAGTTCCTGATATTTTACAGAATAAAGCTGGAGAATCTTAAAGTGCTACCTAAGCTCTTGGCATAACTGGAAAGTTATGGTGAAAAGAGAAAGTAAGGATAAAAATGACTGACAAGTACCAAGAATTATCCAGAGCACAACTTACTTGTGACTACCTTCATGCAAACTCGTAAATATGACTTAGTAATTTTTTAAATATTTATTTACATTTTTGACCATGCAAAGAAAAGCATAGGTACATTTTTTCCACACTTCTAGGATCACGCATGACTTCATCTTTGGAGCATTGGCAGAATTGGTGGATAATGCAAGGTAAGTCTTGATAACTAAGAAAGATAGCAATTGAATACTATGCTTTAAATTTAAAATATCTAGCTGACGTGTATTAATTGAATAAAGTCATGGTCCATTTTCATTTGAATCAATAAAAAGTCTCAAATAATGGGAAATAAGCACAATGCTGGGAATGTTCAGCAGGTCTAACAGCATAGAGGGAAAGTGCTAGGTCTGATGTTTTCCAGAAATTGGAAATGCCAGAAATGGGTTTTCTCCCACCTTCATTTGTTTAATGAGGAAAGGAACAAAAAGAAGGCCTGGAGAGATTCAATTACAGTTTTACAGCTCAGAATTAAGCCATTTATCCAATTACATATGGACTTGCTCTCTAAACAGGCATTATGACTTAATGCCATTCTCCTGCCTATTCCTCATACCCTTGTACATTGTTTCCATTCAGATATCGATTTAATGCCCTCCTGAATGCTTTGGTTGAATTGCTTCCACCGTAATTACAAGCAACGTATTCAGTTATTCTGTGAATCAAATCTGAACTACTAAAAGCAAAAAGCCTCCTCTTGCTTTACCTTTTCTTCTTTAATGCCTTTCTTCTATGCCTTCTAATTCTTGGATTGTTTTTGAGTTGCTTCTGATCTACCCCCACCAGATCTCTCATCATTTTGAAAACAGTGCATTGTTTTCTTGTAACCTTTTTTTGAAGGAAAATAGCTTCTACCTTTTCAATTTTTCCTCATAACTGAAATTCTCATCCCTGAAAACATTCCCATAATTTCTCCTGCACGGTCTCCAATACATTTGCATCCTTCCTATAGAGTGGTGTCTAGGACTGCACTCGATGCACTCTAACAAGTATCCTGTACAAGTTTCACATAGCCTCCTTGCTCTTGTAATCTATATCCTATTAATAAAGTCCAGGATGCAGCATGCTTTGTTAACTCTTTGCTTCACTTGTTCTGCTAACTTCAATGATCAATACATGTATTTCCAGAGGTTCCAGTCTAGGATTTTAAAGTCACAGTCAACTTAAATCTATTGTTAATGTTAGCAAAAGGAATTCTGGTGTGAGTACTGTATAAGGTTTCTTGGGTACACAGGCTGTTTTCTTTTTTGAAACGTGTAAAGGAGAGTTTAGGATAAATGGAATTAAATGATTATAGAACATATACAACATAGAACATTACAGCACAGTACAGGCCCTTCGGCCCTCAATGTTGTGCCGACCTGCCATACCGATCTGAAACCCATCTAACCTACACTATTCCATGTACGTCCATCATGTATTTAAAATTTTAAACTTGTGTTATAAGTAGAGCAGTTTATTCTATTTAGTTTCTGCATGATTTCAGGAGGAAACAGGAGCACCCAGTAGAAAGCCACGCAGACACAGGGAGAATGTGCATATTCCACACAAACAGTTGCCCCAAGGCTGGAATCAAACACTGGTCCCTGGCACTGTGAGGCAGCAGTGATCTGAGTCACTTCATTGTTAAAGCAAAATCTGAAATGTTGAGGGCTTCTGTCTGTGAGAAACCAACTTGCTAAAGCCAAAAATTATGATCAGTCAAGCCAGATTTCAATCTGAGATCTGATTTTCCCAGTAATAACATCAGCTGGGATGATAATAGGACATAAAGAGCCCTGTTATAAGGTTACGTCCTGTTATAAGAGCATAAGATAGAGCAGTGGAATTAAGCCATTTGGCTCATCAGGTCCTCTCTGCCACTTGATCACAGCTGATAAGTTTCTTAATACCACTCTCTTACCTTCTTCCTGCAACACTTGATACCTTCACCAAACAAGAACCTATTTATATCTCTATCAAGTACATACCAAAACTTGGGCTCCATAGCCTTCTGCAGCAACGAGTTGCACAGATTCAAATTCCTTTCGCTGAAAAAATTCCTCCTCATCTCAGTTCTAAAAGGTTGTTCCTTCATTCTGAGGCTGTGCCGTCAGGTCCTAGTCTCTCCTAGTAGTGGAAATGTCTTCTCCATGTCCACTGTATGCAGGCCCCTCGATATTCTGCAAGTTACATTCAGATCTCCCCGCTCATGCTTTTAAACTCCATCAGCTACTATCCTGGAGTCCTCAACTGCTCCTCACGTGATAAGCCCTTCATCCATGAGGTCATTCTTCTAAATCTCCTCTGGGCCCCCCTCCAACACTAGCACATCCATCCTTCCAGTCAATTCTCTATCCTTGCCCTGAACACAATAGACTCTTATTTAGCAGCTCCCTATGTGGCACCTTGTCATTGACGTTTTGGAAATCCAAATAAATCATGTCTACTGGCACTCCTTTGTCTAACTTGCTCATTACCACCTCAAAGAATTCCAACAGATCTATCAGATATGACTTCCCCTTCATGAAACTGTGTTGACTCTGCCCCAATTTAACATGCTCTTCCAAGTTATAACTTGTGTGTTTTTTCCAATAGTTTCATGCTATGTCTGCTGAGAATTTTGACATCTTAAAAAAAAAATTATTTTAGTAAATTGCTGTTTTTTTTCTGGGTTGTAATATTGTTTTAATCATTTCTAATCATTGCTTTATTTATTGAACTGAACTTTCAAATCATTAGACTATTTTTGAAAGAAAAATATGAAAAGGTATAATAACATTATAATGTACTTGCAGAGATGCTCAAGCAACACTTTTGAACATTTATACAGGTGAGCCACAGTAACTAAATTGAATTGGGTAGTGAGATGTGTCCTAACAATTCATTGGCAAAATTAATGCCTTTCTGTTGGAATAGGTAGTTTGATATGACATTTTATTAATTGATTTTCTGTGTTTTATTTAAGTAGAATTAATTGATTCCTTTTTTTCTGGACTTGCCTTTGAATAATTTCGAAACTTTTTAATTTCTTCTTCAACAATCCCTATGTGTGGAAGCAGGCCATTCAGCTCATCGAGTCCACACCAACCCTCAGAAGAGCATTTCACCCACACCCACCCCCCCCATTACCCTATCCCTTTGACCCTGCATTTCCCATGACTAATCCACTTAACTTGCACATCCCTGGATAATATGACCAATATAGTATTGCCAATCCACCTATCCTGCAAATCTTTGGACTGTGAGAGGAAACTGGAGCTCCTGCAGGAAACCCATGCAGACATGGGGAGAATATGCAAACTTCACACAGACAGTTGCCTGAGGGTGAAATTGAACCTGAATCCCTGGTGCTGTGAGACTTAACCACTGAGCCACCGTGAAGCAGTTCTTTGCAGGCTTATGTCACGTTTTTGTCTTTGTATTCAATCACCCTATGTAGTGCTGTTCTGTTAGCATATTTTTCATAGACTTATGAACCTTAGGTGGTGACTTTATGATTGTACAAACCTGTGCCACCAAATTACTTTGCTTGTCTGTGACTTAGATCCGATTCCCATTTAGTATGTTAGCATTTGGTCCATATTGTCAGTGTCCTCTCACTTAATGACATAGGCACCACAGCGATCGGCTCTCGGCCCTCTTTGGCTTGTCATTTGTATAAATTATTTGGATGAGAATGTAGAAGGCATGGTTATTAAGTTTGAGACTGACACCAAAATTGGTGACATAATAGACAATAGATTTTTCTCAGATTACAACGGGATCTTGATCGAACGGGTCAGTGGGTTGAACAATGGCAGATGGAGTTCAATCTGGATAAATGCAAAGTATTGCAATTTGGTACAATAAACAAAGGTAGGGCTGATACAATTAATGGTAGGACTTGGTTATGTTGTAAAACAGGCAGCTGAGGTGCAGGTACACAATTATTTGGAGCTTGCATCAAATATAGAAAGGGTGGTTAAAAAGCTGTTTGGCGTCCTTGCCTTCATTGCTCAGTCCTTTCAATATAGGAATTAGGAAGTCATGTTGGGGTTGTACAGGACATTGAGGCCTCTTCTAGAATGTTACGTCCAGTTCTGGTCACCCAGTTATAGGAAGGATATTATCAAACTGTAGAGGGTTCAGCAGAGATTTGCCATGATGTTACTGGGTATTGGAAAGTTTGAGTTGTAAAAAGAGGCTGGGACTTTTTTCACTGGAACGTAGAAGGTTGAGCGATGACCTGATAAATTTTTATAGAATAATGAGGGGTATAGATAGAGTTAATTGTAGTTGCCTTTTGCCTAGGATGGGGGATTTTAAAACTCGGGAGCACGTTTTTAAGGTGAGAGGAGAGAGGTATTAAAAGAAAATGAGGGACAAATATTTTACACAGAAGGTGGTTCATGTGTGGAATGAGCTTCCTGAGAGAGTGGTGGATGTGGGTACAATTAATGTTTGAAATACATTTCTATAGGTACAGGAATAGGAAAGATTTGGAAGGATATGGACCAGGAGCAGGCAGGGCAGACTAGTTTAGTTTGGGATTATTTTTGACATGGGTTGTTTAGACCAAGGGGTCTCTTACCATGCTGTATGACTCTGACTGTGGTTGTGCACTACATAAAGTGCTGAAATCTGTAAATGGTGCAGGACTTGCATTTGATAATTCTTGATGTGGTCCATGCAGTGTGTTGTGCTGCAAAGCATGCTTGTGGAATTAGTACCACTACACAGCTAGATAAGTCAAGAGTCAGCTCAGCATCAATTACACCGGCTGCGTTGATGCATGCCATAGAACCGTGAATAACAAGGTCCACTGAATTCATGTGTTAATAACTCAGCTGAGGAAGTGCTCAGCTACCTGACAAGATAAAATTTCTGCAGCCGTCCACCACTTTGCCACCTCAACTAGACTATATAGTGACAAGCTTCCAATGTCCTCATGAGATGTTTCTGGTTTATTTCTGCTCTGGCACAGTTTGAGAATACTATTTATAGCTTTTGGAAATCTTTTGATGAATTGGTGCATCCACTAATACAAACTTACATATAGATTAGAAACTGGATTAGAGACTCAGTCCCACAAGCCATTCTGACATTCAACAAGATCAGTGCAGGAGTGAGAATTAGGCCAGACCATTCAGCTAGTCCCTTACCACAAGTAATCCTTCCACACTGCCCTTCCTACTGTCTGGTGACTCACTACTTGCTGACCCTAAAAAAAATCTACTATCCCAAGTTCACAAAGTGCCAGTACCTGCTTTGTGGGTGCAACTTTAAGATTCAGTGATGATGTTTCTGTCTGATTGCTTGGGAGTTACTTTGACTGGGCAGGCATCACACCTTTGGTATCTGAAAACAGAATGAGGACTGGAGTGTTGGGATGAGTCAGAGGGTGACTCTGAAAGCAACCGATTTGGGTCAACATCAACTGTAGCTTGGAATTCCACATTGCAGATTGTATCATGAGTGTTTAATGGGAGTTGAAGTGACATAAGGTGAGAACATACCATCATTCTGAACTATCATAGAATCCCTACAGTATGGAAACAGGCCCTTCAGCCCAACAAGTCCACACCGATATACAGAGCATCCCACTCAGACCCATCCCCCATAACCCACCGAATCTACACATCCCTGAACACTGGGCAATTTAGCACTGCCAATCCCCCTAGCCTGCGCATTTTTGGAATGTGGGAGGAAACTGGAGCACCCGTAGGAAATCCACGCAGAAATGGAGAGAATGTACAAAGTCCACACAGACAGTCACCTGAGGGTGGAATGAAACCCAGGTCCCTGATGCTGCGAAGCAGTAGTGCTAACCACTGTGCCGCCATGCCGTCCTATCTCAGCAATGTTAGATTCTCATGTCACTGTTGTGTTGAGACCATAACGCAAAGCATAATCCCCACAATAGGTGTGTCAGTCTTTGCTTCTGACTTTTTCCTTTGTTACCTAAAACAATGGAAGAATGTTAGTAAGTATTCTGTATGTGTTTGGATAGTGCCTCCCATAGCTCAGCATCTGGCAGGAAAGATAGATGGGAGGCTGACATTGTTTGAATGAGTGAGTGGTTTACCTGAATGTAAGGCCTGAACACTGGCTAATTACTAGAGTGTGGTGGATTGATTGTTGAAATGTTGTTGGTATGCTAGATTCACAGCTAATTTTCTTCATCTTTGTGAAGACATTCAACTTCTTCTGGCAACACTGCCTTTTTAATTTTTGCCATACTTCTTGCATTGATCTTCCTCCCTATTCTACGCTCATGCATGTTGGAGGATGTAGATTAATGGCTTTCTGGCCTTGTCCCTCATGGAAACATTGCATTTCTCATTCTGTTACTTTTTCAGCACCATGTTTGCGATCCTGGAAGCCCTCCCATTTCCTTTGTTTCCAGTTCCAATGCTTGCTATTAACAGCAGTTCCCTTTATTAGCGTATCGTTATTTGAGGGTACCTTACTTTGAATACTGAAGGGCTCTTGTTGTACAGTACTAATATCCTTACCTTTGAGTCTTGAGACCCAAGTTCCAGTCCCACCTGCTCCACTAGTGTGTAATAACATCTCTGAACAGGTTTATTTGAAAGTACCTAGCCTTGAATGCTGTTGAGTGCGCATGCTGAAAGTAAGTGTCCCAACACCCTGTTCAGCTGCATCCTACAACCAGGTAAATGGAGGCAGCACGAACTTTGTGTGCTGCCTTCTCAATAGGACCAGTGTCACATTATGCCTCACTGTTTAACAAATTAGCTTAAATGAATGAATAAAATCCCAATGACATCACCAAAATGAACAAATTACTTGCCATTCAGAACAAAGGCATTCTCATCAAGTTTCTTTCAATTACAGAGAAAAAGTACTCATTGTTGCACTTAACTTTGAACAGTAAAGTGTGTGGATTTCTAATCAGTGAAATTTAAACCATGTCCCTTCAAAACACCAAATGCATACATGCTCATTTATGATTGAGACAGACAAAAGGTATGCAGTTTTTCCACATATACTAAGTGTGGAAAGACTATAGATAAAGCAAGCAACATTACAAAGGTCAAAAGTCCAGACTGTAAGGGGCAAGTGAGTTTTCTGAGCACTTCTGATTTTTTTTCTTTGCAGCTATGTACTGTTGCCTATAAGGTGCTGCCATCTTTCAATTTGATGGGTAAACCTGGGTCTTCTCAGATACATATAATTTCATGTTTTCTTGGGTTTCTTCTGTCTTTTCCCCACACATATGTGTGTGCGTACACATTTTCCCTCTGAAAGCATTCAGTGTTTTCCACTGTCTACTACTCTGGGACTTTGAGAGGCAGAGTACGATAAAGCTCCATCAGAGGGCTGTTGTCAAGTAGAATTTCCTTGACTCAAAAGATTGTTGGTGCCTTTCACTCTCATTCTCCTTCTCCTTCTTCTTTTTCCAAAAAGCAACATTATACTACTCGGAGAACGGGAACTGCAGATGCTGGAGAATCCGAGATAACAAAGTGTGGAGCTGGATGAACACAGCAGGCCAAGCAGCATCTTAGGAGCACAAAAGCAAATGTTTCGGGCCTTGACCCTTCAGGCCCAAAACGTCAGCTTTTGTGCTCCTAAGATGCTGTGTTCATCCAGCCCACAGTTTATTATACTACTCAGGCCAACAACATGCAAAACTCAATTTTCAAGCTGCAAAAGACTTTCCTGATACTCCAATTATAGCAGCCAAACTTCTGTCTTAGTTTATAGTTCCAGAAAATGAAAGATGTGGCCTCTTGCATGAAGTAGTGGTTTAATCTTGAATAATGTGTGGTGTGTTTCCAAAAACCCTGATAAAGTTAAAATGAATTTATTTTAAAGTCATTAATGTGTGCCCAATACTTACAATAATCCTAGGGCAGTTAAGAGCCAACCACATTGTAGGTCTTGAATCACATCTGGGTCAGACCATGTTAAAATGGCAGATTTCTTTCCCTAGTAGATAATGTAGCAAGTTAAGTTTGGTATATGCAAAACCTCTTTGACACAGGTATAAGAATCTTTGAGTTAAGTATCAAGCAGCCTGTCTCAGGCTGGCTTAATGTTTCTTTTGTGGTGTTACACATGAGCAAAGTAGGAGCATAAAAAGACCATTCAACTTCTCAAGCCTGCTTTGCAATTTAAAAACATTGCTGACCTTGTGTTTCAGATTCTATTCCCATATATCCTGAAAATCCTTGATTTCTGTGATTTAAGAATATATCTGCGTGCCTTTAAAAATGTTCAATGACCACCACCTTCCAAGTCTTCCTTGATGTGTGAGGGAAAAAGTGTCTTCTCAGGGAGTGATGAGCCCGAAATGCACAGAAAGCATTTGATGCTAAAATATTGAATGTTTTAAAGAAAGGTCATAGGAAGAAACCAGGAACTGGGTATTGAGTTGGATGATCAGCCATGATCGTATTGAATGGTGGGGCAGACTCAAAGGGCTGAGAAGGCTACTTGTGCTTATATTTCCTATGTTTTGTGATAGATATCAAGCTAAATGACATAGTTTCCTGTACTCGTCCTCCTTCCTTTCTTGAATAGAGAGATTATATTCGCTAAATGGAGCCTTTCCTAAATCTAGGAAATTTTGGATGATAGTCACCCATGCATCTACTACCTCCTTTTTATTAATCTCTTTTAAGATCTTGATGAAGTTTGGCAGAATCCAGAAACCTGTCTGTCTGCAACTTTATCAGTTAGCTTTGTACCACTTCCCTTGTGATTGTAATTTCACTGACTTTACTAATGTCATCCTACTTCCTGATTTTCAGCTATTCCCTGGAGTGTCAGAGGCTGAGGGGGTGACCTTAGAGTTTTATAAAATCATGAGGGACATGGGTGGGGTGAATAGCTAAGATCTATTCTTCAGGGTAGAAGAGTTCAAGGTAGGATAACATAGGTTTAAAGTGAGAGGGAAAAGATTTAAAAGGAACCTAAGGGAAACTTTCTCACACAGAAGGTGGTGTGTGTATGGAATGAATTGCTAGAGGAAGTAGTGGAGGCTGGTACAATTACAACACTTAAAAGATATCTAGATGGGTAGATGAATAGGAAGGGTTTAGAGGGATATGAGCCAAATGCTGGCAAATGGGCCTGGATTAATTTAGGATATCTGGTCAGCATGGAGAAGTTGAACTGAAGGATCTGTACTTCTCTGTGACTGGAACATTTTTTACATCCTCTGAAATAAAGATAGTGAAGCAAAATATTTGTTTATTTCATCTGTATCTCTTTGCTTTCTGTTATGTTAACATCAAAACATGTTCAGAAATGTGCAGTTAAAAACTTATCAAAGACCAGAGGAGTTTGGTCCTGTAACGAGCCCATTTAAGGAGTCTGTTACAACTTGACGATTAATTTCACTGTCTGCTCAAGGATCCATCTTAGAAGGTGCTATTAGCACCTTTTGCAATTACAAAACATTTCAACATTCCCTTTGTCCTCCGTTCCAAGTTTGACATAAAAAGTGTGTGCCCTTACTGTCTGTTTACAGGCCCCATGCAATTGTATGCACAAAATTTCACAAGTGATTTGGTTTCATTCACTGTAAAATTCTGGAACTGTAGCCAATTTGCGAGTGATGTGATCTATTGCAGCTGTATTAGTTTAGCAAATCATTTTAAACTTTAAAGTTTTTATAATTGTTTTTCATTTCTTAAGGTCATGACAAACTAGGACAAATTCCTACAAGAGACGTTGAGCACATGATATAATCTCACGATCAATCAGAAGCAAGTTTTGCAAAGCATTCAGCTTATCTCTGAACCATTTCAGGAATATCTTAAGTCTTAGTTTGTATATCTCTCTAACATCCTGGCCAGTCTCTCCCCCCGAAGCTGTTGAATGAGGTCTAATTTATTTATTATGTAAATTTATTTTTTTTGTAAACTATGTAAGTTTATTTTTGTAAATTACATAATTTTTAAAATTGTAAATGGTGTCCCAGTGTAGTTTTGGCCTCTCAATGACGGACTAGTATCAACAGTCAGCTGCACGTTAGTGCTTTGATAGCCAAGCTATCCTCAATGAGCAGCCTTTGACTAATTAAGTGTTATTGATATCATAACCCACAAAGAATCACCGTAGTAATCATTTTAAACAAATTCAGGGATTGAATTTTCGTCATTAAAACTTGAGCAGTGATGAGCATTTATGTCTCTGATCATGAAAACATGCGTCTCTGCCTGTTTCAAATTCACCCACAAAAAATGGCAAGGCAGCAAAACAAGTCCACTAATATTACTGTGTAAAAAGGAGCCATGCGACAATATCAGTGGAGTCGGGGGAGGTACTGCCATATTAATAATGTATCTTGACAAGATATCAGGAACCTAAGGCTAAAATTATGGGCATGGTGAAATTGAAATTCAGTTAAAAATCTGTAATTTATACAGTCACAACTAGATGAACTTTTATCATTGTGTAAAAACGCAGTTGATTTGGGAAAGAAGCTGTGTCATCCTTACCTGATTTGGCTTCAGTGATTCCAGATCCACAGCAATGCAGTTGACTTTTAATTGCCTTCTAGTCAAGTAATTCACTCAGTTCAAGTGCAGTTATGGATAGTAAATGCTAACATAGCCAGTGACACCCATATCCCAGGAACAAATAAAGAATAACATTTTTCTGGCATTAAAAATGGAATGTGTACGTTTTTTAATCCTCATCGCAGTCTCGTAATGTTTGATTGAATAATTTTATTTATCCTTTTTATATTAAGCGACTGTAATAGTGAGGGCTGTGGAGACAGTCAGACCTGCCTCCATAAATATTTTTTGTTTTCACTTGCAAGAGGGGAAAAAAGGTTTATTAACTGATCCATTGGTTGACCCATTGAAACTTGCCAGCGTAAGTTTGAGTAAAGACTTCAACAATCTGAAACCTAATAATTGTGACTCTAGCAAGCTTTTTTTAAAAATAGCTAACAAATTCAAAATGTGGGAGGGATGACTATTTATTATTTTTATTATGTTTGCTTGTTTACAGTTTATGGTATGTTGGTCGCTGGGAATGACTATAAAACTGATTTATTGTCAAATTGTGATTGCAATAAGAATGAAACTTGCAGGGTAGAATTCACTTCTCGGTAGAGGGAGAGCCTCACACAAACCTTTTTAAAGTTATGTTCTTAAGTCCATAATGGGATTTTATTAATTTTTTGGTGGTGTGTTTTTTTTACGCAGTTAGTAAATGTCTTTGCATTTGTTAATGAGGAATATGGTACATGCTATAAGATAAAAACATGACTGCTGTTGAGGTAGTCAGTGATCTTGAATAATGATCAACATGAGAAAATGGTTAAGTACCATTAGTGGTGCCTTCACAAAGTCCTTCAAGTCCTGTGGAAGCAGGGCAGTGCAGTAGCGATATCTTGTCCAAAGTTAACATGCCCAGCTTCAAGGTGGTAACCACTCAACCAGTTCCACTGGATAGAACATGTTGCCGGGTTATACGCCTGACACCAGCCTCCTAAAGAAACTGTCTACTCGGACCTTGATTATGGCAAGAGACTCCCAGAAGGATAATAGAAACAGTTTCAGGATGTCCTGAAAGCATCACCAAAGACACTAGACATCCTCACTTACTCAAGGGAGTCCCTGTATTCAGACCATCTAATACAGACAGGGTTTTTTCAGGAGGGACCAAAATCATCGAGAGACATTAAGCTCTCAACAGATAATCTTTGCTGTTATTTCTGTATTCAGATGGTGAAACTAAGTTTCGTTCTAACTTTAATTTTATTCGAATTTTTTCAGTTTATTTTCATCCTAGTCAGCCATGGAAGCCAAACTTTAGGCTGAATTGATTTGATTTGACAGCTTTTAACTTTTATGTTTCAGAAACCAATGATGAAATAAGAGGAGGGTTTATGCTGTGTTTTCTGGATAATGGTATTGGTATGAATCCAGGTAAGTACATTAAAAGTTCTGTTGCCTGACTCTGAAAATTTGCCATGAGGCTTGCCTGATTGTTTGCTATTGGTTTTGAAGTGAAATTTTGGATCACCATATCAGTTTAGTTTTCTACTGAGGTTATGGCAACCAAACAGTCTGAAAGCATATAGCATGCAAACAGACTCTTTGGTCAATTGTACATGCTGACCATGTTTCCCAAATTAAACCAGTCCTATTTGTCTGCGTTTGGCCCATATTCTGTTAAACCTTTTCTATTCATGTACCTGTCCAGATGTCTTTTAAATGTTGTAACTGTACCAGCGTGTACTACTTCCTCTGCCAGTTCATTCACATGCAAACCACCCTTTATGAAAAAGTTGCCTCTCTGGTCATTTTTAAATCTTTCTCCTTAAAATTATGCCCTCTGGTTTTGAACTCGGCTATTCACCTCACCTCTGGCCCTCCTGACCTTATGAATGCTATAAAGTTACCCCTCAATCTCCTTCTCTCCAGGGGAAAAAAGTTCCAGCCTATCCAGCTTTTCCTTTTAACTCGAACCCTCCAGCCCTAGTAACATCCTTGTAAATCTTTTCTGTACCCTTTCCAATATAATAATATCCTTCCTATAGCAGAGTGACCAGAACTGTACACCGTACTCCAAAAGTGGCCTCTCAAACATCCTGTACGACTGCAACGTGACATCCCAACCCAGACTCACTCATCTGAGCAATGAAGGCAAGCATGCCAAATACCTTCTTTTGCCACCCTGTGTCACTGTGACACCACTTCCAAGGAATTTTGCACCTGAGCCCATAGGTCTCTCTGCTTGACAACACTCACAGGGGCTTACCATTAAATGTATAAGTCCCGCCCTAGTTCATCATCTCAAAGTGCAACACCTCACATTGATCTGAATTAAACTCCATCTGCCAAAACTTGGCCCATTTGATCAAGATCCCTTTGTAAACTAAGGTAACCTTCAATGCCTGTCAAGAGTACATCTGTTTATATTATTTACATTTTTATAAACCATATGCAACACAAAGACTTGGTAAATTTTGGACAAATCTAGACCTTGGAGAACCATCTTGATGTGTACTTGGTATTCCCCTATTTTAGTATTAGTCTTCATAGAGTTGTACCCTGTTTGAAAATGAATCTTAGAACTTGAGGATTGCATAAACTAAATTCAGCGTAGTTTGCTAAAGAAATAGAGAAAATAAACTGGGGAAGCCGCACTGCTGAATAATGGGAAAGACAAATGAGATGATAGTAGTAACTGAAATACTACAAAATGGGATTTTGAAAGAAAATCAACTAATTAAATAAAGACGCATGTATTAGAACAACAGTTCAGTTTGAAATTCTAACTGAATGTTATCATAATAAATTAGTTATTCCTGTACGTAATTTGAAAGAAATATTCAAATATTTTCAATATATTCATCATGGATTAGTGAACTAAAAAGTCTGGACAGATTCTGCATGTCAGACATTTTTGAGGAGAGAGAACAAGAGTTCTGGTTTTGAATCCAATCAGTTGTATTATGGATTTGGCTCTGAAATGTGTTTATCTCCACAGATGTTACCAGACTTGAGTTGCTCTGGCACACTTTTTTTTTCTGACCTTGAGCATTTGCAGCACTTTCCTTTTATTTAACTTAAAGTTCTAGCCTGACTCCTCTGGGTTAATCATCAAAATGTGCAAGTTGTGAGAATTATTGAATCAAGTCGGTGAGTTGTTTTTTGTTTTGTACAATACTTACTTCCTCATGGGCTCATAGACAGTTACAGTGCAGAACGCCATTTAGCCCATCATATTTATGCCAGATCTGATTCCACTAATCCCATTTTCCGGTTTTTGGCCCATAACCCTGGAGACTATGGCAATGCAAATGAATATCTGAATATTGCTTAAATGTTACAAGAGTTTCTGACTTAATCACCTTTTCAGGTACTGTGTTCCGGGCTCCGATTGCCCACTGAATGATGAGCATTCTCCAAAGCTCTCCTCTTAGCCTTCCATCGATAATGTATTGTTCTTTACTTTTTTACTTCTGAAAAAGTCAACTTGCTAGCTACCATATCTATGCCCTTCCTAATCCTATTCACTGCTTTCAGATCCCCTACCAACCTTTGCTGCTCCAAAGAACACAATCCCAGCCTATCGTTCCGAAAAGCTCAAGCTTCCTGTCTGGTCAACATACTGTTAAATTTCCTTTGCACCCTCTCTAATACGGTCTTATCCATTCTATAATATGATGAACAGAACAGCACACAGAATTCCAGTTGTAGCCTTACCAGCATTTCATATGTTCCCAGCACAAACTCCTTGCTCTTGTGTTCCATGCTTCAGCTAATAAAGGCAACATAGAACATTACAGCGCAGTACAGGCCCTTCGGCCCTCGATGTTGTGCCGACCTGTCATACCGATCTCAAGCCCATCTAACCTACACTATTCCATGTACGTCCATATGCTTATCCAATGACTACTTAAATGTACCTAAAGTTGGCGAATCTACTACTGTTACAGGCAAAGCATTCTATTCCCTTACTATTCTCTGAGTATAGAATCTACCTCTGACATCTATCCTATATCTTTCACCCCTCAATTTAAAGCTATGCCCCCTCGTGCTCGCCGTCACCATCCTAGGAAAAAGGCTCTCCCTATCCACCCTACCTAACCCTCTGATTATTTTATATGTTTCAATTAAGTTAATAGAACTGATATCCTATAAACTGCCTTAACCACTTTATCTATGTGCCTTCGTACCTTCAGGGATACGTGGATATGTACACAAACGTCCCTCTGATCTTTAGTACTTTCCAGGATCCAGCTGTTTTATAGCATAAACCTTTCCTTGCTATCCTTCCACAAGTGTGTTAGTTTTTTGGTTTGAATTCCATTTCATTTATGACTATTCTACCACCTGAGGGGTCTGTTGATGTCCCCTCATTAATGGTGCTATCCGCAAACTACTTCATCAATTTTCCTGCATTTAATTCTAAATAATTAATGAACACCACAATCAGCAAGGTTCCCAGCGCTGAATCGTACAGTAATCCACTGGAAACAGATTTTCAGTCCCAGAAACATTCCTCTATCATCACCCTCTCCTTCATGCCTCTCAGCCAGTTTTGGATCCAATACCACTTTTCTTGGATCCTGTGGGTTTTTGGTTTCTTTACAAAGTCTGCCAAAGTCCATGTAGACCACATTGCCCTTGTTGATGTTTCCGAATACCTCAAAATTCAATCAAATTTGTCAAATAGTCTTTCCATAACAGGTCCATGCTGATGTATTTGATTAATCTGACTTTCTCCAAATTCTGTCACTCGGAATTCTTTCTTCTAATTTCCATACCACTGAGATTAGACTGGCTTGTAACTTCCTTATCTATACCTTCCTCTCTCTCTCTCTTGTTTTAAATAATGGGACAATGTTAGCAACACGCCAGTCCTTTGGCACCTTGATTGTGGTCAGAGGATTTGAAAATGCTTGTCAATGATCCTGTTATCTCCTTCCCCAACAGCCTAAACTACATCTCAACAAGACCCATGGAATTATTTACCCTTAAGGCTGCTAAAACCCCTGGTGTCTACACCTGCACCATCTTTTTCCATTTTGAGGATGACAGCCACAACTTCTGGGTTTGCACACTGATTACAGTTATGGGCCCTACTCTTACTCTTTAATTATCTGCAGGCTCTTTTATAACTTCTGTTCAAGAACTGTTCCTGTTATAATGATTTCTGCTGCACTCTGCTTTCATAATTTCCTTTAAGTTCTCCCAGCAATTTTTTATTCCATTTAATGACTGTCTCATATTCTTTGTGCAATAATCTTATTTTCTTGGTCCTAAACCTTATGTTCCTTAATATCCAGGCTTCTCCAATCTCCACCCTTATCTTGATGGGAAAATATTTGCCCTGGCTTCTTGCTATTTCCTTCTTGAAAGCCTCCTATTGCTCTGATACTTTACAAGGAGCTGCTTCCAGTTCACTCAGACCAAATCTTTTTGAAATTTCTCCATAACTATCCTAAATCTATCTGACTTATGGTCACTGTGTGCAAAATGTTTCCCTGCTGATGCACTTTCTACCTGATTGGACTTAATTCTGAATGTTAAGTCCAGAATTCCCCCTTCCTTTATAACTGGTAATCATACCAACCCCTTGACGTATAATCTTAAAGCTGAATGGAATTTTATTTTGTTCCTATTGACTGTTAACAATGAGTGTAAATGAACACCAGATCCTATTAATCTTCCTTTTAATATCTGACCAAGAAGATGATCATGTATACAATGGATGATGTTACATGTCCCTAATGTGGAAGAACCTTGGACTTATCATGTCCACTTAGTCACATTGTATCCATTTATAGCTCCCTTCTCCCATCTACAAAACTTAATGTAGGTAAGTTGGACTTAAATTCCATTTTCCTCCCCTATGTAAATGAAATATGCTGAAAAACCTCTTTACCAATTAGGGAACATTCAGTTTACTCTATCCCTATCTCTAAACTAATTACAGACCTGTTTCACAAATTGCCTTCAATTCATGCTCTTTTAATTGTATTTTCTAATGATGATATAGAAATTATATAAACTCCATTCTTTGGCACATCATACTGTTGACAGTTGTAGTGACTTCAAAAAAAAAGGGCTTGGATAGTTGGACATGACCTACCTTTCAAAAATATGCATTAATTTTTATTGATAGGTTCATAGTTATAAATTCTCAGTCATTGCCTTTGGCAATTAGCTTCCAGAAATTCAGTACAAAAATGTTATTTGTTTATTGTAAACTATAGTAAACATATGAAAACAGGATTATAAAATTTTTTTTACATTTCACAGGTGAAGCAGCAGATATTATTCATTTAGGAAAATCTATAAAGAGGGCTTCAAATTCCCGATTGGTTGGGCAGTTTGGAAATGGATTGAAGTCGTGAGTTTCAGAGATAAGTTTGTCATTAGTTTTGTAGAAGAAATTAGCTCAAACCTTTGAGGTTGATTTTTAGAATTAAGAAAACATTCTTGTCAACTTTCTTCTGTTTTGCTCTGTTTGGAATGTGATTGTTTGTTTCTAAAATGAATGTATGATTGACAAGTTGTGGATGACACAAAATAATGAAAGAATTCTCTTATTACTGTTTACCTATTTGAGTCATTTCTTTACTAACTGGTAGGACAGTATGATGTAGGAGCAGAAAATTAGGCCATTTGGTGGAGTCTGCTCCACCATTCAGTAAGATCATGGCTGATCTGATAACACTCCCTCACTCTCTTCCCTTATCCTTATAACCCATGATTCTCTTCCGGATTTAAATATTCCAGACTGAAAGAGATTTTTAATGACACAGCTTGTTTTGCCCTCTCCAGTAAATCTTCCACAAATTCATACTTTTTGAGATTAGAAATTCCTCTTAATCTGTCCTAATTGGGTGAGCCCTTAGAGATTATGCCTTCTGGTTCTAGACACTCTTTCAAATAGAAACTATCTTTCAGGATCTACCCTGTTGATCCCCAAAGAATAATTTTTATTTTAAGTAGGCTGTCTCTCATTTTTCTAAATTCCAGTAAGTACAAGGCCCAACTAACACAACCTCTCCTCAAATCCCTCCATGTCAAGGATCAGTTTAGTAAATCTTCTCTGATTGCCTCCAATGCCATGAATATCTTTTCTTGAACAATACGGGGTTCAAAACTCTTCTGAGTGTTCTATTTGTGGCTTGCATGGTGCCTTGAATAATTTGAGCAAGTTTTTATACTTCAATCCTTTGAAATAAAAAGCATCATTCCATTTCCCTTCCTATTACCTATTGAAATTCTGTGGTAGCATTTTGTGATTTAGACATGTTTCCGTTTTCTCGTAATCCATTCCATTGTTCTTTCCATTTTCTTCCCTTTCTAGTTCTTTTCTTTCATCTCATTGAAGTTTCACAATTTTAAACAGAATCTTAGCTAATTCTGCTCCTAACATTAAAATCTTGTTTCCCTCCTTTTAACTCATGCTTGGGTAATCACTAGGCAGCTCATCCATGTGAGATCTAGCTTTTATTTCCACTCTCAATTTGTCTTCTAATGCTGTGTAGCCATAGATTTTCTGTGGGCTCACTGTTCCCCACCTGTCATCGCCCATTCATTGGGCAGCACACCCTGATGAACGTGAGTGTGTGACTTGGAAGGCATCCTTGATCAGCACCTTTAGCCTTGAATAGGATTTCTGATCTTTGCCATTTTTCAGTCTTCTGACGCAACCCTCATTTATAGGGAAGATTACCATGTATTAGAGAAGGAACTTCTGCTCTCTTCGCCTTATTTCCCCACATGCCAAAGCTATACGTAAAGAAAAGCACCTAGTTTATAAGTTACAATATTGGTGTGTAGAGAGATTGTACGATTACTTAAACATCATTCAGTTTATGCTAATTTATCTTTTGGGAGAGTGAAAGGCAGGAATTTGTAGGAACATTCTCAAGAAATTGTTGAGTTGGTAGAGTCCCAAATAAAATGTGTTTGAACCTGAGATTTATCTGACTTTACAGAAAGGAGAACAAAATGGGGACTGGGAAATGCAACATACTTGTTCCCAGCTTGGATTTTGAATTAAGTTTTACAGGATGGGTAAGGAAGTCCAAGATGAGTAATGGAGACCCTTAGGAAAGAAATTGAAGTTTTGATACCATAATAGTGAAGCTTGGTATTGAAATTCATGAACCCTAACCTCACTAACCACAGAAAAATTAACCTATACTGACCATGTTTATTCCTTTCAGCATTTGGAAAAACTTTTACCAAATACAAAGTGTATTGCAGTTCTCCCTAGCACAGCTAATTTTTTCCTGTAGTGTGCAGCACAAACTTGCATGCAATATTTCAGTTAAGACTTAAACCTGATATTTTGAATGGCCACCATGTCCTGTAAATTTGTTTTTCAGGAATTCCTGAAAAAAACAAACTTCCAGTTTTCAATTTGTTCAGCACATGCATTGACAACCTTGGGGATTGGTGTGCAAATGGTAAATTGTTCTTGATCCAAAGCATCCTTTTAAACATTGGCTGCCATGAGGTTTCAAGGAACTCTTGACATTGTGCCCCCAATGAGGAAACATGAGAAGAAAATCATCATCTATCGAGTAATTATTCTTGACAAATGTTTCAGTGGGAAGTGGCATACTGTCATCCAGGCACGTGGATCATATGTGCCTGCCTGCCAAATAAAGTGTTGTACTCACTTTGGCCTTCGTTGTCTTATTCAAAAAGATTGCTTAAAATTGTGTATTCTGATGTACCAATCAGGTTCCAAATATGGCAACCAATGAGTAAGTGCTTCACATTTGGCTAGGTGTACATTTTCAGTGATGATCTATCAGTTATTACACAAATGCCCATAATATTCTTTATGCTGTACTATTGTGCATGTGTGCAGACAGGTAGATATATTAACCAGGAAAAGAGTACACACACTTTGGTCCTGGCATTGAGTCTGTGTTGGATAATCCATGCATTATGTGCAAGCAGGCAGTTCAAAGATTGTAAGAACATACTTTCTTTGGCCCTTATTTTGAGACTGCTTGGGAAATAATGATAAAGAAGGAAAAGTAAGAATTTCAAGATAGTTGATTCTCATTTATCCCAAATCCAATATATTTTATTGACAAAGAAAAGTCACCAGTAACAAGAAAACAAATTTTGTCGCATTTCACTACACAATGGTGCCCAAGCTAAGTGTGGTCCAGCTATAGAACCATAAAGGAAAGCTTTGGAGGAATTTTTGAAAAAGGCAGAGAAATACAAGAAAGCAGTCACTGGTTGAGTGAAATTGTTCTGTGGCTGAACTAGTTTCATGACAGCTGAATAGGCTGTGTAAGGAGGAAAATCATATTGTGAAATGAGGAAAGTCATACACTGATGTGAATCTGTAAAAGAGTGATGTATCTAAATCTCAGACTCAGTTATGCAGTGATCTTTCTTTTAAAAAAAATTCTCAAAATTAAAGGTCTGTGAAGCCTGAGGGATAGAATGATGAAAATGCTAAATGGTTGAGATAAAATTTAGCTCCAGTGTGAGTAATTGTTTTAAACTGAGTTTCATAAATTGAGAATCCAGTTGAAAGCTTAAATCTTAGTCCTGTTTGCCAATGTCCAGATATTAAGTGATTCTCCAAAAGTTCTTGCAGCAGAAATCACCTTAAATTAAGAGGTTTTTTTTTTCAAATTTAAAAATGCAATTCATGATGACTAAATGGCTTGATTAATTTGTTTTTAAATTTTTGTTGGTATTTTAAGGAAACGTCTTCAATTTAGCAACTTGTCAAATTCTCTGAAATGTTAACCAAATATTTATGAGCCTGTGTAGAATTGTTGCAGAGAAATTCACAGATGAATTTTTTCATTATTATTGTATCAGTAATGGCAATGTGGCTCTTTAGACTTTTTGACTAAGTTTTAATCAAATGGTTCTACTCATTGAGTTTGAAGACCTTGGGCAAACAACTTTTTGTGAGACTTATGTCGCTATACATCTTGTCCTTGTGTTCTCAAGCTGTATTGAGAAATACACCAATTTTTATCCTTGTTCCAAAATATGTTACTTCACTAATTTTCTGCATTGAATTGCATTTTCCACTAACTTGTTCATTATCGGAAATATTTTCATCCTTTTACTGCCAACATTATTCAATTTCTGTGGATTTTAAGTTTGTGAACAAGCAACCTGACAAAAAGCTGCAAAAATAAATTGTAACTGATCTGTTAAATTGTGATAATGCTACAGCTGTGTGATCACATTCAGCTGCTCCTCTGTATTTAATCATGACTTACTACTTTCAGCGGCTCAATGAGGATAGGAATGGATTTTATTCTCTTTACCAAAAAAGACAATACCATGACATGCATCCTTATGTCTCGAACATTTTATGAGAAAGAAGGTATTGACGAGGTAAGTGAGAGAGAACTTCATTTTTACCATAGATAATGGAAACTGCAGATGCTGGAGAATCTGAGATAACAAAGTGTGGAGCTGGATGAACACAGTATCTTAGGAGCCAAAAGCTGACGTTTCGGGCCTAGACCCTTCATCAGAAATCTTTTTCTGATGAAGGGTCTAGGCCCAAAACGTCAGTTTCTGCACTCCTAAGATGCTGCTTGGCCTGCTGTGTTCATCCAGCTCCACACTTTGTTATCTCTTCATTTTCACCGTTTTGTTTTCTGCCCAATCCTGTAAGAGTTCGGCTGGGTCTCTGATTCATCCTGGATTTGAGAAAATGAGAGTGTAGACTGTGTCATATATCCCCTTTGCCTTCATATGCCTTTCATATAGTATTGTTAAGTGGCCAGCCAAAAGATAAGTAGTCATTTCATAATACAGAACTTGACCATTACTGAAACAGTAGTATAAAAGCTGTTTCTGGCATTTTAAGTTCTTAATGAACATTATTCAATACAAACATTCTCGGTTTGGTTAGCATAGGTTAAAACTATGTCCAAAGCCAACAAATACACTCTTATTCTCAAGGCAATCAGCCTGTTTGACTATATCTCTACTGCACCTTCCATTGTCAATAAGTCCTAGCACGGACTCAAAACCTGGATTTTCTGACTGAGAGGTAGGGATGCAACCACTGCACAAATAAGACCTCAAATTTTACTTATTAGTACAATTGCTAGGTGGAATCCCATTCTGAGGTATGACCTGCTTTTGCCCTTAGAGTTTGGTGTTATTGTCCCACTGACCATATTAACCTTCAGTTGTCCACCAAATCTTTGAAAGCAGAATCCTTGCCTTCATCCTCTTGGATGATGTAAAGTATAAACAGAGACTTGATACTTTGCAAGACCATATGGACAAATGTAAAAGTACAGCACAGGAACAGGCCCTTTGGCCCTCCAAGCCTGTGCTGACCATCATGCCCTAATTAATCTAAAAACAAACCTGCCATTTTTCGACTGGTTCCCTCTATTCTCTTCCTATTCATGTACCCATCTAGGTGTCTTTTACAAGTCTTCAATGTGCCCACTTCCTCCACCTCTTCTGGTAGCGCATTCCAGGCTGCTACCACCCTGTGAAAAACTTCCATCACATATCTCCCTTAAACTTTCTCCCTCTGACCTTGAACCTGTGGCCCCTGTGGGTTGCTGAATGATCTGTTTGTGCTGTTCTTCCTTCCACTGAGCATGAGTTGAGCACATTACAAAGCTCAAATAATTTCAGCTCCAGAGTTCCTAACACAATATTAGTTGTTTTTGAAATCATGATATATTTAGCATATTTGCCTGAAACATTGATTTCAGGAATTGGCTGATGTGGACTCTTTCTAAATTACCATCTGTAATGGTATTCGGTGCAATCTGGTGACGAACTTGCACTCAAATCATCTAATTTTCCTCTGGTATGGAATTGTTCGCATACTTTTGTTGTAAAGAAGTGAAAAACTGTTCACTATTTAAAATAGGTGCACAAGTCACGCTAAAGTATTATCAAGAATATATCTTGTGGCATTCTTCAGTGCCTATTTTTGTGCTGGTTATACATTTCAAGCAGAAATATGAAAGATGGAGTGACTAGCATTTTTGCATTTGAGAATATAAAACTGTGCTTTTTAAAAATGCCCTTAATGAATAAAATCATACAGCATGGAAACAGCCTCTTTGGCCCAACTTGTCCATGCTAACCAAGTTTCCTTAACTGAACTAGTCCCATTTTCCTGCATTTTTACCATATCCCTCTAATGTATCCATGTACCTGTCCAAATATATTTTGTAATTGTACTCACCTTGACCACTTCCCCTGGCAGCTTGTTGCATATAGGTATCATTCTTTTTTTTAAAAAAATGGAAAAGAAGACTTGTCCCTCAGGTCCCTTTTAGATTTTTCCCTTATCACCTTAAACCTCTGCTGTGTAGTTTTAGAAACCCCTACCCCTGGTGATAAGGCTATTCACCTTATCTATGACCCTTTACAAACCTGTATACACTCTGGAGGTGGGGAGGTTGTGTGGGGGTGTTGTGGGGAAGGGGAGAAAGGCCAGTCCATCCAGCCTCTCCTTTAGAACTCAAACGTTTCAGTCTCGGTAACATCCTTGTAAACCTTTTTTGAGCTCTTTCTGGTTTAATAACACCTTTCCTATAACAGGTGACCAGAATTGTACACAATACTCCAAATGAATTTTATGTTGGTTTTCTAGGTGATTGTGCCGATGCCATCCTGGTACGTTGCAAGTAAGGAACCCATGATAACTGAAAAAGAAAAATTCTCCCTTGAAATTGCACTCGTTCATAAATATTCTCCATTTAAAAAGGAGTTTGACGTGATGCAGCAGTTTAATAAAATTACAGGAGCAAGTGGTAAGGACATGTGCAATGTAATAAATAGCCACTGAATTATTTTACTCAGTCGTGGAAATCATCAAAACTTGTTAATATTTGTATTTTATATATTGGACATATAAATCAGTAAACTACTTTGAAATTCACTGGCTGAAACCAAACTTCAATAAATTATTAATAGCTCTGAATGATGATGTTAGGGGATAATCCCAGTGCTGAAACCAAATTGATGCGACAAAAGACCATCTGACTTTGCTTTTTCTGATGAACTGGCTTGTTGAGAAGTGGGGCATGTTTGTACTCTTCAATTTGTCAGATGACATTGAGCTCAGCATTGAGGTCACTCATCACAACTTGATCATCAAAGTTGGGTGCCTCATGCAGTGTGTCTTGCAATCTTTTGCAATATTCATGTTTCCCTGTATCTTTCTGTCTTGTGCATAACCTTGCACAACAGGACATGTGAAAGCCACTGTCAGAGCAAATTACTGCAGATGCTGGAATATGTACTGGAAACAAGAAATGTTGGCAATCACAGGAGGTCAGGCAGCATTCATGGAGAGAAAGCAAGCTAACATTTAGAGTCTGGATGAGTCTTCAAAGTTCTGATGAAGAGTCCTCTAGATTCACAAGGTTAATTTACTTTCTCTTCATGGATGCTGCCTGACCTCCTGTGATCATCAGCATTTCTTGTTTTCAGTACAGATTCTGGCATCTGCACTAATTTGCTCCTACAGTGACTTTCACATGCCCTGTAGGAGTCTTGTGATTGTGCATCATCTAGCTCTGTTTCATACAGATCCAAGGGTGGCAACAGTGGTGAAATCCATTAACGTAATTTCCTTCAACTATGTTGATGGGTGAAACTTCCTGCTCATCCAGTATATCTACTTCCAGTTAAATGCCTGTTTTCTTCCCATTAGATTTGCACTGAAGTTTTTACATGACTCCAATATCTTTTGTTATTGGTTCTCCTTAACTGTACACAACAGACCAACTGCAGCCTAATTGATTTGCAAATTCAGTAACATTTCTCCTTCATTTGTATTCAATGTCTTGTTCCATTTTGAGGTTTATTTATTCTTGATTCTCTCCTGGTGAATGCAAGACACAAAAGCTTCAACAGCATGTCTTTTTTTCTAATTTTGTGTATGCCAGATATGAAGACCATGCGACCAAGAACTGTTGAATCATATCAAACAGCACACTCCTTTGGCTGTTTGCCACAGAACGAGCTTTTTGTAATCAACCAACCCATACTTGCAAACTTAGACCACTGGGTTGATACGAAAATTTGAGGTGGTAAATAGTGAGGACGATAGCCTTAGATTACAGGACGATGTAGGTGGGCTGATCAATGGCAAATGTAATTCAATCCATATAGCTGTGAGATGCTGTATTTGGACAAGACAAATAAGGCAAGAGAATATGTGGTCAACTGTATGACCCTGCGTGCATTGAGGATCAGAGGAAAGTTGGTAAATGTATCCATTTGTTCGTTAAGATATCAGGATAGATGGATAAGTTTGTTAAGAACGCATGTAGGATACTTACTCTTTTAGTTGAAGCATGGGTTTAAGAGCAGGGAGGTTATGTTAGAACAGTACAAAACATTGGTGAGACCACAGCGAGAGTAGTGTGTGCAGTTCTAGAATCCACGTTTTCTATGATTGGACTGGTGAGGGTGCAGAGGACATTTGCCAGGATGTTGCCTGGGCTGGAGAGTTTAAGTAATGAAGAGAGATTGAATAGACTAGGTATGTTTTTCTTGGAGCAGAGGAGACTGAATAAGGGCATGATTGAGATGTATAATATTACGGGAGGCATTTATATGGTAGACAGAAAGAGATATTCCCCCTTGGTGGAAGGATCGTTGACCAAGGAGCAGAGGTTTTGAGGGAATGTGAGGAAAATGTTTTTCACCCAGAGAGTGATGGGAATCTGGTACTCATTGCCTACAAGGATGGTAGAAGCTTAAACCCTCAAAGTCGCCATAACCTTGCTAGACTGTAGAGAGATGGACAACTAGCAATGGTTTAACCTGAGGATCTCCATGCCTCAGGTGAGGGAAGAGATTGAAAAGGAGAGTCCCACCTGGTAACCTCCGTTGTGTGCATTCAATTCCCACACCAGTTCCATAGTTCTGTATTGCAGAGCAGTCATCCAACTAATAGAACTAACCAGCTTCTGACCAAAGCATACAAACCTATGAGCCAAGTGCTGGAAAATAGAATTAGATTAGTTAGGTTATTTTTGAGTGGTACAGGCTTCATAGAATCATAGAATCCCTACAGTGTGAAAACAAGCCATTTGGCTTGTCCACGCCAACTCTTAAGAGTATTCCCACCCAGGCCCACCTTATCCCAGTAACTCTGTATTTCCCATGGCTAACCCACCTAGACTTGATGGACTGAATGGCCTTTTTTCTGTATGGTAGGCCTCTGTGACTCTGCAGTATTAAATGCATTTCATTATTCCATAATATTTGCTGAGTAATAGTGCTAAGAATTGCACAGTCACCCAATTTTGGATTATCAGCCGGACTCTGTTTAATTGACAGATGCGTGCTAGAAGCCACACGTATTCAAATGTAGGGCTCTGCCCTTTGTAAACACAGTATGTATTGCACCTTTCTCAACTGAACAAAACATGGGGAGCAGGCACTCCCTGGTTTATTACCTGCAAAAATGCCCTGACCAAAGTTGCAATTTTAGCATTTAACTGTACGCTAGTACATTCTCTCCATTGCAAAGCCTCCATTGATCAATCCACTTACCAGCCATTCCGACACCTCTTGGAGTATAATTCATTGTTTCCTTTTGAGATTTGGTATTCTTGATATTCCATTCTAAGTAATGAAAAATGTAAAGCATATCTCTGTTTCAGCAATACTCGAAACCTGTACTACCAAGTCACTGTATAAGAATTCAATTTGATCTTTTAAAAGCTAGGCTAGGGTTTTAAAGAAGTGTTTAAAGATCATGTATACTGACGCTTAACATCATCTGTTTTTTTATTTCATTGAGAAATCTATTATTTAAGCTTTTCATCCACACCAAGCTTTGCCTGTCTGCCATGTACCTACTATTACTATGTTATCTCCTGGCCTCACATTAAAATTAATTGTTTTACTTAGTACATTTCCTTAATAGGAACTTTAGTCGTTATCTACAATGTGAAACTGAATGATGATGGAGTACCTGAACTAGATATTGAAACAGATACTTCTGATATACGACTGACTGGAAAGATGGCCAGTGGAATGTAAGTAATGAAACGGAAAACACAAACTTGCCTGATGTGTCAGCACTGAAGCGTCATATGCAAGTCAGCTCAGTCAGTTTGTAAAAGCAGAATAATGGTCTCTTGTGATTCCAAGATTCTTGTGCTTTTCCAACAACAATAGATGATTTAGAATGGATAGCAAGGTAAATAATTCAGTGAGGTTGTCTTCAAATGAGAATGAAGATTACTGGGTATGCTTGACAGCTGAAACATGACTATCAATTTTAAATATTATAATGTTTACCAGAAGTTGGGGTATGGTGGGTGATAGAGGGGAGAATCAGTCAGGGAGATGTGTTCCTGCCATTAGGATTTTCATTGGAATGGACAACAATAAATTTTGAAGATGGGTGGGTATATTCAAAGTAGGTTGTAATCATGAAGTCGACATGTGCTTTCTATCATCATCAATTAGGACTACAGGCAATTATAAACGTATGCAGGTTATTAGCATCTGAATTGTTAAGGATTTTAATAGACACTGATGAAGGCAGTTGGAAAAGGGAAAGCTCTCAAAGTTCAGAGCGTGTAGCCATATTTTATGCTGAGAGTGTTGTTTGTTTTGTGGTGGTTACTTGAGGTTTAACTTTCTTAAATGATTTTTGCACTGATCATCATTTACTGTTTAAAATAATCAAAATAAGGTTGTCCTTTAAATGAGGTAAATACATGTTGTTCTAGAAGAGCAAGTGCAGCAGGTGCATCGAAACACCAGCACCTGCGTGTTCCCTACCAAGGCATTCAGCATCCTGACTTGGAGATCTGTTGTCATACCTTTTGCTGTCGCTGGGTTAAAATTCTGAAACCCCCTTCATAATGACATTATGGGTTTGTTGCATCAAATAGACTTCACCGTTTCAAGAAAGCTGTTTACTTTCTCAAGGACGATTGGGGTGGGTGATAAGTACTGACCCATCCAGTGAAGCCAGTGTCACATGAATGAATAAAAACAGTGGGAAAAGAATTAGTTCCTAACTGCAAATTCTCCAAAGGTAAGAGGACAGGCAACTTAAGATTCTGCATATTTGTAAAAATTTATAACACAGAACTAAATCAAAGATCTTTTTGGAAAATATTTTAAGTAAACCCCTGAAATGCGCAATATTTTAAGTGCTATATTTTTATTTAATAGTATTCTGTGATATTGTGGTTACATTACATAGTACTGTAATTATATCTGTCATATTTCAGCCAACCAGAACAATATTCCTTTAGAGCTTATGCTGCAATATTATACATTGACCCTCGCATGAAGATTTTTATTCAGGGGCAAAAGATTCATGCTAACTACCTCGTCTATTCCTTGTATAGGCCTAGGTAAGAAAATAGCTGACTAATGTCACAAATTTTAGAGCCCTTTTGAAGTTCTACATAAGTTTTAAAGAAGTGTTAAAGTTTAACTGCAGTCATTTCAAGGAGAAATCTGAATTGAAGCCTCTTTGTTCTGTGCATAAGGATGAAAGCTGCTCCATTTAACTAATCATTTAAAGCATTCTTTAAACTGCCAAGATAACTGACTATTTAATTCTAATTATTGAATATCTATTGTTTCCTCTTTTCAATTTTATTGATGTATATATTTTAAGCATTGCATCTCATTATTGCAAAGATTTGAAAAAAATCATAAGATTTAAGTAATTTTTGATAATAATCCTTGTGAAATCAAATGAGTTGCTGACAAGAAGGTGGGATTTGTTTGCTAGAACTGACTATTCAAAGGAAGCATAACTAACATTAAAATGCAACTTGATGCTTAATTTTTATTTATTGCTATCTCTGTAGGAGGTACATTTATATTGCCAAAGGTTTCAAAGTACGTGCTTTGAGAGAGGTAAAGGACACAGAATGTGCTGTGAAAATAGGTATGTGTTAATGCGTTAATGCAGAATAAGAAGAGTCAAATTCCCTCAATGTGGCATCTGAATGGACATACGTTTGCTGCCAAATTGCTTACAATGATCAAAAATAGGCTGTAACTAATTTTCCCTTCCCTTTACTTTTTCAGAGATCAGGAATTGAAATTGGAACTTTGTATTTAAATGCATCACTCTTAGATATATGATGAAACTATCCACTGTGCTAATAAGGGGCCATTCCTGAATTTTGTTGGCATTACTTTTAGTTCTGCTAATTACTACCAAATGGTTGTAATGCAGTTGTTCTTGTTACACTTTTCTTGTTTAGTTGGTGCAGGCTTGGATAACACTTTTCAAATAATTTATAAGAGGTTGAGATTCGTATTAGAAAATTAGAATCACACCTAACAAATAATATTTTGTCACGAGAATTCTTGATGGTTACTGCATTTGTCCACTTAATAGATTAGCCTCAATTATTTTTCACTTCTGGCCCATGCTATGTTTTTATTTGAATGTTAAAATACTTAGGGTGAATTTCTCAATATTTTGGCAATGTCAATTCCATCACATTTCATGTAGGGTTTCTCTGTGTGAGCCTAAGACCTACCACACTATTATGACACACCAATTGTTTGATGCTAATCTGATTTCTGCCATCACACCATAGCCAAAGGAATCTACCATTCATCAGCTATCCGGGAGTTGACTAGCATCCATGATGCTAGTGCCACTTTTAAACCCCAGCCAAATGCCTGGCCCGGCATTGGCTTTGCTTAGTTGCCCTTCATCAGCCAATGTAATGGCTTGGCAGTCCCAAGCACAGGCTGATCATGGCACTTATCTGGATTTCTTTCAGCTCCACTTTCTTGACTCACTTGCTGTCCATCCAGCAGGTCTGCCAGCTTACCCTGCCTTGGCCAAATCTTATTAACCAACTTTTCTAAAGCCCCATGGTTCCGTGCCCAGTGTCCACTGCAGACCAGCAAATTGTCTTAATTCATTGGGCAACTGTCACAAACAGGCAAGCATTCCGATATTTCTGAAGAAAAGCTTCTACTTGCAGTCAACAAAAAGAAAGCATAAATAAAACCAACAGAGGCTGCAGTTTGCCTACACTAAATAAAAAGCCATTGTGTTGAACAACAATTAGTTAACATTACTATTGTCTACTACTACGGGCTCTGTTTTTCCATGAAATTGGGTGTCAATCAGGACTTGCATGGCTTGTAGGCTGACATAGCTGAGCCCTATAATGCACAAGGAGAGCTTGCTTTAATTTAATGGCGTCATCTTCCTGTTCAACTAGATCCTCATCATCCAACACTTTACCTCTTTGCCTGCTCCAATTGTATAGAGCACAGCATTCCAGGATGATGTGACACACTCCACATCACTTAGGGGGAGTTGCACAATGCTTTCATCAACCTAGGTGGCAGTGAGTGGCCCATGTTCTCCAGTAACCAGACTTGTAAGACACTTTGATCCTCATGCGTCACGTACATGAGGGTGCTGCCGGAAATAGGAGTCAGGGCAGGTAACAGGGTCACAGGCACACATCTTTGGGAACTGGTGACCACAAACTGCCTACCTTTTGATCGAATGGAGTTCCTTCCTATTGATGAATTCTGTGGTGTTTTGATATGACCCTCTTGGTGCCACATGAGAACAGTTGATATTGCCCTACACCTGGGAAAAGCTGTTCCCAAGTCATACTACTTGAGCTGTAGCACTAACCTCGTTGTGGGAAAACAAAATGAACCTGCTCGGATGGTGTCAGTCACTGTCCTGATTCAATGTAGGACCACACATGAGAGATTCTACATAGGTCACTTGTTGCTCCTTGGAAGGAACTTGTTGTGTAGAAGGTCAAAGTAGGTGTTACCTTCATAGCAACTGGGAGACGATATTCCTTCACTTTAGCATCCAGCACACTTCCATTACATTGTCCCAGGACATACGGGATCTGCATCGTTGCATCTCACTCATACTTAGGAAGTGGAATCACGGCCACCAGTGTTCGCAAGGCATCTTGAAGAGCATTGTAGCTGCTACCGCTACCTGAGGTGCTTTTCTGCCTCCACAGTAGCTTGCTGTTGCTGTTCCTGTTCCTGGGGTTGCTGTTGAAACTGCTGCTTCAGGATGTGCTTTCACATTTGTGGCAAGGCAGCCGCTGCATTCAACACTCTACCTCTGGCTGCATCCATGGCTTCTGATGGCAGTGACCTATGTTGGGAACATAAGGAACAGGTTGTGTACTTCACCCAGAGTAGGGCCTGTGCTACCACTCCACAATGGTGCCTGCACACATATCAACGTAATGAAACATGCACCAACATGAATATGAAAGTCACATATGAAGTTCGCCTCTCTGTGCAACACGACAGAGATTGTTTCATAGTACAACGTGGAGCTGGAGGGACACAGCAGGCCAGACAGCATCAGAGGAGCAGGAAAGCTGACGTTTCAGGTTGGAATCCTTCTTCAAAAATGAGCTCAGTGATTGTAAGAACTGTCGATGCTGGAGGCAGAGATAACACTGTGGAGCTGGAGGAACACAGCAGACCAAGCAGTATCAGAGGAACAGGAAAGCTGATGTTTTCAGTCAGGAGTCTCCTTCAGAAATAGGCATCCTGTAATGCTGCGTGGCTTGCCGAGTTCCTCCAGCTCAACGCTGTGTTATCTCTGACTTCAGCATCGGCTGTTCTTACTATCTCTCGGAGATTGTTTCATGGATTCTTAAGACTTCCTGCATAGCCCCAAGTCAGCCATGGAAGTTATCATTGCCTGCATTCATGTCTCTCATTGTACTCGGTGCATCCCCCGTTCCCTTAAGTTTTGCAAGTATTGAATTGATTGTGGTCAGTATTGCCTGTATTAATAAATAATACCTGCTTCACTGAAATCTGTGTGCAATTTACAAGGGCTAGTGACATGGTGGACATCACCTATGACCAGTTTTTCAACTCCAAACTTGTTTGCATTTCATGTGTTTGATAATGTGATTGTAAGTGATTTCGCAACAATATGATTAATGCCTTTGCCCCACCTCCAGAAGAAGTTGGGTCATGCTTTTGCCAATCAGTGACTCTTCCCGCTCTGACCGTTGGCCTAGACATTTTTAAATTGTAAATTGCTTCTATTAAACAGTGAGTGATGATAAGGTGAACGTTCATGTTGGACACCTTCTGCATCAAGCTTGGCCTAGTCATTAGGTACTGCTAAAGTTTCTACTTGTGCTTCCAATCACAGCCCATTTCCTCAATGACCAGCCTCCCCATGTCAAAACTCACCACTCACAACTCTCCCTGTGCCAACTGTGAAGGCCATGGTTATGGTCAGTGCCAACACACTCTTCTCCTCCAACAGCCTCTCATGCTGTCTTATTTTGTACTGTTTTTGTTCCCTTTATACCTTAACTTGCCCCGTCACCGCTCTTGTCCCCATCCCAACACGTGCTTCTGCTCTTCCCATCCCTAGCTTTAAATGCTCCCAGACTCTCTTAAATGATCATTTGTTTACCTTGTTTCTCCTCCCTCCCCCTGCCCCAAACCCAGCGCTCTGAGCTCTCCTAGATCCTGCTTAGCATATGAACCCAGGACTGATTTGCTGTCTAGTCTCCTAACAGATTCAGGAAGGAACTCACCAGGATCCTGACTGTTGCGCTTTCAGGTCCCTGACTGATGGTAAGAATGATCCCAATACTTGTAAAGGCCCTGCAACACTGAATTTAATCCACTCCCTGGACTGTAATGTGATGTATTACCTACTTTGTATGCTTTGCAATATGACTGGTTGGTTGAAAGATCATAGCAGCATATTGCTAAGTAGGCAGTTAGCATATTTAGATATGTGTTTGACATATGCAACAAAATTTCCATTCTCTGGGTGGACCACTAATGATGAGCATGACAAGTAGCCTGGTGTTGCATGTGTGCTTAACAGCAAGTCAGTACAATAGTACTGAGAGTCTTTAGGCTCTGGCTGAAGTGTCATTGCAATAAAAGACACAGCACAGTGTATATGAGTATGCTGTGAATATCCAGATAGTCCATAAGTGAGTGAACATTAAACGAGCAGCCCTGAGATACACACTGATCCAATTCATGAGCTGGGTGCTTGTTCTTGCATGCAAAATGCCCTTGCCATAACACAGCAGAAATAGTTGCTGGGAGATTCAAAATGCAACTTGAGTGCAGAAAGGTCCTGCAAATGGATTGAGAGGTGTCATGAACGTTCTGACAGGCTGGCAGTTGTTGGATGTCAGTGTCTGTGGATGTGGGATGCACGTTGCTGGTGCCCTGGATTGTGCCCTGAAATCTTGTTGCTGGATGTCCATGATGGCAAACTGAAGTCGCCAAGTACTAGCTCTGACTTTGCCAGGAATTGTCACCATCTAGTTTCTTCAGCTGGTAGACTAGGAAACTCATGTTAATGAAATCAGACTCAATGTTACTGAGGCCTTTAGCGAGCAATAATCTGCCTTCACAGGCATCTTGTTACTCTATGGTAAGAACCTCCTCTACATGCCTGGTACACTCTTCTAAAATGTGGCAAGTTGCTCCCGATGTCAAGAAAGGCCTTGCCTCACTTCTCTCACAATTCTTCCACCTCTGTGGTCATATCCCATATCATTCAGGCTTATGTTAGATTCTGTCCAGAGGATAGGAAGTACACTCTGGAAAAGTAAAGTGCAACCCTATAATTTGAAAGCAGAATTTACACAACAGCAAAAGCACATGTAAACATTATTAGAAATGGTTTGAATGTTTTAGAGTTCTATAGAACTGACATGAATGGTGTTGAATTGGCATTTGTAGCAGAGGAACATGTACATGAAGCAAGATTTAAAGTGAAGGAGTTGGAAAAGTCCTGTGATGGCAACATGGAAGCGCAGGTAAACGATTTCTAGTTACTCTGCCTACTTAGCAACAGACATATTCTAGCTTTCTTTTGCATCTTCCTTTAAAAAGGAAGGACTTTTAACACTTGGAGATGAATGTACTAGTCATATTGGAATGTCATTTTGAAGCAGACGTGCGTCTCATTTGCAGGTTTAATGGCTTTTCCTCTGGAACTCTCTTTGCTGCTCTCTTTACTATTCTCTACTGTTCAAACAGTAAGAAGTGGCAATGGGAGTAGTGGCAGGAAATGGACAGCCTTGAAGCTGGACCTTGAGATTGGTAGAGATCAGTGGGTTAGAAGAAAGGAATGAGAGGAGTGTTCTGCGTTCTCTTCTGTCTTTCACAGATCCACACCATTCTCAGTATCAGAGCTGCCTGGGACTTCACTGTTACTGATGTCACAAGCAATGTAGCAGCACGTGTGGAGATGCCAACTCTTGAAATTTTGAAGTGGCTGCTGCCACAACAATGTAGGAGTAAACTGCAGGCTAGTCCATGGACAGCAAGGTTCTACAGGCAGCAATGTGAAAATGCCGCCATCCCCTGCCACCCCAATCCCCGAGGCAGCAGAAAATGGTACAAACACCCCCTGCCCCTCTTCTTCAACTGGGAGAATGTGACTGGAGCTGGACACTCTCCCTCCCTAGATCCTGCGTCTTCCCCATCCCCCAAATTTCACCCTTATCTCTCCACCAACCTCACTGTTTTTTCCTTTTCCTTTTTCCCTCTCACACCACATTTCCCCTTCTCCCCTCCCCCACCCTCTTATGCTCCTAATTTAGAAATGCTCCCTTTGTAACTTCAATAACTTGCTGTTATTTCTTTTTTCCCCTTTGTCTTCTAACTGATTTAAGATATTTTCTTTTCAAAATGTGTTTAAGCTCGTCAATGCTCACAGTAAATTATCAAAGTCAGAGAGAGACTTAGACATAAAGAGGAAACAGCTTCAAGAAAAGCTAAGGTATCCTGCAGTATAATTGCAAACCCACTTTGAATTTAATTTTGGTTAGTTACTAACTTTGCATGTTGGGGAAAATTTCTAACATTTGTGACTATTTCTTTCAAGACTGAAAACATTAAACAGGAGGGCGGCACGGTGGCTCAGTGGTTAGCACTGCAGCCTCACAGCACCAGGGACCCGGGTTCGATTCCAGCCTCAGGTGGAGTTTGCATGTTCTCCCCGTGTCTGCATGGATTTCCTCCCAACAGTTCAAAAATGTGCAGGCTAGGTGGATTGGCCATGCTAAGTTGCCCATAGTGTTCAGGGGTGTGTGGTTTTTGGGAGAAGGGTCTGGGTGGGATATATCAAGGGGTGGTGTGGACTTGTTGGGCCAGAGGGCCTGTTTCCACAGTAAGGAATCTAACCTAATCACGTGCAGGTTAGGTGGATTGGCTGTGCTAATTGCCCATAGCGTCTAGGGTAGGAAATACAAGGATAGGGTCAGTGTGGAGTGAATAGTCTGCTTCCACACTGTGTAGGGATTTATTGAGGATGTGGCATCTCTACCCATTCATCATTGGTTAGCTTCACTACATTTGAATGCAAGTGTATTGTGCCACAGTATTTGTAAGTTTTTATGTTGGTATTTTAAATGTGAAAAAATAAATTAGTTAATGCTACAAATATGCATTTCTGGAAGTAATTTTGAATTCTTCAAGTATCTTGAAAGAGCCAATTTCCATTTCTGAGACCATTTAATGAGAATGCAAAAATATCATTAGAAGCGTCAATTGTTACAATGTGCAATGCCATGCCACAAATGTTACCTAAAACCTACATTCTCTGATTTGACTTCTCATTTCTAGAGCACTGAAAGTCCCACGTAAACTGACTTTTATTTTTGGAGTGAATGTTGAGAAGAGAAACTTGGATGGAATGTTTATTTACAACAACAGCCGTTTGATCAAAATGTATAAGAGAACCGGAATACAGCTGAACCACACGTTAAGGTGTCGTCTTCTGCAAGAAAGCTAATTTCTCACAAAATAGCACAAGAATTCTTGATTTTAATAATTTTTTAAAAAAAATTTAAGTGAAAAATAGCTAGTGTTAATAGTAATGATTTGTTCTAGTTAAAAATGGATACATAAAGAAAAATTTTAAATACATGGTGCTATAAAATAAAATGATTATGCTAATTGCCAAGCTGTGCTTGCTTGTTGAGGTAGAGTTAGGCCATTCAGGAATTTAGCTCTTTACTGATCATAACTGTGTGTGTGTGTGTGTGTGTGTGTCTGTTTGTCAGTCAGTGTGTGTCTCTATGTCTCTGTCTTTGTGGAGGTATGTCAGTGGCAATGAGAGAAACACTTGCCCCTGGAGAGATGTGCCTCCCAGCTGCTGCCTTGTGAGTTTAGGTAAGCATTCTTGGCATCGTTGGGAAGCTTGACTCATGCAATCCTGCATGACGATGGAGCCCAGCATGTGGAAAGAATGTGTTATCTTTTCCAGCAAATGACACTGAGGCAGATGAAAATCAATAAGTCTCTAACAGCTTGTGGACCTGCAGCTTCTTCAGTTGTTAAAAGCCTAACATCCTGAGGCACGAGATGTTAAAACTTTTTCAGAGTTAACAGATTTAGCTAAGAAATATTACAGTTCCCAGCCTGCTCTAATTTGGAGCTGTATCAGTGATTGCAGAACTCAATTCGTTCTGGCCTCCAACCCTTTAGGTTTTTCAGCCTGGCCAAGGTCTTGCGCAAACTTATGTTGGGGAAACCCTGTGGATTAAAGGCACAGCTTCGGTTTCGGTGCCTTACAAGTAGAAGCTGGTTCACTTATCACTGATTGTAGTAAAAGGCTCGGGCCCAAGTCTTATGGAGTGAAATTTGTTGAGAAATTCAACATTTTTCAATTGGAAAATGGCTGCCTGATTGAAGTCTGAAATAAATACCTGGAGGTTTTTCAGAAAGGTCTTCCATATTGACCAAGAAGCAATTCCACAATTCTGCAAGGCCCACCCAGTGCTATTTCCCTTCTATACAAAAAGTAGAGGCAGAAATCAGAAGACTGGAAAGTGAAGTAATCATCAAACCAATACAGTTTTCAGAATGGGCAGTACAGGTCGTAGTGATTATGAAGCTGAGATAGCAAAGTGTGGAGCTGGATGAACACAGCAGTCCAAGCAGTGCTCCTAAGATGCTGCTTGGCCTGCTGTGTTCATCCAGCTCCACACTTTGTTATCTTAGATTCTTCAGCATCTGCAGTTCCCATTATCTCTGATTATGAAGCTGATGAGTTGGCTTGTCTTTGTGAGGAATTTCAAACAAACAGTCAAACGCAATTTGCAGCTGGATAAATACTCGCATAGAGGACTTCGACACAAACATGGCGGGGATGTGGGGAACTGTTGTTCACAAAGACATGAGCCATGCATACCAGAAATTACAATTAATACCTAAAGGGTTTGTACTGATTATATGGAGTATCATCAGCCTATGCCATTTTCCAGCAGATGTTGGTGAACATTTCACCATTTATTGGGATGACATGTTAATAACTGGGAAGACCAAAAAAGTGTATTTAGAGAACTTGGACATGGTGTTTAAACATTTCTTCAAGGTGGTATATGCTTTAGGAGAGAAAAATATATGGTCCACGCAACCCAAGTAACCTACTTGAGCTACAGAGGAGACAAAACTGGGTGACATTCGTTGCAAGATAATGTGAGGGTGATCAAAGGTGTTCAGTTCCCACATCTATATCAGAGCTTAGGTCTTGCCTTGGTTTGATCAACAATCTAACGGAAAGTTCATTCGTAAGCTGGCCTCCATCCCGGCACCCTTATGCTTGCTATTGGAAATGGTTCAGCCTTGAAAATGATCTCAAAGCCAAGATGTAGTCTCTAGAACAGTGAAGAAGCAGCTGTTGTCATCAAAAGTATTGGCACAATATGGTCCAAGCGAGATATGGTGCTGACATGCAGTGTAGGGTAGTGATGGCTCACCTGTGGCTCAGCAGCAAGGAACCCCCCAATAGTGTCTGCTTCCCGGACTTTGACCGATGCGAAATCAAGATATACCCAGAGTGAGAAGGAAGGTTAGGCGGTCATCTTTGGTGTGAGAAAGTTCTTTCAATATCTTTTATGGATGTGGATTTGTCATAGTAATGGATCACAAACTATTGCCAGGACTACTGAATGAAGACAGGACCATTCCATCCATAGCTTCAGTTCAAATTCAGCAGTGGGTGCTTGTTCTGAGTGCATACAAATACAAATTGGAACACCATCTGAGAGACTAAGTGACAAATGCGGATGCTTTGAGCTGCCTCTCAGTGGTGGTTGCATCACTGGTACCATCACTGGAAGAGTCTGCTTTGGTTTAAACATCCTGGGTACCCTTCTGGTCACTGCTGACAATATCAGGCTATGGACACAAAAAGATCCTGTCCTGGAAGATTGGAAGAAGATGTTCATGATGGGGGCAACCAAAGAGCCATTGCAAACAGAGTTGAAGCTTTCTGGAGCCGGCAAGACGAAATCACCCGTAGCCGATGACATTTTAATATGGGGAGCAAGAGTGACTGTCCCAAGCAAAAGTCATCAGATACTGGTTGAACTTGACTAGGGTCAACCAGGGATTAGCGAGCTTTGAGAAGATTTGTAGCTCAGGTTGAGGTTCTGGATGTGAGTTTGCTCGCTGAGCTGGAAGGTTAGTTTTCAGACGTTTCGTCACCATTCTAGGCAACATCATCAGAGAGCCTCCGACGAAGCGCTGGTGTTATGTCCCGCTTTCTATTTATCTGGTTAGGTTTCCTTGGGTTGGTGATGTCATTTCCTGTTCTTTTTCTCAGGGGATGGTAGATTGACTTGGAGCTAATGTGTTTGTTGATGGAGTTTCGGTTGGAATGCCATGCTTCTAGGAATTCTCGTGCATGTCTCTGTTTGGCTCGTCCTAGGATGGATGTGTTGTCCCAATCAAAGTGGTGTCCTTCCTTATCTGTATGTAAGGATACAAGTGATAGTGGGTCATGTCGTTTTGTGGCTAGTTGATGTTCATGTATCCTGGTGGCTAGCTTTCTGCCAGTTTGTCCAATGTAGTGTTTGTCACAGTTCTTGCAAGGTATTTTGTAGATGACGTTTGTTTTATTTGTTGTCTGTATAGGGTCTTTTAAGTTCATTAGCTGTTGTTTTAGTGTGTTGGTGGGTTTGTGGGCTACCCTGATGCCAAGGGGTCCGAGTAGTCTGGCAGTCATTTCAGAAATGCCTTTGATGTAGGGGAGAGTGGTTACGGTTTCTGAGCCCGTTTTGTCTGTTTGTTTGGGTTTATTGCTGAGAAATCGGCGGACTGTGTTCATAGGGTACCCATTCTTTTTGAATACGTTGTATAGGTGATTTTCCTCTGCTCTGCGTAGTTCCTTTGTGCTGCAGTGTGTGGTGGCTCGTTGGAATAATGTTCTAATGCAGCTTCGTTTGTGGGTGTTGGGATGGTTGCTCCTGTAGTTCAGTATTTGGTCCGTATGTGTTGTTTTCCTGTAGACGCTGGTTTGAAGTTCCCCATTGGCTCTTTGCTCTACTGTGACATCTAGGAATGGCAGTTTGTTGTTGTTTTCCTCCTCTTTTGTGAATGTTATGCCAGTAAAGGGTATTATTGATGGTCTTGAAGGTTTCCTCTAATTTGTTTTGTTTAGTGATGACAAAGGTGTCATCCACATAGCGGACCCAAAGTTTGGGTTGGATGATTGGCAGAGCTGTTAGTTCGAGTCTCTGCATTACTGCCTCTGCTAAGAACCCTGATATCGAAGATCCCATGGGTGTACCGTTGGTTTGTCTGTAGGTTTTGTTATTGAAAGTGAAGTGGGTGGTGAGGCATAGGTCCACTAGCTTGATGATGTCCTTGCTGATGAGGTTGGTGGTGTCTGGCGTATGTGTCTTTGGTTCTTCTAATAGTGTAGTCAGTGTTTCTTTGGCCAGGTTGATGTTGATGGATGTGAACAGGGCTGTTACGTCAAAGGAGACCATTATTTCATCCTCTTCTATCTTGGTGTCTTTGGTGTTCAGGAATTCTTGGGTGGAGTGAATGGCATAACATTCACAAAAGAGGAGGAAAACAGCAACAAACTGCCATTCCTAGATGTCACAGTAGAGCGAACAGTCAATGGGGAACTTCAAACCAGCGTCTACAGGAAAACAACACATACGGACCAAATACTGAACTACAGGAGCAACCATCCCAACACCCACAAACGAAGCTGCATTAGAACATTATTCCAACGAGCCACCACACACTGCAGCACAAAGGAACTACGCAGAGCAGAGGAAAATCATCTATACAACGTATTCAAAAAGAATGGGTACCCTATGAACACAGTCCGCCGATTTCTCAGCAACAAACCCAAACTAACAGAGAAAATGGGCTCAGAAACCATAACCACTCTCCCCTACATCAAAGACATTGCTGAAATGACTGCCAGACTACTCGGATCCCTTGGCATCAGGGTAGCCCACAAGCCCACCAACACACTAAAACAACAGCTAATGAACTTAAAAGACCCTATACAGACAACAAATAAAACGAACGTCATCTACAAAATACCTTGCAAGAACTGTGACAAACACTACATTGGACAAACTGGCAGGAAGCTAGCCACCAGGATACATGAACATCAACTAGCCACAAAACGACATGACCCACTATCACTCGTATCCTTACGTACAGATAAGGAAGGACACCACTTTGATTGGGACAACACATCCATCCTAGGACAAGCCAAACAGAGACATGCACGAGAATTCCTAGAAGCATGGCATTCCAACCGGAACTCCATCAACAAACACGTTGACTTGGAGCCAATCTATCATCCCCTGAGGGAAAAAAAAACAGGAAATGACATCACCAACCCAAGGAAACCTAACCAGATAAATAGAAAGCGGGACATAACACCAGCGCTTCGGAGGCTCACTGATGATGTTGCCTAGAATGGTGACGAAACGTCTGAAAACTAACCTTCCAGCTCAGCGAGCAAACTCACATCCAGATCCTCAACCAGGGATTTCCAAAATGAAGATGTCAGCAAGAAGCATGTCTGGTTGCCAGGATTGGATGCCAATATAGCTGTGGTGGTGAGACTGTGCCCAGAGTGCCAGCACCGACACAAATTGCTGCCAGCAGCTCCCCACGTCTGTGTGGGAATGACCAAGCAAAATGTGGCCTCAGTTACACACCGACTATGCTCGTTCTTTCATGGCTATATATGTTCAGTCATTGCGGATGTCAGTTCAAAGTGGTTGAACATGAAAGAGTTCATCAGGAATGCCAGTGCTGGACGCAAGACTTCTCGAAGTGAGAGAGGCAGTTTCATCCAAGGAATGAAGTTTGATGTCAACCACAGGAATGGCCCTGCTTGGCTAAAAGGCATGGTCAACAAGAGTTCAGGTCCCATGACATAACGAGTTCAGTTAGAAGAGGCAATTCTGAACAAGTACATGGACTGCACGGAAGCTGCAGCCGCGGAAACAGGGCAGAAGCAAATCATACCTAGCCCTTCAGAACACCCAGCAAGGCTGTCAGAACCCTTGGGTTCTCCCCCTCTACATAGTATTGAAGAAACCTCTGAGGACAAGATGGACATGGCAACTGTTGCAGCCTTGTTGCTGTTACCGCTTAAGAAGAAGATGAATTTTAGACGAGTTGCTCTGGGTGCAAGATGCAGGCTACAGTCTGGTGCCAGTATCTGAGGCAGAGTCCGAAGAACCAGAGATGCTATGAAAATGCCCCATGAGAAGACACCGGATTAAAAAATGGGATTACGCCCCAGGTCTTACTGGGGGAGGGATGTAGTGATTGAAATGGCATCAGCCAGGTGGATTTCATACATAGTGAGTTCCCTGATTTGGGACTGTTAACGTAACCAGGCTGACAGATATAAACAGGAGTAGTAGGGCTCTGCCCACTGGAGGATCTGACTCTGAGCCAGCTGGGTCAGTGTCATGTACAATGCACGTCTAGATAAAGAATGACTTGGTGATTGGACACCTGCCTTTGTGAAGCTGTTTCAACAACAAATTCACACTCGTCCAATGTCATTGCAGCCCATACCTTGGCAGTGTAAGTTTTGTTGGTTTATGATCTGAATTTAAATGAGCACGCTGCATGAGGTATAGTATCACCATGTGATAATGCCTCCCGATGGATGTTGTAGTTTCTTCCTCTTCTCAAAATTGCTACTGATTGATCCAACTGGAGCTCTGCTTTTATCTCATTACACTGCAAATTGTACAATTGGATCACCATTTTTTTCAATGAATAATTTAGTTTCTGTGCAAAATCATCTCCAATATATTGATTCATATGCTTGATCTACCATTTTAAGATCTTCCATATTGTTGGCAATACCTACTAGGAGACAGATGTCTATTCTAACAGACTCCTGGCAAGGTCAATAGTGTTGGCAGTTGGGAAGTGGACTCTGTACTTACTACAAAAGAGTTCAGGTTGTCATCAGGCGTTGCTGAGAACATAGAAGTGTGATATGTTCTTTATGTGGTATGTGCTTTATGCCTCTTCTAAATTCCCTGCTGTCATATGTCCTGCTCGTTGGCAGCTGATACTATCATCATGGACCTCTTGACTCTCACTGTCTTCTAGTCACATCCCCACATCCACCTATTTCCTTCTAATTTCTGACTTAAGACACATGACCAACCATTTGCCCCACCAGAACCTGAGGAGGAAAAAGAATAACAGTACCACTGAAGAAGGGACCACATAACATAATCAGTCAGAGCAACTGGTTCAAATATTGGCACTGCTTGTAACTTGTAAGCTAACAGAGTTTGAGATTAGTACAGGGATAGTTAGAGTACAATAGGTCTGAGACCGAGGGAAAGGATGATTCATTTTCATGCAGCTCCAAGGAGTGAGTAGGAAACAGATCCTGCCACAAATGAGTCTGATAAGAATCTTGATGAGCGACATACAGGAGAGTGCTAGTGGGCATGTCCACAAAGAAGCTTAGTGTACTGGCCCACCCTCCTGCAAAAATTCCATCCCCTATTCCCAATTCCTCCGCCTCCGCCGCATCTGCTCCCACGATAAGACATTCCACTCCCGCACATCCCAGATGTCCAAGTTCTTTAAGGACCGCAACTTTCCCCCCACAGTGATCGAGAACGCTCTTGACCGCGTCTCCCGTATTTCCCGCAACACATCCCTCACACCCCGCCCCCGCCACAACCGCCCCAAGAGGATCCCCCTCGTTCTCTCACACCACCCTACCAACCTCCGGATACAACGCATCATCCTCCGACACTTCCGCCATTTACAATCCGACCCCACCACCCAAGACATTTTTCCATCCCCTCCCCTGTCTGCTTTCCGGAGAGACCACTCTCTCCGCGACTCACTTGTTCGCTCCACACTGCCCTCCAACCCCACCACACCCGGCACCTTCCCCTGCAACTGCAGGAAATGCTACACTTGTCCCCACACCTCCTCCCTCACCCCTATCCCAGGCCCCAAGATGACATTCCACATTAAGCAGAGGTTCACCTGCACATCTGCCAATGTGGTATACTGCATCCACTGTACCTGGTGCGGCTTCCTCTACATTGGGGAAACCAAGCAGAGGCTTGGGGACCGCTTTGCAGAACACCTCCGCTCAGTTCGCAACAAACAACTCCACCTCCCAGTCGCAAACCATTTCCACTCCCCCTCCCATTCTCTAGATGACATGTCCATCATGGGCCTCCTGCACTGCCACAATGATGCCACCCGAAGGTTGCAGGAACAGCAACTCATATTCCGCCTGGGAACCCTGCAGCCATATGGTATCAATGTGGACTTCACCAGTTTCAAAATCTCCCCTTCCCCTACTGCATCCCTAAACCAGCCCAGTTCGTCCCCTCCCCCCCCACTGCACCACACAACCAGCCCAGCTCTTCTCCCCCCCCCCCCCCCCCCACCACCCAATGCATCCCAAAACCAGTCCAACCTGTCTCTGCCTCCCTAACCGGTTCTTCCTCTCACCCATCCCTTCCTCCCACCCCAAGCCGCACCCCCAGCTACCTACTAACCTCATCCCACCTCCTTGACCTGTCCGTCTTCCCTGGACTGACCTATCCCCTCCCTACCTCTCCACCTATACTCTCTCCGCCTATCTTCTTTACTCTCCATCTTCGGTCCGCCTCCCCCTCTCTCCCTATTTATTCCAGTTCCCTCTCCCCATCTCCCTCTCTGATGAAGGGTCCAGGCCCGAAACGTCAGCTTTTGTGCTCCTGAGATGCTGCTTGGCCTGCTGTGTTCATCTAGCCTCACATTTTATTATCTTAGTGTACTGGCTGCTCAGCCAGACAGCCTCATGTCTTTCCTGAAGATCATGGAAGAGTCCAAAGGGTAACATACAGCCTACTTCTGTGCATCTCCCTAATGTGCTGTAGATCCAGAGGCACTGCAACAGCAGCACCCATATCTCATGTATATTAATAAGTCATTGAAACATAAGAACTAGGAGTGGGAGTAAGCCATCAGGCCCCTCGAGCCTGCCCCGCCATTTAATAAGATCCTGGCTGATCTTTTTGAGACTCAGCTCCACTTACCCGCCCACTGACCATAACCCTTAATTTCTTTACTTTTCAAAAATTTATCTAGTCTTGCCTTAAAAACATTCAGTGAGGTGGCTTCAACCGCTTCACTGGGCAGGGAATTCCACAGGTTCACGACCCTTTGGGTGAAGAAGTTCCTCCTGACCTCAGTCCTACATTTGCTTCCCTTTATTTTGTGGTGATGCCTTCTCGTCCAAATTTTACCTGCTAATGGAAACAACCTCCCTATCTCCACTTTGTCTATTTCCTTCATAATCTTATATGTTTCTATGAGATCTCCACTCATCCTTCTGAATTCCAATGAGTATAATCCCAGTGTACTCAATACCTCCTCATAATCCAATCCTCTCAAATCTCTGGCTTCCGTTTTCAGGATGCAGCAACGCTGTATGCCAAGCATAAGAACTCACCAAAACGTGCTCAAAGTGCTCTAGAGCCATGGTCTCCAACACACAGAGTGCAGTTAAGTGGCCAATTTGAGTCTCACAGTTGATCTCATTGTCCACCCTTTCTTGAACATCACCTATATGCTGATCATCATGCTGCTGTGTGAATCCCCTTTCTAGAAATTACATGACTAGAGAAAAGATAACATAGTGTGGAGCTGGATGAACACAGCAGGCCAAGCAGCATCTCAGGAGCACAAAAGCTGACTTTTCGGGCCTAGACCCTTCATCAGAGAGGGGGATGGGAGAGGGTTCTGAAATAAATAGGGAGAGAGGGGGAGGCGGACCAAAGATGGATAGACAAGAGGATAGGTGGAGAGGAGAGCATAGGTGGGGAGGGGATGGGTCAGTGCGGGGAGGACAGACAGGTCAAGGAGGCAGGGTGAGGTTAGTAGGTAGGAAATGGAGGTGCGGCTTGAGGTGGGAGGAGGGGATAGGTGAGAGGAAAAACAGGTTAGGGAGGCGGGGATGAGCTGGGCTGGTTTTGGGATGCAATGGGGGAGGGGGAGATTTTGAAGCTTGTGAAGCCCTCCGTCACTTCTGCCATCTACAATCTGACCCCACCACCCAAGACATTTTTCCATCCCCACCCTTGTCTGCCTTCCAGAGAGACCACTCTCTCCATGACTCCCTTGTCCGCTCCACACTCCCCTCCAACCCCACCCCACCCGGCACCTTTCTCTGCAACCGCAGGAAGTACTACACTTGCCCCCACACCACCTCCCTCACCCGCATTCCAGGCCCCAAGATGACTTTCCACATTAAGCAGAGGTTCACCTGCACATCTGCCAATGTAGCATATTGTATCCACTGTACCCGGTATGGCTTTCTCTACATTGGGGAAACCAAGTGGAGGCTTGGGGACCACTTTGCAGAACACCCCCGCTCAGTTCACACTGAACAACTGTACCTGCCAGTCGTGAACCATTTTAACTCCCCCCTCCCATTCCTTGGACGACATGTCCATCATGGGCCTCCTGCAGTGCCACAAAGATGCCACCCGAAGGTTGCAGGAACAGCAACTCATATTCCACTTGGGAATCCTGCAGCCCAATGGTATCAATGTGGACTTCACAAGCTTCAAAATCTCCTTCTCCCCCACTGCATCCCAAAACCAGCCCAGCTTGTCCAATGGTAAAGCCGATTATGTTGAACTACTAGAAACGTAGGCCATTCAACCCATGTGGACTTTCTGAAAGAACAGCTCAGCTAGTCCTACTCCTCTGTCATTCCTTGTCGACGCTATGTTTTGCTTTCTTCAGCTGCTGATCTAATAGGGCCATGCAGGACAATAAAAAATTATGGGGAATTCTGCAGTGCACCATGTCCAATATTCCAACAACCTAAACTGACCGGGTCCCCCAGAAGCAAATCGTGAAGGCAGAAGTGACTTTCGAAGCCTCTGCACTTGAAAGCAGCCAGCAACGTTCTGAATGTTCAAGGCCTATTTGCAACGTAACCAATGGTGGAGTGATAGCATGAACTACAAGGGTAAGCAATAATGATGAATGATGACCTTCAACCATCTTAAAACGAAATAAAAATCTAACTTCCATGCAAAATGGGAAAATAAATTTATGCTTACAATTTTATAAGACACTAGTGTTTGCCTTCTTCGTTAGCAATGTGTATGGTAAGTAAAAAGCATAATTTGGAATGACATCACACAGCAATGCAGAATTATCAAGAATAATTTTCCCTCTAATAGCATGCTTTGAAATGAGGCATTTGACAAGCTGGAAGCCTTTTTGAAAGCTCAATTTTTGTCTCAATCATCATCAAAAGGTAAGGCTTACTCTGAAGCATCATTTTGTATTTGCCAACTTCTGCTAAAACAAGAAATCGATCAGATATGGCAAAGTAACTCAACAAGCAATGACTATGCCCTCTAATTCTTTAGTCCAAGGCTTTAGCAACAAAGAAGAAATAATGACTACAATCTTGAGCTTATTGCTTGGTGCTTTCACAGTAGCAAGACAAATGGGATCTTTATCCAAAAATGATGTTCAACAACTACAATGGCACCTGAAGGACTGAGAATTTTCTTCACTGCAGTTCAATGAATCTGTCAACGTGATTGGCACACTTTTTGCCTCTCAAAGAAAGAACAATGTGTAAATGCTTCGGTAAAACATTCCAATCAAGAAAATTAAAGAATTGTGGATGTTGTAAATCAGGAACAAAAACAAAGTTGCTGGAAAAGCTCAGAAAAGAGGAAGGGTTTGTTCTGAGGAAGGGCCACCAGACTCGAAATGTTAACTGTTGTTTCCTTCACAGATGTTGCCAGACTGGCTGAGCTTTTCCAGGAACTTTGTTTTTATTCCACTCAAGAAACTGGCTTCCATCACAACTGATGATGCACAAGCGATGCTTGGCACAAATGCAGGCTTTTTACATTTTGCAGAAATTATCCTGATCTTCCTCTCTTTTATTTTGTCAAATACCATTCTATAATCCACCAGTAAGCATCATCAAGCAAAATGATGTATTTTTCTCATGCATTGGAAGTTGCTGTTAAAATTGTGAACTCTATTCTCTGGCAATACTTATTTAAATCCTCAGCAAACTCTGTGCTGCCTATTGTGAACTCATCTTCCTTGCTATGTGAGGTGGCTAAGTTAAGGGGAGCTCCTGCAAAGATTTATAGATCTGATGGCAGAAATCATCATTTAAATCTAGGAATGAAGTTGCCAGTGAGCTGTCTTACAATGCGTGCTTCTCAGCTTTGGATAGTTACAGGAATAATGTCAAAACTGAGCAAGTTAAACTGTGAACACAGGTAAAGGAAAGATACTTAACACATATGACCGTGCTGTGAAAGCATTCAAATTGAAACGGAGTGTGTAATCCTTTCAATTTTAAAACTAAAATGAAACATTGCAACATGATTTTTCTTGTTTTCTAGCCCTTTTCTCCAGACTCAAAACTAAAGAAAACTTCTGCACACTTCTTCCTGAGGAAGCTAACAGAGGAATTCAGCTGGTGATTTCAGGAATTAGACATTATTAAACAAATTGCCATTTTTGTCTTGGATATACTTTTTCAAGTAGATGTGGGTTGGCTACTAATTCCATCAGCTGTTTGATTTACAAAGAAATGGAATTGATATGGATATAAGTACAGTATAAAATTAAATTGATCGGGGGACAGTGAGTTTTGAGGATTTGTGAACAGAAAAATAACCCGTTTCTGTAATCTTGTGCTTGGAAAGCTTACTTTGAGTCCATATATCTAAGACTTCCCAAATGAAGATAACCAAATCCAAGTACTGTACTTGTGTCTCAGCCACTTGATGGACTGTATATAGCTAGTAGACAAATTACAACTCAGACTTCCTTGGCACTTACAGATTGATGTGCAGTCACATGTGTTACACTGAGACTTTGAGGTAGTGAACAAAAAGAGTAATTTTATATGTATGTTTGGTTTCATGTTAATATAGCACTATAAGTTAACTGTTTTCTGTATTTTCTTGAGGCCTTGGGTTTCCCTTAAGTGGAGAAAGTGATAGTGTGTTTCAAATACAGGTATTTCTCTATATTGTGATTGTTGCATTCTTGTGTGACCTCGCACTATAGAAAATCACGTTATAGGGAAATTGCTATAGAAAATCACAATACTTTACAGTGGAAAGTATGCATTATCCAAACAGCGTCCACTACTGATCAATATCGTTGCAGCCAATTCATGTTAACAAAACACACGTTATAGCAGAAATACCTGTAGTCAGAGAGCACTTGTCTAGAGTACTTTCAGAGACTTTGTAAAAGCGAAAGTTATTAAAAATTACTTTAGTTGCATGTTGGGTGTGTAGCCCTTTAATTAGTACCAGTGCTGAACCTTTGTTGCAGTTGAACACTTGATCTTTGATAAGTGATGACCAAATATCCAGTGGAACACTGTAGCCCAAATTTGGAAATTATATGTTGCAACAGCTGGTTTGAACTGAGCTATGTTATGATAGCACCACTGCAACTACTCCTTGCACAAGCAGCAGATGCTTTCTGAAGAAGGGTCTAGACCCAAAACACCAGCTTTCCTGTTCCTCTGATGCTGCTTGGCCTGCTGTGTTCATGCAGCTCCACACCTTGTTATATCAGATGCTAGTGAGAGCTTTTCTCTACATTGAATATAATGTGGGTGGTGCTGTTAAGTAGCTGGTGAGGTAGATAGATTTTGTTTTTGTAGTGTCAGCTTCAGTAACTGTAGTAAACTGAATATCACGAAATTAGTTACTGGATTAAGAAACGACTATGCTGGTTAGGCAACTTAATATTCTTCTATTGCACAATATGCTTAGTTCACATGTTGATCAATTTGCAGCAGAAGACACAGCCTGTTTATTATTCACTGTGAATTTATATTCTTAGGGCTTGTAGCGGCGTTGTGGGTGTTGTTGATGTACCCAGTGTAATGATGGAGCCCACTCATAACAAGCAAGACTTTGCAAATGCCAAAGAATACTCTAGTTTGCTTCGCATTATGGGTCAATTTCTGTTTCAGTATTGGAAGGATCTTGGCATTGGTAAGAAAAAGATGTAGTTTATTGTGATTTGTAAAATGGTCAATTCCATGTGAACTATAGGTATAAAGTAGGAACATGCCTTCATTCTCACTGTTCTGTGCATGAGATGAAAATCCAAGGATTTTGAAGCGTAAAATTGGATTAATTATTCCAATTACAAATCTGGTTTTGATTAATTGGGTGGCTCATTTTTTTTGTTGCGCACCATATCAATGTCAATGCAGAAAACCAGACCCAGAGCAGCAAATGAATAATTATGTTTAGATATTTAGAGCTTCAAATCATGATAATAGGACAACCCAATTGTTATTGAATAGTTTGGTACATAAATAGCCATTCAATAACTGCAAGCATTGGGGGGCTTCCTGTCTTTCATTGTCTTGGTGTTCTAGTGCATGTGGATTCTGCGTTAGATGTGTAGAATGTTAGTCAAATCCCATTTGGAAAACTGCTTTCAGTTTTGTGCATCAGACTTTAGCACATGTCTATTAGGCTTGATGAGGATACAGCACAGATTTGACCAGAATGATAACCCATAAGGACAAGTTGTATAAATTTTATTTTGTTTTCCCTTTAAATTTATAAATTTGAAGCATGTATCTACTCTGACAAATCAATTTTAAAGGTCTCAGTTAGATCACATTGCCTTCAGTATAAGGGATTACGACCTTACAATTAGATTTAGCTTTCTAAGAAATAAATTAGGAAGCATTTTAACGCACAAAAGTCAGTAGAAATGCATTATAGACTATCTTAATGCATAGTGTGAGAAAAGTGTGCGTAAATCCATGTCTATAAATTCAATGATACAGCATTGACAACTCAATGGAAGTGAAATGTTTTGTGTCTCCTTCTGTTAGTTTCAAATTCTCCTGTCATGTCGCTCTTCCCCTCCTCTCCCAACCCTACTCCCGCCAACCTCCTGCTGGTTAAGAAGAAGTTAATAGACATGGATGTGGCAAAACTAGGAGCTAATAGTTCATGAACCAACTCATGGATAGAGAAGCGCCTCATTCCTGTAGGTTGACCTGCAGCACCCAGACACTTTGCTTACTAAAAGCATTGAAGTACTTAAAGATTAGATCTTCAACAAATCATGCAGCACCAACAAAAAAAACACCTGGAAATACCAAGTGGATGATCCATCTTGGCATCCTGTGGAAGTCTTGAGCATTATTAATGCCAGCCAATTTGAATCATTCCACATGGTATCAAGAACCAGAAGAAGTCACTGAAGGTCAGGGTGGGATGCTCTTTGGAGGGTAAGTGTGGACTTGTTGGGCTGAAAGGCCTGTTTCCACATTTGTAGGAATTCTACAAAAAAAACTACAAAATATTATGGAGCTTGGTAACAGTGCAGTAACGTTTTTACTTTTATTTTTTCCAGGGTATGAGATCACAGTGAGTCAGGCAGCATCTGTAGAGAGAACAAACTAATATTTTGAGCCTAGATGAATCTGCCTCAGAGCTGACGTGAAGTGTGGAGGGGACAGCGTTACCATAATTGGTGGAGTGCCAGAGGAAAAAGGTGTTGATAGAGCAGATTAAGTGATTGACATGCGAGAAGGTCAGAAAAAGGTGTCTAACTGGCAGACTGGAAAGGACAGATAGCCCCACTGGAGTTTTTCCACACTTTCTTTCCCAGCACTCCACCCCTCCACTACTACATAAATGCTGCCCCCACCACCCTTCAGATCAGCTCCAATGAAGAGCCATCTAGACTCAAAACGTTAGCTTGCTGTCTCCATGGATAACAAAGTGTGGAAGCTGGATGAACACAGCAGGCCGAGCAGCATCTGAGGAGCACAAAAGCTGACGTTTCGGGCCTAGACCCTTATAGGGTCTAGGCCTGAAATGTCAGCTTTTGTGCTCCTCAGATGCTGCTCGGCCTGCTGTGTTCATCCAGCGCCACACTTTGTTATCTCGGATTCTCCAGCATTTGCAATTCCCATTATCTCTGTCTCTTCATGGAGGCTGCTTTACCAGCAGTAATCTCCAACATTTCTTGTTTTCAGTACAGATTCCAGCATCTGCAGTAATTTGCTTCTAAAAGGAAGGATTTCTGAATTGAGTAAAAACCTAGGACCAACTGACTGGTTACTGATTTGAGGATCACTCTGATTACCAACAATATAATATCATTGTCAGAAATGAAAAGAAATGTGATTAAAGCATCACATTCCATGCCTGTGGTTTGGACTTCTGATTAACAGAATTTGTTCCTTTTAAAAACCAAAAGAACTGCGGATGCTGTAAATCAGGAACAAAAACGAAGTTGCTGGAAAAGCTCAGCAGATCTGGCAGATTCTGTGGAGGAGAAAACAGAATTAACGTTTCGGGTCCGGTGACTCTAATGAGGACAGCTCAATGAAGACTGACCTCTGCGAATGCCCAATGAAAACCTCTTTAAACAAGGTCGGCTTGATGACAACTTCCCTTTGCCCTGAACACTTATTGTTCTACCATAGATCTAGTGGTAAGGAATTTGACAATCACCCTCACTCTGTCAATCAGTTGTCTGAACCTTTCTGGCCGTCGGACAGCCACTAATGATATTGGATAATCATTGTCCCCATGTCCAGCTTCATCTGAAGGTTAGATTACCACTTTTTCTATGAATAAATACGACTTACTTTTGAAAATAGCACTCCTACAATAGGACGATTTTTAAAATTGTTGATGTTAGCTCAGTGGAAATCATGTTCATGTAATTCTTTGTTTTCAAAGAACTTTGGAAAGTTAAATGCTTCACTAATAACTGCTAAATTAAATCTCATGCTGCACAATAAACACTAGGAAAATTCAGTTTTTTATGGGATCCCCATATTAACAGAACATTAATGTCATTCTGACATTTCATGTGCTTTCAGTCCAAATGGGAGTTGTAAAATTTTGGAATGAGCTTGGATATCTGTCAACAGACTGGAATCTGTCACCTTCGAATGCTCTTCAGTATAAGAGGAAACGTGCCATTGAGATTCCAGTTATAGTGCAGTGTGGTAAGTACCACATATTTGTGAATTGCTAATACAGTGAAGAAATGTATTTTCTGAGTAGCATTTCATTTTATAGGTAATCTCTTCAGGAACAGATTAGTTAAAACTATCTAAACCAAACAAATGATAATGTATTAAGCATAAAGCCAGGGTTAAATTTCATCAAAGATCATTGAATCATTGCAGAATAGAAACAGGTTCTTTGGCCCACAAGTCCACACTGACCCTCAGAGCATCCCACCCAGATCCATTCCCCATAACCCACCTAATCTGCACATCCCTGACACTGTGGGCAGTTTAGCATGGCCAGTCCACCTAGCCTGCACATCTTTGGACTGTGTGAGGAAACCGGAGCACCCGGAAGAATCCCATGCAAACATGGGGAGAAAGTGCAAACTGCACACAGACAGGGTGGAATCAAACCCAGGTCCCTGGCATTGTGAGGCAGCAGTTTCTCGTCACTCAGTGAGGTCTAGTTGGAACCTGACTTAAGTGAAGTGGCTTGAAAGTTTGGGACAGAGCTCTCAAGTTGGGCACAAAGATATGTTTCTGGACTTCAGTATTTTTAAGGGTGTCATAGACTTAAAATACTAATTTTCACCATCGAGGCTCTAGAATGATTAATGGCATTACTCAAAAATAAAGTAACAGAGAATATCAATTTTAAACATTTTTTGGATGACATTTAGGGCTTGGAACAAATTGTCCAATTCGGTGATGAATACAAATTAAGTTGTAGCATGCAAACGCATATTGGCTAAACACGTAAAGGAAAATAATAGTACATCGGGAAAGAAGAGGGAAATAAAACTAGCTGGTTTGGTCTTTGGAAGTACTGGCACAGAGTCAATGAGCCAGGTGGTCACCACCTGTGCTTGGCTGTATGGTTCAATAATGTAACCATGTTTATGCAAATGCCTGTGGTTCAAAGCCTTAACATTAAAAAGGGGAATAATTTGGTGTTTGAGGAGGTTCTCTGAGAATTGGCACCTATAAGAAAGGAGGGGTAATGTAAAAGGAAAATAGAAGGTTTTTTTATGTACATAATATTAGCTAGGGTACATGCAGGGGGTGCATTTGGCATTTCTCCCACAAGCCTCAGGACCTTGACATGGAGGAGAAGTTAGAGTCAACTGTGTGGGGAGTGAGATTTTCCATAATAGGGCCTCCAACACTGAAGAATGTACATGCTACCTTTAAAAGTAAGTCAGAGAAAAGCTGCCTCCATCTCCTTCAACTTCTTAACATTTTTCAATGAGGTCACTAGTTTGAGGGTGGAGTCCCTCTGCAAAGCAGTCTATGGCTGCAACTGAAGCCAAGCAAGCAAAGAGGGTCCTCTCCACCTATCTTCTTTTCTCACTGTCCTCTCCACCTATCTTCTTTTCTCTCCATCTTCGGTCCACCTCCCCCTCTCTCCCTATTTATTCCAGAACCCTCTCCCCATCTCCCTCTCTGATGAAGCGTCTAGGCCCGAAACGTCAGCTTTTGTGCTCCTGAGATGCTGCTTGGCCTGCTGTGTTCATCCAGCTTCACACTTCGTTATCCAGGGTCTCAAATCCTGCTGGTTTCGTTGGCCTCCAGTTGGTCATCTCCAAGCCACGTCCAGGCATCTGCATTGCTTCCCACTTACTACTGTTCGCCAATTCTTCCTCTGGAGAAATACATGAGAAAATGAGAACCAGCATCCTGGACAACAGAGCATTATTTAGCATCCACCTGTATTCCATCCTCCCCTTCATCAGGGCTTACACACTCAGTCTCAAGGGTTAGCACATACTAATACGAATCATACATTTTGAGTTGCACTGCCCACAATTTTCAGATGGAATGGTTGTTTATAGTTAATATGGCCTTGCTTTTTTTTTTGAAACTGTTAATTGCAGACTGCAATTTCTTATTTATATCAGACATCTGTCTAAAGTGGAGATGTTTACTATCCAACTTGGATGTCAAGGACAGAATATTTTCTGACTTCTGGGTCTGCTCCAAGAACACAAATCCACAGCAAAATAGGTAAGTCTTATTTAAAATATCGTGTTCTTCATAATTAAAGGTTCATTTACACGAGTATGAAGTGTTTTTGGCATATTTATGAATGCATTCAAAGCCACACTATTGGTGTTTCATCATAAATGTGCTTATTGTCTGAATTAATATGACTTTTTGGATAATAGGCATGCCACAATCAAACTTTAATGATACTTTATAATTAATTTTAGCGGTTCAGCTTATCATTAGCTCTCTTTTGACCTGTATTGACATGATTTTAGAAAGAAGGCAGTTTTTCTTTGATGTCTACAGATATCATAGTGTAGAATGTGTAAAAGTGGCTGTAATTCACTGAATTCCAGCTTTTCACTATGGATGTATAGAACGATTTCAACCAGGTCTGGGGAGTCAAACATCGTAGTTGCGGATGTGGCCCAAGTGATACTGCTAAATGATAACCAGGTAGTTGTAGTCATGTTATCAATTTTTGACAGAGTTCTAATCACAATAATCAAAAGAGAAAATATATGCTGAATTTTAGCAGAAATTGTCTGTCATTCTTGTTGTGTTTCACAGAAGATTTCTCATAACACAGCCTAATGAGTTTTCAGATGTAATAGTCCCAAACTCACTTCATTAACCATGCACCTTGTCCCATTGGTGCTCTGCTTGTCTGGTTCTCCAGTTGACTGTAGGCAGATATAATTGCCACTGGCAGGACATCCTGGGATTCCTGCAGTTGGCACCATATTTAATAAGCTTTTATGTACTTGGTCCAGTGTTGCAGGACCAGACCTGTCCAGCACTGTTCATGACATTTGATCTGAATGTGACAGATAAGGGGAAATTGGTGCCCGCTCTGTAAACCTGGAGCCCTGATGAATAGGGTGGTGCACTGTAGGGGCAACTCCTCCCACCAGGACCAGCAGATGAGGACACCACACCAGATCCTGTCAGCCACCGCCAAAGTTGCTACCCAGGTTAGTACAGTCTCGGTTGTCTGGAGAAATGGCCAGCAGTGTAGGAAGAAGGCCAGTGACCGCCTCCATTCCACTAGGGTTTGTGTCACTATTTTCTCTCTGCTGTATCACACTCTATCTTTACCACTGCGCCCACCTCCCACTAAGGGTTGTGCTTTATCACTCTGTTACATGCTGTCACTACCCAAACCCTCACACTACTAACCTCAGCCCTTCTCCCTAACCTGAAACTGCACTAACATCTGTGCCAGACATTTCCATCTCACTCAGTATCTCCCAAAAGAAAATGGCCCATGATAGGGCCAAAAAATCCAAGATGGGTGGTGGGTTGTTGAAAGTTTGGCTCCCAGCCACATCCAGTCCTATTGAAGATGCAGAACCATTTATGTGCGAGTAACCAAGTAAGAAGCACTGTCTTTACTGTCTTACTCAACCACTAGAACATTGGCTGGATTAGAGTTGGGAGCACCTGCTGGTGAGCACATCACTGCCATGTCACCACAGTTTGTTCATGAAAGAATGCTTCAGTTCACTGCACTGGGCGGACAGGCAAGGACCAGGGACCTGCTCAGCCAGGAAGAGAGGACCCCATGGTGTTGGCAATTCGTGGTGTCATTTACAAATATACAGAGGAGCAACAATCAGGTTTGTCAGGGGCACTGAGCAACCTGACACACAGGTTGTAGGACTTCAGCAATGCTTACTGGAATCCTACCTTAGCTCCATTCTACCTGCCACATGCAACCGTATGGGACCTGCCTCTGGGCAAGACACATTCAGTCTGTTTGGACACAGATAACTCTGTGTATGCCTAACAAAGTCTGCAAGGCTCCACTATAAGGCTGGCAGTCGCCATCCAAGCTGCAGATCCCAGTCCTGCACTAAAGAAAGGAAGGATACAACCTTATAAGGGGGCAAGTCTGCACAGGTAAATTCACCAGTTTAATTTTCTTAAGAGTTGCCCCTGATAATACAAAAACAAAAGTTGCTGGAAAAGCTTAGCAGGTCTGGTAGCATCTGCGAAAGTAAAAACAGCATTAACATTTTGGGTCTGGTGACCCTTCTTCATTCTTAGACAAACAGCCTGAATAATGAATGACCAGAACCCTGACTGATATCAGTACAGCTCACTAACTGTCTTTATGCAGTTGGCCCACAGGGCTGACCATGGCCCAATCCCTTGACTGAAAAGGTATGGACCCCTTTGAACAGTTGAGTGTCCTAACCCCTCAAATGAAATCAGAGGCTGCCCTTGACTTACTGTGCTGGAACTGCTTGCCCAAAGGGTATCTTCATGGACCTGACTGGGATTTCTCTTGGATGTTGATACATAGCTGTTTATTTTTTGTTTCTTTCTTCGTTAATGGGATGAAGGCATCGCTAGCTAGGCAGCAATTATTCCCATCCCTAATTGCCTGGAGGGCAGTTCAGAGTCAACTACATTGTTGTGGGTCTGGAGTCACATGTGGGCCAGATCAAGTAAGAATGGCAGCTTTCTTCCTTAAAGGGCATTAGTGAACCCGATGTGTTTTTCCAACAAATGACGTTGAATTCATAGTCGTCATTAAATTCTTAATTCCAGATATATTATTGAATTCAAATTCTGCCATCTGCCATGGCACGATTTGAAGCCGAGCACCCAGAATGTTATCTAGGTCTTTAGATGAACAATCCAGTGATAATACCACCAGGCCAGTGCCTCCCCATGTGCATGAAATGCGTGCAGTGTGTTTACCATGTATGTAGCCAGCACAGGGTTCAGGTGTGAGATTTATGAAGCATGGTGTTTCTGCATGTCTAACACCTTGACTGATGAATGCTGATTAAACATGACAAGCTGCCTGCCTTTTGTGTCTGCCTTGAATGAACTACTGTGAGCCCTTAAGCTATAGCTGAGGGGGCAAAGCGCAAAAAAGGTAAGGCAAGGCAGAGATGCTGTGAGCATCCAAGTAGATGCAAACTGAGTGAGTGCATGCTGAAAGCAAGTGAACATCCCTGAAATGCTTTCAGAGATAGTAGGAAATGCAGATGCTGGAGAATCTGAGATAACAAGGTGTAGAGCTGGATGAACACAGCAGGGCAAGCAGCATCAGAGGAGCAGGAAGGCTGATGTTTCGGGTCTAGGCCGAAACATCAGCCTTCCTGCTCCTCTGATGCTGCCTGGCATGCTCTGTTCGTCCAGCTGTACACCTTGTTATCCCAGAAATGCTTCCTGGTGTACTTTGTGAAATAGGTTCCTGTCTCTGTGTACAGAGTATCTTTGCAGTAGCGTTGTGATGAACAAAGTTGGTGCACTCTGAAATACAACGTTGAAGTGCCAAACCATACTATAAATGGATCAAGGATTTGCCATAATGAGGCTGGTACATCAGATGTCAGATGCCAATGTCATTGGATGCTGGGTGTGTATTGTCACTGCCCATGGTGTGTACCCTGAGATGTTGCTTCCAGGAGTCCAGGGTGAAGGTCTAGAGGAGGAAGTGACAAGCTGAAGTTACCATTCTGACTTTCAGGCTGGGAATTCTCAGCATCTAGTTTCTGTCCAGTAGGTAGGAGAATGGGGAAAATACCATATTGACAGGCAAGTTTAAGGAACACTCAGACATTAATGCATGCAGATAGGTCTCCCACTAGTGAGAATATTGTCTCTTCACTCATTATTTGGTTGGAAAGTTAGATATTTTGCTCTTGGTATCAAGAAACTCCACATTGGACATCTCACCTAATTTTTTCCAGCTCTAGTTCTTGCTACTTTGTACATGTTGATTTTTTGATTGGATAGTCTCCCTTACCACTTTTGTTTATCATGGTACTGCATTCTTCTCAAGTCCTCATATTTGTTTGGAATACATTTTTGCCCAGTGTTATGAAATATCTGCTGAAATTTCTGCCACTGCTCATCTGCTGACCACCTTCTCAGTCTATTTTCCCAGGCTGCTTCGGATAAATCTGTTCACCCCCTTGTAACTGCCCTTATTTTGGTTGAAGACACTGGTTTGAGAACCAAGTTGTTTACCCTCAAACTGAACTTAAACTTCTACCATGTTTAGAACCTCTATGCCCAAGGGATCTTGAACTACAAGGTCTGCTATTAATCCTGCCTCATTACACATCACTATATCTAAAATAACCTGGGTCTGCAGTGTGTTGTTCCAAGAAACAGTTCGTTGATACATTCTACAAATTCATCCTCCGCATTAGCCTTGCCTATCTGATTTGTCCAATCAATATGCAAATTAAAATCACTCATGACAGTTGTAGCCCCAGTCTTCCATGTGACCATTACTTCCTGATATAGTCAGGGAACTCTTTGGGGGCCTTTTAGATGATTCTTACCCATGACTTCTTTCCTTTGCTATCTTTTATTTCTACCCAAATTGATTCTGCATCACCACCTTTACAGTTGTACCACTTCTTAATCATTGCACTGGTACCCTGTTTTATTATCAACACCACGAAACCTCCTTTTCCTTTTTGCCTATTTTTCTGAAATGTTGAATACTTTTGAATATTGAGTTAACTTGAAACTAATATGATCCAATCATATTTGTTTATTTCTACCAGTGCTGTCAATTCCTCAATGATGTTACAAATGTTGCATACATTCAGATATCGAGCCTAAGCTTTGACTTATTACTATTATTACTTATTTTGGTTCTAATTTCTGCTGCACTCTTCTGTTTATATTTTCTGACCCTTCATGACATCTTATCATTCACCTCTTCATTATCTTGCATGTTTGTTCTTCCATTATTTAGTTTAAATCCTCCCATCATTAGTTTAAAGCACCACCCACAAACCTCATTGATTTGTCAGGGCTCTGATCCCAGAGTGGCTCAAATGAAGCCTGAATTAATGAAACAGTGCTGTCTTTCCACAGTACAGGTGTTAGTGCCCCAAATTTTTTCACACCAATCTTCCAAGCAGGTATCTCTCTAACTTATTTGCATGTGGCTCAGGTAGTAATCTTAAGATTATTACCTTTTATGGTTCTGCTTTTTAATGATACTGCAAGCTGTTCATAATCCCTCAACAGACCCTCTTTCCTAGCCTGATCTCTGTCATTGGTACCTAAGCGGACTATAACAGCTTGATTGTTTCCTTCCCACTTCATGTTCCCACAGCTTAGAAGAGATGCCTTGAGCCTTGGCACCTGGCAGATAATCCAGCCTTTGGGATTTTGTCTTTGCCACTGAAAACTGCAAATATTCCCCTAACTGTGCTATCCCCATTACTATTGTATTTCTCTTTTTAGTCTCCCTACTGTATGCCCATAGTACTTTGTTCAGTTTGCTTATCCTCTCTGCAGACTGCTCTTTCATCCAAAATGGGGGAGAGAACCTCATGTCTGTTGGAGAAAGGTCTGAGGGTCCTCCAAATCTAAATTCTGGATCTCAATACCTGTCTTCCTCACAGTCACACCCTCCTGTCTTTGAACAAAGACCGAATTAAATGCCCTTAAGCGGGAACGACTTTCTCCTGAAAGTATGTAGATAAGTCTCTCCATCCCTGTTGCATTAGTATTTACAATCTGAACTCCAGCTCAGCAGGTCTGAGCCCAAATTTCTCAACCAATCAACACTTGTCGCAGAACACACTAGCTCCAACAAATGTCAACTACAACACATTGTCGACCTGGCTATCTCTGTTCTATTTAAAAAATTAATTTGAATGTTAAATATTTTAGGAGCATTTTTAAACTGTACTGTTCAACTGTAAGAACGTCTACCAATCAAAAGATACAGATGAGACACCCAGCAGCCAACTACCTGTTTTCCTGTGACGTCTTGCTTTGGTTCTGACAGGTAGAAACAGGTGAAACAAATCTGGGAAATAAAACCTGATGACACATTTGACACTGTCTGTCCTTAAGCAGGTCTGCTGTCCCAGTCCATTCACAGTGATGCTGATGTGATGCACACTCCTGGTCCCAGACATTAACATTCCATTAAAATAGTGGGCAGAACAATTTCTTACAGCAATAACAAATACACCGTGTCAAAGTAAAATATTTTCACCAATGTGTTTGTACTACATGTTTTATAATAAATTTGTTCAAATAGAAGTGTAAGCTTTAATTGTGTTTGTTAATTTGATGGTTTTTCAGCTGCGATCTACCAGAACAGTTACCCCATATTCCATTTGGAACTCCACTAAGGGGATCAGTGATGTCTGATGAAAGGAAAGAATTTCTAGAAAAAGCAGTCCAGCGGCATTGGGATAAAGTGGCTGCCTTACAATTTCAGGCAAGTATTCCTACTAAAAATGTCAATTTTTTTTTCTTGTGTTAACCATTTTGAGAGAAAAGCAGAAACTTATTTTTCTACCTTGCCTTGAGCTATTGACAATTTCTAACTCTCTTTAAGGGCAAACAACAGAAAATAATAGAACTTAGAAACCAAATACCATCAGTAATTGTCATATCTTGGACCGAAAGAACAAAGTCAAATTCACAGAGTTAGCTTTAACAGGGACTTGTATGTCTTTATTCTTTTAATGGTATGTGTGAATCACTGGCAAGGTCATCCTTCGTTGCCCGTCCCTAGTTGATCTTGAACTAGTGGCTTGCTAGGGCATTTGAGATTCAATGATATTTCTCAGCTCTGTTATCACATTAAAGTCAGGCCAGGTGAGGATGACAGATATTGTTTCCTAAAGGATACTGGTGGACAAGACATGTTTTTACAACAATCAATGACAACTGCCTTGTTCATCATTACTGAGACAAACTTTGTGTTCCAGATTTGTTAATTATTGGATTTGAAATCATATCACCATCTCTTTGCTAATGTTGACCAGGCATCCCAGGGCACATGATGCCCTGTTTTTGTCAAGTGTACCTTACAGTATCTTATTCTAGTACTGCACAATATCTAATGCACAAGCTGTCACTGTCGCAGTAATAATCCCCACTGCCAACATCCTGGTTGTTACCATTGACCAGCAACTGAACTGCGCTGACTGTATGCACACTATGGTTACATGAGTGTGTCAGAGGCAAGGAATTTTGCCAAAGGTTATTCATGTTCTGAATTTGCAGTAACTACCCACTATCAATAAGGCACAAATCAGGAGTATGATGGAATCAATGAAGAGTTTCTGCCTGATTCCCGATGACTTGGATTTGATTTTGCTGAGGCTCCTCGATACCAGTCAGCCGAATGTGGTTTCATGTCAAGGTTGGTCACCGTTGTATCACCTCTGGAATTTAGCACCTTTCTCCATTTCATTTAATGAGTTGAGTCAGTTTGGATTCCACCAGGGCCCAACTATTAGTAGACAGGTTATTGCTGTGTCAGTACCATTTGATGGCATTGTTGATGTCACTTTCCATCAATTTGAGGTAGAACCAATTGATAAGGCGCTAGTTGGTTAGATTGGAATTTTCCCACTTTTTCTTTGCAAACAGGACATACCTTGGTTTATTCCCCCATAGCTGGGAGTGGTGACACTATTGTACACACTACTATTTGTAGCTGTGTTTGTACAGCTTGGCTAGGGATACAGCTGGGTTGCTACCAGGCCTCAAAACCTTTGCTGTATCCATTGCCATCAGAAGTTTCTCATCATGTACATTGAGTCGAATTATATTTATAATTGAAGATGATTGCAAATGCTTCATATTTGCCTTTTGCACTGATGTATGGGGCATCAATGATATTGAAGATAAGGATGCTTTTGGAACCTTCTGCACTGGTAAGTTGTTTAATTATCCACCACTATTCACAACTGTATATGGCAGCACTCTTTTTATTCTTTTTATTCATTCATGGGATGAAGGCATCACTGGCCACACAGCGTTTATGGTATAACTGCCAAGAGTCAACCACATTGCTGTGGATTTGGAATCATATGTAGGCCAGACCAGGTAAGGTTGACAGTTTCCTTCACGAAAGGACATTAGTGAACCAGATAGGTTTTTCTAACAGTCGACAATGGACTCATGGTCATCGTTAGATTCTTAATTCCAGATATTTATTGAATTCAAATTCCACCATCTGTCATGGTGCGATTTTAACTGAGGCCTCCAGATCATTATCTGGGTCTCTGGATTAATAGTCTAGTGATAATACCACTAGGCCATCACCTCCCCTGATCTGATGCATTGGTACTAGGATCACTTAGTTCTATCATATGCTGCTTCTGTTGTTTATCATGAATGTAGTCCTGATTTTACCCAGCTTTTGTTTTTAGGCCTAACTCATGCTGCTCCTAGCATGCTCTTTTATGTTTATCCTTTGAACAAGGGTTTCCCTTGAATTGATAGTGAGGGCTATATTGAGCCATGAGCTTGGCAGATTGTGGATTCAGCACAATTTTGCTGATGGGCCACAGTGCTTAATGGATGCCTAAATTTCTTCTGATTCTTCTCCATTTGGATATTATTAGTGACATGTAGCACAATGGAGGGTGACATCGTTGTTCAGACAGGATTTTGTCTCCACAAGAAATTTGTGATGGTCATTCCCACCAATATTATCATGGACGGATGAAGCTACAGCAGGTAGATTTGAGGATGAGATAAAGTAGATGTTTTTTTCTTGTTCACAGCTGAAGGAATATTGTGGAGTTGTATGCCTGCTGGAAAGGAAAAGTTAGTGGTTATCCTCCCTCAACAGAGCTAGTTTTGCCATCCAGAATAGGAGTTTGTACACACTACTAGAATCCCCCATTTGTATAAATAAAAGACTCATGACAATTCACCAACATCTCAGCTACATTAAAGAAAAGTATGTACACCATTAACAACAGCTTTATTCTCTGATCCTTAATGCCAGTGAAGATGTTCAGGAATAATTTTATTCTGACCTTGATGAATTCCTCACTGCTATCCCAAGAGAACAAAATATTATTCTTCTGGCCTAAATTAAGGATTACAAGAGTTGGTTATGTTGGTCAAATTTCTAAAATGGAAACTTTGGGGAAACCAAGGAAAGGACACTGCAAGTATTGTCCCCTTGCTAGAAAGTGTGTTCAGCACGGTCTCATTATAATTAACACACTTTTATGGCAGAAGTATAAATACAAAAGTACATGGAGACATCCTAAATCCAAAGCATTCGTGGCTCCTTGAATGTTGTCTTTGGGGTCAAAAATATAAATGATGTCGGTACAATGTGTTTGTGGTGAGGATTAATGTCAACTGGATGGATCATAGACTGGTTCAGTTGGTGATGAACATCCAACTCCCACCAAACCATCACAAGACCCAAATTTCCAAGAGGATCAATGCCTAGGTCCTAGAGATGCTCATTTGCAGCTGGTGACCAACCTGAAAGACTTTCACATGATCTTTTTGATGCCAGTTGTTAGCATTTAGGCAAAACTTCTGTGAAATCAATGACAATGAACTGGACATCATGCTGATATGGCCAGAAAGTGTATCCCTCACCAGGTTGTTTTCTCAGCTCTCGAATGAGCAATCTTCCAAAGGAGGAGAAAGGAAATACTACAAAGACCTGCAGAAACTTTGCTTCAAGCATAGCAGTATTGACATTAATGGCTGGGAGGAGCTTTCTATTAATCTTTGCAAATGGAGAGTCATCTGTTATCAAATATGCCATGACCTCCAATGTCTTG